>NC_135498.1:167025294-167625294 GCF_052857255.1 Amblyomma americanum | reverse complement strand
AACCATGCTCACGTGCTCGTACGTTTTAAAAATCCGTTCGCTTCCCAAACACCTATGTTACCCCATAGTCACAAAGTGCCCATCAAGAACACTTTTTAACAACAAACCACAAGCTATCAGGCCACTCCTCCTGCGTTTTGAAGAGATGTGTCAAAACCTCGGAGTACTGGACACATTACCTGCCATTGCTCGAAGACGAGCTCCACTGCCTCCATGGCACAATTTTCCGGCAATCTGTGATTTTACCCTTACGCAGTTCCAAAAAAAACAAACTCCAAAACAACATATAGTACAGGATTTCCTTGCACTCGAAGAAAAATACAGTAGTTTTACGGACTTTTACACTGACGGTTCAAAAACGAATGATTACGTAGGAAGCGCAGTGGTGCGAGGAAATTCAGAGACAGCAATGCGACTTCCACAGTGCGCATCCATCTTCAGCGCAGAATGTTACGCAGTATGTGTGGCAACAAAAAAAAATACTAAACGAGAACCTCAAAAACACTATTATTTACACAGACTCTTTAAGTGTACTTACAGCCCTCCACTCTAGAAACGCAACCACTCCCATACTTGGAGACATCATACACAACATTGTAACAGCAACAGCTCGAGGACAGAACATTAAACTCTGCTGGGTCCCGAGCCACGTCGGAATAAAAGGAAATGAGAGAGCAGATTTGTGTGCCGCTCAAGCTCGGGGCAAGGAAATAAAAAAAGTAGATATACCCTTTAATGACTGTATGAAATTAGTTCAACAGAAATTAAGACAAAAATGGCAGTCGCGTTGGAACAGCGAAGTGAATAATAAACTGCACTTTGTAAAACCAGTTTTGGGTGAATTTAAGTCATGTGTGCACCAGGAACGTTTTAAAGAAGTGGTTTTATGCCGTCTGCGAATTGGCCACACGCACCTCACGCACAACTTCCTGCTAACAAAACAAGATAAACCTGGTTGTGAGGAATGCGGAGAAGAACTTACTGTTAACCACATTTTATTCTCATGTGTGAAACTAGAAAAACTAAGAAAAAAGTACTTCACTCAATTTTATCATGAATACATTCCTTTTCACCCAACATTGCTCTTAGCTGATAATGCCATGGTTAACATACCCTCCGTTTTTAGCTTTTTAAAAGCAGCGAGCGTCCTCGAAAAACTGTAATTTTTGAACCACTGGTTCCCTTTATTACATGATACACCTCAGCCACTTTCTCATTCCTGAGAAGTAGGCTGAGGCCTTTTACTTGATTGGTTGGGAGCCTCAGGATCCTTGCTTAGCCAAGGATAGCCGCTAAGGCTGCCTGACCTTCTTTAAGGCTTTTACCATTAGCGATTTCCAAATTTCTTCTCTTCTTTTACTAGGCAGCACAATGTTTTTAGGTCATCTACGCCATCGGCATTTTTTGATATTCGTAAACATTCTAGAGAAAGCCAATTCTACACCTTGAGTTTGGCGCATGATGGCCTTAGCTGCCTATGTGCCATAAAACCCAACACACACACACACACCATCGAAGTCTTCATCTTCGGATGCGCTCTCAAAAAGCTCGCCCATTTCTGGAGGCAACGCGGCTGAAGCATTCTCTTCATACTCAGAACCGCTGGTCTGATTGTCGTCGTGCTCGGTTGGCGATGAAGCTAGCAGGCCAGCCTTCCGGAACCCTGCAGTTATGGTTGCCACTCTAACAGCACTCCAGGCCTCACGGACCCACTTCGCAACTTCGCTGTAAGAAGCGCGCCTCATGCGTCCAGTTGCGGTGTAGCTGTGCTCGCCTTCCGTCATCCACGCCTCCCAAATACGTCGCAAAACAGCTTTAAAGCTGCGGTTGACGGAAATATCCAAAGGCTGTAGAACCTTCGTCAAACCACCCTGTATTATTGTAGGGGTACAGTTCTTCGCCTTGATTTGCCTCAGTGTCAAGTCAGTAATGTGCGCCCGCATGCTATCCATAACCAGAAGGCCTTTCCGGGAGTGAAAAAATCCATCCGGGCGCTTCGAAAAGCACTTTTCGAGCCAAACTCCCATCATTTGCTCATCCATCCAGCCCTTCTGGTTAGTTGTGACAATAACACCAGGCGGAAAGCTTTCTTTTGGCATCGTTTTCCTTTTAAAAATTATCATCGGCGGCAGCTTTGTTCCGTCAGCGCAGCACGCAAGTACGACAGTGAAGTGAGACTTTTCGTGCCCAGTTGTTCGTACTGTGACAGTCTTATCACCTTTATGAGCGACACTTTTTGACATAGGGATGTCAAATGTTAGAGGCACTTCGTCCATGTTTACGATGTGGCTGTCGATGATGTTATTCTTTTCGACTTCCTTCTTCACAAATTCATGGAACTTCTCCACTTTCTCTCCGAAATCGTCTGGTAGTTGTTGAGACATTGTCGTTCGCGCTCTTATTGACAAGGCTTTGCGCTGCATAAATCTATAGCACCATGACGGCCCACCAACAAAATCAGCGGCACCGATTTCACTCGCCAAAGTGCGTGCTTTCAAGCGCAACTGCACGGTTGACAGAGCCCTACCTTGAGCCCGTTGTTCAAGAGCCCTTGTGTAACGAGGTGTTGGTGCTTGGCGCCACCACGGACCCTTAGCCCCCATACCGAAGCTGTCATCCGTACCGTGGCGATAGGTTGAAAGGTGGAGGGAAGAAACCTTGAACGGTGGCGGTCGAGGAAGTGGTCAATCCTCGGCCGATGGGCTCCTCGTCTGTCTACCAGGGGGGGAGTCCCGGGACCTTCCTCTGTGTATAAGGGTGAATCAGAGGCGACAAAGTATTTGGAACCCTTAGCCAGTACATGCCGTATGGAAAAATTTTCAAAAAAATCTGATCGGCTCCCAAAAAGGAGTCGCACCGATGCGAAACAATTGATGCCACAGAAACCAGAAACGTTTCCGAAGTTTTTCATGGTTCACTCAAACACTGATGAACCGGTAGCCAACCTGTCTGCATTTGTCATCGCCAACACCCTAAAAAGCTGTGTAGGCAAAAACTACAAAGCAAAAAAGCAGCGAACCGGAGATCTCCTTGTAGAAATAAACACAAAAGAACAGAGCGCGAAACTGATGTCTTTACAGAATCTTGGAGAAATGAGCGTACAGGTAACCCCGCACCACACCCTGAACCACTCAAAGGGCGTCATATCTGAATATGAACTCCTACAGAGTACGGATGCGGAAATGGAAGAAGAACTAGCTGAACAAGGAGTAATAGCAGCCCGACGAATAACCATCCGGAGAAATAATGCTGAAATCAAGACAAAACACATCGTCCTAACTTTCAATAGTACAACTCTCCCTGATTCCATCCACGCCGCATACCTCCATAGTAAAGTCCGCCCATACATACCAAATCCGAGACGATGTTTCAAGTGCCAGCGCTTTGGACACAGCATGTTGGCTTGCCGGGGCAAACCCACGTGTGTCACATGCGCAGAAGACGCACATACAGAAGAAAGATGCGAACGCACTCCAAAATGCATCAACTGCAATGGCGCACATGGCGCGTACTCCAGGTCGTGCCCAGTTTGGAAAACAGAAAAACAAATCATAAATTTGAAGACCACAGAAAACCTGTCCTACTTTGAAGCAAAAAAACGCGTCTCTTTCCAACAGAAAGGGACATACTCCGAAGCGGGGACCGCCGCCGCCTTCGGTTTCTGTCGGCACACAGGTCGATCCGAAGGACCTGGGGTCGACAACCAAGTCCCCACCACAGAAGTCAATGACAGAGTCCACAGGGCTGAAAATTTCGCGGGAAGACCACGCGATCCTCGCCGGAGGCCCTCAGGCCCTACTTTCAGCAGTGGCATCCTCGGCGATAGACACCCAGAACAGCTATGCTGAACTGGACCTGTCGCCCCACCCCTATAAGAAGGCAACTACTGGCCCAAAAGACTCTGCCGCTGGAGCAGGGCCTGGTTCAGCGGTGCCAGCAAAAAAGACGAATGCGAAGGCCACGGGCCATCGCAACCAAGAAGCATCCTCCACGTCCACCGTGGAGGAGATGGATGTCAGCGAAAGTCCGCGGACATCTAAAATACACGCATCCGCGGAATCTCCGCAGAAATCCGGCGCCACGAAAGTGGCGATGGATACAACTCCTAGTTCGCCACCGCTGCAGCGGCGGCGAGACTCCCTAGAGAAAAAAGGGAAACCACGAATCACTGCTCCTGAAAATAAGTGACTTTCCCCAATCCCCAACTTATCACAATGGCATATCTAATACAATGGAACTGTAGAGGTCTACACAGAAACTACACAGACATAACCGATATGCTCAAAACAATGGCACCTACAGCTGTGTGCCTGCAAGAAACGAACCTTGGGCCACAGCACACAAACATCTTAAAAAAATATAATATTTTCCGGAAAGACCGAGAACAAGCTAGCCGACTCTCAGGAGGCGTCGCTATCATTACGCAAAGCGATGTCCCTGCAAGAGAGGTATCATTAAAGACGAACTTAGAAGCGGTCGCAGTAAACATCATTAGCCATAAAACAATAACAATATGTTCTGTGTACATACCACCACACAACACAATTACTATGCATGACCTAGAAGAACTGGGACAGTTGCCTGAGCCATATGTCATAATTGGGGATTTTAACGCACACTCCTCATTCTGGGGAAGTGAGCATACTGATTCCAGGGGTCAGCTCATCGAGGATTTTATTCTTTCAAATAGCATATGTTTAATGAACACTGGAAAAGCAACGTACTGCTGCCCCAGCTCTGGAAAAATGACCTGCCTAGATTTAGCGTTTGCATCACCATCGGTTTTTAATGATTTTATTTGGGATGTTTTAGACGACCCTCGGGGAAGTGATCATTTACCTACAGTTTTAAAGCTAACATCAGCTACATCCATCATCCCTACGAAGCCACGGCGATGGAAAATTCACCTCGCCGATTGGGCACTTTTCAGAACGAAGGCCACACTAGAAAAAGAATATGCCGAAACCCTTACTATAGAAGAACTAAATGAAAAATTTGTCACATGCTTAATATCTGCAGCAATAGAAGCCATCCCACAAACGTCTGAAATTGCACGAAAAACACATAAAGTTTGGTGGTCAAACGAATGCTCATCGGCTAAAAAGCAGCAAAACAAGGCTTGGGGCAACCTTCGCAGATATCCCACTGCAGGAAACTTGCTCATCTTCAAAAGGGCTAGAGCCAAAGCACGATACATCAGACGCAACACAGAAAGGGCATCATGGCAACAGTACGTATCCTCCATAAACAGCTCAATAACATCCAAGAAAATGTGGGAGCAGGTGCGGAAATTCACTGGAAATTTTACTCCATTCACATTTCCAATGCTAACAACACCCGGTACTCAAACAACATTAGAAGAACAGGCCAACATATTGGGTGAGCATTTTTCCACAGTTTCAAGCTCATCCAACTATACACAAACATTTCAAAAGCACAAAACAATAGTAGAAAAACAAAAACTTCCCTTTGGAACATGCATACACGAAGACTACAATCAGGTTATTACAATGCAGGAACTAAACACAGTACTAACATCCGGTAAAATGACAGCACCAGGCCCAGACAATATACATTATGCCATGCTTGCTCACCTCTCTGAGACTGCCATAGAGGCTCTCCTAAAATTTTTCTATAAAATATGGATGAGTGGAGAAATCCCCCAAGCATGGAAAGAAGCAATCATAGTACCCTTCCTAAAACCTGGCAAGCCACCAACTACTCCCACCAGTTACAGGCCAATAGCACTCACTAGCTGTATAGCAAAATCATTCGAAAGCATTCTAAACATCACACTAACCTTCATACTTCAGTCCCGGCAACTTTTAGATATACACCAGTGCGGTTTTAAAAAGACATGTTCCACAACCGATCACATCGTTCGCTTTGAGAACACAGTTCGGGAAGCGTTCATCCACAACCAGCACTGTATCGGGGTCTTCTTCGACATGGAGAAGGCTTACGATACCACGTGGAGGTTCGGTATCCTCCGTGACCTAGCGGACCTAGGTATCCGCGGCAGGATGCTGAGCTGTTTGAATGACTTCCTAACCAACCGCACGTTCCGAGTCCGCCTAGGTGCAACCTTCTCCAACACTTTTACACAAGAAACTGGCGTACCCCAGGGGTGCATCCTCAGCACGACCTTATTCATCATCAAAATGAACTCAATAGGAAAAGTAATCCCAAAATCCATAATGTACTCTGTTTACGTAGACGACCTCCAAATAGCATGCACGTCATCCAGCATACCCACCTGTGAGCGACAGATACAAATAACAATAAATAAACTGGCTACCTGGGCAGATAGAAACGGATTTAGATTTTCCCCTCACAAAACAGTAGCGGTTCTGTTCTCTTTGAGACGAGGCCTACAGGCCAACCCCACAATATATCTAAACCAAACCCAATTACCTGTCAAACAAGAGCATAAATTTCTAGGGATAACTTTCGATAAAAAGCTCACTTTCTTGCCACATATAAACACCTTAAAGAAAAAAGCTTCCCAAGCCCTCAATGTGCTAAAACTACTGTCAAGAAAACGCTGGGGATCTGATAGGGCATGCCTATTACATATATATCGTTCTCTGGTTCGCTCAAAGTTAGACTATGGGTGCATAGTATATGGCTCAGCAAGACGGTCCTACATAAAACGACTAGATCCTATCCACAATCTTGGTTTAAGGTTGTCTTCTGGTGCTTACAGAACTTCACCAATAGCAAGTCTGTATGTGGAAACGAATGAACCTTCCTTAGAAGATCGAAGAACTGCACTAACTTGTAGATACATCTTCAAAATCCTTTCTCACCCCAAACATCTGTTACTCAATCGTCACGAAATGCCCATCCAGAATACTCTTCAACAACAAGCCTCACGAAATTAAGCCGTTGCTCTTGCGCTTCGAAGAAAAATGCCAAGCGCTAAACATACTAAATGAAATTAAAAATATTGCCCCAAGATGCGAAGCGCTACCACCGTGGTACACTCTTCCCACAGTGTGTGACGTCACACTAACACGCCTCAGGAAAACTTGTACACCACACGACCAGATAATACAAGAATATCTAGCACTACAAGAAAAATACAGAAATTACACTCCATTTTATACTGACGGGTCAAAAACTCATGCTCATGTAGGAAGCGCAGTAATACAAGGAAAAAATGAAAATGCAGTACGACTTCCCTCATGTGCTACAGTTTTCACCGCGGAGTGTTATGCTATTAGTGTTGCGGTGCAGAAAATAACAAATGAAAACATCAAAAACAGCATCATCTATACAGATTCACTGAGCGTCCTTACAGCATTAAACTCTAAAAATGCCACGGAGCCACTGATTGGAAGCATCATACATAATATAGTAAAGGTCACAACACAAAAACATGTTATAAAATTGTGCTGGGTTCCCAGTCACGTTGGCATTCAGGACAATGAGAGAGCCGACATGTGTGCTGCACAAACCAGAACCATGGAAATAAAACATGTGAATTTGCCTCCTAGGGATTACATGAAGTTAGTGCATAGCAGACTAAGAGACAAGTGGCAAGCTTCTTGGGAAAATGAAGGACACAACAAGCTGCATACCATAAAGCCCATTATAAAAGAATGGAAATCATGCCACCATAAAGAGCGTTTTATCGAAGTAATTTTATGTCGTTTACGCATAGGTCACACACACATCACTCATAACTTCTTATTAACAAAAAAAGACAAACCTGTGTGTGAAATGTGTGGTGAAGAGCTCACAGTAAATCACATTTTAATTTCTTGTTCGCATCTCGAAGAACTTAGACAAAGAGTTTTTACGGTATTTTACAATGAACACATTCCATTTCATCCCGCATTGCTTTTAGGCGAGCAAACACTCGTCGAATTTTCACTTGTTTGTAAGTTTCTAAAGAAAGCCAGTGTTTTAAATCTATTATAATGTAACCTCTGTACACTTGACATAGCATCATCTAACCTTGTGTTTGGCGCATGATAGCCATAGTTGCTTATGTGCCATAAAACCCCATACAACAACAACAACACTTGAGAAGCCGGTCTTCAAGTTCAGGCCACCGCGCCTTCTTCCCGCGGTCAGCCTTCTTTCCGCTCTTCATCGCCTGCAGTTTGGCGGACGACTGTCGCCACGTGCGAATCATCTTCTCGGTGACGTCGAAATGGCGGCCCGCAGCTCGATTTCCGTTTTCGGTAGCATACTCGACCGCAGATAATTTGAACTTTGCGGTGTAGCTCTTGCGCAACTTCGGTGGCACACTGCAGTAAGACCGAGCACGACAGGTGTAGGTAGTGGAAAACACACGCCGAAGTCACCAACACAGACGTAATACGTACACGGTTGCGAAGTTGCAAAGAATGACTAAAAAAGAACGCCGGCTTGGCTTGTCTTGACAATGTCGAGAAGCGCGACTGTCGCCATCTTTGGGAATTTCACATTACTTTTGCTTGCGCCTCCGAAACGACCGCGTGTTTGCGATTCTAGAAGTCGTCATCCCCGCCGTTTCATGATAAAGTTCACCTAAAAAAAGTTGCGCACGGCGGTCCCCGTATTGAAGTATTAACCGTGCTACTACCGCATCATTGGTAGTGATATTTTTTCGGTGAAAAAAGCTTGAGCATGAACCTGAGTAATTTCTGAACCCGCAAAAAAAACGAAAAATTCGCATATAAGACGCACCCTTGTATAGGACGCACCAGCAAGATTTTTGGAAAAAAACCGCGTCTTATACACCGGAAAATACGGTAGTTGGTGCATTCTTTTAAACCAACATGAGTCAAAAAGAATGAAGGACAAGAGGAAAGCCACACAATGAAGAGGGGCTAACAAATGAGCTTTATTGAAGAACAAGCCTCCCCAGCAAGACAAGCAGCACATACGTTGTGTGGCTTTCTCTCTTTTTCTTCGTCCTTTTTGACTGGTGTTCATCCTAAAAACAAGGGGGTGGCAGCAGTACAGGTATTGTAGTCTCATTGTCTTAGAGTAGAGAAAATTAATGGTCTGGACATTTTGTATGTTTTTTGCATTTTTATTGTTTTATAGTCCCAAGATGGTGTCCATTTATTTTTCTTTTATTTCTCTACGGAGAGCCATTGTTCTCTGGAGCAAAGCTTACCAGAGCTGAAAGTTACTTTCTTGTGATGGCACACAGCCTGCGTCACGGGAAGCAACTGAGAGCTTGGTGCAGCTTATTGAAGCCCACCTGCCTACTGGAACACTGTACCCAACATCAAAGTATTCTTTTTTTCCGGCAGTTTTAGGGTGCAGAAACACAGCATGTTAGACAGTTCTTTCGTGATGCGTGTATGGCATATATAAGAGAAATAACTGAGGAAAAGGTCTCCTGCCAGGAATGCAAGAGTGAACACACCTTAGAGGGCCTTATGAAGTCATCATTTTTCTCCTTCCTTGATGTTGAAGCCCAGCTGCGTGACATATTGCAGTCTGGCATTCTGCAAAATCAATGTGGAGCCATGTCCTATGAAGTGGAGGACATCACTCAGAGCGTGGAGTACAATAAGTTGCCTTTAGCTCCAGGTGATTTCACCACACTGAATACAGATGGTGTGCCCCTTTTCCAGAGCTCGAAAGCATCTATGTGGCCAATTTTTTTAATGATAAATGAATTGCCATATAAACAGCGCATTCAAAGTTTACTTCTTGCAGGCTTGTGGCTAGGACCAAAAAAGCCTGTCATGAACTCTTGTTTGCTTCCCCTTGTCAAGATGTTGAACAGCCTTTCAACTAACGGACTGACATGGCATGATGACACCGGGAACATGCACGTGACAAAAGCATATCCTAGCCCTTTTGCTGTTGACCCCGTTGCAAGATGTGAGATAACAAACACCATGCAATTCAATGGGGCTAATGGATGTGCATGGTGCGAGGATACAGGCATATTCGTTTCAAAGGGCAATGGGTTTTGCCGTGTTTATCCACAATCTGCCTCAGAAGGAAAGTTGAGAACTGCAGAATAATTCACTGTGCATGCCAACAAAGCCAGGACAAAGAAAACTCCTAGTTGTGCTACAAAGGTCCGTCTGTGCTTTCCCTGCTTGCCTTCTTCACTTTTGCGTCAAGCTTTCTAGTGGACTACATGCACGCAGTTTGCTTAGGCTTAGCGCGAATTACCATGTTCATGTGACTCAACTCTAGACTGTGCCAAAAGTTTCCATTCCGTCGTAACCTGGCTAGTGCTGACGGCTGTTTTCAGGCCTCACCCCAGTTTGGGAAATGTCGAGACTGCCAAGGTCTTTATATGGCATTACGGACTGGAAGGCTGCAGACTGGCGCAGTTGAGTACTTTTCTATTCACCGATTGTTCTAAAAGATTGCATTCCTGAAAGACGGTGCTGCCATTGGCTGAAGTTCATAGGTGTGATGCACTATCTCCTTGGACCATCTGTCTGTATACAACTGGTTTTGAAGCTAAAGAAAGAGATGGCCAAATTCCTTTTAGAGTATGAGGAACTCTATGGCATGGAATACATGAGCTACAACTCCTCCTTCTCATACACCTTGTAGAAAGTGTTGTGAACTGAGGTCCCCTGTGGGGGAATTCGCTTTTTCTATTTGATTCTATTAATGGAAAGCTGGGAAGACTGGTAAATTGCACTCAATATGCACACCTTCAGGTGATTCAGAACTTTTGCATGCTTCAAACACTGTGTAAGTTGTGGTTGTTAAATGCTATAAAAGAAAATAAGGACTGGAAACATTCCGTCTTTAAATCTTTGGTGAAAGGAAATGGTACTTGAAAGAATACTGTGAAAAAAGGAGTTGTTTTGCTTTTGGGTAAAGGCCAGTCTAGTGAAAGCGGTAGAGAGTTTCAGAAAACGTTGATTGGGTCCTTCATGTTTTGTACAGCAAGGCTAGTCAAATCTCGCCGAAACAATTCATATGTGTACGCCAATGGACTTTTTGACAGCATTGCCAAAATTGCTTGTTAAGGCAGCTCATGCAGAACAGCCAGTGAGAAAGTGTTTTCATCAATGTTTTCGACACAAAGTAGCAGTTGCTTGTGGGTCTCCCTCTGGACAACGTTTTGAATTTTGTAGAAATGGAATCCACTACTCAACATTGTTTTGTGAATGCAGCAACAATGATCAAGTGTATCTGCTTGGATGGTGCTAACTCTATGTTCCTGTGTCCACTGCATGAGAGATTTCTTGTTGAGGCTGTGTAATATCCCACACGGCCATTGACGTCCGACAGAAGTCCGACGGTTATCCAGCTTCGGGCTTTCGGATGTCCGTCGGAACACCCATTTCTTACCCAAAGTCAACCACCGGAAGTCCGTTGGAACATCCGATGCAACACCGCGGACCATATTTAGATCATCTGACGGACGTCCGAACGCGGACATTTCTCGGACCATAGCAGGGTACCATACATATCCAGGTTATTCAAGAGGTTTCTGCGTGCTTTTTGCCACAGGACCTCGGTAGGCCACTGTTATCATTAAGAACAAAACTAACTAGCAATATGTCCAACGAAAAATCATTTATTGCACGAGAGGGCTGCTTCCGAAACGACAAACACGACACACAATATACATATACGGCAAATTACAAAATCACAGCACAGTCAGGGTGATTTGTCCACGTATACAGTATTGTGCGTTTTTATCGCTGACACTTTCAAATATTTCCCCGCCTCAACCGCTGGCTCGTTTGCGGTGAAACTGCACACAGAGCTTGCGTATTATGGTAACTTTTGTATCGTAGCAAGTTTGACAATGGTACTTACTTAGTTCAGGCGCACATGATGCGAAAACGTAAGCGTCTACGAGAGATCGGCGAGCCAAAACCCGCAGGCGACGCTTATTCGCTGAGAACCGGCAGTGGCGCCATCTGTTTTCGGCAGCGGAAAGCGTAACGACTAGGCCGCCGATGCGAGCGTTGCAAGGAGCGCGGGCCCTTTGAATATGCCGTTCGGCATTTGCGCCACTGCCGCCCTTCAGCGAAAAAGCGTCGTCTGCGGGTATTGGTTGCCGATCTCTACGTAGACGATTATGTTTTCGCATCATGCACGGCTCAACTAAGTAAGTACCGTTGTCAAACTTTCTACGATATAAAAGTTACCATAATACGCAAGCTCTGTGTGCAGTTTCACCGCAAACGAGCCAGCGGTTGAAGCGGGGAAATTTTTGAGTGTCAGCGATAAAAACGCACAATACTGTATTTGTTGTTTACTTCAGCGCGGCTCGCGATCGGCTTTGGCAAGTTTTGGCTTTTAAGCCGGCCTTTTCTTTTGCAATCAGGTATAAAAATAGGAATAAAGTTTATAAGTAGCTTCTAAAGTGTTTAAAATTGTAGTTTAACGTTCGGAATCACTAGAAGGCATTTCTTCTTGGTTAAAAGCAATACTGGATTCAAGATTCAAGTCTAGCAAGAATCCGATAAGTATAAACAAACACGGTGGACCAAAGTTATTGTGTTCTAGAATACTCGGGCTCTATAACAAAATCAATCGCTCGCGTTGTTCGAGGTTTGCGTTTTGTTCATTGCGAAAATTAACCTTTCGGCACGAATTAAGGCTCGATGTGAGGCGCATGTGTCAACATTCGTGCATCTGGCTGGCGGTTTGGGTGGAGCTGTGTCTGCGTAGTCAGTCGCGCGCGTTGCACTAAGACCGGATCAAGCTGTCAAAAAATTGCTAAGCACTGCCTCCTTGGTTCGAGTAGGCCAGCAAGGACATGCCAGTGGAGGGGCCTGTGATGCGCAGGATGCAGCACTGCACCCACTCATATTCTCAGTGCAACGTCCTCACAGCGAGTTAGACCGCCGGGAAGGTTACGTCCACGCGATGGATTCAATGCACGAGCGGATCTCCACAGAGATTTTTTCTTTTTTTTTTGTAAAATGACCCGCTTATAGGTTGCTCGCTTAAGTGTACGGGACACCGCGTACCGAATACGAAGTTAGCGCGGCGTCTGTGTTTAAGAAGCTGTGCTAAATATTGCAGACAATGCCATGTGCTGCTCTTACAGCCTGCAACATGGATAAGTTTTTAGCACCAACGGTGTTGTAAAACACAATAAATAAGACTAGAGGTCGCGGAGCTAGTTCGAGCTCCTAATAAATGTCCTCAGTGGGCAGCTCTCTAGCCCTGCCCGCCTCCTACAGCAACCAGACACGAAATATACCGGTTTACTGCCGAATGGAAAAGTGATTTTTCCGTTCTGCCCGTTTTCAAAATCGGTCCTTAGGACGCCCCTCGTAAGCCCATGCACCAGAGATCCGTATTCGGATATCCGGATTCGGATGTCCGCTTTCGGATCTGCTTCGTTCTTCCTTCGGATGTCCGCTTTCGGACGTACGGACCTTAATCGGACGTCCGTCGGACATTGTTGGCCGTCTGGGATGTCAGTAGGCCTTATGTGGCAGCAATCGTAGAGCCACAACCAGGACAAACGAATGTTGGCTGCAGAGATAGTGAATTGCACACCCTCTGTGTTTTTGTTCCTTTTTAATATTGGTATTGTTAAATTGGGGATTTGTCCTCTTGACAATTGTGTATTACCTGTATGTGTATAACTGCATAATTTTGCACCTTTTCTATGAAAGCTGTATATGATTTATATATTATAGATGTTTCCTTTTTTTGCAATATATTCATGTGTAATTAGTTGAGCAAGGAAAGTCTATGAATTTGGCATTTATTTCTTTTCTGTATATTTGTGTTATAATATGGTTGTAATTGTTACCTTTGACATCTACATTTAAACGTGTAGCAGTGAACCATTAGCTGTTAATTTTTAACTCTTTCTGCACCATTGTGATTATATGGCAGCAACACTTATTTGCTTCCATGTGATGCATAGATCATTGTATTTGAACAGCACTGACCAGAGGCCAGAGGTGACTCTTACTGTGATTTTCTGCCACAGAATGGTGCCAACCCTTATATTCCCAATATTTCAAACAAACAGTGTTGATGGACTTCCCAAAAATTTTAATCTGTCATTATGTTCTGCTTGGCTAGAAGACAGTTCTACATAATGCAGCGACTAACACAAAGCTGTGGGCACAAATGATATATAGCTTTTAACTATATCGCCTGTTACATCTTGCATCTTTAAATGTTCGAGGACCTTTGGGTTTTTGTGATATGACTGGATTTTTATTTACTTTGCGCCTATAAACAAAATAACATTGAATTATACTTTAAAGCTAACAGAATTACATGCTCAAGGTCATATTTTTGGAAATCGCCTAACTAAATGTCACACTTCCATGGTGCTTTTTTATACATGATGCATGATCCCACCTCATCCTCTTCAAGAATCAGCAAGATATTGATAGTCTTTCCCAAGGGAAAATAACAGGCCTGTATCAGCCTACTTGAGTGCTAATAAAGTTTTTTATATATTAAGGCATTGCTCCTTGAATACCTAAGTTAAATATATATTCGGCTTAGTTTACCCATACTATGCTTCTGTAATTCGTCGCGTGTTTATAAACACAGCTTTTAACTAGGTAAATATAAATCTTGACACACTGATTTTGTTAGCAGCATTAACAGCGTTGATAAAGTTGAGTATAAATTTTGTTGACGCCTGTCGAATGCAGTCAGCAGCATCGAAAGTGTTGACAAGGTTAAGCATAAATTTTGTTGATACCCGTTGAATGCAGTCAACAGCATCAACTTTGTTGACAAGGCAAGTATAAATTGTGCTGACAGCCGTTGATTGCAGTCAATAGCACTGACAGTGTTTGCAAAGTTTAATATACATTTTATTGACTGCTGTTGACTCTAGTCAACAAGTATTCCGTTTTTGCTGACTAGTTGATTCCATAAGATGTCAATATTTGGTCAACGAAATGGCGATGCTTATTTTTGTAAGGGGTGACGTCTGTAGTTTACAGGGTGGTGATGCAGATTATAAAGGACAGACTGCAGGCTTGGGTGGAAAACGAGGGGGTGATAGGGCAGCTACAAAATGGGTTCCGGAAACAAAGGAGGTTGGATGGCAATCTGTTTTCATTGACGCAGTGTTTAGAGATTGCCGAATAGGAACACAGGCCCCTATGTCTGGCATTTCTGGATATCAGGGGAGCTTACGACAACGATATTCAAGAGGATTTGTGGAACATACTGGGCGCATTTGAAGTGGAAGATGGAGTAATTAATTTTTTAAAAGATATATAAAGGTAACAGAGTGGTTATAAAATGGGGAAAATCTATCAGGGCCTATAGATATGCAGCGGGGGCTTAGGCAAGGATGTCCTCTGTCTCCTTTGTTGTTCATGTTGTACCTACAAGGGTTAGAGACCAAATTAGGAGCGGACTGGCCCTCAACCTTCCTTTTTCCAAACAAGGCGAATGGATTAAACAGTCATTGCCGGGACTAATATACGCAGATGATATAGTGCTAATGGCTGAAAGCAAGGATCATTTGCAGAAGTTGATAGACATGTGCGGTACAGAGATAGATAGATTATGTTTCAAGTTTAGTAAGAAAAAATCGGCAGTCATGATATTTAATGATGAGGGGCGGCGAGCATCGAATACAGGACTTCACGCTAGAAGTAGTGGATAAGTACAAGTATCTTGGGGTGTGGATAAAAAGGGTGCGGAGTATTTTACAGAGCATGAAAATAAGTAATTAAAAAAAGCTAGTAAGTATGCAGCTGTCATAAGAAGACAGGGCACTGTGAAATCACAATAGGTATCAAGTGGTAAGAGGGATCTGGAAAGGGGCGATAGTTCCTAGTCTGACTTTCGGCAATGCGGTCCTGCGCATGAGACCAGATGTTCAAGCAAGGTTAGAAATCAAACAACGTGGCGTAGGGAGGCTAGCTTCGGGAGCACATGGCAATACTCCTAATCAGGGGGCACAGTGTGATATGCGATGGGCGTCGATCGAGAGCAGATAAGCTAGTAATAAGATAGCATTGGGGGAGCAATTAAGAAATATGGGGGCATACAGTTGGCTAGGAAATTTTCCAGGTACCTGTACGTGAGAAATGTGAATACAAAATGGAGAAAGCGAACTAGAAAATTGACAGGCAAATATCTGGGCAGTAGTTGGGGGTCAAGTCAGCAATTATTGGTTAAGCAAAAGGTTAAAGAAACAGAGAGAGCTCTGTGGAAAACGGATGCTGACGAAATCGCCACTGGGAACATACAGGATCTTTAAACAGGAAATTGCCAAAGAAAATATCTATGATAATTGTGTTGGAAGCTCTTCGTTGTTTGAGGCCAGGGCGGGAGTTTTGCGGACTAAGATACGAGTCAGATGCCATGAGAAAGACACGTTGTGCGGTGCGTGTGGAGAAGAGGAGGAAAGGGCCGAACACTTGATACTTATCTGTAAAGGGCTTCACCCTACAATGGAAAGCAGTGGGGCTGATTTATTCAAAGCATTGAAGTTTAAGGACAGTGAAGGGAAATAGCTTTTAAGCGGGCAGAAGTAACCAAGCGAAGGTTATCTGATTGGTGACTAAAATCAAGACAAGAGTAAAATTTTTACGAGTCATGCCTAGGTGACTTGATGAACTCGAATTTCATTGCCGACAGTGGCAACCTGATGTCAACTAGACTTTCCTTTCTCGAGAATGTAGAGAAAGAAAGATGGTCAGTTTTCCTAGAGTGCGCCAGATTAAAGAGTACTCTTCGTTTACGCAGTTTGCAAACAATCATGAAAACCGAAGGGGCTGCATTTCTGTTGTAATAAAACCTGCTCTTGACATGCGCCCAATTCTGTAATGTTGAGCTCGACGGCGTCAGCACGGCATTTGGGTAGTTCCGAGTGATGTTTGAATACAGCGGAGCCTTCAGCCACGGGCATTCCCGTACTGATGATTCATGACTGCGCACGAGAGTGTAGCCGCCATCGGCTCTCGTTCTGCCTCAGGTAGAATTTCACGAAACTACCACTACTCTGGAAGACTTAACCGGTCTGCCTACCTATCATCACCGCTACATCGCAGTGCCATGGTGGAGAAAGAGGTATTTTTTAATGTGACCAAGACGAGCATACAAATAAAGTGCACGGCTGCGCCGTAGGCCCCTGCAAGTGTGATGTGCTTGAACCGTGCATACGACGACTTATGGAGACGTTGTTCTTTGCATAATCAGGGGGTAGAAGAGCCTTATGTCAAAATACTGGAAGATATATATAGCAACTGCACAGCTACTATAGTCCTCCATAAAGTCAGCAATAAAATTCCAATAAGGAAGGGCGTCAGGCAAGGAGACACGATCTCGCCAATGCTGTTCACCGCATGTTTGCAGGAGGTATTTCGAGGCCTGAATTGGGAACAGTTGGGAATAAGAATAAATGGAGAATACCTAAATAATCTGGGATTTGCTGATGACATTGCCTTGCTGAGTCACTCAGGAGGTGAACTGCAAATCATGATCAACGAGTTAGACAGGCAGAGCAGATCGATGGGTCTAAAAATTAACATGCAGAAAACCAAGGTAATGTTCAACAGCCTAGCAAGGGAACAACAGTTCACAATTGGCAGCGAGAGCCTAGAAATTGTGCCGGAATACGTCTACTTAGGGCAGGTAGTGACAGCTGATCCGGACCATGAGAGGGAGATAACTAGAAGGATAAGAATGGGGTGGAGCGCATATGGCAAATTCTCGCAGATCATGAGTGGCAGTTTACCAATTTCCCTCAAGAGGAAAGTGTACAACAGCATAATTTTACCGGTACTCACCTACGCGTCATAAACGTGGAGGCTAACGAAAAGAGTTCAGCTTAAGTTAAGGACAACGCAGCGAGCCATGGAAAGAAAAATGATAGTCGTAACGTTAAGAGATCGGAAGCGGGCAGAGTGGGTGAGGGAACAAACACGGGTTAATGACATCCTAGTCGAAATCAAGAGAAAGAAATGGGCTTGGGCAGGGCATGTAATGCGAAGGCAAGATAACCGCTGGTCTTTAAGGGTAACTGAGTGGGTTCCAAGAGAAAGTAAGCGTAGCAGGGGGCGGCAGAAGGTTAGGTGGGCGGATGAGATTAAGAAGTTGCAGGCAAAGGGTGGATGCAGCTGGCAAAGGATAGGGTTAATTGGAGAGACATGGGAGAGGCCTTTGCCCTGCAGTGGGTGTAGTAAGGCTGATGATGATGATGATGATGATGTTCTTTACGAGGCGGGCATGCCCAGATCAGGAGCGCACGACAAGTAATAGATCTGGTACTTAGGAGACGAGCCGCTGTGCTCCTTGTAGATGAACTCGCAGGAGTCGGCTTCCTCGTGGAACGTGGACACCCGGCGCCAATAGGTACAACCGTATCCTGGGAAGTCGCATCAGTAGGCCAGAGTGAGAAGAGGGAGAGGGTAGTGTGCACCGAGAGTGCAATGCGAAAAGAACTCGTAGATCCCTAGCGAAGAAGCGACAGACATTGTTTTACTCGCTTTATAAACGATTCTCTGAAGCAAAGGGGAAGACAGGACGAGGACACAGTACGAGCACCAGGAGGAGTCTGTCTGTATGTCGTAACGCCAGAATATTACCCCCTGATTTAAAAATGGGATTTCGCAGCACAACGCTTCAACACAAGAACACAAAGAGGAGGGCGGGACAGGTTGCCCCTCCTCTTGTGTTCGTGTGTTGAACTGTTGCGCTACAAAAAACCCTCATTTTAAATCAATAGCCAACTGCACAAATTGCGCCCTGCGCAACCACGGCGGCAAGTGAGGGCGCTCACAGACTTCATGAACAAGTGCTGGCGGGAAGGGGAACTCCTTCAATCCTGGAAGCACGCCAAGGTTTTCTTCATTCCGAAACCCGGCAAGAAGCTAGCATTACAGAATCTCAGACCTATCTCGCTTAACATCTTGCATGGGTAAGCTGATGGAGCATGTGGTCGTCAACCGCCTCCAGAACCACATGGACGCGAACAGTCTCTTCCAGACACCACGCTAGGCTTTAGACCTCATATCTCGACCCAGGACACTGTGCTTCGCATTTCGGAAGAAGTGCTTAGCCCAATGCATAAAAAGAGAACTAGGGCCATTCTGGCTCTTGATCTCACCAAGGCATCCGACAATGTCGACCACGAGGCACTACTAACCTCTCTCTCCGGACTCAATGTAGGTGAACGAGTCCATAACTATATCAAAGCCTTCCTGTCTGACAGGACGGCGGAGATACAGATGGGACCTCTGCAATCTGATACCTTCCCCCTAGGTAGTAGGGGAACCCCGCAAGGGTCGGTACTCTCGCCTTTCCTCTTTAACATCTCCCTAATCCCGATGGCTGGAGCTCTCTCGGCCATCCCCAACCTCTCACACTCTCTTTATGCCGACGATGTCACTATGGGTCACGACAGGTAGGGATGGAGAAATTGAGGAGGCGTTGCAGGCGGCAGCTGACACCGTCGTCCGCTATGCCGGCAGCGTTGGTCTTTCATGTTCCCCTCAGAAATCGGAGGTCTTGGTGATCAGGGGTCGCCCTTTGCCCAAAAGTACTCTCTCACCCTTTTTAGTGCATGTAGACAGGGTCCCGGTTCCCGAGGTAGCTACCATCCGTGTTCTAGACATGAACATTCAAAACAACGGTAGGAATACCGTAACTCTAAACAAAACTAATTGCCTGCGTCAGACAGACAAGCAGATTAATCAGGCATATTGTGAACAATCACAAGGGTATGAAGGAGGCGGACCTCAGGAGGTTGGTTCAAGCCTTCGTCCTGAGTCGTGTCGTCTACTCTATACCTTACATCTCCATCAATCAGAAAAGGACAAAGTAGAGTGCCTCATCAGGCAAACCTACAAATCCGCCCTCCATCTCCCCAAGTGTACACCCACTGAGAGACTTCTACAGCTAGAGATACACAATACGACGATGGAACTGGTGGAAGTCCATCGTGTGGCTCAGTACGAGCGTCTATAAAGAACCCCAGCGGGAAGAAGTATACTGTGAGAATTGCAGATTGGATACGAATCCACACAGTCCTTAGGCCAGCTCTCCATCGATATACACAAACAGCTCTATATTAATCCCATCCCCAAAAACATGCACCCTGAACACCATGCCGCGAGGCTGAAAGCGCGGGCAAGAGCACTACACAAGAACTATTCTCAGTTCCAGGAGACAGTCTACATCGATGTCGCGGAGTATCCTGACCAGGAAGCGGCTTTCGCGATAGGGATAGGTCGGCAACTCGGGCAACCTCCTTGCAGCGGCCGCTGTTAAGGTGAAGCACGCGGAGGAGGCCGAGCAGGCGGCTATCACCCTGGCCATCGCCTCAACGGAAGCTGAATATATTAGCGGTTCCACGACAGCCGTGCGAAATTTGCGAAAGGCAGAGTCCACGCTGCCACCGTGTCTATTCTTGAGAGACTGTCCAATCTAAGCACCTAGCCGCCAGATTCAAATTATCTGGGTGCCTGCGCACCTCGTCTCACCCGGGGAACGAAGCAGCCCACTATTTTGCCCGAGGATTCGTCAACCGGGCCGTGACCTGCCCAAACCTGCGGTCGGCCAGGGAGCGCATGGTCACGTATCACGACATAACTATGCACTATCGTAATAATAGGCTTAAATACCCACCCCCGATAAGTATTTGACCAAACCTCAGCAGGTGGCCTAGAGACAACTCCAGAAGAACATTTTCCCAACCCTTATAAAAACTCCATTATGTATCTGGGAGTATTCTCGCCCCTGCGCAGGCCTGCCAACTTTAGGGATTTTCTCCTATATCTGAGAATTTAAACGTTTAGGGGGAAAAATATATTATTGTTGTTATCACGGCCACAGTTTCATTCCTTTCAGGGCTTAGTCCAGGATTCGTTAGGTTTCGATAACTCGAATGTTTTTCTTACTCGTGATACGCGAGTTCTCATGGGAAATAAATGTGTTATTGTATTGAAAGTGTGCTAAAGGGGTCTCTGCGAAATAAAAGACTTTGCAATTCAACTACGCGCAGTTTTTCTATGCCTGAATATTACTTTTCGCATCTAGGGAAATCTAGGGAATTTTGAGTGAAAAATTGGGGGAGAAAGTGGCTTTCGAGGTTGGCAGCACTGCTTCAGCGTGGCACCCCTTGAGCTCCGCTGCTGGTGCCGGTTGGCGCGCCAGCGAAACCGAGCTGCAACAGCTGTCCGCATGCGCCGTGCCAAGCGAAGGGGGGGGGGGTGGGGGGGGGGGGGGGGGGGGCGGAGAGAGTGAATCCACATCCAGGAACGAAGATGAAGGCACGCCTGCGAAAAGCAGCAGCTAAAGTCTGACTTTGCAATTCGACAGAGCGAGTCCCACTCGGCCAGATCTGACTCTCGCGTCACTCCAGGTTTAATCAAAGCTAAACAAACCAAAGCCAAATTCGTTTCACCCACTCCTCTCGCTTTCCGCGGCAGGGACACGGGTCACTTCCCGCGCCTTTTTCCTCTTTGGGGCGGATTTATCGCGTAATAACATGAGTAAAAGTTTTAATCATGCGCGTGCCTTCCACGCGGCCTTGCGGTTGTTTCGTGCAAACAAAGCGATTGTTAACGTGTATAACAGTAACGACGTCTTCCTGGTTCCCAATTTTTGACTGAAAACATTCCTTCGTGAAATGACCGCGTTCAGCCGTCAAAGAACCACATAATCGTCCTCCGTCGGACGATAAGTCCGATTTGAGGGCATCTAGTCCACGTGTTTCTACCACGGCGCGCTTTCGCTGCCTTTCTGTCGCGCAATAACGCGTACCAGTCTTAATCGGGCGCGTTTCCTGGCCCTACAAGTTTCCTTCAGCATTATGCACGGTACTTGCGTGTGGCAATGCAAAAGAAATTACCCCGAGTGCACAGTGGCGATGGTGAACTCTTTATTAAAAAACAAGAGCAGTTCAAGCACCGGTTATTGCACATAGCAGACTCGGTTTAGAGAGAGGGGTTACTCGGGAGAGAGACAGTGGCACGCACCGTGCGAGCCAGAGGGACCGTGAAAAGAAAAAAAAGCTGGCAAAGCAGCTTTGAGACCCGGGGGGCCTCGTGCAGTGCAGATAGAGATGACAGAGGTCCTCTTCACATAGGGTAGTGCCTGGCGATGGCCTCCACCAGCCGAAGGAAAGGGTCATGGCAGCGACTTCCTCCCGTTGATTGACTGCCACCAAAGCCAGCCCAGGTAGGTCTCCGTCAGCTGCGGGCGTAAGTTTCCGACCGCTCTTATGAGCCGGGCCTTGGCCTTCTGCCATGAGCTCTCGATGCTCTGTGTATGAGCGCCGGTAACGGGATCAACGAAAAACTGTGAGTGGTTCACGGTCCGGTAAGTCAAGTTCATATTGACTCCGTTGCTGTCGAGCAGCCCCGGAACACACTGTACGCCGCCCACTCGTCGCTGACGATGGTGGTCCCCGGCTGAACGTTGGCGGCGATGATGGCTCCCAGAGTCGCCGCGTCGCGCCGGTCGACCTTGAAGAGGCGCAACTTCTTGGTCGCCTCCCAGATCATTCCAAACACCCACGGTCCACCACGCCGCCGTAGTTATTCTGGCGGTGCGCTGGCACGTTGTCGCCTGCCAAAAGCCGGCCGCGGTTGGCTTTGCGCTTGCCCCTCATAAGGCACGTCGTCCACCTGCACCACTTCGCCAGGTCCACCCATGGGGGGCTGCTCTGACAGCTCAGCACAGCAGACCTCGCGGACGTAGTTTGTCCAGTCGGTGCAGGCCTGCTTCGATACCTCCCCGTTCTGCATTTCTCTGGCGACCGTCATCGATATTTCTTCGACATGCAGAAGGTGAGGTAGAGCACAGCTGATCTCGGCAGCTTCACGTTTGGGCGGCCTAGGGAGTCCTTGCGGGCAAAAAAGCTCGCTGAAGCGCCTCCACTTGCTCGCAGAGCAGTACCTCCTCGTAACGCAGTGGTGCCGTGCAGTGAGACAGTTGTTTTCGGCATCTGTTGCACCGGAACTGCGCCCGGCTTCCCCTTAGATGAGACGCGGTAGTAGGTGACAACTTCCCCCACGCAGTCCGGCTTGTCGTCATTGAACCCCAGTTCTCCACAATGCCCCAGTACTCGGATTTCGCCGGGCGGCCTCCCGACCTGGTGGACGGCTGGGGGGGTCGCACTGCAGATGACCGCGGTGCGAGACGAAGCGACTTCACGAATTCTCCTGGACCGCTTCATCGGCCACGATGCGGCCCATTTCGCTGAATTTGGGATCCCAGCGGACCGAAGAAGCCATTGTGGAAAATGTACAGAAAGAGACGGAAATGGCAACAGTGACGGGTGAATCTCCGAAACCACTTCCAAAGAGTCTGAAGACAATGCAGTTCGCAAATGCAGTGCTTATATAGGGTTGAGGCCTAGAAGAGGGAGAGATATGAAGAGGAGCCCTCGCAAAACCACGTGACTTTTTGCGCGCAGGCCTGAGTGGTCCGTCTCGGAGGGCGGGGATTGTGTTTTTTGTTTTTATTTTTTTTTAACGCCGGGAGTTCGCGGAGGGTCGCGACGCATTTCCCGCCAAAACTCGGTATGCGCAGGCCTGAGTGGTCGGTCTCGGAGGGCGGGGTTTGTTTTTTTTTCTTTTTTTTACGCCGGGAGTTCGCGGAGGCTCGCGACGCATTTCCCGCCAAAACTCGGTATTCCTTTGTATGCATCTTCGGCTGTAGAAATGCAAGCAGAATCGCGCTTTTTGCTCGAAAGGAGCGTAATTCGCGTGCTAGATACACCACAGAGCACGAGGGACCACGGTTCGTACCTGTTGCGCGGGCGTAAGTACGTCCGCAATAGCTTTCTCTACGCGAACTATGTTTTTTTTTCTGTCGCTGTGGTGTCTTGTCTCGCTTCGTCCCCGTCTTTATTCGCGCTGTACCGCATTATGGAAAAATACCAACTAGCCCGATCTGCACTCTTGCGTGGTGTATGCTTGGCCCTAATACTTGACTACGGGTAGTTTGTCTCGCGTTATTGCGCGTTGGGACACGATTCGAACGCGTTCCGAAGGCGAAAATACGTTCCGAATCGCTTTCTCTGCGGCGGTTAATGAACAGGGCTCTGTGGCTGCATAAATGGGCGAGGAGCGCTGCACCACGATTCGAACGCGTTCCGAAGGCGAAAATACGTTCCCGAATCGCTTTCTCTGCGGCGGTTAATGAACTGAGCTCTGTGGCTGCATAAATGGGCGCAGAGCGCTGCACAACGATTCGAACGCGTTCCGAAGGCGAAAATACGTCCCCGAATCGCTTTCTCTGCGGCGGTTAATGAACTGGGCTCTGTGGCTGCATAAATGGGCGCAGAGCGCTGCACAACGATTCGAACGCGTTCCGAAGGCGAAAATACGTCCCCGAATCGCTTTCTCTGCGGCGGTTAATGAACTGGGCTCTGTGGCTGCATAAATGGGCGCAGAGCGCTGCACAACGATTCGAACGCGTTCCGAAGGCGAAAATACGTCCCCGAATCGCTTTCTCTGCGGCGGTTAATGAACAGGGCTCTGTGGCTGCATAAATGGCGCAGAGCGCTGCACAAACGATTCGAACGCGTTCCGAAGGCGAAAATACGTCCCCGAATCGCTTTCTCTGCGGCGGTTAATGAACTGGGCTCTGTGGCTGCATAAATGGGCGCAGAGCGCTGCACAACGATTCGAACGCGTTCCGAAGGCGAAAATACGTCCCCGAATCGCTTTCTCTCTGCGGCGGCTGCAGAAATGCTCCCAAAATAAGCGCGCACAAGACGCTGCACCACGCTTTCTATGCCCCTGCCGCTGCACGGCACAATAATGGATGCCCAGATACCGCTGTAAGGCGAAAATACGTCCCCGAATCGCTTTCTCTGCGGCGGTTAATGAACTGGGCTCTGTGGCTGCATAATGGGCGCAGAGCGCTGCACAACGATTCGAACGCGTTCCGAAGGCGAAAATACGTCCCCGAATCGCTTTCTCTGCGGCGGCTGCAGAAATGCTCCAAAATAAGCGCGCACAAGACGCTGCACCACGCTTTCTATGCCCCTGCCGCTGCACGGCACAATAATGGATGCCCAGATACCGCTGTAAGGCGAAAATACGTCCCGAATCGCTTTCTCTGCGGCGGTTAATGAACAGGGCTCTGTGGCTGCATAAATGGGCGCAGAGCGCTGCACAACGATTTCGAACGCGTTCCGAAGGCGAAAATACGTCCCCGAATCGCTTTCTCTGCGGCGGTTAATGAACTGGGCTCTGTGGCTGCATAAATGGGCGCAGAGCGCTGCACAACGATTCGAACGCGTTCCGAAGGCGAAAATACGTCCCCGAATCGCTTTCTCTGCGGCGGCTGCAGAAATGCTCCAAAATAAGCGCGCACAAGACGCTGCACCACGCTTTCTATGCCCCTGGCCGCTGCACGGCACAATAATGGATGCCCAGATACCGCTGTAAGGCGAAAATACGTCCCGAATCGCTTTCTCTGCGGCGGTTAATGAACTGGGCTCTGTGGCTGCATAAATGGGCGCAGAGCGCTGCACAACGATTCGAACGCGTTCCGAAGGCGAAAATACGTCCCCGAATCGCTTTCTCTGCGGCGGCTGCAGAAATGCTCCAAAATAAGCGCGCACAAGACGCTGCACCACGGCTTTCTATGCCCTGCCGCTGCACGGCACAATAATGGATGCCCAGATACCGCTGTAAGGCGAAAATACGTCCCCGAATCGCTTTCTCTGCGGCGGTTAATGAACAGGGCTCTGTGGCTGCATAAATGGGCGCAGAGCGCTGCACAACGATTCGAACGCGTTCCGAAGGCGAAAATACGTCCCCGAATCGCGTTCCGAAGGGGAAAATACGTCCCCGAATCGCTTTCTCTGCGGCGGCTGCAGAAATGCTCCAAAATAAGCGCGCACAAGACGCTGCACCACGCTTTCTATGCCCCTGCCGCTGCACGGCACAATAATGGATGCCCAGATACCGCTGTAAGCTCAATGGCGAGGCGGGAGGTTATAGAAAAGAAAGGAACGGAAGCGAAGAGCGGAACGGCTGTGAAAGAGGAGAACTAGGCGAGGAGGCGGAGGAAAAAGGGAGATAGAAGGAAAGAGAAAAAAGAAGGGGAGGAGGGTACAGGAGGAGAGAGAAAAATAGAAGGAAAGGGAGAAAAAGAAGACGAGGAGGGTACAGGAGGAGGAGAGGCGCCGTTGCGAGAGGGGTTATGCAACGCTAACGAGGAAAATGCCCACAAAACTCGCGCCCTGCAGCTAGGGCGCGCGTATACTTGGGTAACGCCGCGCGCAGCGAAACCGAGATTATACAGGGGACTTACCAATTAATGGATGAATTAAGCTCCACGATTACTTCAATGACTGACGGAGTTGCGAATATAAAAGCCGTCTTCGAAGCGCGGACGTGCTTGCTGAAACGCCTGTGGTATAGTTCTGCAATCGTCGAAGTGCTAGAACAAAGAGAACCGGCGCCGACGGCGCGAAACCGGCGAGACTCCGAGAAGAGGGAGGGGCGAGGGTGAGCAGCGAATGAAAGAGGGTTATGGTTGAGTCCAACCAAGTGGGGGTGAGAGAGGACCGAGGGCGCGACCAATGCGCGGTTAGCGCGGCCGCGCTGAGATGAGAGAGCCGCCACCAGGAGCAGGACGGTTTCGCGCGGCAAATTTGAGAGCTTCGAGGACGCAGGCTGCGCAGACATCGCTTAACTCAATAACGTTATTTCATTCATTCATTCAACAACCCCAACATTGAGATATTGCTTGTCTTCGTTATTTATACGCCTAATGTTGAGCAGGTCAAAGGTTTCATACCACTTACCATCCAAATACCTCAATTTCTGAGCGCGCAAAAAGACGCGTCGAGCAGACGACGCGGGGCGCACGCGCTCAGCTGCAAGGTCAAAGATGATCGCCAGCAGCGAATTTATGACAAGGTAAGCTCAAATTAACACAGAGGCTAATTAGCTGGAAGAGGTTAAAAAGCTTGACGACCATGTTCGAAGCGAAATTGAAATGAAAGTGTGGAATTAGTGTTTTCGATCATGATCATGAAAGCCTGATCCTATAAAAAACCCTCGCCACTCTGGGTTCCTGATAAGCATCACATTGCACTTCCGTGTGCAGAGCTACTGTAATGTGGATATAACCGCGGATCATTTCAATTCATATACACGGTTTTTCAACGTAACTTGAACCAAGGATTGAAGCAAGCGGCGCACTGGAGCTGGATGAAACCAACGGCGTACTTGTGCTTCAAAAGGGGCCCAAGTTTGGACTGGAACCACAAGTGCCGCCTCAAGAACTGATAGCCATCAATCGTCGAATCGCCAGTAAGGCCAATCCAGAGGAGCATGAAAAGTGTCTACTTGAGGGCGTGGACTGCCTGCTTAAATCCTGTAACCGGGCACCTGTTCGTCATAAGGGAACTTCACCCCGAGCTATTGTGTCTTTCTTTAAGAACAATAACCTAAAGCTTTTACAAGCAGATAAAGAAGGTGGATTTGTAGTTTTATCGGAAAATAATTTCTCGGAAAGAGCAACCCGGGCAATTGATAAGAATTTTTCGCCTGTCAAAGTGAAAGCGACAAAAGTTAAGAACAGAGCTGTTGCATTGTGTGAGCAGCTCGGTTTAGTCCGGTTGAGCAAACAGATTGCCAAATGCAAGAATAATGCATTAAAAGTGTTCTTTTCAGTAAAAACGCACAAGCAAGGTATGCCCTTTAGAACTATCGTTACTGAAAAGGGGTCATGGCAGAGGCTGCTTAGCCGGTTCTTGTTAGATAAGTTGGGTAAGCTTGATATAGAAGACCCCTTTCTTACCAAAAAGTCCGATCAAGTGTGTGAATTCTTTGAATCGCATCGTGATGTTGGACGCGCCTTTTCGGTAGATGTTGTGGATTTATTTTATTCTGTTCCTCACGAAGCCTTGTTTACTGCTGTCAGAGATTGCATTGAAAGTAAAGACCCTATTTCCTTTCAAAATACTGCGGGTGTATCCATCGATGACTTTTTAACCCTTTTACAGTTTTATTTACAGTCTACCTTCGTAACTTTTGACGAGCAGTGTTTTCTGCAAAAAGCTGGCATATGTATAGGCTCCTGTGTTGCACCGGTTTTGTGTAATATTTTTCTTTCCCAAATGGATCAAGTTTTGAACCAGGTTTTACCAGCCAGCAAAGTTTTTAAAGTGTTCAGATATGTGGACGACTTTTTAATCATTCTTACCAAGGACGGAAGTTTAAACTTCGAAGAAAGTGTGCGTGATGTGTTATCCTTATTTAGACAAAATGGAAATGGCTTAAGTTTTACTTGTGAAGTTCCTGAACGTAATGTTTTACAGTTTTTAGATGTTAGTTTTGATTTTTGTGAGGAACAGGTTTGTTGGGCGTATGCTCCGCGCGCAAAAAAGGGGCTTCTGCCATATGATTCTGCTCACTCCAAGCTAATAAAAAGGGGGATTGCTACACTCTGCCTCGAATCCGCTATTAGAAAATCATGCTCTCACAAGATGCAACTAAGTTTCCAAAACCAATTGGCTAGGCTGTCTTCAGCCGGGTTCCCTGGTTCGCTCGTAACGGCGGTCGCAGAAAGCCTACTACAGAAAATAAAAAGAAAGGCTGTGAGAGCTGGCCAAGATGTCCCTCGAGAAGAGGTGGTGCGACCTGTGGTGGTGCCCTATGTGCACAAGTTATCCCACAATTTGAAAAAGGTTGCGAGCAGGCATGGTGTGCCGCTTGTCTTTTCAGCCCCAAAAAAGCTCGGAAGCCTTTGTTCTCGCATTGAAAGAGAACGAAATGATGAGAGAGGGTGTGGCACCAAACATGGGCGATCGTTCATGAAGTGCACCGAAGGTGTGGTCTATGAAATCCCCCTCTCGTGCGGCCGCTCCTATATAGGGCAAACTGGACGCTGCGTTAATGAGCGAATCAGGGAACATGAAAGAAATGTGGAGCAAAATAAGGAAGGGCCAAATTTGCCTAAGCATATAAGGTCTTGCCCGTCACGCTCTTGTGAGCCATGTTTTTCTGGTGTGCGAATTTTATCAAGAAGTAAAGACACAAAAGCCAGGGAATTAATCGAAGCATTCTTTATTGCTAAGAAAAGAAGCATGTGTGTCAGCGACACGTCCATATCGTTGTATAGGGCAGAGAACGATTTTTTCACGCGTTCGCTGTCATATCAGATTGGAACATGATGGTATTCCTTGCGTGTCAGCTGGTATATATATGTTTGTCGTGCCTTTGAATAAATCAGTTGTGAGTGGCGCTCCGTCCCGTTTATCTACCTTGTGGTCTGTCTGTTTTCGCGCCTGTAATCCAAAAAAAAATCTTGTACCAAGTCATTTAAAAGGAAAAACCTCGAACACGTGAAATAGTGGTGCAGTTTGACTAAAGGAATTTGCAAGAAGGGGTCCGATAACATTGAACCAAAACCTACACACCAGCAAAGATCAAACGTGGTAAAAAAAGAGAAAGGCATAGTGTCAAGAAAAAACCATGTAATGAAAACACAATAGTGATCGGGTACGCAAACGAAAATTTTACAACACAGATGAAGCCAACAATTAACGCACCTAAACACAGAAGATGAAGTGCGCTATATAACTAAAAAATAAAAACGGAACAGCAAGAAAGGGGAAGGCAACAAAAAACACGGCCAAAGGTATAAGATGATCAGAGTGGCTATCGGGGGAGTTCGTTTGCCATGACGGAACATAGAGCGCTTTGTTCTTTGTACGTCCTGGTTTCTTAGCGCTACATGTTCTGTATAAGATGAGATGCAGTAAAACCGAGAGAAAGATAAAATATCAAGAAAAAATAGCAAGAAAAAGATAATAATAAAAGCGATAAAAGGAAGATTGGCGAAAAAAGCAGAGAATGTAACTCCTTTGTAAAACCAAGATTCTATGTCTTCTGTCCATGTTTTTTAAGCGCTGCCAACAAAAGAATATTCTAGCTTAGTGCGGACGAAAATATTGTAGGCTAGTTTTTAGATAGAAGGTGGGGAAGAAACTAGGTCTCCAGTTTGTCCTTGTTTATATCTCACTAAGCCTACCTGCCAATCATGAATTGATAAATCCGAGAGATTTCGAAGCATCAACTGCCAGCTTCGTAATGTGCTTGGGCCCCGTGAGGTTGTTGGTGATATGAATTCGGAGACACCGGTATCAAGCGATTTGGGTAAGGGTGGTTGAGTTTAACGAATATGCGTAGTTGACGTTAGTGCGCTTGCGTATTACCTGCATGTATTTACAATTGGAAACATTGAGCTGAATTAGCCAGAAATGTGGAACACGTATTCAACACCAGTCTTCAATTCTGCTTAAGTCATTTTGAAAGATTAGCTGGTCCTTTTTCGTGGTTATGCGACGGTACAAGGCGCAGCCGTCTGCGAAAAGGCGAATGGTCGATGAAATGCCGGCAGGAAGGTCCTTGATGAAGGTTAAAAACAAAAGTGAACCGAGTACCGAACCCTACGGGACGCAAGACAATACCTCAGTTGCACGTGACTGATCGTTATCGATAATAGTGTATTGACTACCAGCAGTTAGAAAACAGTGCACCCATGTTAATACCTGAAGATCGAGGCATAAGCATGAAAGTGTGGCTAGAAGACGCTGATGGGGTTGAATGGGGAGATAAGTACGTTCTCCCCACTCAATCGCGGCTGACACGGTTCAAAGCCGCCCGGACCCCACCCCGTGATCGTGTACGCTACCGAGCGCTCGCCGACCACGGCGGGCCTTGCTCTGGGGGAACAAAGGAACGACACATTGGCTGGCACAAACAGGCATTTATTGCTACAGAAACAATAACGCCAGCTAGCAACAAGGTACGCTAATGAATCAAGGTCGTCCGACTCACCAGCAAGGTTCCGAGCGAATGTTCGCCCGCGTTAGGGCAAGGGATATATACTCCGAAGGCCGGGCGGGACGAGTACGGGAGCCTGTCTCCCCGTCGCTTCCTCGCCCCGCCGGCGAAGAGCGGAGTCGCGACCGGCACGTCCGGTCGCGCCGACGATCCCAGCCAAAGCCCCTATGCACCCCTCTCCCGCGCACGGGCTTTGGCAGTCTCGCGCGCAGCGATGCTGGCGCCCTCTCTTGCCAGTTAATGTAACTGACAAGGGAATGCGCTCAGCCTCGAGGTGAGACTGCCGCTGCACGGTGCCTCGCGGGAAAGCAAACTCAGGGGGCTGAAGGGCAGGTCCCCACATCCCCCAACCTTAAATAGACCCACGCGCCTGAAAGTACATCCTATGGAGGAGTCTCCTGGTCTTCATGTCCTTGAGGCACGTCTTCCAGCGGAGGTCACGCCGACAGCGTCCACGCAAACTTCCGCGGTATTCCGAAGGCGGCGTGAAGGTCTCCGCTGGGACGACTCGTATGGCCCGCGGACTATCGTTTCCGCAAGCCCGCGAATCGAAGGCCGGTGGGAAAACTGCAGGCAAGAATCCTGCAGTAGTCGCCAGGGCAGCAGCAGCCGGAGGTGACTGCTGACTGGTCTCGCCACAGCTGCCCCGGATTGATGCGGCGAACAGGATACAGGCCGCTCCGTTGCAGCAGGTGGCAGCGAGACGATGTGCACCGGTCAGCAAGCCTGGGTGGCTCCACCGTATCTGCAAAATTGCCGAAACGCTCTCGGCGTGCCTTGAACGTAGGTCACGGCAGGGGAAACGGCATCCTCGTGGCACAGTGCCTAACTCGCTAGCAAACCGTGTCGGCGGCTGTGCAAACGCAAAGTTCGAGTGAACAAAGCCCTTTCTTGAGTTGAACAAGACTGCTCAGTTCGTGCGAGGTTACAAAAAAACGGGCGGGCTGTAAAGTGCGCCCCCTCTCAACGACACTGTCCGGTGGTCGAGTCTTAACGTGGTGCAGGCAGCTCCGAAAAGCCTCAGGCCTAACTACCACTCCGACAACGACCATGACCACAACAAAGACCCGAAACGGGTTATGTGCGCGCAGCCGCGAGGAGACGTCAGCTTTGTGGGGTGGTCCTACCCCGCTCACTGCACAAAGCAGCTTCTGAGTGGTCCGCGCCCACCGTATCGGACGGTGTCGGAGCGCCCGGTGCCGAGCTGCAATACCAGCGAGCTCGTAGCGGCACCCGTGGCCCCAGGCCACCCGGCTCCAGGAGCCGCGACTCCCAGAGTCGAAAAAGAGACAGTAGAGAAAATATATACAGAAACTCGGACCACCCACGCGGCTTCCGTACTCACTCGCTTCGGGCTCGGCGACTCCGCGGGCGCTAGGCCTCGCGCTCCCTCGATGCGGACCAAGTGATTCTCGCGAAGAATCTCCAGGGGAGAAAATGCGCTGAGCATGTTGAAAAGTTCAAACATGCTGCAGCGCAATACACCTCGCACTCAAGAAAGCATGCCGCAGGTCCTAGCGATCAAAATTCACTCTAGGCCTAGCACTTGTCAAGTCCGGACAAAGAGCGTTCCTCGAACCGAACCGACAGTCGTCCAATGTTCCAAGAGCAGGCCCCACGTTGGGCGCCAGATGTGAGGTTGAATGGGGAGATAAGTACGTTCTCCCCACTCAATCGCGGCTGACACGGTTCAAAGCCGCCCGGACCCCACCCCGTGATCGCGTATGCTACCGAGCGCTCGCCGACCACGGTGGGCCTTGCTCTGGGGGAACAAAGGAACGACACATTGGATGACACAAACAGGCATTTATTGTTGCTACAGAAACAATAACGCCAGCTAGCAATAAGGTACGCTAATGAATCAAGGTCGTCCGACTCACCAGCAAGGTTCCGAGCGAATGTTCGCCCGCGCTAGGACAAGGGATATATACTCCGAAGGCCGGGCGGGACGAGCACGGGAGCCTGTCTCCCCGTCGCTTCCTCGCCCCGCCGGCGAAGAGCGGAGCCGCGACCGGCACGTCCGGTCGCGCCGACGTTCCCAGCCGAAGCGCCTATGCCCCCTCTCCCGCGCACGGGCTTTGGCAGTCTCGCGCGCAGCGATGCTGGCGCCCTCTCTTGCCAGTTAATGTAACTGACAAGGGAATGCGCTCAGCCTCGAGGTGAGACTGCCGCTGCACGGTGCCTCGCGGGAAAGCAAACTTAGGGGGCTGAAGGGCAGGTCCCCACATCGTACACAATCAAAAGCTTTCGAGAACTCTGAAATGACGAATATAAATTTAGGTTAAGATCGGTAGTGAAATGAAAAAGTTGAGTTTTGCATGAATAACCTTATCTGAAACAATACTTATAGGGGCAAAAGAAGCAGTTGCAAACTAGATACTAGGCCACGTGTGAATAGATAACGTCCTCTAGTAGCTTGCAGGCAATGCATGTTAAAGAAATCAGACGGCAGTTAGAAGCATCGGGCCGGTTACCTTCTTTAAGAACTGGAACTACCCGACTCATCTTCCAGTCATCTGGAACTGAACCTGTAGCAATCGAATGCTCGAGTATTATTTGCAAAAACTTGCTTGAGCGATGTTTGGTGCATTTCAGTACCTTCGAAGGTATATTATCAGGGGCTGGCGCGCTTGAAACCTTAAGCTTATCAATGAGATTTGCAAAACCGTTGGCAGTGAGAGTAACAGGTGGCATCTGAGAAAAGAGAAGCTTTTGTGAGGGAGGGATGTTCAAGGAATGTTCATTGGTAAAAACAGAGGAAATGTATGAGCTGATTACCACACTGCGTTGGTATCATGGAACCTGAGGTCCATCACTGTCAACTAATGAGATATTGCGTGATGATCTATCAACTGGTGTTAGAAGTTTCTAGAACTTTGGGAGGTTGGAGGAAATGATACTTTGCAGATCACGATGATCAAAATTTTTGTTTTTATTTGCGCAGAAGTTTCATGTATTCATGAAGACAAAAGAAATACCTTTCTCGCTGTTGTGACCTGGCCGAGTACTTTGCTACAAGGAAGAGGCGTTTCTTTTTCCTTGAAAGATATTAGAAAAACCACGGCCTTCTTGCGTCGCCCCGAATGCATAAAAGGGCTACGTATATATTTATTAGTGATAATTTTTCTTTGAAGGGCCGCCATCATAATCATCGTTAACTGTTCTTGCTGCGGAGGACATACGGAAATGATTGAGGAAGTTGTCTAACTCGGAGATAATACTTGCAATACTTGTTATAATCTCGAATATATTTGAATGATGGTTGAAGAGTAGCGACGGGCACAGATAAGTTGAACATTGAGGTGCTTTGAACCCTAATGCGTGATAATGACTGGACAGATTCGGGGTTTGAACCAAGGACAAGGTCAAGAGCATTTCTGGGCGAGTTTGGACGCCAGCCTTTTGAGTAAGGTTGAGAGTAAGCACTAAAACCAAAAATTGGTTCGATTGGGCGCTATGCGTGGATAAGTCAAACCAGTTAATGTCAGAAAAGTTGAAGTTGCCACACAGCAGATAACTTGCACCGGCAAAGCGGGTCTTGAGGTCCAGTAGTATTGAATAGTTTGTCAAGGAATGGAAGGTCGCAGTTACGATGACGGTAGCATGCAAATAAAATGATTGTATTAGAAGGAAGCGATAACTTGATAGCAACAATTTCGCGATTGCTGGTCGGCAAAACGGAGAAATATGGAACATTGGATTTCACAAAAACAATTACACCGCCTCCCCGTCCGCCCCACTCTGTCACGCCAGTAGACCATAAACGATGATACATCGTGCAGGAGCTCGTCCTTCGAGACGTCGGAGGTTAGCCACGACTCAGTAAGTATAGCTACATCTGTAGGAAAAGTTGCAGCGCAAAAAGACAGGACTAAAGGAGCGGACAGACACAGGCGGTGCGAAATTTGCTGCGAAATGTACCGACCAGCCAAAACTAATACACTTTAGCTATATATTTACCGCTATTGTTTAGGAAGGCTTCTACTAGCGAATGTTGGCTAGTAGAACGGCTAATGTCTGATAAGTCGGTGCGAAATAACTCACGCATGCGGACTGCGGCGGGGGGCGTGGTGCTGGCTTGTAAGCGGGCGACAATGACTATAATTGCACTTCCTAGACAGAATTCGTATTTTCATTGTATATGAATTGCCTATCATTCATGACAAGCTTGTCGAACCTGTTCTTAAAGTTGGTGCTCCTTGCTTAGGCGTAAGTCTAAAGTATTTTCCTGGCTGTTCGCACAAGTGCAGAATAATCATCACGAATAGCATAGGACGAATCTTTGAGCTTCGGTCACGCAGACAGAATCCTTGATTTCTCCTTAAAACGCGCACATTTTAGAATTATTGGGCGATTTTTCTTGGTCTGAAGTGCCCTGGCCTGTGTGCTCGTTCAATATCAGGATTCACGGTAACGCCAAGCTTTTCTCAGCAAAAACAAATATATTTGAGACTCAGACTGACGGCACGTCTCCCCATTAGCATCGTTAATTACAAAAAAGCAAATTAGATCAGAGGAGGCGATTTTCTGCATCATCACATTTGTCGGTAAGAACATTAATTTCCGCAGAAATATTTTCCATACTTGTTTTCAAGATGCAAGAAGAGTGAGGTCGTTCAGCTGATTGTTCTCGACAGCTTTTTCCACGGCGTCGACACGTGAAATCAGCCGGCCGACCAAACCTTCTATATTAGTTTGAGCAAAGCGGATTAACGAGAGTTCGGTAAGAACGTTGTTTTGGGACAGTTCTAAGCCAGCGAGAGTGCGAAATGGATTCAAGCGATGCAGGTGCGTCGCCGTTATGAGGTCCAGGATTTAGTTCCACGTCCCCCGACAAGACAAGCAAAAGACGCACCAGATCAGCATCGAATGTTCTAAACATTTTATGCATTTTTTGTTTGCAATAATGCTTACTACGGGCTAATAGAGGTCAGGCACGGTAGTTGCGCGATGCACACACACACACAAGTCATGGTACGGGACGAGCGCAAACTTACAGCTGATTTTATTCAACGGACACAGCACATATTTGAAGGAAAAAGAATGCACATTGAGCATACGCAGTGAAAGGGTACAGCATGTGAAAATCAGTAGCACACTAAGGCCGGAACTTACATCGTCTCATCGAGGAAGGCTGCCTCACTGTTGAACAGTACAACCGATGAATCACTGATACATGCATCTCCTCCGTCTACCATGTCTGAACTATTGTACCAACTAGCCCGACAACACGTTCTACTTGGCTAATAGAGTTCTTTAATTCTTCCTGATCTACAGTCCCACAATATAAAGCTGTCGTTCAAGTTTGAAGTCAAAAAGGGTCAAGAAATCATCAAAGAAACAGAGAGGACGTCAGCCAGCGATCAATAGCACGTCAAACCAAAGAAGTTCGACTAAGTAAATTGTTGGCCGAGTTGGCGACTATATTCCATGGCTAAAGCGCGACGAACGGGGCACAGAAATAAGTACGCCGGAGGGACACTACTCCGCGCTGACTCAAAACGGAAATTGTTCTTGGCTGACCAACCGAATCATGTACTCATGTGGTTGAAAGCAATGTAATGCAATGCACAGTACTCATACATAAGAATAGAAATGTCAAAGTACAACAGGCGCGTGTCAACACTCGCAGTCAAGGTAACATTTTTCTTTTTCTGGCAACGCCATAAAAGGTACGCCTGTACATTCATTAAGAAGCCTTGCTATCAAATGCGCTTCTATAAGTTCACTTTTCAGCCAATTCATGCCTCTTACGATGCATTCGTTTTACAATGGCTCGCAGGCGTTAGTGTCATCGTAAGCATCATAAGTTTTGCTTTTGCAGAAATTCAGCTTTAAAACCAAATGTGGAAGCAATTTCAGAGCAACTTAAGCAGAAAATAATTCGCGACAAATAAAAGTATTACGGAACGCTCCTGCTTTCGTTCATTAGAACGTCTCCTGATAGGTTCTGGCGCCAAATCACACCGAAATCTTCTTCCACGAACGAGCAAAGTCGCGAGGAAGCGAGGCAACTAAAGAAACAACTAAACGACATTATCAGAGAGAAACAAGAAATGAGGGTGGGTTATTCGCCGGCTATAACGCCGACTCCACCACCTCAGGCGATGGAGATGGCGCAACAAAACAACGACGATATCAAAAACCTCATAATGAGTCTACAGGGTCAGATGCAGCAAATGCAAAGTGAAATGCAACAGACACAACAAAAGTTTGCCCTGCACGAACAGAGCTTTAGAAACCATGTAAAAAACCAGACCACGCAAAGAACCATCAACGACGCCAGAGACAGACTATACAACGAACGCAGGTTCGGCGCAGAGACCCCCAACACAAACAACAATACCCAAACATGGCTGAACTGCACCAACAACTAGAAATTTGGCAATGGAACTGCAGGGGGTACAAGCGTAAGCAAGGCCTCCTGCAGCAATTCATATACACCAGAGGAACCCCACCGAATGTAATGTTACAAGACACAAACAACACCCCAACACTCAGAGGCTACACGTGTCAGGAAAGCGGCCGCACTGCAACCCTCATAAGCAAACAAGTAGTAGCCATTGCACACAAATAAATAGAGGACACCCAGATCGAACACGTGATTACGGAGATAATTCCCAAAAAGAAAAGAAATTCCAAAAGCACCTATATCGTAAATCTATACAGCCCATCGAAGCAAACAAAAGAGAACTTTATTAGGCTCTTTGCGGAGGCGAAAAAGTTGGCGGGGCAAAACACCTTAATCATAGCAGGCGACTTTAACGCCGAGTCCGAGATGGGGGTATAACAGAGAGGACAAAAAGGGGCGCGGCATCTGCACGGCGGCAGAGAACATGGGATGCGAGCTGCTAACCGACGAGAATCAACCGACTAGGCAGGAGAACAGCGTCAGTCCAGACACGAATCCCGACCTAACCTTCGTAAGGGGCGCCAAGCAAGCGGAGTGGGAAAACCTACTCGAGTATCTTGAAAGCGACCACCACATAATAAGGAGCTGCACGGTGGCGGACAACGTCAGGAGGAAGATTGGCACGGCTCGGCTAACGGACTGGGACGCCTTCAGAGCGCTCTGCAAGCAGCTCGAGGGCGACATCGGTTCTGCGGAAGAGTGGAGCCAACAACTCAGACGAATCCAAGACCTATACACGAAATAAGTAGACAGAACAGAACAAACGCCGGAGGTGGACAAGCGCCTCCTCAAGCTATGGGAGGCAAGACGCGGGCTCACAAAGCAGTGGAGGAGACAAAAACTCAACAGGAATCTAAAAAAGAAAACTGCCGATATAACCAAGCAAACGGAGCAGTACGCGACGCAGCTGGCTAGGCAGGGGTGGCAGCAATTCAGCAACTCGCTGAACGGTACCCTCAGCACGGCCACACCGTGGCAGATCCTCAAGGCCCTCATGGGCCCGAGCAAACACAAATCAAAAGGCAGCAAGTCGATACAGAGGCTGGTGCACCAAACGAAGGCACGGACGAACAACTACTCGAAGAGGTCCGGATCAAGTGCTACGGCAAAGATCAGGTCGACAAGAATACCGTGGCGAGGAGAACCCGGCCATGGACGGACCCATCACGAGAGAGGAGGTCGTCGAGGCGATACTATCGGCCACGAAGAACACGGCGGCGGGGGCGGACAAGTTCCGGAACTCGCTAATAAGGAACCTCAGTGATGAGGCGATAGATCAGCTTACGACCTACCTCAACAAGCTCTGGCAAGAGAGAAGAGTGCCTGCGGAGTGGAAACACGCCGTTGTCGTGATGATTCCGAAGCCGGACAACAAGCTCCAGATCGAGAGCCTCAGGCCGATATCTCTAACGTCGTGCCTGGGCAAGCTGTACGAGAAAGTGATCATGAAGAGAATCCAGTCGCACCTGGAGAACGAACAATGGTACCCAGACATCATGTACGGGTTCAGAGCCAACCTCTAGATCTACGCAAGACGTGCTGCTCCAACTCAGGGAGGAAGTGCTTGAGACGATGCCGAAGGCGGGCGAAAACGTCGTCATGGCCCTCAACATAAAGGGGAGATAGATAGATAAAGAGGAGGAGGGAAAGACAGGGATGTTAACCAGAAAGGGGTTCCGGTTGGCTACCCTGCACTGGGGAAGAGGCATTAGGGGGCTAAAAGGAGGAAGAGAGAAGGGGAAAAGGCATAACACACACAGCTTTCGACAACGTAAGCTACGCGGCCATCATGGAAAGCATCAACAACACCAACTGCGGGAGGTGAACGCACGATTACGTCAGAGCCTTCCTGTGCGACAGAACGGCGACCGTGGGGCTGGGCGAGCTGAGAAGCGACGTCTTCCCCACGCCGTGCAAAGGCACACCCCAAGGATCCGTCATATCCCCCGTCCTCTTCAACGTGGCAATGATTGGACTCTCAAGACGGCTCAAGGAGATCCAGGGCATCCAACACGCGATGTACGCCGACGACGTCACGATATGGGTCACCCAAGGACCACTCCGGGAAAAGCAAGAAAAACTACAGGAAGCGGCAACTTGCGTAGAAAATTACACTAGAGAGAGGGGCCTAAGATGCTCGACGGAGAAGTCGGAACTCCTAAGGGTCGGGGTCGGCAAGCATCCCACCCAAGCGACACTGGAGGTCGTTCTCGAGGGACAGAACATCCCGGAAAAGCACATGATAAGGATCCTGGGCATGTGGTTGCAAGGAAGCCGGAAATGCAGCCACATCATCAGCCTGCTGAGCAAGGCGGCAGAGCAGGTAGGCCGTATGATCAACAGAGTCTCCCAAAAGAGATACGGAATGAAGGAAGAAGACACTCTCAAGCTAGTCAACAGCCTAATTGTCAGCCGAGTGACGTACTCCCTGCCGTACCACGCGACGACCAAGGCGGAAAGAGAGCAAGCCGACACCATTCTCAGGAAGGCGTACAAGACTGCTCTGCACCTACCCAAGAACACGTCGAACGAAAAGTTGCTCCAGCTAGGCATCAGCACCACCTTCAGCGAGCTCGCCGAAGCTCTGCTGGGAACGCAAACCACGAGACTCAGAGGCACTCCTACGGGACGAGCGCTCCTAAGAAGGTTGGGTCGGGACACGAGCGGACTAGTAGACAGATACGCGGACGTACCGGACCACCTTAGGAAAACCATTAACGTGGGACTATTGCCGAAAAACATGGACCCAAATCTTCACGAAAACAGACGAAAAGCGAGGGCCAAGTACGTAGAAAGAACGCTAGCCCAGTTAGACAACACCGTATACACGGACGCTGCCGTATATCCGCGCGGGAGAGAACGCGTAGCCGCCAAGGTAGTGGTAAACAAAGAAGGAAACATGATCACGTGTGCCACGGCAAAGGTCGCCGACACAGCGGAGGCCGAAGAGATTGCCGTTGCGCTGGCGGCAACAGAAGGCTACAGAACGGGCCGATCTCTCAACATACTGACGGACTCGAAGGAGACGTGCAGGAACTACACGAGGGGCAGGATCAGCAGAACAGCCCTTAGAATACTCAGCTGGGTAACCTCCGCCGAGGAGAAACCCAGGCATGACCTAATCTGGATCCCGGGCCACGCGGGCATAGGGGGGAACGAAAGGGCATACAGCCTAGCTCGAGGTAACGCATTCCGAGCAGGGCAGTCAAATGCTCCGGAGCTCCGCCTACAGGCTTGCGAGGGGGGTACGCAGAGACCTTGAACTTGCATAGGGGAGCTAGAATTAGATGTCCACCACCACATAAAGCCCAAACAAAGGAGGAAGCGACCGGCTGGCGCAGATTACGGACCAACTCCTTTCCTAACCTACACATACTTAATAAGATGTTCCAGACACAATACAGAGCCACCTGCCCTTGGTGCGATGCCACACCTACACTTTACCATATTACGTGGGAGTGCGAACGCAACAAAGCATTCCACCAACACGAACACCCGAATGCGGAGCAATGGGAGAGTCGGCTCACCAGCGGCGAGCTCACGACCCAAAGGGCCTTAGTGCAGCACGCGAATGATGCAGCACGACTCAGTGGAGCCTTGGAATAGGGGCCCACCCTTGCTGACGAGAAGCCTCAATTAAGTCGCCAGCGCCAGAGAAGACGACGGAGACATCATAACCGCGAAACCCTTGAAAGATTCAATAAAGTTCTCACTCACTCACTCCACGAACGAATTCATAGTAGACGGCAAATGTGTGTGTAATGAGGCTGTTGTTTCTTCCACGTTCAACAAATTCTTTCAGTCAGTATTCACAGAGGACTTAAGAAATGAAGCGCCAACAGAGACAAGACGTAAGAAGTGACACGGCCAAGCGCTTACTGTTGGCGCTTCTTTTGATAGTAACATGCATCAACTAGCCCAGCAAAAAGTTCTACTCACAGAGGACAACGGTTGTCTGCCCAACTTTTCTACAGCATTCCCTGCCATATCTGATGTTGTAATTTCAGAGACTGGTGTTTCAGATTTTTTTTTTCTGAGACTCAAAATTTCCTTCGTCATTTAAACTCCGTAGAACCTGACATTCAGTTCACGCTAGAAGTGGAACAAGAAAACTCCCTGCTGTTTTTGGACGTCCTCGTGTCCCGAAACGACAATACCCTTCAATTCTCCGTATACCGCAAACCAACCCACTCGGGCCGGTACCTACACTTCTCTTCAAACCACCCGACAGTCCATAATAAAGCATCAGTGGTGAAGACGCTGTTCAGAAGAGTTGAGACACACTGCAGCACAGAACTTGACAGAAAAAAAGAACAACGCACGATATTCAAAGAACTCATCATGAACGGCTACCCAAAAGACTTTATTCAAAAAACCATTCGACGTCAAAAACACAACGATCGTCAAGAAATCAACGCACAAAGACCAACGCCACCACCAAAATACGTCACTTTACCTTATGTCGGAGGTGTCAGCGAAACCATCGCCCGAATCCTGAAAAAATCGGGTCTCCAGGTTGCTCACAAGCCCACAAACACTGTTGCGCTTTTCCTACCTGTTCCCAAAGACCGGCCGCCGAGAGAAAGAGCCCAAGGCTGCGTGCGTGTCAGTCTCTGAAGCTTCTACCACTCGTTTCCTCTTCTCTCCGCTCGGGGGAGGTGGTCTTTTGATCGGGGTCCTAGCCTCCGTTTCCATCGCCACCACCCCTGCCGGTGGCGGGGCTCGCGTCTACTTAGCTGGTGCGGTTGACTTTTGTTCTTGTCCCCTAGTATCCTTGATTAATTGGCGGAGCTTCGTCATCTCCTTTTCTAGCCTCGCAATTTCTTTCTTTATCCTTCCTTGTTCTAGCGGCGGGAAGAAACTGGATCGGTCTCGGTGCTTGCTCTCGCGGATTTCTCCTTGGGCATTGGCTGATGTTCCGCGTGGCGCTGATCCGCGCTCTCGTTTTGCTTGCTCGGTTGTTTCCGGGTCGCAAGGCGATGCTTACAGTTGCGACTCCCAGTATGATGCGCCCCTTGGCACACCATGCACTCAGGGATGCATGTTACAGGTTCCCCTTCTGTAGGGGCCCGGTGGTCGTTACCGCAATGGCCGCACAAGTTTGTCTTCGGTTGATGGCATACGTCAGCCCTGTTCCCGACCTTGCGGCAACTGCAGCAGGCTTCCACTTGCTCTCTGCACGGGAACACGCAAAACTCTGTGCTCCAGTCTTCCCTTGGAATCTTATTCCCTTTGCATGCAACATTTGTTTCTCCCATGAAGCCCTCTCGGACCTGATCCGGCGGGGATACACCGTGCATTCGGTAGGTTGAAAACTAAACATTTTGACAGACTTGCCTGTCTGGTTGGTTACGCCTCTAACCGAGCCGTCCGGCTCCGCGACGTACGATGCCAGCACCTTCTCTTGCCCTCCAAGCTTCAGGACATTTAATCCGGCGTACGCCGATGCTCTCTGGCGCGGTCCTGTGTGCTCACAGTCAGCGTGCTGTTCACGGGGTTCACACGCGCAGTGTCCACGTCCCGAGCCGCCAATGGCGACACCTTCGCTGCGCCCCATGTCGAACGCTCGAGCGCGCGCGGAGAGACGCTGCTCAGGTCCCAATTTTTCGGTCGGCACGAGATTTGTAGTCCTCCGCTGGCAGTCTCGGCGACGGTACCCACTTTTTGGTGGCGGTCGGTTCTCATTTCTTCTTGACCTGGGTGTCGGAGTTCAACTTCGCACCGGCCTGGCCCGGCTTCGACGTGGCTGCCGGCGTTTCATGCGTTTGGCATGTTTTGAAGGCGGAGAACGGCCTACAATTCTCCGTTTCTAGTTCCGCTGGTGTTATACTCTTCCCTTCAACGGTGTAACCCATCTCGGTGTAGCGCAGGCCTCGGGCTGGCTCGGCTGAGCGAGCGCGGAGCCCGCCGAGCGAGGTCTAGGCGTTAGGCCCAGTTCCCTCCGCGATGTGTTCGGGGTAAAACGTCCGAAAAGATACGGAAGCTGGTCGTCGACTTGCAAAATTTGGAATTCGCGGGTTCCAGGTTGTCCCCCGGAGAGATATATATATATATATATATATATATATATATATATATATATATATATATATACTTACACCTTTACAGGCGAGATCAAAAAACATTTGGGGGACAAATCGGCCAAAAAGCGTGCGGAACAGACACTGCTTCACCGGGCGCAAGTACCCGGAGAAACTTGCACTGCATACGTCGAAGCTATCTTAAACCTGTGTAAGCTAGTGAATTCCAGTAGGCTTGAAGAAGACAAAGTCCTGAAGACCGCACCGCGGTCGAAACGTTGATAAATAAAAGTGTCTTTGTAGAAGTGCCCACTTCTCTTAAATATATATATATATATATATATATATATATATATATATATATATATATATATATATATATATATATATATATATATATATATATATATATATATATATAGTGAAGAAGAGTGAACAAGATCAAATAGAGTGAAGAAGATCAACGGTTGGACGGATCGCTAGAGGTAAAAGAGGAGGAAGAGCAGAAGAACGCTCGTAGGGAGCAAAACATTCATTTCATTTCATTTTATTACTCTCAAGGCCGGTCAGGCGTTACAGAGAGGAGTAGGCAAGAAAAAAATACAAAGAAACAAACAAATAAACAGTTTACAATTCATAAGCATTAACAGTATCCTTGAATTTCTGAGAATCATTGATGACGACGACGGTGGAGGGCAGGTGATTCCAGTCCGAGGCTGTTCTGGGGACGAAGGAATTTAGATATTGGACAGTCCTGCACTGTGGAATGTGCACCTTTAGTTGATGATCTCTGCGGGACGATATGTGCACCGGAGGATTAAACAAGGACTGCTTTAAGGTTTCGTTGCCGTAATATATTTTATGAAATGTGCAGAGGCGCGAAATGCGGCGCCGTATGGCAAGATCCGGAAGATTAAGCGTTCTTTTCATTTCTGAAAAGATTAAGCGTTCTTTTCATTCGCTGGAACACTGCTACTAATCTTGCTAATGTGGTGTTCTTCCTTGCCGCCACTGCCCTCAACTGGTTCGACAATCACGAGGATTCACTTACTTACACCTTTACAGGCGAGATCAAAAAAAATTTGGGGGACAAATCGGCCAAAAAGCGTGCGGAACAGACATTGCTTCACCGGGCGCAAGTACCCGGAGAAACTTGCACTGCATACGTCGAAGCTATCTTAAACCTATGTAAGCTAGTGAATTCCAGTATGCTTGAAGAAGACAAAGTCGGCCACCTCCTAAAAGGAAATGCGGAAGTCGTTTATAATTTTCTGCTTAGCAAAGAGAGCCTGAGCATTACTGCCGACGTTATCAAACATTGAAGAACATTTGAAGCTCTCAAGCTGCGTCGAATCACTCCTAAATTCGGAAGACTGGCCAATTTCACCCCTTTAGCCAGTGTTGAAGCCTGTCCTCCACATTCTATGGCTGATATAATACGAGAGATTGTGCGCGAGGAATTGTCCAGATCCAGGGACACCTGCTGCCTTGCAGAATATCGGCGCCAAAGTTGTGCACCGCAGGCAGATGTCGCCGCCCTGTCCACTCCGTGGGCTCAACCTAGCGGTGCTTCGCATATAGACGGTCACAGCAACTATGCCCAACGTAATGCCCACCAGCCAACGGAAAGGTTCGTCAGCAGCGAGAGCCTGGCTACAACCAACGTCACGACTTTGTACGCCAGGGCTCTTATGGCGATCGGTGGCACTCTCAACCTTTGTGTTACTGGTGTGTCATTGCAGGGCATATCGCTAGATGTTGCCGCCGCCGTTTTCCGACATCTCAAGGCTACCGACCCCCGAGTATTCACGGACACCTGCACACCGAACAGCAGCGGTCCCCGACTATGTCTGCTTGGAACACTTACCATTGGACCCATCTGCGCAGTTCATCACCTGCATCTGATCGCAGTGCGACGCCGCCACCTCAATGCCAACGGCGGTCACCTCATCGACGTCGTGTTTCCTCTCCGCCGATGGAGGTGAGGCCGCCGGCGAGTCGATGACGTCCATACCTCCAACCGTGCTAATGTTGAAAAACGAACTGGAAGTGTTTATTGATGATGCGAAAACAATGGCTCTTGTAGACACTGGCGCTACAGTATCCGTTATGAGTTTGAAGATTAAGAACCGTTTTGGCAGGAAAGTAATGTTTTTGGAGACCATTTTAGTGGTGACCAGTGTTGTTTAGTAGTGCCATAAACGCAAAAAAAGAATAGAAGCAGAACAAAAATATGCCGCTTCACGGAGCCTCAGATTGATTGCAAAAAATAAATGTGCAATACGTAATACATGATTTTAAATACCGTTCTTGCAACATTGAGCTGCATGCATAATACACGGCACTTTCCACGACCACAAAAGTTAGGCTGTATGACTGCTATGCCACTAGAGAGATCAGTCGCTTGAGTACATGAACGGGAGGTAGATGCGGGATGTGCTGCCCATTACAAATGTTCTGAGTCCTGTTTTTGTTTTTTTTATATAGCAGAGCTTGGAGTACCTGTATTTCTCTATTTTTTCGGTTTTTAGTGAATGGGTTCTATCGGTGAAGAGGGGGCGAAGCCTTTCGTGACCTCATCATGTTCAAAAAACTGCTTGCGCAATTGGTAAAATATGTTGGCAGTATGTTGTAATGTCCGTAAACACCAAATAATATCACTGTTATCGTTTGCAAATCAAACGCACTGCATAAAATTTAACGTCAACGGCGACACGAAGCATGCGTGACCACGCGTTGATATCAGGGGCCTCTGGGACGAAGCCTCGCAATCCGAACTGAAATCCGTCCTATCGTCATGGTTGTCACTCACCACTGCTGCTGTAAAAAAAAAAGTGCACACGTTTTCGCCCTCAAGCAGCGCGCGGCACAACATTTTTTGGCCGCAACAACGCATCTTTCCGAGGACCTCCACATTCTGCACGATGCCAGGGTGAGGGCGTAGTATGAAGTCTATTTCATTTTAGTCTCACCATTGAGTTCTTCCACGTCCACTTCATGTTCTCTCATTGAGGTAGGAGGTCTTCATGATCCGTATATTATTTCTGTGTACGAAATTCACCTCCCCCCCACCCCTTGCTATTCCTAGGTCCTATCCCATAGTCGCCTGCCGCCTGGTCGCCAGCTTGCTTCTTGTGTAGCTTCGCATTGAAGGCACTCATCAGTACAGTGTACTGCAATTTTACTCCGTTAATTGCCGATTCGACGTCTTAATAGAAGCTTTCTACGATTTGGTCATTTATTGATGGGTGTAGGCATGTAGGCCAACACCCCCTCCAGCTTCTGCCCTTTATTAAGCCTAATCTCGATAGCAGCTACCCTCTCGCTTATACATAGAACTCCTCTAATTTGGCAGCTATATCTTGATTATGACTAATTCCACCCCTAGTTCTCGCCTGCCCGCTGTTGCACAATAGCACACTATGCGGCCGCCGCTTGGTACTCTATACGCCTCTTCATGATGTAGTTAGAGCCAAAAACGAGGGCCAAGGTAGGAGAAAGACACAACACGAGCTCTTTTTCGCAACTAAATTTAATGAAAAAACACATGATATTCGGGAAAGTAAATCAAACGAAACAAACATAACATCAAGAAAACCGTGGGGCACGAGCCATCCGAAGGGGGTACTAAGTAACATGATAAATGGTGCAAAAGCGAAAAACTTAATAGTAACAATCACGGAAAACGCTAACAAAACAAACAAAAATCAAAAACTCCAAAAGGAAGGAAGGGACGGAACAAATTAGTTCCAGGTGGGGTCCAGGTATGCCAGTTCTTTTGCTGTTAATGAAATTTACGGTGCGCTTATGGATGTATTTCCCGGTCTTGAAATGTAAAAAACCTCCGTGATTTCGCGCTGAAGTTCTTTTTGAGTTGACAAAATTTCAGCTCCCGCATAAAGGTGATTACATTTTTTCTTACGCACTAAAAGAGACGAACTGCGCAACAAGAACACGGACGAAAGGGAGGCAGACACAAACTAACGCAGTTAGTGTGTGTCTGCCTCCCTTTCGTCCGTGTTCTTGTTGCGCAGTTCGTCTTTTTTGCATTATGATCAACCAACTAGCCCGACAAGTCCTGTTGAAACATCTTACGCACTGGCTTACATTCCAGGTATACAATCCGGTTTACAATCTTACAATCCGGCTTTAACCAGAGAGCAATTTTTGGTGCTAATTTGCCCGTACATTTACACAACTTCCTGCCTGACCTATGTAGGTCTTGTAACATGAAACAGGCAGCTAATATATCACACTCGTTTTGCAAGGGATGAATCCCGAAGTACGGCATGCCTTAGACCTTTTCTTATTTTTATTTTGTCCTCTCTGGTTTCCTATTGTTCTTCTTACTACGCCGCACTTCTTTCTTGAGCTTGTTTTCAGAACAAGGCACTACCGCCACTTGCGCACAATGCAATTTACCAAAAAGACAACAGTAAGAAGGTGTGCTTTCAAAACTTTGAAAAGGATATTCTGAAGGCAGATTTGATAGTCTTGTAATTGATTCAGCATTCTAGGTAGTTGCTTATGCAGTGTCTGTATTCCGTATGTTGGTCAATATGTTTTTTCGTCCCAGTCATCCTTATGACGTGTGTTATGTGCCTTAACATTTTTTCAAGTTCAATAGATATTGCAAAAAAGCTTCCTTTTTAATTCTTTAAAAGAATTAGAAGTTCGGCTAATTGGTTTTCTGACGAAGCACTAATCTCTATAGCGCAAACACAACACGACACGGAAAGAAAGAGGGGAAGAAGAAAGGAGAGGAAGAAGAAAGAAGTAAAGAAAGAAAGAAGGAAAGAAAGGAAGGAAAAGGGGAGAAGGGAAGAAAGAAAGGAAAAGGAGAGAAAGGAAAAGAAGAAGGAAAGAAAGGAAGAAAGCAAAAAGAAAACAAGGAAAGAGGGACAGAAAGAAAGGAAGAAGGAAAGGAAGAGAGAAAAAAAGGAAAGAAAGAAAGGGAGAAATGAAGGAAGAAGGAAAGGAGGAAAGAGAGTGCGAGAAAGAGATAAGGAAGAGAGAAATATAAAAAAGAAAAAGAGAGAAATAAAGAAATAAGGAAAGGAAGAAAGAAAGAGTGCGAGAAAGAGAAAAGGAAGAGAGAGAGAAAGAAGGAAAGAAAGAGAAGAGAGCAGAAAGAAAGGGAGAAGGAACGAAAGGAAGAAAAAGGGAAGGAAGGAAAGAACGAGAGAAAAAAGAAAGAAGGAAAGAAAGAGAGAAAGAAAGGAAGGAAGGGAAAAAGAAAGAAAAAGAAATAAGGAAAGAAGAAAGGAGAGAAGGAGAGAGAAATAAAGGAAGAAGAAAGATAGAAAGAAGGAAATAAAGGCAGAAAAAGGAAGAAAGAAAGAAGGAAAGAAAGAAAGGAAGGGAAAAGGGAAGAGAGAAAGAAAGGAAGCAAGCGAGAAAGAAAGAAAGGAAGAGAGAAGAAAGTGAGAAAGAAGGCAAGTAAGAAAGAGAAAGGAGAAAGAAAGGAAGAACTTCTTTCAGAAAGAAAGAAAGAAGGAAGGAAAGAAAGAAAGAAAGAGAAAAAGGGAGGAAGGAAAGAAAGAGAGGAAGAAGGAAAGAAAGAGAAACACGGCCGCTACTTGGAACTGGTTTAATGAAGGTAGAACCACGGCATATATATCCACTTCCTGCGCAGGCGCGGCCTAAGTAACAAGAAAATTCAAACAGCGCTAGACAACTGAACCAGAAAGAGGAGGAGAAAACACAGCGCTGATGTCCGCGCTGTGTTTGTCTCCTCTTTCTGGTCCAGTTGTCTAGCGCTGTTTGCATTTTCTTGTCACCATGGAACACCAACTCGCCCAATCTGCCGTGCTTCTGCGGCTTAAGTAACCTGGAAACTAACTAACCAGCAGAAAGTTTAGAAGAACTTTTTGTTGGGCTAGATGGTGCATACTGTAACAGAAGGACTGTAGCGCGACCAAGACGAACACAAGACAGAGGCACACAGGACTAGCGCTAAACTTCATCTAACTTTATTCACTGGCAGCGCAGCAAATATAATGTTAGCCTACAATGTTAGCCTACAATGAGACCAAAGTTAGAATATGCTTCCGAACTCTGGGACCCGCATACCATGAAAGACACAAAAGAACTTGAGCGAGTACAGAGAAAAGCAGTGAGATTTATTTACGGGAAATATGCCAGGAAGGATTCGCCGTCCTCAATAATGTTACAAAATAGAATACAGAGACTCGAAATACGCAGAAAAATTATTCGTCTTGTACTACTACATAACACTCTTTCTGGAAAAAATAATATGACGCTACCAGCTTCCGTATGTCGGCCTTCTACGAGGAGAACACGACACAGTCATGACTATTTGCTTGCACCGATCTTCGCGAAAACAAACGCTTACAAGTACAGTTTTTTCCCTCGAAAGGTGAACAATTGGAATTCACTTCCCATTAGTGTATTTCGGTCTAACGAATTCATGGCTGCATTGCAAAATCATTTTTGTGCAAGTTAGCGATGTTGACGTTATCATTTGTGCTTATTTTAGTGCATTATGTTCATTTCATGTTGCATTGTTAACGCTTTTCTGTGTTTTCTTGTTTGTGATATGCCCCTCCTGCTTGGGCCAAAGTATTGGCCTGCAGTATTATTAAATAAATAAAAAAATATAAGGAAAAAACCCGATCACGTGAAGATACCAGGTCACACACACCACTATCAACAGAACCGTTCAATATATGCCATCTCAGATTTGTATAAATTCACAGACGTATCGCTAACACAATATACGCCTTTTTTCCTTATATGAAATGCCTCCAGTAGTTCCCTTGCCCTAGTATCTTTGCTTTTGCCCAAAATCTTTATCTCATGAAACCGTGGTTGACAGTCAGAACACTCAGTGCAGTGCTGAGGAAGATGCGCACCACTTAGGTCTTTCAGTGAGCGCGCGTGCTCACCTGCCCTTTCATTTATGCACCGCCCTGTTTGGCCCACATAGACCTTCCCGCATGACAGCGGTATCTGATATACCACCCCGATGCAGCAATCCGTAAACTTCTTTGCATGCCTGACGCGACAACCACTCTTGTCTTTGCTCGCAATTCGCGCGCAGAGCTGTGCCATCTTGCGTGGGGCCGAGAAGGCAACCGGCACGCCATGTTTGTTAGCCACTTTTTTCAAGTGGTGGGCTACCTTGTGCACATATGGCACAACCTCCGGTTTGATAGCCGTTTCTCTGCTGACACATGGTTGCTGCAACTTGATGGTTTTTATCTTCTGTAAGAGGGCTTCAGCAACCGCTGTGATGACAGTGCCTGGGAACCCTGCCGAAAGTAATCTGTCACCCTGCGTGTCATAGCTCCGGTGCATAGTATGACAGCACGATTTCATGAGAGCCGATTCGAGGCAAAGCTTGGCAATGGCGCGTTTCACTGTTTTCGACTGAGCCGAAGCATACGCGGTCAATAGATGTTAGCATGCGCGGTCAAAGCATGCGCGGTGAATAGATGTTAGTAAGTACAGGCGCTACGCAGGATCCAATGCAGATCCCTTGTCTTTGGCGATAAAAATTGTTGCCGTAAGAGACAAACGTCACACTGAGGTAAAATTCAAGTATCATCATAAAATTATCTATTGAAACCCCTGAGGAGTTCTGAAATTGAATAGCACCGCTCTCTTCTATAGCAACTCTTACAGCTACAAACAACTCACTGTGGGGCACAGAATAAAATAAATCTTCAACATCCACAGAAAACACATAACCAATGGAAGCATTTCCTTCTAGAAACCTAATAACATCTTTTGAACTGGTTAGTATTAGGTTTCTAGGTTTCTAGAAGGAAATGCTTCCATTGGTTATGTGTTTTCTGTGGAAGTTGAAGATTTATTTTATTCTGTGCCCCACAGTGAGTTGCTTGTAGCTGTAAGAGTTGCTATAGAAGAGAGCGGTGCTGTTCAATTTCAGAACTCCTCAGGGGTTTCAATAGATAATTTTATGAGGATACTTGAATTTTACCTCAGTGTGACGTTTGTCTCTTACGGCAACAAATTTTATCGCCAAAGACAAGGGATCTGTATTGGATCCTGCGTAGCGCCTGTACTTACTAACATTTTTCTAACATCTATTGACCGCGCCCTTGAACCAAGTTTAACGGGGAAGGGGGTTCTGAAAGTTTTTAGGTATGTTGGCGACTTCCTGGTTGTTTTTAAAACACAGAATGAGTTGACGTACACAGATGCTGTGAGCACTGTGTTAAATACCTTTCAAGATATGGGAGGGGGACTGAGGTTCACGCATGAGCTGCCTGTGCGGGGCTCTTTACAGTTCTTAGACATAAACATCAATGTGGGTGTATATCATGCATGTTGGCAATACGCACCGCGAGCACAGAAGCAGTTACTACTGTATGCTTCGGCTCAGTCGAAAACAGTGAAACGCGCCATTGCCAAGCTTTGCCTTGAATCGGCTCTCATGAAATCGTGCTGTCATACTATGAAACGGAGCTATGGCACGCAGGTTGACAGATTACTTTCGGCAGGGTTCCCAGGCACTGTCATCACAGCGGTTGCTGAAGCCCTCTTACAGAAGATAAAAACCATCAAGTTGCAGCAGCCATGTGTCAGCAGAGAAACGGCTATCAAACCGGAGGTTGTGCCATATGTGCACAAGGTAGCCCACCACTTGAAAAAAGTGGCTAACAAACATGGCGTGCCGGTTGCCTTCTCGGCCCCACGCAAGATGGCACAGCTCTGCGCGCGAATTGCGAGCAAAGACAAGAGTGGTTGCCGCGTCAGGCATGCAAAGAAGTTTACGGATTGCTGCATCGGGGTGGTATATCAGATACCGCTGTCATGCGGGAAGGTCTATGTGGGCCAAACAGGGCGGTGCATAAATGAAAAAGCAGGTGAGCACGCGCGCTCACTGAAAGACCTAAGTGGTGCGCATCTTCCTCAGCACTGCACTGAGTGTTCTGACTGTCAACCACGGTTTCATGAGATAAAGATTTCGGGCAAAAGCAAAGATAATAGGGCAAGAGAACTACTGGAGGCATTTGATATAAGGAAGAAAGGCGTATATTGTGTTAGCGATATGTCTGTGAAGTTATACAAATCTGAGATGGCATATCTTGAACGGTTCTGTTGATAGTGGTGTGTGTGACCTGGTATCTGCACGTGATCGGGTTTTTTCCTTATATTTGCTGCGCTGCCAGTGAATAAAGATAGATGAAGTTTAGCGCTAGTCCTGTGTGCCTCTGTCTTGTGTTCGTCTTGGTCGCGCTACAGTCCTTCTGTTACAGCAGAAAGTTATCACACTCGACGCGATAAAAAATTCACCTCAGCATTGTGCAGGGCAACTGAAGTGTCGACCCCGCTACAACTCGACCCCGCCTTCCTGATAAAAAAAAAATGCTTGCAAGGTTTCACGAGCGGTTTTTTGATAACTTGTGCCTATGATTGGCGTGAAACGGAAGCGCGGTTCACAAGCTGTACAAGCAATGCAGAGGTCCACAAGATTAGTTCACTCCCTACTAGCCAGGTCTTTTGCATGCTTCCTGCGTCGGTCGTTAACACAACACCCCGTCTGGCCGATGTTTACTTTGCCACAAGACAGGGAGGCCTTGTATACAACGTTCAACGAAAAGATTGGCGTGGCTCCTCTCGCAGCCCCGTTTCTTTAGCGATAGCGACATTACGGTAGCATTTCGAGCCTTCAGCGTGGCGGCGCCGTGGCGGCACCGCCACGGAGCAGCTGCGGAGCAGCTGCCGGCGGCGTGGCTGATCACGTGGTTCGTAACATGGTTGGTCACGTGACGAGCCACGTGGTGCGGAGCAGCTGCTGATGCCGGCGGCGCGGCGCGCCGGCGAAACCGAGCTTCCATAGCTGTGCGCATGCGCCGTGACAAGTGGGACGAAGATGAAGGAACGCCCAGCGGAACGGAGCGGCGAAAGACATGACTTTGCATTTCAACTGAGCAAGTTCCACCCGGCAAGCTGTAGCTATCGATAGAATACCAGCTCCTTATCACAAAAACGCCACTCTTACTGAAAACAAAGCTCTTGTAAGGTTGAAAATAACGATAATCAAAATACAGGTATCGGCGCCACAGGCCGATCTCGCAAGTACACGCGTGCTAACGTCATAGGACAAGGGACGCCACCTTGGAGGAATTTTCCTTCCTACATGGAGGTCGCGAATCTCTGAGGCTGACAAAGGAAGGTTGCATGGTTCAATATTGAAGTAAGTTTTGTTTTAAAACCGATAGTGCACTTTTATCACACAAGGACGACAGACAAAAGACAACCTGAATGTTGGAAGCAAAGAAAACCGATGCTTGGCGGCGCCACAGGCAGCCGGGAGAGTTTCGATTTTTTATGGCGCTTTGCGTCATGAGCTTTGCGTGCCCCGTGGTTTTGTTTTTGACGCGCCTCGATTTACAAGCGCCGAACAGCAGGGGGACTCCAAGTGCCGCTTCAAGTGCTAGTTAACCTTTGAAGGAGCCTGTTAAGGCTGGTGAGATGATCGCCATGGCGGATGAAAAACTATGATGGCACGATGGTCGGTGATCGTAGAAGGCAGTTCGCAGTATAAAAAGCACTTGTGTCTTCGCGCGCTCGCCCGGCGAAACATTCCCGGCTCTGCCAGTCAACTTCAAACTATTTAACGGAAATCGTTTATTAGGGACGGGAGACAAGGTACAAGGCAGTTAAGAAAAATTGCTGATGGCCTAGCTCTGATGGCCTTACTCCAACTGCGCTTGACCGCCGGCGCGTTCAGCGGCTTCGGCGCACACTGAACGCACTGGCGGAGACTTGGAGCACGTCTCCATTTCGCGCCGAGTGCGCCAGCCGCCGCCGGCCCGGCCAGACCGATTCGGCTCCGCGCCGAGGTGCGCGTTGTGGCGTAATTCAATAGCTTCGGCAGTTGGGCGGAGCTGTTCTTTTCGAGCTCTGGGCTAATTTAATTCATTCACAGTACACATCTGAATGTACATGCAAGTTGGCGAGAGAGCCCGATCCAGTGGGTCCGTTGGATCCAGCGGAAGCCGTTGAAGCGTCGTGCGTCGGCTTTAGTTTCAAGCAGCCAACTTTAAACGCGAGCGCCCTTGAGCACCCATTCGTTTTTTGGCGGCAAAAAAAAATAAATAGCCTGGCCCTTGCAACCGTGGGAGACCTCGACGCCGCCTGCTGCACCGTGCAACCGCGCCGTTCAAGTAATCACAATCCGTTGGCCCCAAAGCCCCGGCCAGCCTCCGATGGGCGCACTCCCCGCACTGGGGTTATGACACCTGATTAGCAACGGCTGCTCACTGAGGAAGGGGGAAACGACCCGCCGGCGCCTAACCTAACTGTGCTCCCTCAAAAACATCGCACGCTCTCTGGGACAGAGGTCGCTGAAATGCAGGCTGGAGTTTTTGCGAGAACTTCGTCGTCGAATTCGAGAACGGGATCTATCGTAACGCTGGCAAGACGCCGGTGCAAACGTAAACGAAGCGACGGTAGCGACCCCCGATAGATGCGTACAACGTGCGGCGGCGGTAGCTTTCATTTGGGCAGCTGCTAGACCGCACCGCTAGCTGCCAGAAATCACGGAGTCTGCGTTTACGTCACGTTTCACGTCACTCCGTCCTGTGTCGTCATAAGTGTTCTCTGTGACGTCATAAGAGTTCTCGAGTTTGAATCGGAGTGGCGAGAAAAACGTTTTCAACTGGAAATTTTTATTTATTTTTAATAAATGCATCTTTCGCTCGCGGACAACATCAAAGAAACAGCACATAGGAGGTGACGCAACGTCACCCCCGAACCTCCCAAAAAATATAAAGGACCAGGGAGAACCATAAGAAACCAGGATACAAAAGGATGAGTTATTAACTTTTGCCGCCCACGCAGCACGAGGCAAATGACAGGAAGAAAAAAACAAAAAAAAACGAAACATAGACGACAATAATAACATGGTTACGCAAAACTATGTCAAAAGTCGAAGCAAAGCAGAGTCAAACAGGCGCAACGCGTAACAAAAGAAAACGCTATGCGAAAGCTGTGTCAAACGCTCAAAGCCATACAGAGTCAAAGAAAAAGTTACAAAGTTGTAAAGAACAAGGCTTATTCCTGTTGACATGCAAAACAGAGACGTAATTACAGTGGACCTAGAACACGAGACTCCTTGTCTGAAAGTAAAAGTGAAGGCGTGCTGACGCACTTGTTTTCTGCTTTTGCAATCATCCGTGCCTCAAAAATTATCCTTTCAATTTCGGTCCTCGCACGTGCTCTGATAACCATGCGCGTGTAGAATGGTTCGCACCCTTTGCAAGTCTTGCAATGGTCGTCCAGGTTCCCTCCGCTTTTGTTACGTACCTTCCGGTAAGCAATCTCTCGTTGAGGCACCTGCCGGTTTGCCTGATAACACACTCTTACACTTCAAAGGTATCTCGCAGATGACAAAAGTAGCACATTGTTACATGTCTCATAAAGCTGGCCCCATACAATGCAGAGCAGCGTTGAGAAGCAAGTCCAACACCTTTACAGTGCTGGCTATTCATCAGCACTGGAGCGTAAAGTTTCAGAGACCCTTCTCCAGAAGTTAAAAGTGCATAGCAAAGACGCAGGCAAGCTATAGAGGAGGAATAACTGCCTCCCTTGGCCGTAATCACGTATATACACAAGCTGTCCCATAAATTAAAGAAGGTCGCCAAAAGGAACAATGTTAATCTTGTCTTTTCAGCCCCGTGCAAACTATCACAAGTTTGTACCCTGCTGGCAAAGCAAAAGAAAAAGGTTTGCCTTATAAGACATGTAGATCTCTTCACGCAATGTGCTACACGAGGAAGGGAAAACAGTAGCACGGGAAAAACACACACACAGCAGAAGAGCGACGTAGGACAAGCGCTTTTCCCTGCCTCGAGTACAATGAACCATCCAGCCCAAATAGTAGTTCGGGTGTTCGGATAACTCTTGTTTGCAATTCTTAGATTTAAAATTATTTTTTAACAATCCTGACCACCTATGCTGGCGTACATGCCTAGGTCAAAAAAGGCACTCCTGCCCTTCAACTCGCCTCATACGAAGCTGGTCAAGAGGGGCATTTCGTCAACTTGCCTCAGGGCTTCGTTAACCAAGTCCTGCCCTCATAAGGTTAAGGCTAGCTTTGATGCACAGGTAGATCGCCTTCTGTCCGCCGGTTTTCCGCTGGCCCTTCCTCGGGCTGTTGCCGAGTCCCTGCTGAAGTCCTTCCTACCAAACTCAAAGCCTCGTGGGGCTGATGCTCAGGAGAGGCGGAAGTGTGAAGTTATGCCCTACGTTCACAGGGCCTCGCACGGCCTGAAGAGGGTCGCCGGTAAATTCGGTGTAGAGGTCCTTTTTTTGGCACCTTGCAAGCTGTCGCGTTTGTGCAATTTAGTTATACCAGATAGGCAAAAGAAGATTGAGTGTAGCACCAACCACAGGAACAAGTTTGTGCCCTGCAGATCGAATGTAATCTATCAGATTCCGCTGAGTTGTGGTAAGGTGTACGTCGATCAAACTGGCCGCTGCAACAACATTAGATTATTAAAGCATGTGAATTCCTTAGCTGATTCTAGACGACATCATCTACCTAAGCATTGTAAGACCTGCAAGCATGACGACAAAGATTTCACTCCCTTTTTCGGCAGGACTAAGATTAACGGACGAGCGAGGGATAAAAAAAGAACGCAAAGTTATCGAAGCCTTGGAAATCCTGAGATTAGGGCCTGACAAATCTGTTAGCGAGGCTTCCACACACCTGTACCGCAAGCAGTTGGAATTTCTTGGACTGATGAGATGATTATGGCTTTTTCTCTTTCTGGTTGGTGCGCATGCGCTTTGTTGTCGAAGAAAGGAGGTGTTGGTGCAATAAACCAGTTGTTAGTCAGCGCTTGTCTCGTGTTATTCTTCTCTGTTGTCCCGTCCTTTTTGCGCAGTTATTTGTTGTTTCCAAATAGAAGTTCTTCTAAAATGTGCTGCAAGTGTCATCTACGAGATACCTTTGAAGTGTGGGAGCGTGTTATCAGGCAAACCGGCAGGTGCTTCAACGAGAGAGAGCTTACCGGAAGGTACGTAACCGAAGCAGCGGGGACCTGGACGACCATTGCAAGACTTGCAAAGCGTGCGAACCATTCTACACGCGCACGGTTATCAGAGCGCGTGCGAGGACCGAAATAGAAAGGGTAATTTTTGAGGCACGAATGATCGCCAAAGCAGGAGACAATTGCGTCAGCACCTCGTCAGTGTTACTTTCATATAAGGAGTCAAGTTTTCTAGATCCACTATAATTACGTCTCTGTTTTTCATGACATTTGCTTTAAGCCTTGTTCTTTACAACTTTGTAACTTTTTCTTTGACTCTGTATGGCTTTGAGCGTTTGACACAGCTTTCGCATAGCGTTTTCTTTTGTTATGCGTTGCGCCTGTTTGACTCTGCTTTGCTTCGACTTTTGACATAGTTTTGCGTAACCATGTTATTGTTTTCGTCTATGCTTCGGTTTTTTGTTCCTGTCATTTGCCTCGTGCTGCGCGGGCGGCAAAAGTTGATCTTTTTGTATCCTGGTTTCTTAGGGTTCTCCCTGGTTCTTTAGTTTTTTTTTTTTTTTGGGGGGGGGGGTTCGGGGTGACAATGCCTCGCCTCGGTGTGCTGTTTGTTTGATGTTGTGTGCAACGATGTGTGTGTGTATTAGATAGTTCTCCCACGACTGCTGTTTTATCTGGTCACGTGGGTCTTGGATGACATTATAAAAGCTGCTCATTTCTCTGAATGAATGAGTTGGTAGTCAGCGCCAGTCCTGTCCACTTCTTCGTTTGTCCTTGTCTTTTCGCTATGCATTCTTTAACCCAACACCCTCGGACGCAGGCCGATGATGTCAGGGGTAAACACCGAATTGGATCCTGGCCGGGATGTCTTGCTCCTCGGCGGCCTCCGCAGCCATTCGGACGAGTTGCTGCTGGGTCTCGGGGTCCGAGCTCCGCAGCAAGGCTTCCCAGGCTTCTTCGCTACGCTATTCAGTGCCCTTCCCTGGGAAAAGGAACATTTGCAGACAATGTGATCGAGGGACCCCCTCTCGCCTCAGTAATGCACTGATCCGATCTTATTTCCCGGAACACTGCGTTAACGAGAAGTGGATTTGGGTATCTACAGGTTTGGAGTCGCCTGTCTGGCGACGCGTCAAGAAGTGGCGCCAGCCTGCGCTATAGTCTGTAGTGTTCTCGATTTCACGGAACTTTACCATGAGTTCATCGCCCCCTTGGTCGAGGAGTTCCGAACCAGTCCGACGCCTTGCCCGTTAGACAAATCGCTCTGCTGCGTACGGTGAAACGGACGCGCGGAGCGGAAAACCACGTAGAAGCGCTGCCAGGCGCCTTGCCGAAACGCACGGGATTCAAGTTGCAGTAGTAATTCATCGGCACATCGTTCTCGGCAAACCGGATGCCACTAACGCAAGCATAGCTTCCGCGCCGAACGAACGCGAAGCAAGCCGCAAGCTTCGTGGTGAACGCGCCTTGGATGTGCGCTGCGTTGTTTTCCGCTCACCGCGTGATTCCTGCGTCCCCACACGGCCCCACTGCGTCCGAACGAGACGAGCGAGAATTGAGATTCTTTGAATTCTTTGAATGGTCGGTGGGGTTAGGGAGGGGGGGGGGGGGGTGAAAATAAAGGGAGTGCTCAGCCATATAACTGTCTCCTTTGGGAAGGGAACACCGCAACGGGGCTGAGCAAGGGAGAGGGATTAAAGAAATATGAGAGAGGAGGGGGAGTTGTCAAGGGGGGGGGGGGGGGGAGGAGCAGGTAGAAAGAGTCGCTGCCGTCGCGCGCTATCTGTTGGGGCAGTGGGATTCATTGCGAGGAGGAGGGAGTGGTTTTATTGGGCGCCGGCTGATGGCGCTACGTGCGCGCATCTGGTAAAGCCCCTTGATAATATGAAAGTAGGACGTCCTGGCGGGCTAGTTGGTTCATGATGAACAGAAAGGGTATAAACTGCGCGAACAAGACGGGACAAGAGGCACACAAATCGACAGACAAAGCGCATACTTCCAACTGATTTTATTTGTGAAAAACACATTGTTAATAAGGCCAGAGAACATAAGAAAAAATAGGAAAAACACTATCACCATAGGGTTCAACGACAGAAACATCAGCAGAAATTTACAGGTTAATCAGATCCGATGTGAACACGAACGTGCCCTTCTAAAAACTCTAGCTCTGGTGTCGATAACAACAGCGAGGGCGAGCTAACGCAGCCGTCACCCCTTTTGGCTATCAGGAAAGCTTCGATAACCTCCCTTTCAGTTTTGCTGCGTGCATAGGAGAGGAAAGCAGTTTTGTCTAGGAAGGGAACGCAGTTGCGGCTGTCACAGTTTTTGCAGTGTAATGGCAGATTGCTGCCTGTGCCGGTGTGCATCGATCGTCTATGTTCCAGGGCTCGCTCATTGAAAAATAAAAAATAAAATCAGTTGGAAGTATGCACTTTGTCTGTCGATTTGTGTGCCTCTCGTCCCTTCCTGTTCGCGCAGTTTATACCCTTTCTGTTCATCATGAACAAACTAGCCCGCCAGAAAGTCCTTCATATTTCTTCTCCCCTGGGTTCTTTTTGACCTCTCAAGACCAACGATCAAGCACTATTCTTTGTGAACCTGATCGCTCTGTCTACGTGCCAGTCGCGAGAGCTGGCCTGCTACTTCAGGAGGAAGATGGTCGCACCTCAACTTCTGGGGCTCTTTGGCGTCCCGGGTCCTTCCTGGGGGCACGCTCGCAGGATGTGCAAGATAATGAAATCAGAAGCTTGGAGGCGAGTGAAGCTCTACTCAGACTGGCTGAAGTTCGTCTTCCAAGAATCTAACGATTGGGTAGCCGCAAGACGGTTTCAAGAATACAAGCGACTTTCAGCGCAGACGAACGAGTTTCTCTGGCAGAGAATGCGTCTCACGCTTCCGGCAAAACTCCGGACAACACTTACAGAGGGTTCCGTCTCGATACTGGGCGATATCGACCTTCCTAGTAACATCAAGGAGACGCTGCAAAAGGGACCGAAGTTTTGCTTCGAACCTTCAGCAGGACGTTCGGAACTACTAGCGATGGTACGCTGTGTGGGGGCGTTTGCCTCTCTACAGGACAAGGAATGGGCTGTCAACGACTCTGTGGGCTGCTTATTGCGAAACGTAAGTCGTTTCACTTCACGGAAGGTTTTTTTCAGCAGCGCAGGGGACAAAGGACGTGACAAGTGCACAGACACGGCGCTGAACTTACAACTGGTTTATTGAGGTGATCTTCACTACTTAAATACAGTGGCGACCAATCTCAAATGAAAAAGACAGATACACAAAACAGATTGACGAAAATGACAATTCCTGAGCACAGGCCTACAGTGGCACAAGACCAGCTGCGCACGTTTTTCTATTCTCATCAAGGAAACGTAGTTTTTATCAGACAGCTATTGAGGCAACGCTTACGCATTCATCTTTGAATTTATGGATTTCATGAGCTTCAATGATTTCACGAGTGATTTTTGTTCTATTATCTGACAGCACTCGACACTGAGTGAAAACAGGATAACACGGCGGTTTTTTGTTCTTTTTTCTTTCCTCTGTGCAGAGAAAATCACACATCGCATCAATACACTGAATTATGTTATACATATTTCAATATGAGATTGTCTACAGAGATCACGACGAAGGAGCGAGCCCACTTAGCGACAGTTCAGAAGGGGAGCAAAGATACAGTTCACCGGGGAGCATGGCGACTTGGGCTAAGCAGTGGCCTGCAGTATTCTGAAATAAATAAATAAATAAATAAATAAATAAATAAATAAATAAATAAATAAATAAAAGACGCAGGCTGGGCGACTTCAAGGATGCGGTGCAGCGGGTCGGGGTGCCGGGAGTGAGTGGAGGATAATTTCCCTCCGCGGAGCGCACCGAAGCTCGTGCCCATTCAGCCCCTTCGTAAAGGCTTAGGTCGTTACCGGACGAAGCACTCGGTGTCCAAAAAAAAAAAAAACACACCTAAAACGCACCAAGTAGTTCACGCGCAAAAAGGGAGTCTTGTAGGCCCCCACACTTTCACACTGTATGGCCGCCATCTTGAAGTAGGAAAAAATTAACGAATACACAAAAGCAGCTCAAGGCTTTGCCTGTGGTAGGGGTGACTTTGAGGTGGGAAAAAATGAGATAGAACAGGGAGCACGTACGCCCCCGCAAGTGCAGTGCGAGAGGGTTGCACAAATAGAAGAAACTACCACTCAAACAGCGTGCATTTATTCGTGCTTTTCCATAGACATATAGAAACGCGGACAAACAAGTTTTATATAAGCATAAGTGAATTAAAAGATGTCGCCGCTCGGTGGGGAACGCCATGCTCTAAAGCAACGTCTCGAAGAAGGAAGCCGTGGCAGTACTAGTGGGCAGCGCGTGGCGTATCGGGTGGCATAATCTGTGGCTAGCGCAGCCCACCTATTTCCAGAAGTGGACTCGGTAAAGGGGCTGACAAGGTCTAAACCAAAACGGTAGAATGGCTCCGGAGGGACGTCGATGGGCTGAAAAAGGCCGCTTCCCACGCTGGCACTGATAGCAAGCACCAACATAACGGAGGACAGAGCGGTAGAGGCCAGAAGATCCGACTACGGACACGCCCTGATGATAGGCAGATCACGTAGTTCGTGGAGCACAATAATGCGGTGTTGCGTGAGAACAACGAGGAGCAGGTCCGGTTCAGCGGGATGAACTTTTCGACTGTATAAAGTGTCATCAACGAGTTAAAATCGGCTCAGTCGGTGGGGGCGGCCGTTGGGCGATCTATAATTGAGGCGAGCTCAGCATCGGCAATAGTGGGGAAAGAGAAGAGCGAGAACGGGTCAGTATGTGCTGTTAGGAATATCTGCCTTGTCAACGAGGTAACGAGAGAGGCAGTCAACTTCCTTATGTAGCCGTCAAGACTTGCTGACCGCGATGTAGTCGTATTCTTGAAGGCGTGACGACCAAGGACCGAGGCGGCCAGTACGATCCTTCAGAGAGGAGCGCCAACAGAGGGCAATTTAATTCTGCTATAGAGTAATTCTCCTATCGAAGCAGGAGGTGGCTGGCATAGGCTACTACACGATCGGTTCATTCATTCATTCATTCATTTATTCATTCATTCATTCATTTATTGTACCCTTAAGAGCCCTTTTCGGGCATTACATAAGGGGGGGGGGGGACAGTTGAAATACAAAGTAAAGAGAATAACAATGTTAATACAGTAAAATACAACACAATGCAAAAAGGATCTGGAATACACTGTGAGATGTTAAAATGCAGTTCTAATCAATACATGGTGGCGGATAGGCTAAATAGGGAATAGTAACAAGAAAAAATAAATGGTAAAAATCAAAGCATGAGGTTGTTTTTTTTCATTTGATGTAATGTTCGATTACTGCGTCTCTAAATTTACTAGCGTCACGCTTGTTTACGATGTGATCTGGTAACTGGTTCCAATTTTCTAGTGCTGTCGGTAGAAATGATTTATTGAAGGCTATTGTAGAACCATGTAAACGCTGAACACTCAGGGAATTGAAGAGGCGACGCGATGTTCGGATGGGAGGTAGGAGTAATGAGTCACGGAGGTAAGGAAAGTTGTAGAAGGCAAAGCCGTCAGATTTTTCGACGGTTCTCAAGTGGTAGCAGATTGAGTGTTGATTTAATCCTGGTGATGCTGTAGTATCTGTCATAATTTGATGTTATGTGACGTGCTGCGCGGTTCTGAATAGCTTCAAGGGTGTTATTAAGTACGCCTGATGAGGGTTCCATATAGAAGATGCATATTCAAGTTTACTACGGATGAAGGTTTCATATGCCAATTTACGGACAGAAGGAGGAGCCAAGTATAACGATCATCTGATGAAGCCGAGTGATTTGGATGAATTGGCCGCTAATTTCAAGATGTGTTCGGACCAGGTTAAATTGCTGGAAATGATGACTCCGAGGTATCGGTAGGATTGCACGTTTGTTAATGTGTTTGAAAGCAATGAATAAGCGTAAGTGAGGCTGGAATGTTTGCGAGATACTTGCATGTATTGGCATTTTGAAATGTTTAGCGACATAAGCCACTCAGAGCACCATCGTTCAATTACGTTCAAGTCGTTCTGGAGTAATAATTGAGGAAAGATCATTAATGAAGGTGAGGAAAAGAAGAGGGCCAAGGACCGAACCTTGTGGTACACCCGACAGCACTTTAGTAGGACCTGAACAATGGTTGTCTATTACCGTGTACTGAGAACGATCTATTAGAAAACAGTGTATCCATGCTACAATTAGAGGGTCAATGGACAGACCGGAAAGTTTAGACATGAGACGATGGTGGGGTACGCGATCGAAAGCCTTAGAAAAGTCTAAAAAAATGATGTCAGTTTGGAATGAAGAGTTCAGATTTAAGTGAAGATCAGTAGTCAATTCAAAAAGCTGAGTTTCGCAGGAGAGACCGGAGCGGAAACCATGCTGTTTAGTGAAAAAGAAAGAGTTATGATCGAGATGCGATGCGACTTGTGAGTATATCATGTGTTCGAGAAGTTTACAGGCAATGCATGTCAAGGAAATGGGGCGATAATTGGATGGGTCTGATCGGTTACCAGCCTTAAACACCGGCACAACTTTACTTATTTTCCAATCTTTAGGTAGTTCACCCGTTGATATAGACTGTTCAAAGATTACTTTCAGGAATTGACTGGAAATGTCCTTGGTACTTTTAAGTAATTTCGCGGGTATTCCATCGGGCCCAGGTGCGCTCGATGTTTTAAGATTGTCAATTAATTTTGTAATACCATCTGTTGTAATGCAAACTGGGGGCATCTGAGAAAAATTTGAGTCTGGAAATGTTGGTATGTTCAAAGGAGGTTCGTGGGTGAAAACTGACGAAAAATATGAATTCATGACGTCTGAACGGTGTTCAGTGGGAACAGATGATCCATCTTGGTTGACCAAGGTGATGCTTTGTGAACGACTGGTGCTTGGTGTCAGTAAGGTCCAAAACTTCTTCGGGTTTGTTTGAATAATATTCATCAGGTCCTGGTGGAAGAACATTTTTTTTAGTGCTCCGTAACAAACCTATATATTGGTGAAGACATGCAAAGTATTTTTTCCATTTTGAAGAAAAATTCGAATTTTTTGCCTCACGGTAAAGGCGTTTTTTTCTTTGTGATAGTCTTCTTAGCGCGCTAGTGTACCACGGTCTTCGAGCATCACCACGTATACGAATGAGGGGAACGTACGTGTCAACGAGTGATAATAGTTTGTTTTTATAAAGTAGCCAGTTATCATCCACTGTTCGACTACATGGCGATAATCGGAAGTGCGAAAAGAACTGGCTCAGCTCGATGTTGATCTTAGCGAAATCGGCTTTCTTGTAACTGCGGATGTATTTTATGAAAGGTTCACTGACGGGAATTGAAATCGAGAGATCGAAAAGCAACATTTTATGATCACTCAGGAAATCAACACATGACAATGACTGGATGAGTTCGGGATCTGAGGCAAAGATAAGGTCAAGAATGTTTTTTTCCACGGGTTGCTGTTTTAACTGTTTGGGTAAGGTTAAATGAGAGAGTCATATCAAGAAATTCGTTCGACTGTTGAGAAGGTGCATGCAGATGATTCTATTCAATGTCTGGGAAATTGAAATCTCCACAAACCACGTGTTCAGCGTTTGGAAAGAGGGAATGCAAGTTCAAAAGCACACTGTTAAGCTCGTCAATAAAAGAGCGATCACGATCAGGCGCGCGGTAGCAAACAGTAATAATGACTGTAATTGACGGTAGGGATATTCGGACACACATTATTTCGTGACTGCAATTAAGTTTGACAGGAAATGAGGGCATACTAGATTTTATAAAAGCAAGCACTCCCCCTCCCCTGCGCCCCTCCCTGTCAAGCCTATGAATGGTGAACACTTTGTCATCATGAAGTAGCTCGCGGTTTTCGATGTCGGAACTTAGCCATGATTCAGTAAAAATGGCGATGTCGGTGTTGTTATCATGCAAGAGGGATTCTATGCCTTCTCTTTTTGATAAATAACTGCGGATGTTTGCGAGTATAACTGCCATGGTCTTATAAGCAGGTTTTCTATTCCGACCTTTTGAATAGGGAGGACGAGGGGAAAGCGCAGGCGTAGCCGCCGGCGATAACCGCTATGTCTTGGTCTCTAAAACGGAATCAGACTCGGCATCGTAGAAAAACTGCTTTTCGTTCATGACAAGTTTATCGAAGCGGATCTTGTACATTCCACCATGATCCTGAGCAAAATTGTATAGCTTTTGACGGGCTAATCGGACACGTGCTGAGTAGTCTTCTCGAATTGAGTAGGCTGAATTTTTTAGCTTTGGGGTAGCGGACAAAATATTTGTCTTATCTTTAAAGTTAGCAAATGCGGCAATGATGGGGCGGTTCTTTCCGCGTTTGAAACGGCCAAGTCTGTGAGCGCGTTCAATCGCATTCTCACTGATAGTTATGTCTAGTTCCTTTGAGCAGACAGAGATTACATGCGACTCAGACCGTGTCCATGCTTCGTCACTGGCATCGGGAATTCCAAAGAACAGCAGGTTTGATCGGCGAAGACGGTTTTCCGCGTCATCGCATTTGTCGTTCAACCGTTTAACTTGCGCTGTCAGTTTTTGCACACAATCTGAGTCTACATTGCTTGACCTCTGATTTTCTGCTTTTTCCAATGCGTCTACCCGCGAAGAAAGGCTGCTCACAATGTTTTCGATGTTTGTCTGAGCTGAGCGGATAAGTGTAATTTCAGAGAGTACGGAATTTTGTGCGACTTCTAATCGGGCTATTGCCTCAGCAATTGTTTCAAGTGAGACACCTGCGCCATTTTCGTCGGGTCCGGGATTGAGTTCCACATCACCAGACACGACAAGCCGTAAGTATACAAAACACGCATTGAGCGAGGACCAACTTACATAACATAATAGACGACGGCAAATATTACTCGTGTCTGGGGGGCACGACACCGCAAGGAAGAACGGATCACTAGTGCGTACGCACGCAGCGTGCGGAAAGTAACTGACCTGCATTGCAAAGGGCATGTTCATGACCGTATCCTCTGCGGCGTCGTGCCCCAACTGATTCCAAGGTGTCGGTGGCTTTTCTAGTAGTCGAGTAACGCCTCCCGCGCAGATAGCGGGGTTAGGTTGCCTTGATTAACGCTGGGAAAGGATTGCACCAATGTCATGACCACAAGGGGCTGTTACATCAAAATGCGCCAGTACCGGTGCGGTGGTAAGTTTTGTGGAAAGTTTAGCAAAGGCTTGTTCTTGGAGGAAACGACACCTTTTTTAAGAAGTTCTGTTAGGGGCTGAGCAACGGCGGCGTAGCCTCGAACGAATCGACGAAAGTGCGAACAGAGACCCAAAAATCTTCGAACGTTGTTGCTTGATCAAGGCAATGGGAAACGCTTCACTGCTCGGATCTTTTTCGGATCGGGACGAACACCCATATCGGGTCAACGACATGGCTCAGTATATATATATATATATATATATATATATATATATATATATATATATATATATATATATATATATATATATATATATATATATATATATATCTGACAACGCGCGATACAGCACTTGGAAGAGGCCAGCTGCAGTCTCGCATGGGGGAAGAGCGAATGGATTTTAGAAAGGTCTCCCATGTGAGAAGAAAATGCGAGTGAAAAGACAATGACGTCTTCGCAATAGCAAAGGAATATGGACCATTTAAAACTTTGCAATAAGGCATCCATCATGCGTTTGAATGAGGCTGAGGTGTTGCACAAGCCGAAAGGCATAACTTCAAACTGGTATAGCCCATCTGGAGGGACAAACGCAGTCTTCTCACTGTCTTGGTCATCCAAGGCAATTTGCCAATAGCCGGCTCGTAGTTCGATGTAATGGGCCCCTTACGGGCCCCATTAGGGCCTTTAAGAGAGAATAATTATGATGATGATGAAAAGCATTTGGCTCCATAGAGACAATCCAAGGCATCGTCGATTCGAGGAATTTGGAATACATCATTTTAGTTATCTTACTTTTTTATTTATTTACTTTTACATTATTTGTTTACTTGTGCAGGGTATATCGCAGGAGTGGAAGTATACAAAACATTGTAGATACAGTCAGTACTACCAGACACGATAGCAAAAATTAAAACACCGATGTTGAAAACATAGCGAACACTAAACAAATTGGGAGCTTGGGTACAGTAAATCAAGAGATTATGAATCAGTTATGGCCTGCATAAATCTATCTCTTGGAGGGAACGCACTGCTCCGGGCAATGTATTCCAATGTTCAATCGTACGCGGAAAGAAGCTGTATTTAAACACATTACTGCGAGCAAAGTAACGTGAAAGAATAAGATTAGGATAACTGCTTGCTGGCGAATGTATGGCACTCATGGTGTACCTGTCGCTTGAGAGTCGGTAGTGCGAATGAACGACACAGTTCAAAAATCTTAATGACTTTAGTTGCCGGCGTAAGGTGAGGATAGTTATTTGAATGAAATGATTTGAGGGGAGAAGAAGGTGACCAAGCACGTCGATATTTATTGCATATGAAGTGAACTGATTTCTTTTGGATGGCCTCAACTTTCTTAAGCTCTATTACATTGTAATAATTCCACTCAAAACAAGCATAGTCAAGAATTGGACGTAGGAGAAATTTATACATTAGTAACCTGGTTTCCTTCGGAGCCTGGGTTAATGCTTGTCTAAGATATCCTAATTTTTAGGGCTCTATTACAAATGAAGTAAATATGTTTGGACGATGATGATTTGGAGGTAAAACTAGTTCCTATATACTTGTACTCGGACACCCTTTGGAGAGGTATATTATGAAACGAGTAATAAAAAATAGATAAAGCGGCACTATTGCTGAATATCACTAGAACAGTTTTACAGAAGTTAATATTCATCTGCCATATTTCACACCGCTTACCGATGCTAGAAAATGACTCATTAATGCGAGAATGGTCATCTTAAGAGTGAGTGGTGTCATATGAAACACACTCATCAGCACATACGCTCGAGGTGATGCTACAAGGCAGGTCATTAATATACAGTAGAAATAATAAACGTCCTAAGACCGAGCCTTGTGGCACACCACATGTTACGGGGGGAAGGGGGGGAAGACTGGGGCTGAACTGTTGTTAACAAACTGTAAGCGCTCAGAGAGGAAATTAGAGATCTAAGTTACTTAAGTTGAATTCTTCAATATGAGATTTAATTTGCGCATAAACTTAGAATGAATCACAGTGTCAAAAGCTTTAGAAAAATCAATGAAAAGCGCGTCAATTTGACAACAACGGTTGAAATTATAGCAATGCCGTGCACGAATTCCGATAATGGGGTAGATGAGCTAACACCTCGCCTGAAACCATGCTGAACATTACATGAAATTTAATTCGATTCAAGAAATTGTACGATGTCTGTGTGGATGACATGCCCAAGCATTTTACATGAAGACGATGTAAGCGAGATGGGCCTGTAGTTTTCAACATGATTCTTATTGCCTGACTTAAATAACGGCAGACCTTTTGCCAATTTCCAGGACTTAGGTACAGCACCAGAACTAAGATATTTAATAAACGGAATGTGTAGATAGTGAGACGTCCGTAATGAATATCTAACGAGGAATGCATCGGGGATTTCGTCAGGCCCGCTTGATTTTCTGACATACAAATTCAGTATCATACTCAGAACACCCTCTAAGGAAATTGACTTCATCCTTTGAAGATAATTAGGCGTAGAGAAATGATGGAGTGACTAAATTGTCATGCTGAAAAACAGACTGAAAAATTGAGCTAAAAGCGTCTGAAATGGACTTGGGGTTCTGAATTAATTGGTCGTTAACAAAAAAACTACTACGATGGAGTATCCCTAGGAAGGATCATGGACGAAAATTTTTTTGGGGGTTGCTGAGCAGTAGATTTTGCAGTTGAACACGAAAATAAAACTTTTTTGCAAATGTTGTCAAAACACAGAGCCCTTTTTTCGCTTTGTTAAACTGGACAATGCTCTCAAGTTTTGAACATTATCTCGATGAGCATAGCCTTTTTATCCGACTCGAAAGATGAAAAATATCCCGCTTAATCCACGGAGCGTTTATGTTTTCTTTTTAGTTTTAATAGGATCAAAGCGATTAATGCAGGTTTAAACAGTGTTCTCAAAAAAGCAGCTAAAGTGTCAAGAACATCTAATCAAAAAACACTCCCAACTTCAGTGTTGGTTTCAAGAAAGTCTCAAATTTCATCTGACCGTTTCGTCAAAAACAAATCCATTAATGCAGCTTAGACAAGTGCTTTGACAAATACAGGCTAAGATGTTTCTGCCACATGCCCCTCTCAGTTACAATTGTTATAAGCGCATGCCCTGCTTAGATAGCATTATTCTATCCGGTTTCTCATGGTGCCTTATTCTCCACGGTTAGGGAAGGCATTGAAGAAAACAACCCGATTTCATTTCAGAACACAGCTGGTATTTCCATTGATAATTTTTTAACTCTGTTACAGTTTTACTGAGAATCTACTTTTATCACTTTGAGCAGCAGTTTAATAAATCACGCTGCGGGGTTAGTTGGTGATGCATTCTTCTGCAGAAATCAATCATTTGCGTTGCGTCCTGTGTGGCACCTGTGCTATGTCTTATTTGTGTCTCAGATGAACCAAGCCTTAAAGCAGGTTTTACCCAATAAGAAGGTTTTTAAAGTTTTTAGGAATGCCGATCATTTTACGATTGTTTTAACTAAAGAGAATATTTTCAACTTTAAGGAAACAGTGGGCAGTGTTTTATCATCATTTAGAGAGCATGGAAAATACCTGGAGTTCACATATGAACTTCTTGGCCATAATTTATTAGTTTTTAGAATTTAAACTTGAGTTCTCTGGTGATCGGGTTTTGTGGGGATCCTCGCCCTCAAAGAAGCAGCTCCTATATTTTGACTCCTCTCATTCTAAACTTGTGGAACGAGGGATTGCTTCGCTTTGGCTCGAATCGGCGCTCAGAAAGTCATGGCCTCACAGAATGCGGGAAAACTTTAATATTCAATTGGCTAGGCTCTTTGCAGCCGGGTTATCTAGTTCGCTCGTGACAGCGCGATTGCCGAAATTCTCCTAAAATATACACGATTTTACCGAGGGCTGCTGGGAGAGGGAGAAAATACTCTCGAACCGCGCGCTTCTCCAGCCTGCCACGGTGGCCAACTGGCTGCGGGCTGTTACATCGCCGGCTCTTACCTTCTCGGCGTAGCTTGTTTACAGATATCCGCACCTTATCGTGATTTTCTCGCCTTTCGCAACTAATGCCGCGATGCCGTACTCGGCGCGAACTTCAACTGTTCAGCACTGCGTAGTCGTCGGCTGTGGCAACAACCAGCGTAAAAGGAAAAACATCGCCGATAGCACTTGCGCCAAGCATGCTGTGTCCAGGTCTCAGTGCGGGTGTGACATGTTCATGTTGCACCGATTTCTCGTCGACCCCGAGTTGAATCGTCAGTGGACGTCGCTGGTTAACAGAAAGGACTTTGCCCCGACTACAAACTCGCGCGTCTGTTCTCTGCATTTCGTCGATGGCAAGCGAACGGAGCAAAACCCACTGCCCATGCTGAATCTCGGCTACGAGCGAAAGGCAAGTACAATTATTGTCGTTTTACGTATAGTAAACATGCAATTTGCTTGCTGCATTTTGCATGCGTAAAAGCACGGACAGCATTTGTCACTTTTTTTTTCCATTGCTTGCTCCATCACCGGGCACGTTTCGCGACAGCGGTGCGATATGCGCTGGTTGGCCGCAGATTGAACTTAAAACGTTGTCGATAACGTAAAAGTGCAGCTTTACAACTTCACCACCGCCATATGTGATGTACAGGAGCGCTTTTTATTTCCGTTAGTAGAAATAATAATCGTTTCAGGTCATCCACGGCCGCAGATGCCTGATGCGCGATGACCGTGGTCCACCACCTGTCAAACGAAAGGTCAGATTGTTGAGTCTGTACATGGAAATGCTGGAACTCACGTTACATTTGATGGGAATAAAGCGCTGCACACGGAAAAACAACTGAAACGACGGCGCTTGCACAAGCGCCCTCGTTTCAGTTGTCGTTTTTCCTCGTGTAGCGGGTTATTCCCACCAAAGTCCAAGCGCCGTCGTTTCAGTTGTTGTTTTTCCTTGTGTAGCGCGTTATTCCCATCAAATGTACAACCAACTAGCCCACATTGCTGCCTTGCTAGCTGTTGCTCACGTTACACTTGTTTCGCATTTTAGAGACAAGAAAGCCCAAGTGACGAGTCCGAAGCATCTGATGCAGTTCAGCAGACGCCACCGCACAATGTAAGAAATGCGCATTTATTATTTCACAATATTGTTAGCATTTATCGGGTTTCTACAGGAGCGGGCTGAAGTACAGACAGGTGGCAAGGTGTTTCAAAGCAATAAAAACACAGCAGTCTCAAATATTCGGTTCAGACGAATGCACAGCTGTGAAATTCGAGCAAGAAATGAGACTCGTGTACAAAAAATATACAGAACAGCAATTTCACAAACGCGAGTCTTCTAGAAAGATCATACAGTGCAACAAAGGCATCAAGTACCATATCTAGTTATACATTGGTAGGCAGATGGCTTTAGGCACGTATCTATGCTGATGCCGCCATGTAAAGCAGAGAAAAGGAATTGTGCAGTGCACTGGCTTTCAGAGCTCATGATTTTGAGTATTGTGCAATTTGTTGCCTAAACAGAGTGTAGCACTGTGAGGGAAATTTTCCCAAAATATTTGAGCATGCAAGAGGTCCTATGCAGAGTGACGTCTGGAGCAACACACTCACGTATAGCACACAAAAGGTGCGAGGCATTTGTCATGTCATTTGCACTGAATCTGTCTCGACAAGCTATGACTGTTCTAGTGAAGCCAGAGTTATTGTACGGAGAAGCTTGTTAAGCATCATCACATGCTAGATAATTTGAGATCAGGGTTATTTGCACTGTTTCATAACATGTCTCATCCAACACAGAAGATTCCATAGCAAGCCTGTCCTCAATCAGCAAACAGTGTTAGTGTGCATTCACTATTTGATGCTTTGCAATGTGCTGAGAAAGTAGACTCACAGCTAATGTACTTCTCTGTTGGCAGGTTGTTTGTATCGGACATCACTCGGTCAGCCTGCCTTTCAGCCACGGAGTGAGTGTAAGTATGCATGCTCTCATCATTCCTTTGTTGCTGAAGCTAAATTGCAGCCATCTGTTGCACTTTCTTTCACAGGTTATCAGTAATGTTCAAGATGTATTTGCAACCAGAAACAAACTAGATGTAAGCATGCATGCACATACAGGTCCACTACATACTGAAATAGGCAGTTTTTGCCATTCTTGTGTTTGTCTGCCAGCAAGTTGTTAACCCTCATGGCTATAACTATCAAATCTGTATTAATTTCCAAAAACGAGCTTGCTATGCACCAGTAAACTGGATATAAGCTTGCATGCTGTCCGAGCTTCCAGACGGTCGTTTCTGATGTTGCCTCTTTTTTTCTAGCAGGTCTCATTGAAAACTGATGCTGCTTCGTCTCGCCTAGACGCTAGCTTTGAAGAAACAACTGTGAGTGCTCATACAAAGTTCACTTTTCCAACCAAGACAACCTGCATTGCCTTCATGTTTTTCTTTTCCTGCATTTTTCCGACAGATGGCCGCTGACCAACAAAACAGCAGTTTGTCAAGGGAGGAAACAGAAATGAAGGTAATTTATAAGAAAATGGATTCTCAAAACAATATAAAAGATTGTTTATTATTTCAGGTGGAGAAGAAAGACAACTCTACACAGTGGGAATTGGAGGAACCAGTCCCAGACCACACATATGCAGACACAAATGACAGTTCAAACACTCCTCTTACAATGAGAAGCATTCACTTTCAGTACTTAACACCACAAGATGTACACTTCTACATTGGCCTCCCGTTTGATGCTTTTAATAAGCTCATTCTTTTACTGAGGGCCAATGGCACAAAAGTAGGGGGAATATTGGGTTTAGAACAACAGCTGTTGCTCACACTTATGAGACTAAGACTTGGGCTCCTCTGTGGGGACCTTGCAAGAAGATTCAGCATTTCAATTGCGACAGTGTCAACAATATTCTCAAGTATGATGTCCACCTTAGCTAAAGTAATGGAAGACATAGTGGTGTGGCTGCCTCGGTCAGTAGTTTCTGACAGTATGCCGTACACCTTTGTCAAGAATGGCTACGACCGCACAACATGCATATTTGACTGCACAGAGGCGTGGTTGCAAAGACCCAAGAAATTAATGGCAAGGGCACAGAGCTACAGCGCATACAAAGGGTCAAATACTATCAAGTTTTTGACAGTCATAGCGCCCAACGGGCTAATCATGTTTGTATCAGATGTATATGGTGGAAGAGCCTCCGATAAATACATAGTTCGGACATGTGGTGTGGAGGACTATTTACTCCCAGGCGACGAAATTATGGCAGATCGTGGATTCAAGCTTGAGCCACATCTTGAAGCACAAGGAATCCGCATGAATGTACCGGCCTTCACCAGAGGTATGTAGACTGTTCTCTACATTGCAAGCTTTCATGCACCTCTGGGTTTGAAATGCTCATATTTGTTGTCTTTTAGGAAAGAGTCAACTGTCTGAAAAAGAAGTGACAAAAACCAGGCGAATCGCTTCACTGCGCATCCATGTGGAACGCGCTATCAATCGGATAAAGACATCGAATTTTTAAGCAGGCTTTGCCTATCAAGTCAAGGAAGCATATCAACACGATTGTTTTCGTTTGTGCTGGCCTATGCAATCTGAAGGGCCCTCTGATCAAAGAGCAGCAAGAACAATAAAGGTTCAGCTTCAATCCCAGTACTGTTAGGGCTTGACTCATTTATTTCAAATGCGAACGTGCGATTAACACTCTAAGAAAGCAAAAAATGCAGAACACAGGCATCACTAACAGTGCACTCTATGGCCGCTGCGTCTTTAGGAGACAGCTGTGCAAGGAGGAGGAAGTTCTTGTGCATCATCAGCCTTGGTTATATCCACTGCACCATAAAGGCATCATCCAGCTGAGACTTATGTTATCCTCGTAAATTTAGCAACCAACTCCCTTCACAGCCTAGGCAACATTATGCTCTCAAAAAAGCTTTCAAGATTATTAATGTGGGTTTCCATGAATCCTTCATCTCTCTTGACTGGAATCAATGCTCCCCCTTGGTCTACATGCAAGTACAGGTAGCAAACAGTGCTCCCTACCAGGTTCAGGTGCAGCTGTGCCTGAACTTGGTAGTAGTATTTATGTGCTGCCTTTAGTACACCTGCAGAATCTAAGCAAAAATCTGCCTTGCTCTGCCCCTCCTTAATTAATTCGTCCGGATGTACATGCCGCAAGCTATATAGGCATTTAACCTCTAAAAGTGCTGGGGGGTGGCAATCGCAGACAAGCAAACCGTCTGGACTACACCCAAGATACGGATACCTTGGATGAATCATCAAACCGCAATCTTCGAGTCTGCAATTTGTATGCTTTGTTTGAAAAGCAGCAAGAGCACGCTGTTTCGCTAACTGCTCATAATTTATGCCATACTGCACGGCAAGGCTGGTAATGCAGTTGTCATTAAGTATTCTCTTCATTAATGACTCGCAATTCAATCGTTTGGAACGGCAAACATCTTTGAACAATGAAGCAGTTATCCTGCCCTTGCGGTGGGAAAACCACTCGGCACAGTTTCCTTGCTCCCTTGTGGCAGCTTCAATTTTTTTTGCAGAGGTCATGGTAAGGCTGAGCTTATCCACTGCTCGCTCACTTCCAAGCAGCTTTCCGAAGTTGAGGTTGCACAGAGGTCTTTCGAGAATAATCTCGAAGTCGTCCACTGGTGGCTCCACTTTGTTCAGCTGCCTTTCTTTGCACTTCGGTGACTGGAAGGCAACCTGAAAAAAATGTCTTCATTAGTCTAGTTATAAATTTTTATTAAGGGCAAAGATGTTAAGAAGTCTGACTATAACAGTTTAAGCAACAATAAAAGGGCGGCAACACTGCCTTGTCAGCAAGATTACATTGAGCATGGCTGTGGGTTCAGGTCATTCCTAAAGCTTGCACTCCAATTCAAGATAAATGAGTCAAGTTATGTTCATGCATGACAAAGGCTTATGCATTTTTGTCACTACCTTCTCTGAGTGATGTGTCGCTTGTTGCCTCTGGACACTTGCTGGTGCCTGAGAAGGTTGCTGGATCTCCCTTCTCGTCGTCATCAATGTGTTGTGGAGAAGGGTGCCTGCAAATGAAAAGCATCACCACAATGCCTAACAGCCAATTTCATTCCATGAAAGGCACTCAAACTCGCACCTACATATAGTAGTCAATGTACTACCTACATTTTCAAATATATGACAGTGCAATCAGGACAAGAGTGAATAAATGGATGGATCAGCCCAGTGTTCACTTGCAACTGCATTCATCAAAAAAGTAGAAAATATGTTCTACAATGAAAATTTTTCATATGTGGCTAGCACATGTGCTCCGAGGAATTGTCAATGCTTGGCAAAGTCTTTCCACAAACTAACATTCAAAGATATAGATCCCTTTTACACTTACACTCTATTTTTCTCCTTACAGTGTTCCATTTCAGTTTATCCTCACAGCACATAACTGCACTGAATATGCAGCTCTAACTAAGAAAGAAATCATCTCTTTCATACGGAACACTGCAAAATGGGACTAAACACATACAGCGGTGAACTTTTTTTTTACATTAAATGCAGCATTCATTCTCTCCCAGATACACGTGTCAATGAGCAAATTTTTTTTCTTATGAGCCGGAGTTCTCAAAAATGGCTTCTCTTCCCTTGGAAAGAAATGAAGCTCTCATTATTCGTGTTCTGTGTTACCGACAATACGAAAATTTGTCGTCCAGCCAGCCATTACACAGAATTCAAACAGGTTCATGATTTTTCTCATTCACATATGCTTGCAAACAGATTTTTCTTGGAATGTGAAATATCTTCAAAATGTGACAATTGTTTTCTCCTCTGTCTGCGAGAATGACTGGCTTCCAAAATGAGCTGCATGTGTATTCCATATAAAGTACATAAGCTCTATATCTTAGATCAGTTTTCACTCATGAGTGTCCATGGTCCACATTGTGCTACTGAACTTCTAGAAACTAATGACTTTGATCACTTGCCACTTCCTTGTTGTAGAGCCTTACTCGTACTATATGCAGCAAGTGACAATGTTATCTGACACTGAATACCAGCAAAGCACACTCATATTACTACACCGGCAACCAGCTTGTTTAATAGATGTGTGTCATTTCAGCAATACTCACCAGGAATATCGAAGAGCTCGCCATAAGGTGACTTCTTGATGTGGTCTGCGAGTTCTTCTTTGCTTGCAAAATGCTTGACCTTTCGGGTCGGCCTTGGGTGCTGCGTGCTTGCGGGGTCCACCGTTGACCTCTTAAGATTGAAGGACATGGAATTGAGAAGGGCCGGCTCAACATTTCTCTTTGTACCCCGATTCCAAGCTACCGTCTTGTCGGTACATGAGATGCCAGTGATGCCTAGCTGGACGCCCATTTCTAGCTTCCACAACAGGGCACCAATATGGCTACAAACACGTGCTTTTCCGGCCATGCAAGAACAACCAGCAGTCACCACTTGACCATTCTTCCGCACACAGGCCCATGGCGACCATGGTTTTTTGTTTGCTGCCTGAGAGGGTCGCACATCGGCCTTCACATACACAATATCAGCAGCTGCTTCGTGACTCAGCACCCGGCCCACCCAACCGCACTGCAGCTGGTTATAAGAGTCCAGGCTTTTGTACGCCTCTGCCTCTTTAAGATCACAGGCCTTTGATCTAATCAAGTAGCATACAATATGAGCACTTGTTATGCTTGGCCAGGGTTTGGTGTCATCTGTCCACTGCTGCACGAGCAGGGGATGAGCATGGATGTCACCATCTGAAAAAAAAAGACGGCATGAAAAGGACATTACAATAAAGATACCTCCAAAGGCCAGCAAAAGTGCATTGGGCGCTACAGCTCTTAAGGAGATATGTACGATCATGAGTTCACTGTAGTGCTGCCATAATATGGATCCCACAGTTGCTTCTGCCTTCTTGAAATTTGAGCAGTGCAAAACAGATGCGATATTGCTGGTTAACTGCCCGAATACAAGGCACACAAGTCCGATCGCAAAGCACATATAGTTGCGCAAAATGCTCTGACGCAACAGGAGTTGGCGACCTTACACATATTTCGGCAACTGGGCAGACTATCAACTAACACTGCCTCGCACATAATCAAATTGCGCTCTCACGGCTGCGTGCGCTCGTGCAGCCTACGTACGAGGCGTGAAGGGTATACCAATCTCGTTCTTTCCAACTTTCTGTTTCGTGACGCATCGAGCGAGTTCCACATTGCAGTGGTGTGGCTATGTGGGACGCGGCCGACAACGGGAAAGAGCACGCGTACTGACGAAGCTAATTCGAAGGATTTACATGTAGTAGAACGTACGGTACACGTCAGATGCGGCCAAAGACGAACTGTGCGGGATTGTCGGAGCCCTCGCGAGTAATTTCGGAACGCCAGCCCATCGGTGGCAGAAGGCAGCGCAGATCGACGACTCCGCAGTCAGCGGACTGCCGGCCCTTCATTCCGCTGAATGTCAGGTGGCCCGCGGTAACTTACAAAGACTGTAACACGCTACGCAGCCGTTAAAAAACGATATTTATTTGTTTACTACGGTTATTCATTATTTTAGTAGTAAGTAGCACAGACACTCACCTATCGTGATCGTTTGCTCCGTCGATGCAATAACGGGCGGTTGGTTGCCTTGACCACCAGCGCTTCCAGCCGCTTGCGCCTTTCAAAATGCACACGTATACGGCTTCAAGCTCACCACTGCTACGTTTCGGCAGATTTATTTTGCGAGCGGGTGCCGGCAGAACGACGAGCTGCACTCCAAAACACGCTGAGACGCAACGCAGCCCGAGCAGCCCAAGCCAAAAGTAACAGCCCGTAACGGCAACGCCGCTACGCGGCGCTGGGGTCTAGCAATATGGCAGCCCCCAGGTATCGAAACTGAAATCGTGTATAGAAGGAATGGTGCTGGTAGAGCTAGGCCAGAGGTCCCTCGAAAAGAGGTAAGGCCAGTGCTAATGCCATATGTCCATCGGGTGGCTCACGATTTGAAAAAAGTTGCGAGCCGCCATGGAGCACGGCTCGTTTTCTCTGCACCGAGAAAGCTCGGAGGCCTTTGCTACCGTACCGAAAAAGAGAACAACAAGGAACGAGGCTCCGGAACAAAACACAGGAGACCTCACGTGAAATTTGCCGCAAGTGTGGCTTACGAAGTCCCCTTGTCTTGCATCCTCTTCTATATATATATATATATATATATATATATATATATATATATATATATATATATATATATATATATATATATATATATATATATATATATATATATATATATATATATATATATATATATATATATATATATATATATATAATTTATGAAGGGAGCCAACAGTCACCGAAACCAAGGTGCATAGGGGAATGTTTTTTTTATGTGTTGTGCTTATCAGTGGGATGTTATAGTACTTAGATTAATAAATCGCTTAAAGAAAATTACTTATAAAGCAGCAGAAAAAACAACCATGCGCCCGGTGGGATCCGAACCCACGACCTCCGAATATGGCGTCCGGTCCTCTTACCAACTGAGCTACGGCGACGGCTGTCCAATCTGCTGCTCTCGTGGGTATTTATGTTCATTGGGCGTAAGCGAACCTTCAGAGTGTTCACCAGCGCCACCCTCGACCATAGCGGCGGATGTAGCACGTCCTGTAATACCGCGAGCGTGCCGTGGAACGTCATCTAACGGCGAGGGCGGAAACTGTGCGATAGCCCTCTTAAGCTACCTATGGCATCAAGACTGCCAGAACCGAGACCCTCGTTAAGCAATTAGCAGATAAGTTAAAGGAAATGAGGAGCCCGTTTGACAAACTTATGAAGGGAGCCAACAGTCACCGAAACCAAGGTGCATAGGGGAATGTTTTTTTTTTATGTGTCGTGCTTATCAGTGGGATGTTATAGTACATAGATTAATAAACCGCTTAAACAAAATTACTTATAAAGCAGCAGAAAAACAACCATGCCCCCGGTGGGGTCCGAACCCACAACCTCCAAATATCGCGTCCGGTGCTCTTACCAACTGAGCTATGGCGACGGCTGTCCAATCTACAGCTCTCGTGGGTATTTATGTTCATTGGGCGTAAGCGAACCTTGAGAGTGTTCACCAGCGCCACTCTCGACCATAGCGGCGGACGTAGCACGGCCTGTAATACCGCGAGCGTGACGTGGAACGTCATCTAACGGCGAGGGCGGAAACTGTGCGAGAGCCCTCTTAAGCTACCTATGGCATCAAGACTGCCAGAACCGAGACCCTCGTTAAGCAATTAGCAGATAAGTTAAAGGAAATGAGGGGCCCGTTTGACAAACTTATGAAGGGAGCCAACAGTCACCGAAACCAAGGTGCATAGGGGAATGTTTTTTTATGTGTTGTACTTATCAGTGGGATGTTATAGTACTTAGATTAATAAACCGCTTAAAAAAATTACTTTAAAGCAGCAGAAAAACAACCATGCCCCCTGTGGGGTCCGAACCCACAACCTCCGAATATCGCGTCCGGTGCTCTTACCAACTGAGCTACGGCGACGGCTGTCCAATCTGCTGCTCTCGTGGGTATTTATGTTCATTGGGCGTAAGCGAACCTTGAGAGTGTTCACCAGCGCCACCCTCGACCATAGCGGCGGACGTAGCACGTCCTGTAATACCGCGAGCGTGACGTGGAACGTCATCTAACGGCGAGGGCGGAAACTGTGCGAGAGCCCTCTTAATCTACCTATGGCATCAAGACTGCCAGAACCGAGACCCTCGTTAAGCAATTAGCAGATAAGTTAAAGGAAATGAGGGGCCCGTTTGACAAACTTTTTAAGGGAGCCAACAGTCACCGAAACCAAGAGCACCGGACGCGATATTCGGAGGTAGCGGGTTCGGATCCCATCAAGGGCATGGTTGTTTTTTTATGCTGCTTTATAAGTAATTTTCTTTAAGCGGTTTATTAATCTAAGTACTATAACATCCCACTGATAAGCACAACACACACAAAAAAAATACATTCCCCTATGCACCTTGGTTTCGGTGACTGTTGGCTCCCTTCATAAGTGTGTCAAAAGGGCCCCTCATTTCCTTTAACTTATCTGCTAATATATATATATATATATATATGGGCATGTTCAGATAAGAACGGTAATCGAGGTCCCATGACCATTTTTTGTTTTCAAATAAATTTTTATATGTGATGGGTAAATGTGTCCACACGAAGGAATGAACCTTAGTTTTGCAAGGAACTTCATGGTTTTCTCGGAAAAAAATTGTATGTCACAAGAGGTGGAGTATGTCGTTTTTGCCACTTCGCAAAGTTGCAAGTTTGGAGCATCACTGCATGCACAATAAGTTGTTTTCGCGCATAAGTTTTTTTTCAGCACTTTATTACAACTTGCACTATACGATTAATATAAAAAACGTTTTCTTGCTGTGTCAGTCTTCTGAGTAAAAAATCGCAAACTTCGCTTCCGGAACTGTGCGGTGCCAAAAAGGCACTTTTCAGGGCAGCCTTAGGGCAAGATGCGTAAAGATCTCCCGACTGAATCTTTTTCTCTGTATTTTTCAGCTACTTTTAATCACTTCAGACAAGTTTTGAAGCTGTACACTTGACCTATATTTTTCAATATGGCCTCAAAATTGGCAGAAGTTCAAAAACTTCAAAAAGTGACAACTTTGACTTGAATTTAAAAAAAAACATCATCATCGAATTTTATTAAAAAATGCCCTAATAATACTCAATACTCGATAATTTTAAAACACCAAAAAAGTGTTGCATTATTTTGTTTTAAAGTATAAAAATAAATGCAAAACTGAGTTCATGTTTTTGTTACCTAGAATTGCTTATTACTGCCTCTTAGAAATAGTAACTGTCAGAAATTTGATTTAGCACTCACTGAACGTGGTTACATTTCAATTACCGCAATATGCGAACCATCCTGAATGTTTGTACAGCTTCTACTCGCTTGTTAGCGGCGTTCTTAATGCGTCAAAATGGGAATAAATTCCTTATTTCACCTGATGAACTGACTGCTGGCGGTCAAACGTTTTTTTTTTGTATTCTCTAATTTATCATCGTAAGGTACATTGGTATGTAATCGATTTTTTAAAAATATTAGATAATTTGTGGGTTCCTAGAAAAAATTTTATATATAAAAATTTATATTAATGTATTTCTGAAGCCGACGTTTCCGTACCTGCATCTGTTTACCTCTGTGTTCAAAGGTTCTACAGGGCAATGTCAGGAGACAGAACGTCGTCTTCTGAGAGGAACAATTTATCTGCGAGATTTTTAATCAGGAGGAGTTTTAATAGGAACGCAATTTACAAATGGGATGCCGCTTTATATGCAGATTGCAATTCAGAAAATCGTAACAAGAAATTAACGGCAGCAGTTGAAGTCGGTATGCGCACAGTATATTGTCCAGCACGAAGCACAAACCAGATCACAGTCTCTTCCATTCCGAAGCAGCGGTGGAGGCCACGTAGGATGCACTGCCTTCATTTGTTTGAACGTACTTCCACATATGGAGCGTCTGAACTCCAGGCACTTTCTTTGCCATTTTCCATTCTTCCTTCTTCGTTTCGCGAAAGTCTGCAAGCTCCCTCTGTGGGAGCTCCAGAATGGTGATGTTCTTTAGCGTTCCTTTAATTGCGTCTACGAAGCCGCTGGCTGTTTGTATGGACTCACTTGCAGGCTTCCGCATGTTGTGGTGTGATGCTCGATGTTTGACAAGCCCACCAACGCCGTCGCAAGCATTTTTGCCCTGTCCAGTGGCCGAAAACATCCATTTCGTCTCTCGACATTCACTGCGTTGTAGCTCATGAAACTGATATTTATTCTTGAAGTGAGCGGGAGCCCCGTCGCTCACATATGTTATCTTGGTGTAGATTGGCGCGTTGTCTTCGAGGTGTGCTTTGATTTTTGACAGAGCCAAGCATGCATGAGCTGAATCATGAGACATATCGTCGGAAATTACGGCGTAGTTCCGAGTCGATTTTCTTGACGTGACAACGCAGGTAAACACGGTCACCTGCTTTTTCTGCCAATGGTAAGCTTGTACTGCGTCTGGAAGCACAACTGTCCAGTTTTCGGCGAAATCAAAATGCAAAACAATTGCACCTCTCTTGCAGCTGTGTTTTTCTTCATGTATTGCTCTTGCTTGCACAGATCTAATATAGTTGTGGGGAATCCATTTCATGGTCATTCTTAGACATTCTCTCATAAATGATGAAGCGGTCAGAGTCTTTTTAACGAGCTCACCGTATTCCCATGAAGCAATCAACACCTCGTCCTCGCTGCTCATTTCAAAATTTTCCGAAGTGAAAATGCCATCTTGTGGACAGTGCTCACAATTCCTAAGGAAACACGACGCAGTAGGTTCCTGGCATACGCAGAGGCTCTGCATATCTTCGGGAGAAAGCGACCTTCCGGACGCGTTCTGCAGTCCCACGAAGCACAACTGAAAGTTTGCACAGCACACACAAACACACACTTGCCACTGTGGCGAGCATTTCACCCACTTAGGACGCAAGGATATGAATTTTGTGAGGCCAACCTGGGAGGCAGGGTGAGCTTGCTTGTAGAGGCGGAATGCTTCTCGCAAGGACCGCGTCATGAAGCGTTTAGGTATCCATTCTTTCTCTCCTTCCTTCTCGATTCTCACAACATCCTTTTTGTTCGGAGTCTGTCTAGAGCAATCGAGTTCATCCATGGTGTAATATTCTAAAACGGTGGTAATGTCTTCCTGTTGTAGTTTACATCTTGTATATCTCTCCTGTGTTGACCATACGCCTTCCTCATCCACCCTCTTCTTCGATTTTTGGATAACGTACCTCGTTGCCTCTGGAATAACTTCCTGCCCATATTTCACGGTTAGGTTGCGTGGTAGCAGTGTCAGCAGCTGGCAACGCTCTTGAAAGGACGTGCACCTATTGTAGGCAGCATGTAGGTTGTCCTCCCAACTGCTGCATTGCGCACACTTTTCTTCTGACGCACGCGAAGTCTCTGGGACATTATATGCTGCCTGTATCCCCGATCGTATTTTCGTCACCATAGCTCTTGCCACCTCTTCCTGCTTTCGCCTTGCATAGGAAAGTCTGAGGTGTTTTTTTAGAGCGCTCGGTGGCTTTAGGGGCGAGATTTCGGAGGTAAGGCTGACACTTGAATTTAAATTTTCTACGATTTCTTCCCCAGGGCGGAATTCTTCTAATGTTTCGGTTGACTCTGCCTGCATATTATCTATGTCTTCCTTAAACCGACGGTAACAATTCTGACAGATGAAGTCACTTTCTCGTACTCGGAGAGCTTCTTCGGGAAGTAGGACTTTTTTGAGAGCAGCGACATTGAGTGTTTTTACACTGCGAAAATTACGTCCTTTTTCAATTCTCTGTTTGTGCCTTTTTGAGTAGTCGGCACAAAACGTTCGCCGCGGAAATCTCTTCATGAATGCAAAAGCTCACCGCTTCCGGAGATTATCGCGAGACAGAAGAGCAGGTGACGGATGCAGGGCCCAGAGCTGCTTTTCCAAAAAGAGGAGATGGACAGATGAATGGATTTTTAACACAGGCTGCCCACCGTCGACACTGATGTTCTTTCGGTCTGGCGTACGAGCTGAGACTGATATACCAAGTATGCTTTCGAGGGAGCGCTCCAGCGCAGAGAAAACACGTGAGTACAGAAAACGACCCCACCGGGTCTACCAGGCCTGGAAAACGACACACAAAATTCGAGATCCGAACAACATCCGCTCACAAGGGTTATCTCGGTCGAAGGTCGAAGGCTGAGGCATAACTGCTAGGCGTTCGGTGCGTTGCGATGAAAAGATGATAGCGGCGGCTAAAGCCTCGGTGCGGCGGCGGCACACATGATGCTGTGAATTTCAGGGTCGCGCCGGGCGTTATATAGCTATAGGAGCGGCTGCAAAGCGCGGTTCATCCCTGGAGCGGCGGTAGCAGTTAAAGTCACCTTGAAAGTGCGACGGGTGCATTAATTGTTTGCATAAACTACTCCTACACACACGTCACTCCAAAATAACGTGTTGGAATATGCTTACAGTAATTTAGGTCCCACCGTTAGAACAGTAAGAAAGCGAATAGGAGCTTTAGACCTTTGATTGTAATAGAAAAAAATGCTTACAAATTACACTTATGAACTCAGCAACTGTAGCGTTTAAAATTTACTTACAAAATACCAATACTAAAACCAGCTTCTGACGATTGCGCATTCTAAGAGGGAATACTGAGCAGTCGTAGGGATTGAAATCATAAAGTCCGTTTTGTATTTATTTCCATACTTTAAAACAATATAATGCAATACTTTTTTAAAGCCTTAGAATTATGAAATGTTGAGTATTATTAGGGCAAATCTTAATAAAGTTCGATGATGTTTTTTTTTAAATTCAAGTCAGTTGTCACTTTTTTGACGTTTTTGAACTTCTGCCAATTTTGAGGCCATATTGAAAAACATAGGTCAAGTGTAGAGCTACAAAACTTGCCTGAAGTGATTAAAAGTAGCTGAAAAATACAGAGAAAAAGATTCAGCCGGGAGATCTTTACGCATCTTGCCCTAAGGCTGCCCTGAAAAGTGCCTTTTTGGCCCCGCACAGCTCCGGAAGCGAAATTTGCGATTTTTTACTCAGAAGACTGACAGAGAAAGAAAACGTTTTTTTATTTCTTCGTATAGTACAAGTTGTAATAAAGTACTGAAAAAATAATTATGCGCGAAAACAACTTATTGTGCATGCAGTGATGCTCCAAACTTGCAACTTTGAGAAGTGGCAAAAACGACATTCTCCACCTCTTGTGACATACGATTTTTTTCCGAGAAAACTACAAAGTTCCTTGCAAAACTAAGGTTCATTCCTTTGTGTGGACACATTTACCCATCACATATAAAAATATAATTGAAAACAAAAAATGGTCATGGGACCTCGATTACCGTTCTTATCTGAACATGCCCATATATATATATATATATATATATATATATATATATATATATATATATATATATATATATATATATATATATATATATATATATATATATTTCTCTGAGGGAACGAAGGAATAACGACACTCTGGCTGACACTCTGGGCATGGTGGCACCGCAGTGAACATGTCGAGTAATCCATTCATCTTCTTGCTCCAGGCGCTTGCTCTGCTCATTTCTTGCGATCGTTTCGTGGACGGCACCCGGACAATCAACCGTACCGCATCAGCACCGCTTGCTCCGCATTGTACCGAGTGCTGCAAAGCCCCGCTGAACGAGCTGGGTCCCGGCGCATTTCTTGGACGGCTGGATCAACTGGTCTACGCCCCCCTCGGAGGCACAGCGGCTTCCACAGCGCCGTCGTCATCACGTGCCTATAAAGGGCGCGATGCGACCGACAGCGGCATTGGGCATGGTGGCACCACAGTGAACATGTCGAGTAATCCATTCATCTTCTTGCTCCAGGCGCTTGGTCTGCTCATTTCTTGCGATCGTTTCGTGGACGGCACCCGGACAATCCACCGTACCGCATCAGCACTGCTTGCTCCGCATTGTACCGAGTGCTGCAAAGCCCCGCTGAACGAGCTGGGTCCCGGCGCATTTCTTGGACGGCTGGATCAACTAGTCTACGCCCCCCTCGGAGGCACAGCGGCTTCCACAGCGCCGTCGTCATCACGTGCCTATAAAGGGCGCGATGCGACCGACAGCGGCATTGGGCATGGTGGCACCGCAGTGAACATGTCGAGTAATCCATTCATCTTCTTGCTCCAGGTGAGAAAACGGTTTGGCAAATGTTACAGAAGTAGCGACATTTTTCTTGTGGTGCTGCCTTGCCCAGGCGAAGTGTATACAATTATTTGTGATAGCATAGTCTCTTTGAGGTACCTGCTGCTGCTTGCTGGGGATGTGGAAAGTAACCCCGGACCTAACATGCAGGAAGTCCTGACTGAAATCCGCAAATTGGCTGGTGAGATAGCTGAAATAAAAAATGACAACAAGGCTATAAACGAATCTCTGGAAGGCATTCATGCGAAACTGGACACGTTGGCTCATCTCGAAGGCAGAATCGCAGGTGTTGAGGAGAAAATGGAGACATTTGAAAACATCATTAGTAGGCTAGCTCTTAAGGTTGATGACCTTGAGAACAGAAGTAGAAGATCAAACTTAATTTTTTACGGAATTACGGAAGAAGAGGACGAGAAAACAGATGACCTGAATTCAAAAATCACAGAAAAAATTAACGGTACCCTTGGCGTCACAATCTCGGGAATCGAGAAAATGCACCGCCTAGGCACCAAAGCTGAAAACAAAACCCGACCAGTTATTCTGAAGTTGCAAAGCTTCAGAGACAAGGCAAACATAATGAAGAATTGTTACAAACTAAAGAATTCCGGTGTTTCGGTTGGCGAAGATTTTTCTTTACGTGTACGTGGCATTCGAGAAAAACATTGGGATAGCAGCAAAGACAACCGAGATAGGGGTGAAAAAGTATCACTTATGTACGACAAGATTAAAATCAATGAGCAGGTTTATGTCTGGGACGACGATAAAGAAGCCAGAGTACCCGTGGCAAAAAACCAGCCATTCAAAGGGGGAAAAAAACCGATCAAGCACGTAATACCACCCACCTTAATCATAGTGAACATAAACGCCAGAAGTGTCGTCAACAAAACTACAGAACTTGAAGCATTCATTCTCGAACACTCTCCTGATATTGTCGCAATCACAGAAACATGGCTTTCTCCTGATATTTCAAGTAGTGATGTCTTCCCTCCTGGTTACACTGTCATGCGCAAAGATAGGTGCTCTCGCGGCGGGGGTGTGGCAATCTTGATCAGGGAATACATTTACGTCACACCCATGCCAGAAATCATAGGCGCTGAAGCACTTTGGTGCAAAATCATGGTAGACACATCCGTCTTTTTTTAGGCACTATGTATCGGCCCCCTAATGCTACCCTAGATATCTTACACGTGCTAGCAAATTATATGGAAAGTCATTTCACCCACAATACTAAGATAATCCTTACGGGAGATTTTAACCTGGCTGGCATAACGTGGGACACGCTTGATAAAAAAAATGCCGATACAGCTCATACAGATGTACTGCTTGATGTAAGCTTTAACTTCGGCCTTAGACAGCTTATCCAGGAACCTACACGTGTTACCGCAGTAAGCAGAAATGTACTCGACTTGATTTTTGTGAGTGATAGCATTGCAAATGACAGAGTTTCATGGGAAGTTGTGGATGGCGTATCAGACCATAGAGCAGCTAAATGCTTCTTGCTGCTGGGCGTGCCATCACCTACGGTAAAGATGAGTGCACGAATTTTCGACTGGACAAACGCCGACGACGTTAGTGTACTGGATTATCTAGATGAATCGTATTCCACCTTTAGTTCTCTCGCCATGAATAGTTCAGCTTCAGTAGACACGTTATGGTCAGCGATTGAAAGAATTATTCAGCACTGCTTATCAGCATATATTCCCACAAAGGTCAAGCCGGTGCATAAGAAAAACCCTTGGATAACAAGAAAAATTATACAATTAAAGCGCCAGACTGCAAGACATAGGAAACTGAGGAATAAACTGCCGCTACCCGTCTACACTGATAAATTACGCGAAAAGTATCATGCACTAAAGGCAGCTATAAAAAAGGCTAAAGATGAGTACATGAACGTCACCCTAAGTAATTTTATCAAAGTATTTCCTTCCAAGTTTTGGCGGTACCTCAATTCGAATTCACGTCAGGACAGTAATCCACCACCCGCCGAGGCTATCGCGAAGGCTACAGACTTCAATGATTACTTTATATCAGTATTTACGCACGACAATGGAAAAAAACCTGACCTAGAATATCCTCCGAGTAACACAGCAAAAATAGATGATTTGATCATAAATGAATCGGGCATTCTTTCCCTCTTACTTGAAATAGACCCTAAAGAATCCGGTGGTCCCGACAACATACCAAATGCATTTCTTAAGCGTTACGCGGAATGGATGTCAAAGTTCTTGCTGATTATTTTTGAAAAATCACTGCAAACAGGCGAAATCCCGGAGAAATGGAAAATTGCCAAGGTCATTCCTATACATAAATCGGGCAACATTACCAACGCATCCAATTATCGACCAATCTCGCTTACTTGTACAACATACAAAATCCTCGAACATTTCATTCTTAAACATATCCTATCATTTCTAGAAAAAATAACATAACTGTGCCTAACCAGCATGGCTTTAGAAAAGGTTTGTCTACGACTACTCAATTAATAGAGACAATTCACGACCTAGCGGTTACAATAGACAAATGAGGCCAAACAGACATGATATTCTTAGACTTTTCGAAAGCGTTCGATCGGGTCTCCCACCCTAAGCTCCTCCAAAAACTTTTCCATTATCTCGGTGACAATAATATTACCAAATGGCTGAAAGGCTACCTTACAGGCCGGCGCCAATATGTACACTTTAAAGGGCACTCTTCAGATTGCGGCGATGTGATGTCTGGCGTGCCACAAGGCTCCGTTCTGGCCCCTGTCCTCTTTCTTCTTTTTATCAACGACCTGCATAATAGTACTAACATAACAGTAAGAATGTTTGCAGACGACTGCATCATTTACAAAGAAATAACCTGCCATGCAGACCAAGCAATTCTGAATAGTGCCCTTGAAAGCATAGCTCAATGGTGTGAAACATGGCAGATGACGATTAATGTAGAAAAAACGGTTTGCATGACAGTAACAAATAAGAGAGCGGCAATAAATCTCCCTTATTATCTACAAGGACAGATGTTAAGGAAAGTAGAAGAATATAAATATTTAGGAGTAATAATTTCCTCGGATCTTAAATGGAACAAGCAGGTAGCCTATATTACTAATAAAGCACTGGCAGCTCTCTACTCGATTAAACGATCGCTTAAATCCGCATCAGTCGACACTAAGCTCTTAGCATACACTTCACTTGTTCGCTCCATAATGGACTATGGAATAATATGTTGGCTCCCCTGCCGCAAACAATACATAGAAAGATTAGAGGGCGTACAACGAAAAGCGGTCAGATTTATTTTTAACAAATATCGCCGTCATGACTCCCCTACACAGCTCTTAAGACAAGCCGACCTTCCCACTATACATAACCGAGCCAGACTACTGCGCCTCAAGTTTCTTTTCCTTCTGCTTAATGGCGGTATGAAAATCGATACGAGTAAGTACTTAATAAAGTCAAACACGCGCACTACCAGAACAAAACACCAACAGCACTTAACCGAGTACAGATTTCACAACGATATATTCAGGTACTCTTTCTTCCCACAAGCAATCCGTGAGTGGAATAGTCTGCCTTGCGATGCTGTCAACTGCGCATCACTCAAAGATTTCATCGCCAACATATCACGCTTTATTTTGCAATAACGACTACGATGCTGGTGCGCTAACTCTTGCACTTTTTTTTCCTTGCTGACGATGACATCCCGTCTTTCTTATCTGACTCTCGCTTATTATATTTTTTTAACCATGTTGCTCGTTTCTCATGACAGTATCATTCTTCAGCAGCTATTGTTTCATTTCTTGCTCCTTAAAAACTTGTCTGCATTTTTGTTACTGTGTTTTTTTTTACCGTGCCAAAGTCCTCAAATATGCTACTTGCTCCTGTTCTGCTATTTTGTTTTACCTTTTGTATAATGCATATTGCCTTGTTGGACTACGATCGCCTTTGTGTTGGCACTTACTTGACCTGTGTTATTTTAGTGTATGTGATGTCCCACTCCTGCGACGGCCTCAAATGTGAGGCCAGCAGTACGTTCAAATAAATAAATAAATAAATAAATAAAAGGCATTTATTGCTACAACAATAACGCAAGCTAGCAACAGAATGCGCTAAGGAGTCGAGGTCGTCCTTCTCGCCAGCGCGCTTACGAGCGAATGTTCGCCCACGCTGGGCCTGGGAGATGCTCCAAGACCGCACGGGACGAGATACGGGTTCTTCCCCACGAGGCCTCGCTCCTCTGGCGAAGAGCAGAGCGTCGCGCCGAACAGTCCTTACGCGCCCAATTCCCGAGCCGCAGAGTGACCTCTCCCGCGCGCGGGCAGCAGTCACGCCTCCGTGGCGCTCACGCCGCTGCGACGCAGGCGCCCTGTCCTCGAGACCGGCCGTGGGAGCGGACATTGCGGGAAAGACGTGGAGCACGGCTCCACAAGGTCACACTGGCCGGTTCGTGAATGAGCGAAATGTAGAACAGATGAAGGCACATCTAAGTGCCGCCGCGGTGGCTCCGCGGTTATGGCACTCGGCTGCTGACCCGAAAGATGCGGGTTCGATCCCGGCCGCGTGGGTCGAATTTCGATGTAGGCGCAATTCTAGAGGTCCGTGTGCTGTGCGATGCCAGTTCACGTTAAAGAAGCCCAGAAAGTCAAAATTTCCTGACCCCTTGACTACAGCGTCCCTCGTAGGCTAAGTCGTTTTGAGACGTTAAACCAACGTAAATAAAACATCTACCTACACACATTAAAGAATGACCGGCCCACAGTTGTGAGGAGCATTTTTTTACCAAAAAGAAATGCAACTTTGCTTATACGACACATAAATTTCATTGCATGAACGTGAAAAGAAATTCCTGGAAAATTCCCTTATCGCGATGTCCCTTATCACGACGTTCTTGACCTTTCGGTCACTTGTCTGCGCATGTGATGATAAAACCTATATTTTAAATTTCATGTGTGTAATAAAGCCAGTTGGAAGTTGGTGCTTCGTCTTGTAGAGTACCTAAGTGTTTCTTCTGGCTTTTTGCGCAATTAACTATTTAAATACGAACCAAAACCAACTAGCCCAATAGCAATTTCTCTTAAATTGGGAGCGCGAGCAGGTTCTGCAGGAACTGTATAATGGCCAGTGTCAAGTGGTGAGAGTTGGCAGCAACCAAGAGACCTTTGTGCGTCACCACACAAAGGTCGGATGGGAGCACCTGGGACTGAAGTTGAAAAACGGCAGAGACACACTGTACCCCTTGACCATAGCTACGGTACCGGGCAGGGCAATGTTACGGGTCAGGCGCAACTAGGCAGTCACCATCGGGGAAAAACGGGGTGGGACGCAGGGCAACGAAAGATGCGGCTTGTGATGGAAGAGAAACTTGAGTCAGAGAACTCAATCGTTGCGAAGGAGGCAATGGGTCGATGAGTGGGAAATCGAGGTGCAAAACGCCTTGCGTGCAGTTGATAATAGCTGAGCTTTCTGATTTGAAAATCAAGACCGAGAGTGAGTTGATGAGCACTCCTGTGCTCATGAACTGCAGTCGGAGAACATGCCCGGCAACACTAACGCGAGCGGTACAGATTCCACCAACAGCAACCGTTCCACCGTCCGCGACACGCACCTGATATGGAGCAGCTGTGCGGACTTTCTGGAGGCGAAGGTCTGCACGCATGACGGATACATGTGCTCCAGCGTCAATGAGCGTGCACACACCGTCGACGGCTAGATGGTTCAGTCGGGGGGTTTTCAGCTAGTTTTCCAGATCAGAACGGACGGAAGGGGCAGCTGCGGCGATCGAGAACCTGGAGGATAGGGGAGCAGGAAGATCGACGAAGACTGTTCATGCTGGGAAACGAGGGGGCAATGGCCTAAATAAGCAATGCAGAGAGACGGTTGGTGTGGGCGGCACCGGTGAAAAGCTTCCAGTTGACGACGAACGATCCGCGTAACGATGTCAGCCACGTTAGGTGTTTTACCGGGAAGGGCACTAATGGTAGGTGTTGCTGCTCACATGCAAGGCGAGGAAACTGCTTGAAATGCGTCCACAGCATCGCAGCCCCTTGCAGGTGGAACGCGTCAGCTGCATTCCCTTCTTTTTCTGATTCCCACATGAAGGTATCGAATTGGTGGCAAGGTGCCAACACAAGTACGCGACGTAGCCTTCTGTAGAGGACTGAGCACGCGACTGAAGTTGTTTTTTGGCCGTGAGCTTAAAATAATCCGGTTGGCAAAGAAGAGCGCGAAGCTTTTAAAAGAAAACGTTCCAAATCGTTCCCTGTGCGTGTCATATCATTTCCGCGCCGTGCCGGCCTAATAAAAAGGACGTTCGCCAGCGTCACAGTGGTGCGCCACCTGTTATGGGCGCTGACGCGTCCGTACATGGCGATCTACTTCTCGACTTTGTCGCCCGGGGCGCCGGAAAAGCTGTCGGGGATGAGCCATCACCACGAAAGTAGGAGTAGAAGTGCCCGGCGACTCGACGGGTTGAGTCACTGGGACCGGCCCTGTGTAGCGACCGCTGCGAAGCTCACTGTGCTCCGTAAGCGATGGGCGGAGGATGGGACCGCCTCCACCAAGAAGTTACGGGGCACAAGGCCGCGATGCATTCAGCTGCAGCGAGCACGTGCCAAGCACACACAACTTCGGCGGCGTCGTCGCCATTCGTTTGGTTCGCAGCAGTATACCGTAATTTCTGGACTGCAGTCCGCTCACTATACATGTTGAAAAGCTGAAGTATGGCTTAATGTGGACTACCTATGTGTGCGGACTATATATGATTTTATTTTTTCAGACCATTTGTCAGAGCCGGACAAGCACACCGGTGGCTATGAATTAAAGGAAACGATAAACGTTCTCCGAGTGGGCGCCTACGATGTGTTACCATGCTAAATAACATACCGAAATCAGCTCCGATGTGCAATCCACTTCGATATGCAACCAAATGCTGCAGCTGCCACGACAGCATTTGGGCAAGTGGCTGTGCGAGTGGAAATGTGCAAGTGTGTGTCGTGCTACAACATCTTGTCGTCAACGGCTTCAGGAGATCCGGAATAAAAACTGCTGCAACAGAGCTATAGGAATTTGACGGCATGACGATAGTGACGAGCCTTTCTTCGAATGTGACATGATTGGCTTGCTTCAGTCTGACAGCCCCGGGGAAAGTGATTTCGACGGGTTCTTGCATGCTGCTTGCGGATAATCTAAAAAACTTATTTTCAGCCGAAATTCGTCCCTGCGGAGTATATACACCGGTCGCGGATTTAGAATGAAAAAAAAACTACTTTTAGCAGAAATTTGCCCCTGCGGACTAAAATTACGGTATATCAGAAAGAGCAGGAGACCAAGCACTTTATCTTTGAAGGATGCTTGATGTTACTGGGAGGGAAGTGGAGGCTTAATTGGTTATTAATGTAGACCAACTGGGAGCGGTGTGCTAAAATTCTTTTATCCATTCTAGCACATTTGGGTGTTCTGTGTTTGTTTGTTTGTTTACTCATACTCTCAACACAAACAAGGGAATTTACAGCAGTGTAAAAAATACAACAAAGAAAATATATCAAGTCTCGCTCCAAGTCGAACAAGAAACGACAATGCAATTCAGTGACATTATCTATAAAATGTCACATGCAGTGAACAAAGGAAAAATACACTCGTAGTATGAGGATCAGAGACAGAATTACATGCTAAGACGCATTCATATCAGAGAAGATTAGAAACTTGAAACCAGCAGGAAAAGCACTGACAGAGGGAGATATGGCAACTGGATGTCGTAGTTCGTTCCATTCTTAAATCGCCCTCGGAAAAAAGCTATGTTTGAAGGCATCATACCGTGAACTGGTGGCTGTATGTATAAACTGTTCCTGTGTCTGGAGCGTTGATCTGAGAAAATTACAAAAAAAATGAGGTAAATTAATTTTAACCTGGTTATGTACAATTATAAATAAAAATTTTAATCAGTCAAACTTCGCCCTTAGTTCTAATGCGGGAAGGTTTGCACGCCTGCATAGTTCAGGAGAAGAGTGCATGCGCTGGTATTTATTAAATATGAATCTTGAAGCCAGTTGTTGAATCTTGTACAATTTATATCTGTTAGTTGCAGTGTGTAGGTCCCATATTATTTTAGAATATTCAATAACTAGCCTTATAAGCATCTTATAGGCTATGGTTTTCACTTCAGGAGTTTCATTATGCAGTCCGCGTCCGAGTCCCATAGAAGTTTAATTGCTTTACTACATACTTCATTGAAGTGCGTGTTCCACCTGAAATCTGGAGTGAATATTAATCCTAAACATTTATATTCTGTGACCCTTTTTAGTTCGTGTGGACCGATACTGTAATTACACCTCAGGGGTACCTTCTTCCTTGTGATAGTCATACAGACTGATTTTACTGGGTTCAGTGACATTTGCCATTCATTGCATCAGTTTAGAGTTTTTTGTAAGTTGTTGTTAGGGTCTAGCTGGCCACTTAAAGAATCTTCTGCGAACATTGTGATTGGAATGATTATATCAAAAGGCAAATCAATAATAAAGACTAGAAATAACAGAGGCCCCAAAACACTGCCTTGAGGTACTCCAGACCAAACAGGTTCAGACCTGGATTTAATTTTATTTATTTCAACATACTGCTCACGAGACTGAAGGTAGGCTGTAAACCATTTAGTAAAATTGGGATCTCTAAATATTGCACTCATTTTTAGCAAGAGTTTCGGATGTGATACTTTATCAAACGCTTTGGCGAAGTCTAAGAAAATTATGTCAATCTGCCCTCGGATATTTATTGTTTGTAAAGATCATGAATTGTCTCAACAAGCTTTGCTATTGCAGACAACATCTTACGAAAACCATGTTGTACTGGTGATAATAAATTGCAGTTCAAGATAATCTGAGAGGTGATTACAGACAATGTGCTCAAGCAGTTTGTAGGTGGGGCTCGTAAGAGAAATATGCTTGTAGTTACCTGCGTCTTATGTGTTCCCACTTTTTTGAACCGGAATTATTTTGGCTTGTTTCAGGGCTGTAGGAGCCTGTGGATTTATTTGTCTTAGTGCGTAGAAAGTGCGTAGAAGGTCCAGTACTCCTTCTACATTGATCAGAAGGCCAGACTGTGGAGGGAGGAGTCATAAAAGTATGCAAGTTTATCATCATCCTTGGTGAACACGGAGGAAAAAAGGAATTGAAATTGTCAGCATGTATTGGAGTACTTCGTTCATACTCAGCTTTCTGTTGTTACTTTGGGGGGCTTACATATCTCCAAATTTTGCTTGGTGATCTTGAATTCCTTGAGAAGACGATTTCAATATATCCTCATGTTATGAAGTAAAGTCTATTTCTGCGCACTCGGTTCTCGAGACTTAACAAGGTGATGGTTCGGGCTAGTGGGTATGCGTTATGATCCATAGCGCAGCAACAAAAAGGGAAGAACAAGCTCTCGAGAAGAAGCTTTCCGTTTCATTTTAATCCTCCATTTGACATGAGGTATTTCCCTTGTAATGCATGTTTTTTTTTTGCACTTTTTGACGCCCTTAGGATTAAATTGCACAATGCAGTGCATCGTAATCTTGAAAGAAAAGTCCCACAGATCATCAGTGACACGATTTGATTCGTAAATGAACTTGAAACTATCAAAAAACCTTTCAGAAAATCCAAAACACTAACATCATCAGCAGCTTGAAATTCCCCATATTGAGTGCTTGATTCCTGGTGCAGTGTAGTACGAGGACATGTTCAAGGACAAAATAAACATTTTATGGTTGGGTAAGTCTCCATCAAAAGGGTATGCATTCCCATACGTTGTCAAAGCACTGGAGATTAAAATAAGATAAAGTACTCATTACCTCGTTGCACATACCTTAGTAGATTCGTTAACAAGCTGAGTTAAAATGTACGAATCTAAAAACACCAAAGAACACACATCTGTGTTTCCGGCCATTTACGAATCCCAGTTAATAGTGGGATATTAAAATCACCTCATAAAATATGCTGTCCTGATCTTTCCTATATTATTCCATGAATTGTCTCAGTTGCCTTACCAGATGATTGGAAAACTGCAAATGGGGTTCCCGTTTTCAAAAGTGGGGGCAAATTGTACGAATCTAAAAACACCTTTCCTATATTTCCTATATTTTTCCATGAATGGTCTCAGTTGCCTTACCAGATGATTGGAAAACTGCAAATGTGGTTCCCGTTATCAAAAGTGGGGGCAAAATGTACGAATCTAAAAACACTTTTCCTATATTTCCTATATTTTTTCATGAATTGTCTCAGTTGCCTTACCAGATGATTGGAAAACTGCTAATGTGGCTCCTGTTTTCAAAAGTGGGGACAAAACAAAATTCAGAAACTATAGTCGAACATCCCTCAGCAGTGTTCCCTGCAAAGCAATAGAACTATAGAATAGAATTATTTACTCCTACTTGATGGCTCATCTCCAAGAAAACAATTTTTTCTGCCCAACACAGCTTGGTTTCAGAAGGGGACAGGTATCGTGTCGTATCAGATTGTATGCTGATGATTGTTGTCTTTACCGTGAAATTAATGGCTCGCATGATATGGTACATTTAAAAAGTGACCTTGACTCCATATTACTGTGGTGCAAAACGTGGAACATGACACTTAATTTTACCAAATGCAAAGTTGTCCAGTTTACTAACAAACGTCATGTTCTGCATAGTACATACTCTCTCGAGCGCGAAAATCGGTCGATAGAACAAAGCTATAAGTACTAAGGTGTTTTGTTTAAAAGTGACTTCTCCTGGAATGAGCATATAGACTACGTTGAAGCTAAGGCTGGCCGTGTACTTAACTTCTTTGAACAGAATTTCAAGCAAGCACCTGCTAGAATAAAAGAAACACTTTACTTTTCAAACGTGCGCACAATATTAGAATACGGATGCTCCGTATGGGACCCTGCCACAAAAATATGTATTGCCGAATTAGAGCACGTACAAAAGCGTGCAGCGTGATTTGTCTCCGCAAATTTTAATTTCACCCAAAGCTCATCTGATATAATAATCAATCTGAGCTGCTCCCTTCTCCAAGAAAGAAGGAAATACATCAGCCTAAAGCTATTCCATAAAATTTATTCAGGTGCAACACTTATAAGGAAAGGAACATATATACTTGATCCTACCTATAGATCCTCCAGAATAGATCACTCATTAAAAGTTCGTGAATATAAGTGTCAAATCAACATACTCAAATATGCGTTTTTCCCAAAAACAGTTCATGATTGGGATGGTTTGCCGGAGCACATTGTGTCAGTGCCGTCCTCTAGTTTTGACGGTACTCTTGCCGAATTTTTGTTTACTTAGTGTGTAAAATTTTCTTCGTGTGCTTTGTGCACACAACCGTTGTTTTTGTGTTCAGTTCTTGTATATCCGTTGTTTTGAACATTTTTTTCTTGTTTGAATTCGTTGTGTATCTTGCGTTATCTTTTGAACGTAGCGTTACATATTTTTGTTGCAGAACTCTGCTACCTGTACTATTTTTCTGTTTTCCTCCTACAGTAAAGTCTGTTTCAGGGCGCTGTAGGTATCTGAATAAATAAATAAATGTTCTACACCAGCGTTCGGAGCCCTGTATACCCCACCGATGTATAGAGTGTGATTATTCAATTTCGCTTTAATCCATACAGCCTGAATATCACCTGGTACTTTTAAAGTGCAAAAAACGATGTTATAGCTCCGGAATAATTTCGACCACCTGGGGATCTTTAACGTGCACTGACATCGCACAGCACACGGGCGCCTTAGCGTTTTTCCTCCATAAAAACGCAGCCGCCGCGGTCGGGTTCGAACCCGGGAACTGATCCGGAGTTCCCGGGTTCGAACCCGACCGCGGCGGCTGCGTTTTTATGGAGGAAAAACGCTAAGGCGCCCGTGTGCTGTGCGATGTCAGTGCACGTTAAAGATCCCCAGGTGGTCGAAATTATTCCGGAGCCCTCCACTACGGCACCTCTTTCTTCCTTTCTTCTTTCACTCCCTCCTTTATCCCTTCCCTTACGGCGCGGTTCAGGTGTCCAACGATATATGAGACAGATACTGCGCCATTTCCTTTCCCCAAAAAACCAATTATTATTCTTGACCGGAAGAGCCACGCCTCCGCCTCATCCATCTCGATCCCTCCTAACCAGCGCGTAACCAAGTGGTGCGATTTCACTATCGGGTATACTTTTACGCAACCAAGTTTCCGTAATTACGGCAATGTTAGGTTCATGATCAATAACTAGAGCAAGCTTCAAGCAAGTGCGCTTTGTTTAAAATGCTTCTCACATATACAATGATGATTTTGAAGCGAACATGTTGACCCTGCACGCGTTGATTATCACTTGTCCCTGAATCACTTCCCAGCTTGCCCCTTTCCTCACGCTCTTCATTCCAGCTGTACAGAGTGTTGTTGACCTTCAATTATTAAAAATAAGCTTTACCTTCTCTCCTGCCTTCTTTCCTCGCTTGGCGAGTTCATAGATTCTTTTCTTATTTTCTGTAATCCGTATCCTTTAATTTAGGGCACTTTCTGCATAACTTTCCTTTTATCCCCATGATCAGCCACCCTCAGGATGACTGGTCGAGTTTTACCGGGAAGTAAGTTGCCTAACCTGTGAATTCTTTCAATAGAAGTTACATTCACGTTTAGAGTAGCGCTAAAAATTTCAACTCTTACTTTGCTTACAGGAATTTTCTCTTTTTCTTTGCCGCCATCTTCTGTTATTCCTCTAATAATAAGGTTATTTAGTCATCAGCGATTATCTAAATCATCCACATGTTGGCCTAGACTAGATGTTTCAACACTGCGTTCAGCTACGATTGTTTTAAGAGTTGCAAGCCTGTTCCGGGTTTCGTGTAATCTTTGTACCTTAGTTTCAATAAGAAGAACATCATGTAATCGCAGCGCTTGCAGCCAAGGACACACAGAGGACACACACAATTGCGCAGTCCTTGTCTGCCAGCGCTGCTATTCTTGAGCCGCAGTAAGCTTAGAGAAAATTTCTCTCTAATTGTGGAGCAATTCCTTGCACATATATTCCGTTATTGGTTCTGGATTATTCTACACATCGACAGAGACTCAACAGGCCTGCAATGGAAAAACAGTCGCATATACAGTAAATGATAACTCGTGGACACGGCAGCACTATAAGACCAAGAACCTCGCTATGAAAGCCATTTTTTTTTGGCCACTAACCCGCATGAACAGCGGAACGTCAGGCGACATTGTCACGGCGGTGCCGCTGTGTCCACTCGTGCTGGTAGGCGACAGTCCCGCTTTTATAGCATGCAGCTGCTGATCCATTATGGGCATACGTTCTGACTTCTTCGTGCCTCCGGATGATGAGCTGAAGATGCTGTCCACGTGTCGTGGATCCCGGGTACCGGTGCCCTCGGCAAACTGCCTGGAAACACCGCCCACGCAGAAGTGTGCGGTAGGCACGCATCGTAGCGAAGCATGGTTCGTCCGGCGTCGAATTATTCCGTTACGTCTCCAGCAATAAAACTAAGGCACGCGCAGAAAACCTGCGTGAGCTGCAGAACGTCACGCGACATTGTCACGGCGGTACCACCGTGTCCACTCAGTTCGGAAATTTTAGTAGTAAACGTTTGCGAGGCACTTTGTCGAAGGCTTTAGCGAGGTCCAGAAATATTGCGCCTGTTTGAACGTTGGAAATAAGATTCATCAGATCATGAACGAAAATGGCTAATTGAGTTTTGTACGGATTTTACGAAATCCGTACTGAGAGTGAGAGAGAAAATGGTTGTAACCAAGGAAGTTCATTCTGTGAGAATAAATGATATGTTTCTACCCCTAGAGGCAGAAAAGTGGAGACTAATGAAAATGGTTCAGCTTAAGTTAAGAACAACGCAGCGAGCCATGGAAAGAAAAATTATACGTTAAGAGACCGGTAGCGGGCAGAGTGGGTGAGGGAACAAACGAGGGTTAATGACATCCTAGTCGAAATCAAGACGACGAAATGGGCTTCGGCAGGGCATGTAATGCGAAGGCAAGACAACCGGTGGTCTTTAGGGGTAACGGAGTGTATTCGAAGTGAAAGTAAGCGTAGCAGGGGGTGGCAGAAGGGTAGGTGGGCGGATGAGATTAGGAAGTTTTCAGGCATGGGGTGGGTGCAGCTGGCAAAGAATAGGATTAGCGGAGAGGCGTTGAAGAGGCCTTTGCCCTGTAGTGGGTGCAGTCAGGCTGATGATGACGATGTTCAAATGACATGTTCCATGCAAGGTACATTAGTCAAGGAAGTAGGTCGGTAGTTAAGAGGTGCTTCTTTGTTACCTAATTTGAAGACTGGTACTACCTTACCCACTTCCAATCGCTGGGTGTGCTGCCTGTGAAATGTGATTGTGCGAAGTGTAATGATAAGAGTGCTGAGGAAACGTGCCGAGTATTTGTTTAAGAACTTGATAGTGATTTCGTCAGCACCTGTTGAAGTTGATAGCTTCCTATTTCGACAATACAGGTGATTCCACCTGCAGAAAAAGTGTTCGCAGGCGTCTGAGATATCGGTTTGGTAGTTTCGGTAGGTGTGGCGGAGTGTCGTGTCAGTTTCTTTAGTGAAAACTGATGAGACTGACTCAGTCTGCCTTCCTAACTACCATCCTACCTGCCTGCCTGCTAAGTTTGCTACCTACGTGCCTGCTCACCTATTTACCTATCTCTCTACCTTCCTACCTACCTACTTACTTACCTACCTCTCAAACTGCCTACCTACCTACATGCCTACCTACCTATATTGATCACCTACATGCCTGCCTACCTACATTGGTATCCACCTTCCTAACTACCTACCACCAGCCTCTACCTGTTTACCTAAACACTTACCTACTTGTTTGACTTCTTACCCATCTGCTTAGCTAGCTACCTACCTACATATCTGCCTACTTCCTATCTACTTTCCTATGCATAGGAAGGTGGGTAAGTCTGTTTAACATACCTGGCAGGCTGGCTATTGTAATGGGCTCCAAATTTTTAATAATATCCATGGAGCGTCGACCGCTCGTCGCAGCTGCGTCTGCTGCACGGAGAAGCGTCGCCTGCTAGGCTGTTATGCGAACAAGCCGTGCACCTCATCGCTATCGTGCAGCGGACACATGTTATGTCGACATGATTTCACCCGGCTCCCCCATACACTGCAGAGTCTTACAATGAAACAAGCGCACAGTTGTAGTTGTTGCCAATAAAAAATAATCCCTACGCTCGCGCGCGTGTTCTGTGCGATGTCGCTGCACGCGTTCTAATTATTCCCTGGTCCACCACTGCGGCAAGCATCGTAGCCTATGTGTCTCTACAGGATGGTAACCCTTACAAATTTAAAATTTTGTGATTTACTGTGCTAGCGCGTAACTCGAGCACGTGTAAATGCTTTGGTTCGAAAACTCGGCCCTTTCACCTATTTAATGAACTTTCATTTAAGGCGCAATCCACGCTGCTGAAAAACAATCCGATGTTCTTCAGTACTATTCAATGAAAACAGCACCGCGCTACAGTCGCTACTTATTCAAATATTGAATATTTACTTTTTCATCGGCTTTTAGATCATCCCGCATTTTTGGTTGAAGAAACGGCTACACTGACGAGCTATTCCTGACGCACTCACTTCTGTGACGGTTCGCTTGCCTGTTTTGTGCTAATCAGTGAACGTAGTACTTGGACCTACTGCTTGAAAATCTTCTTTTAACAGGGCAGAAAATTTTTTCCCAGTTGGCCTTTACGGCTATTGGCACGAATGCGGCCAGCTTTGTTGAAAATGACTGAACTCGGGTGTAGCATTTTGTTAAATGTTAGCTCGTGCGCGCACCGCTTACTGGCACTCAATTGTGACGTATTTTGTGAGCTGAGAGGGGCTGACTTCAATGAACTTCCCTTCTTTGCAGGTGTACTTCATATTGGTCGTTCTGTCGCACTACCAGAATATGAAGAATTCGTCTCGTCAAGTATCAGTTGTGATAAAAATGTGAGCTGTTTATGGGAATAAATATATCGTACTGCCTCTCCCTTGGATGTTCACTCACCGCTCTAAATGGTGCTCCCTCAGAATATTGTTAAAACAGACTGCTGTACGCCCAAGAAAAAATTCCTGATGGCCTAGCTCTGTTAGGCCAGGATATTCGTAGCGAAAGCGCGGCGACTTCTGGATCGGAAGAGTTTATATATGAGACCCGTGCATTCACTTGATACACCTTTAATCATGCTTAAACATTTATCCGTCGTTGCGGAGTGGTAGCGTCTCCGCCTCAAACGCATAAGGCTTTGTTCGATTGCCAGTCTCGGCACAGGTCTTTTTTTATTCCGTCAGTGTGCGGGGGGTTTCAGTGGCTCCCATAGATTTATTTATTTGTTTATTTCCAAATACTGCAGGCAGCAGTTCTGCCCAGGCAGGAGAGGGTTACAAAAGGTAAGTTTGCAAGGAACGCTCAAAGGTGTTAATGTTAGCACATTCAACAATCGAAGCAGGCAGCGATCCATTGTTCTATTGTGCATGGGAAAAAAGATTTTTGGAACTGCTCAGTCCTGGCATTGCATGGCCTTATCACTTTTGTGTGTTTAAGCCTGGATAATCTTTGCGGTGCAGAAAGTAAATACGTGTCACGTGGCAATCCTGTTTTCTTATGATATAGTAAGTGCAAAGATTTTAACCTGGCAATCTGTCTGCGCATCTGGAGCGGCTCCAACTTATGCTGCCTCGGCATATTAGTAACGGAAGAACGTTTCCGGTAATCGGATGAGGTGAATCTGGCTGAATGACGTCAGATGCGCTCCACCTGCTCGATATTTAAGATTGGTAGTAATTGTCAGGCCTAGGTATTTAATGGATGTGACTGTACATATGCATTGATCTCCAATTTTGTAAACATATGCCGCCCCCAAATACGTTGGTTAGCGGTTAAGCGCGTAAGAGCGGGTAAGGGCGGCTCCCCGGCGAGGCGCCCGGTGTGATGTCATGCCAGATGGCGCGGCATCCGCCCATCTGCGGCGGTGGCTAGGCAACGGCTCAAGGTCTGTCACTGTGCCTCCTCAGAGCACCACCACAACGAAATCGCAAGTTTGTGGCCAGTGTAGCTTTCGCTACAAAGCATTCATGAACGATTGATCCTAACACGCATGCATTCGGCACCCATTTCGTGAGCGCTTTGACACGTGGCAGTGCAGTCACGCAAACTGGCACGTGCGCCAAGAGTTTGTGGCGCCCTCTCGCGCAGCGGCGTGAACCACAGCGAGAGAGGCACGGCCGGTCTTGAGGTGAGCGCGCGCTCTTTCGTACAGCCTCCGTAATGAGCGCACGGACAATGGGGTCTCGTCTATGCGAGCCGCGCTCTCCGCCGCCGCTTGGGGCGCGGTGACCCTACCGCTCTTTTTTTCAAGCAAGGAAATGGATTAAGCAGTCATTGCCGGGACTAATGTACGCGGGTGATATAGTTTGGTTTGGTTTATCGGGGTTTAACGTCCCAAAGCGACTCAGGCTATGAGGGATGCCGTAGTGAAGGGCTCCGAGAATTTCGACCACCTGGGGTTCTTTAACGTGCACTGACATCGCACAGTACACGGGCCTCTTGAATTTCGCCTCCATCGAAATTCTACCGCCGCGGCCGGGATCGAACCCACGTTTTTCGGGCCAGCAGCCGAGCGCCATAACCATTCAGCCACCGAGGCGGCTTAGATGATATAGTGCTAATTGCTTAAAACATTGAAGATTTGCAGAAGTTGAGACAATTGGGGTACATATGGAGATAGATTACATTTCAAGTTCAGTAAGAAAAATTCTGCAGTCATGGTATTTAATGATGAGGGCGGCGAGCATATAATACAGGAGTTCACGCTTAAAGTAGTGGATGAGTACAAGTATCTTGGGGTCTGGATAAATAACGCTGCTGAGTATCCGACACAGCATGAAAAATATGTAATGAATAAAGCTAGTAGGAATGCAGCTGTCAAGAAAAATAGCGCACTGTGGAATTACAATAGGTATGAAGTAGTAAGAGGAGTCTGGAAAGGGGTGATGGTTCCTAGCCTGACTTTCGGCAATGCGGTCCTGTGCATGAGACCAGATGTTGAAGGAACGTTAAAAAAATCAAATAACGCTGCATATGGAGGCTAGCTTTGGGAGCACATGGCAATACGCCAAATCAGAGGGTACAGGGTGATATGGGAGGGGCGTCGTTCGACAGCAGAGAAGCTAGCAGTAAGATAGCATTTGTGGAGCGATTGAGAAAAATGGGGGAATATCGATGGGCTAGGACAGTTTTCAGATACCTGTACATAGGAAATGTTGACACGAAATGGAGAAAGCGAACTAGAAAATTGACAAGCAAATATTTTGACAGCAGTAGGGGGGCAATTCAGCAATTATCGGTTAAGAAAAAGGTTAAAGAAACAGAGAGAGCTCTGTAGAAAACAGGGATGCTGACGAAATCGACACTGGGAACATACAGGATCTTTAAGCAGGAAATCGGCAAAGAAAATATCTATGATAATTGTAGGGGAAACTCTTTGTTGTTTGAGGCCAGGAAAGCAGTTTTGCGAAGACATATAGAGTCAGGTACCACGAAATAGACACGTTGTGCGTTGCGTGCGGAGAGGAGGAAACGGCTGAACACTTGATACTTTTCTGTAAAGAGCTGAACCTTGCCGTGAGAGCAGCGGGGCTGATTTATTCAAAGGACTGGGGTTTAAGGATAGTGAAGGAAAAGTATAGATCTTAAGCGGGTAGAACTAACCAAGCGAAGGTTATCTGATTGGTGGCTAAAATCAAGACAAGAGTAAAATTGCCCAAGTCAAGGCTAGGTGGCTTGAACCACCGCCCGATTAAAAGGGTTGAGCCTCATCCATCCATCCATCCACCCATACATCCGTCCGTCCGTCCGTCTGTCCGTCCGTCCGTCCGTCCATCCATCCATCCATCCATCCATACATCCGTCCGTCCGTCCGTCCGTCCGTCCGTCAAACACATGTCAGCGCTTGTGTTTGTCTTCTGTCGCCCATGTGTTTTTTGCGCTCCCTATTTTCTTCTTCTGTGACGTATATCACCTTTCCACAACATTCCAAAACCGGACATACCGCATTCAAAAGTCTTTATAAAAAACGGCCGTGGCTTAGCTTGGTTAAGCCTGGTGATTGCGAAGCAATAGTGTGTTATTCTCGGATCAGCTGGTAGTATGGCTGGTGGTAGTGTTGGGTTATGCTAGTGTTACGGCTTACAGTGAATCATCTAAGAGGAAGTCATCCGTCGAATCCGTGTATGCCGACAAACATTTCCCTCACCAGCGTGCCCATTACAAAATCTTCCAGTATCGATTGGCCGACGGTGCGGTAACACTCCATTTCGGGCAAACTCATTATTTCTTCCTTTGCTTCTGCTGTTTCCACAGAGGAGGTTGCACGTTGTCGCCAAGCTACATACTGGGCACGCCGCTTAGAAAGGCGTTCTTCTCGTTCTTCTTCCGCCTCCGTAGCTCGCTGATGCTTCCTCTTTGCATTCTGCCGAGCTGCCTTGTTCGTAGGCACCATCGTAACATCTGGCTGTATGACTGCCTTGGCGAGAGGAGCGGAGCTGTTTTATACAGCTGGTGTGACGTCACTCTGACCGTAGCGCCCCTGGTGAAAGGAGCGGGAGTTAGGCCGCCGTTGGTGGCTACCGCCTCGCCTCGCGACGGCGTGAGATGGGGCCCCGTTTTTACACAGCTGGTGTGACGTCACTCTAGGTCACGTGATGTGACGTCACGCAGCGAGGTCACGCTAAAGGTCAAAGGTGCCTACCACCGCCTCGCCACGAAACGGGCTGAAGTGCGACCTAAAGTAGTATTGCTTCGCAATAAAATTAACAATACTCTTAGTGCTGAAAGGAAACTGGTTCCATTCAGTTATTGTTCGGGGAAAATAAGAATATTTGTACAAGTTTGTTCTCGCACGATACGGTGTTGAAGACTGGGCGTGACGATGTCTCGTTAATCGCGTCACTAGCGGTTTTAAGTAAGGGTCCGGGCTCAGTGAAATTTAATTTTAATCGCAAAAGCTTTCTTCGTGTTTCCAGTGTCTGTGTGCTATTAACATTCATTAAAGTTGTAGGGGAATCAGTAGTGCAGAATTTAGAAAAAGAATGGCCAGGCTTAGCTTGGTTAAGCCAAGAATGTGTTGCATATTGCGCGGTCTTTTTTTTTTTTGAGGGCGAAGTATTGCTTGGCGGCACTCGATTTTCTCGGCCCGCTGAAGCTTTCGCTTTGTGCTCTGTCGAACTGCTTCACCCGTGGGCGGCATCTGGCCGTAAGACTGTCCCGGCGAAGGAGCGCAGCTCTTTTATACATATGCCGTGACGTCAATCATAGCGCAGCGCCCCTAGCGGGAGGAGCGGGAGTCAGGTGGTGGCTGCGGCCGCGCGCGAACGCGCCAGTTGGGGTCCAGATGATGATGATAAACCTTTATTTGCTATCAGAATGGAGGCCCCCTACTCCCTACCTCCGGCACGCAGGCCGAGGGGCAGGGGCCGGGACCTCCGCGACTAGAGACAGGCAAGGAGCTTCTGACTCCTCGCGGCAGCTATCGCCAGATGGACCGCTTTCTTCTGCACGACGGGGTCCGTGCTTTGCAGAAGGGTTTCCCAGGCCTCTCTACTGTCTATGTTCTCTCGGAACCCTGGAGAATCCGCACATTCCCAAATCACATGGTCGAGGGTCCCCCTCTCCCCACACTTCCTACACTTATCATCAATATCCTCATCTTTTAAGACATGTGATGCCCACACTGGGTGTATGAAATTTTTTGCCTGTAGTCTCCTCAAAGCCGTAGCCTCTGTGTTAGTGAGCTCTTTGTCCGGGGGAGGAAAGAGTCTCCTGTTTAGTTTGTAATTTCCCACTATTTCTGTGTAATTTATCAGTCTCTCGTCCAGTTCCTTGCTATCGGGCGGTCCTGCCGCGGCTCGGAAGTAGAGATCTCGAGCCAGGGCGTTTGCCGCCTCGTTTCCTGGAACTGCCTCGTGGGCTGGTGTCCAAACGAGACTAATATTTCTATTTATTCTGCGTCCCTCTAGGATTCGCAGTGCTTCCTGAGTTATTCTGCCTCGGGCATAATTTTGGATAGCAGTCTTGCTATCGCTAATTATGTATTGTGCCTCCGTTCCCACGCAAGCGAGCGCTATTGCAACTTCTTCAGCCGACTCTGGATTTCGACTGCGTATGGTTGCGGAAGAGACAGCTGTACCCCGGCCACTAACGACCGTTGCCACCGCTGCTCCGTTTCCCGCTAGCCGCATCTGTGTAGGCCACTGCTTTCTCATTCATTTCGCCGAAGCGTTTGGTGAGCGCCTCAGCTCTCTTTCCCCTCCTTGCTTTGTTAAATGTAGGGTGCATGTTTCTGGGTAATGGATCTACCCTGATCTTTTCTCTGATGTCCCTTGGGATGTCCCGCTTTACTAGAATACCCCTGTCCGTCTGGAGTCTTACCATGCTTAGAATCGCCCTTCCTGTGTTTGATTGGCTTAATCTGTCTTGCTGCGCCGTTCTCGTGGCTTCAGCAATCTCTCTCCATGTATTGTGAATACCCATGTCTAGGAGTCTTTCAGTGGAGGTGCTTATGGGCAGGCCTAGGACCCGTTTGTAGCATCCCCTTATGATCGTGTCTAGTTTATCCCGTTCTGAGGCGCGGATCTTCAAGTAGGGTGTATCATAGCTTATCCGGCTGATAACGTATGCTTGCACCAACTTGATCAAGCTTTTCTCTCTGAGCCCTCGTCCTTTGAGTGCTATTCTTCTAAATATCCCTATGGCTTGCGCCGCATATCCCTCGAGCTTCTTCAGGGTTCCCCGTTGTATCCGTCGCTCTGAATATGCAGTCCTAATATTCTAATCCTATCCACCATCGGCACGGGTTGTCCTCCGACCGTGATGTTGGAGTTGTTACTCTGTTTGAGTCTCAAGTGCCTAGGATTATACACCAGAAGCGCGGATTTCTCTGGTGCTTTTCCTCCGTGACGTCACGCGCCGGCGCAGCACCCCTAGCGGGAGGAGCGGGAGTCAGGTGGTGGCTGCGGCCACGCGCGACCGCGTGAGTTGGGGCCCAGCTTTTCCTCCGTGACTTCACGCGCCGGCGCAGCGCCCCTAGCGGGAGGAGCGGGAGTCAGGTGGTGGCTGCGACCGCGCGAGTTGGGGCCCAGCTTTTCCTCCGGCTGTCGTGACGTCACGTCACGTGGTTGCGCTAAAGGTCAATGGTGGCTGCCTGGCCGCGCCCAAGGGCTGAACTGAGTGATTGCAATATGCAACGCATAAAAATAAAGCGAACGGCTTTCCGCTCTATCATTTCTAACGCATGGATATTAGTTTAGTGAAAAGATCCCACACTGTACAGGCATATTCTAATTTTGGTCTAATGATTGATGTATAAGCTAAAAGCATATTTGCGGAAGGGGCTCGTTTTAATTTATATCTAAGAAAACACAGTTTACAGAAGGATGATGCACACATGCTAGAAACGTGAGCATTTCAACTTAAGGTATTGGTTATTGTTACACCAAGGTACTGGTACTGCGTTACTTCTGATAGGCACCATGATGATAGGCGGTACTGATAAGATAGACAGTGTTTTTTGTTAGGTATTCTCATGAAAACTGTTTTTTCAGCATTTAGTTTCATATCCTGTGTGCAAAACCAATTGTTAATCCTGTTGAGGTTAGAGTTAAGCACTGCTTGGTCCTCTGGAGTTTTAATTTCTGTGAATAAAACGCGGTCTCCGCGAACAGCCTAATTTGAACTGCTTCTGTGATAACGTTAACAATATCGTTTATATAGATAAGAAGTAATAACTGGCCAAGGACGCTTCACTGAGGGACTCCAGATGTTACCGGGAGGAAGCGCGAGGAGTGACCACCAACACAAATTGGGTTCTGTCAGTGAGGTATGCAGTAATCCATTTGATTAATCAAAAAGTAAGACCGGAGAATTTGAGTTTACAAATTGGTTTGTTATGTGAAACAAGATCAAACGCTTTCGTAACATCAAAAAAAATTCATCTACATGGCCTGATCTATCGAGGATTCCTGCGTAGCTGTGCACAACTGAAGTTAATTGAGTCACAGTTGAGTAACCTTTCCTAAAACCATGCTAAACTGGAGTTAGAAAACCTTTGTTATTTAGAAATTCAGTTACTTAATTCGCAATGATGTGTTCTAACATTTCACAACAAGATGATAGCAATGAAATGGGACGATAATTCTGGAGGAAGTTGAGTTTCCTTTTTTGAGCACAGGGATTATACGAGCCACTCGCCAGCCAGAAGGAAGGTTTGCCGACGAAATGGACGCTCGGAAAATAACGACTAAGAACATTGATAACATTTCAGCGTAACGGTGCAGGAATACATTGCGGATGTTATCTGATCCTGGAGACGAACGTAGTTTTCAAGTTCAGCAGCATTGCACAGACACCAGGCAAAGACACTAAGTTGTTTTGTTGGTGGAGGACATCGCTTTGCGCATGTCTGACTGGAATGAAAAAAAACACTCTGGAAATATTCATTGAAGTTCTTTTGTTGGTGGAGGACATCGCTTTGCGCATGTCTGACTGGAATGAAAAAAAACCACTGGGAATATTCATTAAAATGATTCGCGATGACTTGCTTGTGATGAATGATAGCACCGCCATGAAGTATTTGATTTACTGGCTTTCCCTTTTTGGATAAATGCCTCCAAAATTTATCAGGATTATTCTTTATAAAGTTAGGCATAGTAACCCGAAAATAGTGCCGCTTGGCTCTGCTCACAGCTTGAATAAAAGTCGACCTGCCTTGTGGAATCGGCTCATCACCTAAAAACAGGCACCCCATCCGTCACAAGGAACTGAGAGAGAAACGGGCCAACGCTCCTGACACAAGTTTCAAAAACTAACGCGGTCTATTTTGATGCCGCAGAGTATGTCAACGGCGGAATGGTCCCAGCTCTAGCCAGCGCAGAAGCTCAGCTTACAGCGATTAGCAGAGAATCTGCCATAACACTTGCATTTGCAAGAACGCCAGGTTCTGTTGATGAACTTGGCCAGAGTGAGAATTGTTCCCGAGGCGAAAAGAATCCTGCAGACCAGCAGGGATAGCAGACAAATTGAAGTATTCTAGGCACATGCGCCAGCATGCCTGGCTGGGAACGAGGCGGCCCACCTATTAGCTCGAGGACTTTCCGAGCTGGTGGGCTCGCGAGCGCTTCACGGGGCGCGACCGCTTAGTGCGTTACAGGGGAGGGGGAAAGGTTAACCGGACACACACCGTGTGTCTCGTCGTCCTTTCGTCCGTCGTCTGCCAGCGCTTCAGTGTTCACAATGTCAAACCAACTCGCCCAGAGCAACACACCCTTCTCGGGTAGGAAAAGTCAGCAAGTGTTCGGCCTGAAGCAGGCCAAAAGTTTTCAAGGAGCAGAGTAGTGCCTTGACGGCCTTCATCGCCAACGGTCGCCGCGGTCAGTGGACGAGAATCTTGATTTCCTTCGAGTGCTGTAATCGCTGTAAGTGGACCACACCTCAGCCGTGACCGGCCAGTCCCTGCGCGGTCAACGCTCCTATCTACGTCCCTCCATCACATTGTTACTATGGTGAGTTGACTGCTTGTGTCGTGGTGTATCACCTCTTTTGTCACCACTACCTCCAGTGCTCATCAGTGAAGGCCTACCTGCCAAGTTACCAAGTGGCCCACTTTGTGTATGTTTGCCCCTGTTACCGGACCTCGACACCTTCCTCCACTCGCATCCCCTTCCCAGGCTCTCAGCAATGATCCCCGCAGAGGGAAGCAGAAGAGCCACTCCCCACCATTGCGAAGCCACTTTGTGCTTGGATCTAGACGCTCCAGCGCACGGCAGAGATACTCCTTTTCGGCACTGTAGGCAGGGCACTCACACAATGTAGGCTGTAGACTCTTAGTAATGTCCTGGTTAACATCATGGATATAAAAACCCACTCCGGTGGTTAAGCGGGCTCTAAGTATACTTAGAGCCCCGCTTAGAAGCGGCTACGAGCAAGGCACTATGCGTCCCAACGCAGCGCTACATGTCGCGCGTATTGTAAGCGGCCGTTCTGTCAACCCCAGCCCTTCTCCCCTGGAGAAAGAACGGGGCATAATTAGGCAATCCCTGGCGTGATAAACGCTTTGTTCTTCGGCAACGTGGACGGCAACGTGGAGGCAAGGCGCCGCACGGGCGGCCGAAATCTGGCTGCGCGATCGGCCCGACACGCTTTCGGTTTCTCTTCCGTGCGACTGTCTTGCTTTTTTTTTTCATTTTACGCAGAACTAGAAGGTCGCCGAGGCAACCCCTGCCCTGGCTGAGCTCTCTTTCCCTCTTTCAAGTTCCTGCGAGCGCAAAGAGAATACACGTTGCCTGCTCATCGCAACGCAGCCAATATTAACAAGCCGTGATCGCTGCAGCCGCTTTGTTGTGTTCCTCTCTCGACGTCTAAAGGATGTTGTGTGGCACGTAGAATGTCAAAGGAAAGTGAGACCCGACGACGCTTTCTAACTGTTGTGTTCTCCGGCAAAAGTGCTCGCATCCTGAAGAGCCCTCGACGGCACAGACACGCTGGTGAGCCTTTTGTAGCGAGAGCAACACTGGGCTGCCAGTCGAGCATTTCGCGGTACATGGGAGAGGAAAGTTGTGCGCATGCGTCGTTACCATGGCAACCGAAGAGGAGCAAAGTGCGGCGTGCGCTTCGCCGTCGCCGCGGCCGCGCCCCCACTCCACCATAAAAGCCGAACGTGGCGTCACGCGGATGAGCAGTTGTGCGCATGCGCCGATACCATGGTAACCAGAGACACCCCACAGCTGCTCAACTTTCTTCGTCGCCGCCTCGCCGCACGCCGCTTTATCACCTGAACCCCGCGTCACATGCGCAGGATTGCTTATGAAAGGCGGAGGTGTAGTGAACTAAATAAGAACGCTGGAGTCTGTGTGTATGTGAAACAAGGTTATGCTACGTCAATGATATCGCAGTTTCTCTTCCGCCCCATGTTACAGTCCGGCTTTTTGCGGATGATTAATTTACTCTGTCATTTCAAACCAAGAAGACCAGTTACTACTAAATTTGTCATTGAGCGCTATCAATCAATGGTGCACATTATCCAAAATAAAAATTAATAGTGCAAAAACTTCATTTGCTACAATTTCCAACCAAAAATATATTTTCTTTTGATTATGAAATAACTCGAGTTCGCCATTTCAGATATCTAGGCGTCACTATAATTTCAATTCTAAACTGGTATACACCCATCAATAACATATGCTCAAAGGCCGAAACAAAACTGTGGTTGATAAGAAAACTGAAGCTTGCTTCCACAAAAGCAAAACGCTAAGGCGCCCGTGTGTTGTGCGATGTCAGTGCTCGTTAAAGATCCCCAGGTGGTCGAAATTATTCCGGAGCCCTCCACTACGGCACCTCTTTCTTCCTTTCTTCTTTCACTCCCTCCTTTATCCCTTCCCTTACGGCGCGGTTCAAGTGTCCAACGATAAATGTGACGGATACTGTGCCATTTCCTTTCCTCAAAAAAAAAAAATTATTCGCCGAACTCGCGCTGGTACGACCGACACTGGAATATGCGAGCGTCATATGGGATCCGCATCAGAAAAACCAAATTGACAGGATCGAAAAAGTTTTGAGAATGGCGGCTAGGTTCATTTTGTCAAAATAGATTTACATATTCAGTGACTGACATGCCTCGTGAACTAAACTTGCCTCAACTTTCAAAGCGAAGGAAGGTTGCCAGGCTAAAAATGTTATATCTGTTTTATATTCACCACTTCAACTTGAACGCAAGCATCTACTTGAAACAGCGTTCCTCTAGAGCTGTGAGATCTCACAAAGACCAGGTTACACCCATGACTGCCCGAATCAATTCCTTTAAATACTCCTTCCCCAGAACCATAACTGAATGGAATTCCTTGCCTCAGGTGATTTTACAAGCAGACAATCTGCACCAATTTGAAACTTATCTCTCCCGTTATTTAAGCCTATAAAAACCATTTGCCATTGCTTTCATTGAATATGTTCTTTACCTGCGGTTACGATCCTCGGTGGTCTGAAAGCGAGCGTATTATTATGAACACTTACCTGTCTGACGCACTTGTGGCTTTATCTGCTGGCAAGATGATTGATGATTTCATATAAGTTTGTATAAATTTTGTACTTGTGGCTGTGTGTACTTCTTGAGTTGTATGCATCCACCCTGTAACGGCCTTACGGCTGACAGTATCAATAAATAAATAAATAAAATCACCGCTGTCAGACATCTCCCTTCGATTGCAGTAAGGGTGAAGCCTGCTGTGTTCGGCTTCTGGAAGGCGGCATTATCATCCAAGGAGTCTACGTTGCACCGGGAACATCTGTCAAGCAGACGATTGATGTGGTTGCCACGTGTATACCAGCCTACGGCACGGTTTCACAGTTGTGTGACTTTGGGTGATTTCAACAGGAAACAGGACTCTCTTAGTCAGTGCATGAAAGAAAAGTTTGACTTTAATTTAGCTTCGGACCCTCACGTCCAGACTACGCATTGGGGAACTACTATAGAGCTTGTATATTAAAGAGGCTCTACCAAATCGAAATACTGTATCGACAAAATTGAGACAACTGCATGCTACTGCACAGATGATCGGGCAGTATTTGTCTCTGTCAAGCAAAATGAATAAAAGATGTGTATACAGAATGTCTCTTATTGCTAAACATACAGTGACCACAGCAAGCTCAGCCAGGGAAACGTTGTATCGTCCCAGGACTTGGGACCCTCGTCTTCTCAATCCGGGATTCCCAGCGCGCGTTCAAGAGCTACCACGCTCAGCCAATCTGTCAGCAGACATGGATCCATATGCCACTCGTCTAAACGTGTGGTTCCCCCGCCCATGTCCAGAGCTGCTGACAGAGGTCAATGATCGCTAATGCGCGGGGTGTCCGGGGGAATTAAGCGCGAGCACATCACAAGAAACCACATAGCACTATGGTAACAGAAACTTAAAGACGGCTAGCTGACCTGCCCCGCTCTTTGGTGCCACCAAAACTATCACCATGTAGCTTAACCCACGTGTCGGTTAAAACAAACTGAATACAAATATCCCGTAGAGACCGAACCTCGGCGTAGGGTCGCCCCTGGCCTGGACCAGAAACATCTCGTACGGGATGCAAAACACAGTTAAAATTACCAACAAGAAAACAGGGGTAATAGTCTAACAGAAAAGAATCTAACAAATAAAAAAATACAATAATCGGAATAGCGTGCTGGGGCGTACACAAATACTGAGGAGGTTGGCGCGGAAAAACGACAAGCGGCACAAAGACGAGCGCTACTCAAAACTGAAGGTTTATTCCTGACATATGCTCGAATTGGAAAACCAACAAGAACGAAACAAACTTCATGAACGTTCATGTTACCCCGTGAATCCCGCACGGAATGTCGGTCCTCCGCGGGGACCGTTGGATGCCACGCTGGAGCCGGGCCGGGGACCGCGACCTGCAGGTGGGACGCTGGGAGAAGTGTGCGGCCGCGGACGGTACCTCCACCAGGATCCGAGGGCAGCAGGTATTCACGGGCAGCCGGCCAGAAGCCGGGCGCGGGGCGACGATCCTGCGTGGGGGGGGGGTCTCCTGCAGGGGCGGGGTCCAGGGGTCCGCTGCGCTCCTGGCTGGTGCGTTGCTTCTACGAAGGCCGGCAGCTGTCCCGTTACATGGACCGCTATATATGTATACATTCATTCCGCTATGTATATATTCTCCGACAACAAGAGGCACCCATCCGAGGACAGTTGTGTGCCGAATTATAAAGGACAGACTGCAGTCTTGGGTGGAGAACGAGGGGTGCTAGGGGAGCTACAAAATGGGTTACGGAAACAAAGGAGGTTGGAGGACAATCTGTTTCCATTAATGAAGTGTATAGAAATTGCTCAAATGGAACACAGGCCCCGTGGCTAGCATTTCTGGATATCAGGGGAGCCTATAACAACGTTATTCAAGAGGATTTGTGGGACATACTAGGCACATTGGATGTCGAAGACGGAGTAATTCATCTCTCTCTCTCTCTCTCTCTCTCTCTCTCTCTCTATATATATATATATATATATATATATATATATATATATATATATATATAAATGTAACATAATGCTTATAAAATGGAAACAAGTGTATCAGGGCCTGTAGATATACAGCGGGGGCTTAGGCAAGGATGTCCTCTGTCTCCTTTGTTGTTCATGCTGACCTACAAGGGTTAGAGCCGAAACTAAAGAGGACCAGAACAAACAGTCATTACCAGGACTAATGTACGCAGATGATATAGAGCCATCTTTTCGGGCTAAACAGAGTTATTTATGTTAATTGCTGTGGCAGCCGCTAGATGGACGTCCACCTCGAACAGCGTGTAAACATAAAATTCTGTGTGAAGCTTGGCAAGACAGCCACACAGACGTATGACCTCCTTCGTGGCGCTTACGGCAACGAGACATTATCGCGGGCGCGAGTTTTCGAATGGCAGAAGCGGTTCGTTTCGGGGAGAACGTTGGTGTAAGAGGACATAAGGCAGGGGGGCTCTCAAACCACACGGAATGACAACGTGGCTCGGATCAGGGAAATCGTACAGCAAGACCGCACCATTACAGTCCACATGCTATCAGATGCTCTCGGCATTAGTAAGACTACATTCCATCAAATTTTTGCGTGAGAACTTGGGGAAACGAAAGCTGAATGCCAGACTTGTGCCGCACTCCCTCACACAGGAGGAGAAGGACCCGCGGACATCAGTGAGCAATGATTTGCTCTCCGAGGCATTCGTCAACAGCATCATTGCTGAAGACGAAACATGGTGTTTTCGATACGATCCTCAAAAAATGAGGCAGAGTGCCGAATGGCGGTCCACAAGCTCTCCGGCGTCGAGAAAGGTGCGGCGACAGAAGACCAAAACAAAGACGATGCTGATAGTTTTTTTCGATGCCAGAGGTGTCATAAACTCCGATTTCGTCCCAGAAGGGCAAGCGGTGAATCAGATTTATATCGGCGTGCTCCAACACATGCATGATGCACTGCGATGCCGTCGCCCTGACTTATGGGCATCTGGACAATGGAGCCTTCTCCACGATAACGCAAGTCCGCACACTGCTCTCAGCGTGACAAAATTTGTCGCCAAGCAGAGCATTACTGTACTTACACATCCGCCATACTCGTCTGACCTCTCCCCATGCGATTTTTTCTTGTTTCCTCATGTGAAAAGAGCCCTATAAGATCGCTGGATGGGGAGCGTGGAGGCCTTTCAAGGCGCCACGACAAAGGAGCTGACAGCCCTGCCAAAAAAACCGTTTTCCAACTATTTCCAAGACTTCAAGAAGCATTGGAGGCTATGTATATACTGCAAGGGAGACTATTTCGAAAAGGTGCTGCACAAATGATTTCAATGTTAAAGGCATCTTTTTAAATAGACTCCGTCTCAGAAATTTACGGACAAAGGTTGTATTTGCAGAATTTCATAGGCATCTGCGGTGCAGAGGAAGATAATTTAGGTTCTAAGTTTAGTAGGAAAAATTTGCAGTCTTGACATTTGATGGTGAGGGCGGCGAGCATAGATGAGTTCACGCTAACAGTAGTAGTAAGTACAAGTATCAAGGGGTGTGGATAAACAACGGTGCTGACTCTCCCTCGACTCTCCCTCTTGCCCAACCTCACCGCACCTCGCGCCGTTTAAACAACCATCTCAGCTTCAAACGCCTTTCAGGTAAAACCGTTGCATTCAATTCATCCGCTTTGCCGCAGGCTATTGTTCACTGGAATGGTCTTCCGGAACACATCGTCAATATTCGTGATCCAGCTTCTTTTAGGACCGAAATAACAGCCATTTTTTCTAATTACTGACGCGTCAATAACTATTGTATAATGATGTTCTTACTGTTTAATGAGTACTAACAGTCAATCAGCATTATATAATCATGTCATTCATGCTCATTCATGATCCAGATTCTTTTAGGACCGAAATAACAGCCATTTTTTCTAATTACTGACGCGTCAATAACTATTGTATAATGATGTTCTTACTGTTTAATGAGTACTAACAGTCAATTAGCATTATATAATCATGTCATTCATGCTCCTGTTATTACCCCTATTTATGTAATCCCCCCCTCACACAATACTCCATGCTTGGAGCCTGTGAGGCAACGTGAATAAATAAATAAATAAATAAATAAGTATCTAACAGGGCATGAAAAATATGTAAATATAGCAGGAATGCAGCTTTTATGAACAATAGGAAACTGTGGAATTACAATACGTACGAAGTGGTAAGATGGTTCTAGAGAGGGGTGATGGTTCCTAGTCTAACTTTCGGCAATCCGGTGTAAGGTGATATGGGATGGGCTTCGTTCGAGAGCAGAGAAGCTAGCCGCTAGAATTTGAGGAGAGCTTGTGAAAAGTTGGGGAAAAGCAGTGGACTATGAAAAATTTCAGGTGCCTGTACATAATGAATGTGGGCACAAAATTCAGAAAGTAAACTACAAAATTTACATGGAAATATCTGGACAGCAGTTCGGGGGCAAATCAGCAATTTTAGAGTAAGAAAAAGGTTAAGGAAACAGAGGCCCTGTGGAAAACGGGGTAGCTGACGAAATCAGCGCTTGGAACATACAGTATCTTTAAGCAGGAAATTGACAAGTGTAGGGGAAGCTCTCTGTTGTTCGAGGCCATGACGGGAGTTATGCGGACTAAGACATATCGAGTCAGGTACCACGAGATGGACACGTTATCCGGTGCGTTTGGAGAGGAAGAGGAAACGGCTTAGAACTTGATACTTCCTTCTAAATAGCTTCACCTTACAGTGGAAAGCAATGTGGATGATTTATTCAAAGCACTGGGGTTTAATGACAGTGAAGGAAAAATACATTTTAAGCAGGTAAATTAATCAAGCGGGGGTTGTCGCATTGGTGTCTAAAATGAAGACAAGAGTAAAATTTCACTAGTCATGGCTAGGTGGCAGGAGCCACCACGCGATATAGAGGGTTCAGCCTCCGTCCGTCCGTCCGTCCGTCCGTCCGTCCGTCCGTCCGTCCGTCCGTCCGTCCGTCCGTCCGTCCGTCCGTCCGTCCGTCCATCCATCCATCCATCCATCCATCCAGTCCCAGTTCATCGCTGCACACGCTGCTTTCACCACGCTTCCTTGTGCGCGTGCATGCGCTGTCGCGATGATTTCGGCTTCAAGAAGACCATTCAGACTGACGCGCAGTTCCGCAGTGAAAACCTAATTAAAGGTGTGAAGCTGATTAGTCACGTCCACTGTGTGGAGCAGACGATTGACGACGAGGAAGACCATTTGGCTGTAAAATCCGTATCTCAAGTCAGTGATAACGTCGTACTGTACGGCGTGTGCTTTGAGAAAGGTCCACTGTTTAATTATATGCTCGAAGTATACAAAGGACTATAACTCTGTGAAATAAAGCGACGCTCTCGTTGGTCGTAGTTGTCGGTTGCTGCATGCGATGCACAGGGTGGTCCACTCACTTGCGAGTCGAAAGGGCATGCGACCAGGCTCGCCCTGCGGGTCGCCTTCTACACTCTAAACAGAGAAGAGTAAGAAGGGATTACATTGTCCTCTAGCGCACACCTTTTATTAAAAGGGTGTGCGCAAGAGGATAGTATATTCCATTTTTACTCCCTTATAGGCGTAGTTGTGTTTAGAGTGTAGTTAGATTCTCGTTTGAAGCAAAAACTGTCCAGAATGGCGTTGTTCGCGCGCTTTCGAGAGTTTTGTCTGCTCTGACCGCGTCTCCAGCCCTCGCGCTCGGTTCTCTAGAGTGCTACTCGCAATGAACTACGTCGTGGAGGTTTTGATGTGCTCTGCGAACGTACAATCCCCATGATGACAGCGGCGCGCTTCTCAGTGCAGGCCTACAATAGTTTTTCACCACCCCCACATCAGTGCAGGCCTGCTGGCTTGTATGCCTGCCACCAGCGTAAGAAAAATGCAATAATATTGTTTGTTCGCCTTCATACCAAACCTAGAGTAATGGCAAAAATTAATTTTTTTAGGATCGTTGGCCAATACATTCCATAGCTGCTTTCCATTGCCGCTTTGCTGGGGTTCAGTGCGGCTCACCTGTTGTCTGCTAGAACGTAAAAGCGCAAAAAAGACAAGGACACAGAATAAGACAAACAACACGAGCGCTTACTTCCTTCCACTTAAGTGCTCCGTGAATTCTGTTGTCAAAAAAAGAGATGGCATATCTAACATCGTTCAAGTGTGTCGCTCGATAACTGTTGTCTTTCATCACTGTGTGGTAATGCCTTGTAAGCATGCGCAGGCGATATCGGGAGTATAAAATTCCGCTTCTTGCATGAAATAAAATCAGTTGGAAGTAAGCGCTCGTGTTGTCTGTCTTATTCTGTATCCTTGTCTTTTTTGCGCTTTTACGTTCAGCATGGAAAACCAACTCGCCTTAAAGCGCGAGAAAGACAAGGACACAGAATAAGGCAGACAACACGAGCGCTTGCTTCCTTCCGCTTAAGGGCTCTAACTGTCAAATCAGTTGTCAAAAAAAGAGATTTCATATCCTACATCGTTCAACTGTGGCGCTCTATAAATGTCTTTCACCACTCTGTGGTAAGTAAGGCCTTGTAAGCATGCGCAGGCGATATCGGGAGTTTAAAATTCCACTTCTTGCATGAAATAAATAAAGTTGGAAGTAAGCGCTCGTGCTGTCTGTCTTATTCTGTGTCCTGGTCTTTTTTGCGCTTTCATGGAAAGCCAGCTCGCCCAAACGTGGCCACTATTGTCTGCTAGCTCCGCTGCGGTAGGCTTCATGGAAATTGACCCTGTCTATTTTATTATGAAACGAGGTCCACAGTAATACGGTGACGAGAGTAGCACCATAGTCATTCATTGCTTTTAAAAAAGGTTGTTTTTAAGCATAGTGTAAAGTTTTAGGTGACAGGCCCTGTATAGTGCGCTAACAAGAAGGCACTAGGTGGGCCCTGCTGGTGGCCGCAGGTCAAACGGGAACCGTGGTACCGCAGTTAGCAGGGTAAAGCATGTAGAAATTATACATAGTAAGGCTACTCCCAAGTTTCCCGGAACGAACTTAGATTTCAGCTTAGTGAGGTTTCAAAGAATTTGCTGCACCCCAAAAATACTTCTACGAAATTCCACTGTGAAATCAAGGCCCGTTGGCGGCGTTGGTGTGGAAGTTTTTCGTTCACACCATGAGTAGTTCAGTACAGTCGTATCTGTTGTAGCCGAGAGCGATGAGGCGGAGTCAGGGTAACGAGCAACGTAGTCGCTTTATTGGCACGCCCGTGCCGGGCCTGCCGGGACGCTGCCCGGAGTCTAACCTACGTAAAATGTCTCGCTTTTCATCGAGCGTCAGGCGCTTTCGTTTGCCGCTCATTGTTAACCAGCACGCGCACGCTTCCTCGAAGCTAGGACGTATAGGCCTAGTAGGGCCAGTAGAGCTGAAGCTGTGGCTGGCTGTGGCTATGGCTAGCTATGGCTGTGGAGCCAACTAAACGCACCAAACGCGAAAAAAAAAACATCAGTGGCTTCAGCTGGCTACAGCTTGTGGGTTTCTCAGTAGGCACAGGCCACTACCCACCGCGGGTTCGAGCTTCGCGCGAGCCAAGGGCCCCGATCAGCCGTCACCACACGCACCCTGGGGCACCGCTGCGGCGGCGTTCAACCTCTGCAGAGAGGAGAGCGGCTCGCCGCAAGAAACAGGCCTCCAAGTTCACAAAGGAGACGTTTATTGACGCCGTCCTCCAGCGGTACACACACACACTCAGTCACCCCGTCCCGGGGCGCGCTCAGGGCAAGGCTCCGGTGCGCGCTCGGGGCAACAAGAGAAATGCGCGCCGATAGCACGCCGCTGCAGGAGATTGTCCCCGCGGCAGTGCTGTGATCTCTCTCGTGTCGGCCGTTGGGCCGTTTGCGAGATAGAGTGGGCATTCAACGCAAGGTGCGCCTGTCAGAGGTCGTTGGACCACTGGACAGGCTCGAGCCGCGGCGGATCGAGGACCCACGCTGGCGAGCTCGAGTATGAACTGGTCCGAACGGCAGAGGCCGGCCCGGACGAACAGTAACGTACGCACCTTACGCTGTCTCGGAGGAGGGTCTCTCTCTCTCTGGGCCCCGCTCGGACGGTCGCGCGCCGCGCGACCACCCCAAACGGGTCCCGAATTCCCGCCAAAAGTCACCAATGGCAAAGGCCCTTGGGAAGCCGGGGGCGGAGCTGCGGCCGAATGACAGCGACTAGCCACCAGCCATCTCTCCGCCGCCCGAGGCGGGAGAAAGGGAAAGAGGGCGACGCGGGATGCCGCGCAGACACCACGGCGGGAATCTAGCAGGCTTCCCACATCCTCCTCTCCTTAAATGCCCTCCTACCCATCGGCGAAAGCATGCGGCAAAATAAAAAAATAAAAAAATTAATCCACAAAAACTACCAAACTTCAGTTCTAGCCATAAACTCAAAAGACAAACAAACAAGAACAGAAAACAAACAACACTTGCATACGTTTCAAGGAGACAAAACTAACTACACTGTACACTGTACACAAGGCCAGCTGACAGGTGGCCTGCAGCCTCATAATGTTCGGTGGCGCGGCCCATTGGGCCTGTCGGCGGCCAACTCACGCTTTTGCTGCCTTCACGGTCCCGGTGGACTATTTATTGACGGCGGTCCCATGTCCTCCACCAGGTCATCAAAGTTGAGCATGAGGACGTCGACGACGCTCGACGATCCCGAAGAGGACCCGCAGCCTGACACCTCCTCGCCTGGAGTTTCCGATCCCGGTGGACCACTTGCCTGGCCGCGGCTAGGCGCCGGCATTCCGGGGGCCCACAGCGCGGCCGTCAGACTGCAGCGACCTTCGGCGGGAACCCCAACTGGAAAGGGTGCTGTCCTTCCTGCCCCCCTCTCGGCGTTGCCTTTGATCTTGGGAACACGCACATAATCCCAAGCACGCACCGGCAGAGAAGCGGACATTCATCAGTGACAACGACCCGCTTGTCGGAATCGTCCCGAGGCGCCGTGGCAGGGGTCAAAGGACACACAGACGCACTCTTCACACAAAAACCATGCCGCGAGACACTCGCTCCTTAACGAGCAAACCACTCCCCAGCCGGAAGGGGAGACTTTCGCCGATCCCTCCGCGAACCAGCCGGTCCCGTGTTCGCGAGGAAGGCCGCACCCGTGGGGTCAGAACATAAATGAAAAGAAGGCGCGCAGTACAAAAGAAGGCCATCTCGGCGCTACAAGAAAAGTGCAATCGCGAGTAGGGTGAACTTTACATATGTACAAGTCTGGTTTAAAAAAACTGAACGCCAACGCAAACGTATATTACATATGTACAGATCTCGGAACGTTAGAAGAAACAACGAATAAACTGGAAACAAAAACATGTTACAAACTGACTAAAACAAACAAACGACTAAATAAGTGCACAAGGCTGGAACTGAGCATGCGGCAAACAAACAAAAAAAAGAAACCGCCGTGCTTCACCTGGGGTAGGGCCCGACGAGAAAGCTCGCCAGCTAGCTGAGGCTGCGTGCCTTCGGTTGCGGAAGAGTCCGCCATCCGGCATCAATCACATCGGTGACCGTCGCCTCAGATTGTACCGGTGCTCGGTACGGTTGCGTTCCGCAGCACCAGTTGTGCCTTTGCGCTTCCTTGTGATACCAATGGGTACCGACGCAAACTCGTCAGACCGTGACGCATAGGCCTTCAGGTCTGCGATGTCGGCACGGCTGGTTTTCCCCGTAAGGGGATCCTCCAACAGGTACGCGAGCGGCGACCAGACTCTGACCACTCGGTACGGACCAAGCCACTTAGGAGCGAGCGAGGCTGAGAACCCCTTGTTCGCATCACTAAGAACGTGGTTGCGCTTCAAGACAATATCGCCCGCCTGAAAAGTCGGGCTGCGGTGCTTGCGGTCATACTGAGCCTTCTGTTGGACTCTGGCTGCCGCCAAACTCTGCCTTGCTCTGTTGAGAGCCCGACCAAGCCGGTCCCGAAGCGTCGACGCATAAGCAGAGCAGTCTGCCCGCGTCTGCTCATCCCCGAGCTGGCTCTGCACGACGTTTGACATCGGATTCGCCAGCTCCCTCCCGAAATTGAGGAAGGCGGGAGAGAAACCAGTTGAGCGATTCTCAGCTGTTCGAATGGCGAACGCAAATTCGCTCAAATGGTCTGCCCAGTCTTTTTGACACCCGGCAAAGGCCGCCAGCATTGGCTTGAGCGTTCGGTTGATTCGCTCGGTCAAGTTGGACTGGGGATGGTAGGGTGAAGTGGTGTAGTGCTCAATTCCGAGGGAACGGCACGTGTTACCGAACACCCGAGCGGTGAAATAGGACGCATTGTCCGTGATCAGTCTTTCCGGAAAGCCGAACCGACAGAACACTTCCTGGAGTTTACCCAGCACCGCTCGTGCTGACACTTTCCGAAGCGGGTACAACTCGACCCATTTGGAAAAATGGTCAGCTACTACCATCAGGTGAATGAACCCCTGCTTACTCCTGGGGAAAGGCCCCATCAGATCGCAGGTGGCCATCTGCCACGGACGCACACTGTCAATTGGTTTCATCATTCCGGGCGGCTTGCCGCCCCTTGACTTCACCGCTTGGCAGACATGGCAGGAACGGCAATAGCGGAAAATGTCACGCTTCATGCCGGGCCACGTCACCGATTGACTCAGTTTTGCAAAAACTTTGGAGCCACTCAGGTGACCGGCCAGTAGTTCGTCATGAGAAAATCGCAACAGTGCGCCTCTCAGACTTTTGGGGATAACCACCTTGAACAGGTCAATGGACTCATCATCGGTGGCTATGTATTTCAGCACGAGCCCGTCATGGTTCAGCAAATATGAATCCCCCGGGGCTCGCCGCGACACACGCTGGCTTTTACCCCCTGCGCCCGCTACAATACAAGTAGCGTCCCGACGCTCGGTCTCCCTGAGACCGTCGCTCATCTCGCGACACATGGAGTCATTTTTCTGGGCTTTCAGCACACTCTTTCCGGCTGAAAACGATTCCAGTTACCCCAGAGGGGGGCCTGGTCTCGTTCCCCTTCAGATTTGCAGCCATAATTTCCGCTCGCGACGGCGCCTCCGAGGCGCTCACGCGGAGCTCTGCCTCTCGCCCGCTTTGCGAAGCGCTGCTTGCCTGGTTAGCGGAATGGGTTAGCCCGTTTGCGGGCTCCCCCTCCTTGCCGCCCGGCGGCTCGTCCGCTTTTTCGCCCGCTCCGCCTGCTGGCGTCAAGGCGCCGCTGGCGAGTGGGGCACGGGATAGCGCGTCAGCTACCACGTTCGTGCTCCCCTTTCGATACTGTACCGAAAAGTCGTAATGCTGTATCAGGAGAGCCCAGCGCGCCAGCCGACCCGCAGGCTTGCGGAGCCGCATCAGCCAACTGAGCGCACTGTGGTCTGTCTGCACCACGAATTGCGTTCCGTCAAGGTAGACGTCGAATTTCCGCAGTGCAAACACGATGGCGAGGCACTCCTTCTCGGTCACGGAATAATTTCTCTCCGAGGGCAGCAAGGAGCGGCTGGCAAAGGCCAGCGGCTGCAGCACGCCATCGAAATCCTGTACGAGAACTGTTCCTAAACCCAGATCGCTCGCGTCAGTCTGGACTACGAACTGTCTGGTCAGGTCGGGTAGCCTGAGCTGCGCTGTCTCGGCAATGGCACTAGACAGGAGGCGAAAGGATCGCTCTTGCTCGGGCCCCCATCACCACGCGGCAGTCTTTCCCAAGAGCTTGGTCAAGGGTGCCTGCACGCGGGCACAGGACGGGAAGAACGACCGATAGAAATTGGCCATTCCCAGAAAACGGCGGAGGCCGCGTACGTCCTTGGGCACGGGAAACTCGAGTATGGCTCGGAGTTTGTCCGCATCGGGCTCAATGGAGCCCTCGCCCAGCGTGAACCCTAGCAACTGAACTCGGGTCCGCGCTATTTGGGCTTTCGCAGGATTCAAAGTCATCCCAGCAGCCCGTACCCTCGCGAGCACGTCGGCAATGTGGCCTAAGTGCTCATCGAAGGTTCGTGAATAAATCACGATATCGTCCAGGTAGCACATGGCGTGAGACCATTTCGCTTCCCCTAGGACGCGGTCCATGAGCCTCTGAAAAGTCGCAGGACCATTGCAGAGACCGAAGGGCATGCGAGTGAACTCAAACAGCCCTCTGTGGCATGTGAACGCGGTCTTAGACCGGTCAGCGTCCGCCATCTGGACCTGTAGGTAACCTTTGGAGGCATCTAGCGTGGAAAAGTACCGCGCACTGACCAGGTTTCCTACGATTGAGCTGATCGTCGGGAGCGGATAGGCATCCTTTCGAGTCAGCGCATTCAGACGGCGATAATCCACACACAACCGGTGGCTGCCATCTTTCTTAGGCACCAACACAACCGGAGACGCCCAAGCGCTGAACGAGCGACGGACAATGTCCGCCGACAGCATCTAATCCAGCAACCCATCGATCACCTGCCTTTTCGCAAGGCTGACGGGTCTGGAGTTGCACTTCAAAGGAAGCGCATCTCCGGTGTGGATCTTGTGGCTCACTAAATTAGTACAGCCAGGTTGATCCGTGAAGAGCTCAACGTACTGACGCAACAGTGCTGTCAACGAGCCTTCTGTGTGTCATCCAACGTTACCGCAAAGGCGGCCAGCGGATGAGGTGCCTGGTCATGCCGCGCCGCTCGGTCCTAACCCTTACAAAAATCAGCATTGCCATTTCGTTGACCAAATGTTGACATCTTATAGAATCAACAACTAGTCAACAAAAACAAAATGTTTGTTGACTGCAGTCAACAGAAATCAATAACATTTATATTACACTTTGCCAACACAGTCAGTGCCATTGACTGCAGTCAACAGGAGTCAACAAAATTTATATTAAACTTTGCCAACACTGTCAGTGCCATTGACTGCAATCAACGGTTATCAACAAAATTTGCACTTACCTTGTCAACAAAGTTGATGCTGTTGACTGCATTCAACGGGTATCAACAAAATTTATGCTTAACTTTGCCAACATTGTCAGTGCCATTGACTGCAGTCAACAGGAGTCAATAAAATTTATATCAAATTTTGCCAACACTGTTAAAGCCATTGACTGCAGTCAACGGTTGTCAACAAAATTTATATTTATCTCGTCAACAAAGTTGATGCTGTTGACTGCATTCAACGGGTACCAACAAAATTTATGCTTAACCTTGTCAACACTGTCGATGCTGTTGACTGCATTCGAGAGGTGTCAACAAAATTTATACTCAACTTTATCAACACTGTCAATGCTGCTAACAAAAATCAGTGAGTGTCAAGATTTATATTTACCTTGTCAAAAGCTGTTCTTAAACACACGTTGAATTACAGAAGCATAGTACGGGTAAACTAGGCCGAATATATATTTAACTTAGGTATTCAAGGAGCAATGCCTTAATATATAAAAACCTTTTATTAGCACTCAAATAGGCTGATACAGGCCTGCTCTTTTCCCTTAGGAAAGACTATCAATATCTTGCTGATTCTTGAAAAGCATGAGGTGGGATCATGCATCATGTGTAAAAAAGCACCATGGAAGTGCGACATTTAGTTAGGCGATTTCCAAAAATCTGTCCTTGAGCATGTAATTCTGTTAGCTTTAAAGTATAATTCAATGTTATTGTGTTCATAGGTGCAAAGTAGATAAAAATTCAGTAAAATCGCAAAACCCCAAAGAAGAAGATTTAAAAATGCAAGATGTAACTTACAGGTGATATAGTTAAAAGCTATATATATATCTTTTGTGCCAACAGCTTTGTGTTAGTTGCTGCATTATGTAGAACTGTCTTCTAGCCAAGTAAGAGGTAATGACAGATTAAAATTTTGGGGAAGTCCACCAACACTGTTTATTTGAAATATTGGGAATATAAGGGTTGCCACCATTAATTCTGTGGCAGAAGATCACGGTAAGGGTCACCTCTGGCCTCTGGTCAGTGCTGTTCAAATGGAATGATCTATGCATCACATAGAAGCAAATAAGTGTTGCTGCCATATGATCAGAATGGTACAGAGTTAAAAATTAACAGATTGCTACAGGTAAAATGTAGATAGCAAAAATAAAAAACACAATCACATTATAAAAAAACAGAAAATAAATGCAAAATTCAAGAACATTTCTTTTCTCAACTAATTACACATGCCTATATTGCAAAAAAAAGAAACACGTATAATATAGAAATCATATATAGCTTTCAGAAAAAAGGTGCACAATTATGCAGTTACACACATACAAGTAGTACACAAATGTCAAGAGAACAAATCAATTTAACAATGTCAATATTCAAAAGGAGCAAAAACGCATGAGTGTGCAATTCACTATTTGTGCAGCCAACATTAGTTTGTCGTGGTTGTGGCTCTACGATTGTTGCCACATAAGGCCTACTGACATTACACAGCCTCAAGAAGAAATCTCTCATGCAGTGGACACAGGAACATATAGTTTGTGCCATCCAAGCAGATACACTTGATAATTTTTGCGGCATTCACAACACAACTGTGAGTAGTGGATTCCACTTCTACAAAATTCAAAACGTTGTCCAGAGGAAGACCCACAAGCAACTGCTGCTTTGTGTCAAAAATATCGATGCAAACACTCACTTTCTCACTGCCTGTTCTGCATGAGCTGCCTTCACAAATAATTTTGACAATGCGGCCAAAAAGTCCATTGGCATACACATATGAATTTTTTCGGCGAGATTTGTCTAGCTTTGCTGTACAAAACATGAAGGGCCCAATCAACATTTTCTGAAACTCTGTACCTTTTTCACTAGGTTGGCCTTTACCCAAAGGCAAAACAACTCCTTTTTTCACAGTATTCTTTCGAAGACCATAGCCTTTGACTAAAGATTTAAAGAGGGAATGTTTCCGGTCCTTATTTTCTGTTATAGTATTTAACGACCACAACTTCGACAGCATTTGAAGCATGCTAAACTTCTGAATCACCTGAAGGTGTGCATATCGAGTGCCATTTACCAGTCTTCCCAGCTTTCCATTCATGGACTCAAATGGAAAAAGCGAATACCCCCACAGAGTCCCCAGTTCACAACACTTTCCACAAGGTGTATGAGAAGGTGAGAGTTCTAGCACATGTATTCCATGCCATAGAGTTCCTCATACTCTAAAAGGAATTTGGCCATCTCTTTCTTTAGCTTCAAAACTTGTTGTATACAGACAGAAGGTCCAAGGAGGTAGTGCGTCATACCTATGAACTTCAGCCAATGGCAGCACCGTCTTTCAGGAATGCAATCTTTTAGAACAATCGGTGAATAGAAAAGTACTCAACTGCGCCAGTCTGCAGCCTTCCAGTCCGTAATGTCATATAAAGACCTTGGCAGTCTCGACATTTCCCAAACTGGGGTGAGGCCTGAAAACAGCCGTCAGCACTAGCCAGGTGACGACGGAATGGAAACTTTTGGCACAGTCTAGAGTTGAGTCACATGAACATGGTAATTCGCGCTAAGCCTAAGCAAACTGCGTGCATGTAGTCCACTAGAAAGCTTGACGCAAAAGTGAAGAAGGCAAGCAGGGAAAGCACAGACGGACCTTTGTAGCACAACTAGGAGTTTTCTTTGTCCTGGCTTTGTTGGCATGCACAGTGAATTATTCTCAACTTTCCTTCTGAGGCAGATTGTGGATAAACACGGCAAAACCCATTGCCCTTTGAAACGAATATGCCTGTATCCTCGCACCATGCACATCCATTAGCCCCATTGAATTGCATGGTGTTTGTTATCTCACATCTTGCAACGGGGTCAACAGCAAAAGGGCTAGGATATGCTTTTGTCACGTGCATGTTCCCGGTGTCATCATGCCATGTCAGTCCGTTAGTTGAAAGGCTGTTCAACATCTTGACAAGGGGAAGCAAACAAGAGTTCATGACAGGCTTTTTTGGTCCTAGCCACAAGCCTGCAAGAAGTAAACTTTGAATGCGCTGTTTATATGGCAATTCATTTATCATTAAAAAAATTGGCCACATAGATGCTTTCGAGCTCTGGAAAAGGGGCACACCATCTGTATTCAGTGTGGTGAAATCACCTGGAGCTAAAGGCAACTTATTGTACTCCACGCTCTGAGTGATGTCCTCCACTTCATAGGACATGGCTCCACATTGATTTTGCAGAATGCCAGACTGCAATATGTCACGCAGCTGGGCTTCAACATCAAGGAAGGAGAAAAATGATGACTTCATAAGGCCCTCTAAGGTGTGTTCACTCTTGCATTCCTGGCAGGAGACCTTTTCCTCAGTTATTTCTCTTATATATGCCATACACGCATCACGAAAGAACTGTCTAACATGCTGTGTTTCTGCACCCTAAAACTGCCGGAAAAAAAGAATACTTTGATGTTGGGTACAGTGTTCCAGTAGGCAGGTGGGCTTCAATAAGCTGCACCAAGCTCTCAGTTGCTTCCCGTGACGCAGGCTGTGTGCCATCACAAGAAAGTAACTTTCAGCTCTGGTAAGCTTTGCTCCAGAGAACAATGGCTCTCCGTAGAGAAATGAAAGAAAAATAAATGGAGACCATCATGGGGCTATAAAACAATAAAAATGCAAAAGACATACAAAATGTCCAGACCATTAATTTTCTCTACTCTAGCCGCCGCGGTGGCTGAGTGGTTACGGCGCTCGGCTGCCGGCCCGAAAGACGCGGGTTCGATCCCGGCCGCGGCGGTCGAATTTCGATGGAGGCGAAATTCTAGAGGCCCGTGTACTGTGCGATGTCAGTGCACGTTAAAGAACCCCAGGTGGTCGAAATTTCCGGAGCCCTTCACTACGGCGTCTCTCATAGCCTGAGTCGCTTTGGGACGTTAAACCCCCATAAACCATAAACCAAACCAATTTTCTCTACTCTAAGACAATGAGACTACAATACCTGTACTGCTGCCACCCCCTTGTTTTTAGAATGAACACCAGTCAAAAAGGACGAAGAAAAAGAGAGAAAGCCACACAACGTATGTGCTGCTTGTCTTGCTGGGGAGGCTTGCTCTTCAATAAAGCTCATTTGTTAGCCCCTCTTCATTGTGTGGCTTTCCTCTTGTCCTTCATTCTTTTTGATTGATGTTGGTTTAAAGGAATGCACCAACTACCGTATTTTCCGGTGTATAAGACACGGTTTTTTTTCCAAAAATCTTGCTGGTGCGTCCTATACAAGGGTGCGTCTTATATGCGAATTTTTCGTTTTTTTTTTGCGGGTTCAGAAATTACTCAGGTTCATGCTCAAGCTTTTTTCACCGAAAAAATATCACTACCAATGATGCGGTAGTAGCACGGTTAATACTTCAATACGGGGACCGCCGTGCGCAACTTTTTTTAGGTGAACTTTATCATGAAACGGCGGGGATGACAACTTCCAGAATCGCAAACACGCGGTCGTTTCGGAGGCGCAAGCAAAAGTAATGTGAAATTCCCAAAGATGGCGACAGTCGCGCTTCTCGACATTGTCAAGACAAGCCAAGCCGGCGTTCTTTTTTAGTCATTCTTTGCAACTTCGCAACTGTGTACGTATTACGTCTGTGTTGGTGACTTCGGCGTGTGTTTTCCACTACCTACACCTGTCGTGCTCGGTCTTACTACAGTGTGCCACCGAAGTTGCGCAAGAGCTACACCGCAAAGTTCAAATTATCTGCGGTCGAGTATGCTACCGAAAACGGAAATCGGGCTGCGGGCCGCCATTTCGACGTCACCGAGAAGATGATTCGCACGTGGCGACAGTCGTCCGCCAAACTGCAGGCGATGAAGAGCGGAAAGAAGGCTGACCGCGGGAAGAAGGCGCGGTGGCCTGAACTTGAAGACCGGCTCCTCAAGTGGGCTCTTGAACAACGGGCTCAAAGTAGGGCTCTGTCAACCGTGCAGTTGCGCTTGAAAGCACGCACTTTGGCGAGTGAAATCGGTGCCGCTGATTTTGTTGGTGGGCCGTCATGGTGCTATAGATTTATGCAGCGCAAAGCCTTGTCAATAAGAGCGCGAACGACAATGTCTCAACAACTACCAGACGATTTCGGAGAGAAAGTGGAGAAGTTCCATGAATTTGTGAAGAAGGAAGTCGAAAAGAATAACATCATCGACAGCCACATCGTAAACATGGACGAAGTGCCTCTAACATTTGACATCCCTATGTCAAAAAGTGTCGCTCATAAAGGTGATAAGACTGTCACAGTACGAACAACTGGGCACGAAAAGTCTCACTTCACTGTCGTACTTGCGTGCTGTGCTGACGGAACAAAGCTGCCGCCGATGATAATTTTTAAAAGGAAAACGATGCCAAAAGAAAGCTTTCCGCCTGGTGTTATTGTCACAACTAACCAGAAGGGCTGGATGGATGAGCAAATGATGGGAGTTTGGCTCGAAAAGTGCTTTTCGGAGCGCCCGGATGGATTTTTTCACTCCCGGAAAGGCCTTCTGGTTATGGATAGCATGCGGGCGCACATTACTGACTTGACACTGAGGCAAATCAAGGCGAAGAACTGTACCCCTACAATAATACCCGGTGGTTTGACGAAGGTTCTACAGCCTTTGGATATTTCCGTCAACCGCAGCTTTAAAGCTGTTTTGCGACGTATTTGGGAGGCGTGGATGACGGAAGGCGAGCACAGCTACACCGCAACTGGACGCATGAGGCGCGCTTCTTACAGCGAAGTTGCGAAGTGGGTCCATGAGGCCTGGAGTGCTGTTAGAGTGGCAACCATAACTGCAGGGTTCCGGAAGGCTGGCCTGCTAGCTTCATCGCCAACCGAGCACGACGACAATCAGACCAGCGGTTCTGAGTATGAAGAGAATGCTTCAGCCGCGTTGCCTCCAGAAATGGGCGAGCTTTTTGAGAGCGCATCCGAAGATGAAGACTTCGATGGTTTTAAGTAAAAATAAAATGTTGTTATGGACACATGGGAGAGTTCCTTCGTCGTATTTTTCTTTCTTTTTTGCTAAAACGTGGGCGGGTATGGCGCGAGTGTTGCCTTTTGCGATCACTTAGCGTTGCTTAAGAACTTCTCACAGGCCGCCGCGGTGGCTCAGTGGTTATGGTGCTCGACTGCTGACCCAAACGACGCGGGTTCAATACTGCCGCGGCGGCTAGAATTTCTTTGAAGGAGAAATTCTTGAGGCCCGTGTACTGTGCGACGTCAGTGCCCGTTAAAGAACCTCAGGTGGTCGAAATTTCCGGGGCTTTTCACTACGGCGTCTCTCATAGCGTGAGTCACTTTGGGACGTTAAACCCCATAAACCAAGAACTTCTCACAGATAGGTAGGTAGGTGGGTAGGGTAACTTTATTTAGCTCTACGGAGCTTTTATGCGATCAGATGAGTCCACCCATGGTTCATTTCGCGATGGTCGATCAAGCGTGTTTAATTAATCCTGACTAGCCTAAGTGGGTAAATTGGGGTGCGTCTTATACACGGGTGCGTCTTATATACCAACTTTTTCAATGAGAGCCTTCATATATGGCGAGTCCGTCTTATACAAGGGTGCGTCTTATACACCTGAAAATACGGTAGTCGACATTTCGACTTCCCTGCATCCCGATATCTTCCCACCCTTTAAAAGCTCCCACTGGTGGGCACATGTGGATCATCTGGGCAAAAAAAGCACTCAGTCGAGAGTGTTAATTCTCAGGCCCACGTGAATAACACTTTCAATGGGTTCAATGTAGCATTTTTTGGTTACGATATACTACGACTAAGCCGACGGCATCACCGTGGGGAAAAAATTGTGGCTCCAATCCACACTGTGAAGGTTGTTGGACAGCAGCTGCAAAACAACACCCAATTACCAATTGCAACACCACTAGAAAATTAACACACGTGGCTGTACAGACTGAAAGCAGAGACAAGTGAAATGTACTTATATTGCCCTTCCTGACTTCACCACGACATTCACGACTGCTTTATGATCAGTATGATATACACTGAGATTTTCAGTTCCAAACGTACAGATATTGTTTGGTAAGGTTAAATCAATGCATGAACCATGAACTGTGTTGTTTGAGTTGCATTGGCAAAATGGTGTTCCCATTGTTCAGACGCACTTTATCATCGATCAGCAACTCAGGGTGGTTGGCTACACAAAGTTACCCTCGCCGCCAGGAAAGAAGGAAAACCGAAGGAGTGGGAGACAGGATAGTTGTTAGAAAGGTGTAGGAAAGTGAAAGAGGGGACGATAGGAAAAGGCGATTGCCGATTTTCCCCGGTAGAGAATGTACAGTGGCCTTAGTTTTATTCACGAGGAAACCGCTAAGAAAAACTCAATCTGTGTGCGTGAGTGCACGTGCGCGTGTGAAGAATCGGGCCCGATTCTAACCCAGATTTTTCACGAATGCATGTGATAGGACGGCTGACCAGATGGTGATAGTGATACAAGATAATGAGGCAGTGAAGGCAGTAACAGAGCAATTGCAAACAGTAATGGCAACGAAACATGCATGACGAGATGTAGACGTGGCCCTAGCAAAATTGAGCAGTCTTGGCGCATCCAACTATAAGCCAGGGCACCCAAAATCTGACGGTGCCTTACATTTAAAATTAGTTTGATAGTCTAGCATGCTTGCCTGGTTTGAGGAATACCCAGGCAATATTTTTCTCTCATAGTTGGCGTGGTCAAGCCAGGAGAGGCGGAACATCCTCATTCAAGGAGGGAGATACACATGCAAAGCTGGCATTACAGCTCATTGCAAGCATGCAGCTGCTATGTGCCTCTATGTAAACAACTATGAGGAGAAATCATGCACCAGCCAGCCCCATAAATGTGGAAAGCCGAGTGACAAACCAAAGAGGTGCTTAGAACAAGACATTTCGGACCTCTTCCCCTATGAGTAGAATCCGCTGCTTTATTATATGCTTCAAAACTGCAGCCTGAAAATATGCTTTCTGGCCAAGTAGTTTAGCTGATCCTTTTTATTTCTGTGCATTCGACGTGCCGCCCTTCATGGCTGCTGTTTCCATTTGTTAAGTATACCATTAACTTCTTCATTTTTTTTTATCCTTCAAAACAGGCCAGGACACTAGCACTCCAGAAGGAAAGCCTCATGACCCAGATATCATATTTAGCTATCCGGGCATAGTGTGCTCACTAACACAAATATTGGAAATAGAGAAGACAAGTGCTGAGGATATGATTTGTGAGGAAGTAGTCAATGATATTGTTGAACAAGTGACGGCGAAATTGGAGAAACTCTAGAGGAATTACTTCAGCCAATGAAGCACCGACCAGTCTACAGATACCTTGAAGTTCTTGAAAATGAAAGAACCCAAAACAGAAATTTTGCCAGCGAAATGGATGAGAAAAGGGCTGCGATCTACGCTGAAAAATTAGTGCTTAACGAGAACCCATGTGACCTATGCCTTCACGCAAGGGGCCAGGCAAACTGCTCACGGTATGTAATGGAAATTCAGCAAATGATAGCAAGCACAACACACATAATGAATGAAATCATGTCCCTAATACTTATCATTTGCAGATGGCTCGAAGAGCGTTGCGTCCGTATAAGCAGAACAAAAGCACATGTCATCAGGGTGAAAAAGAATGATAACGGATTGCAGAAAGCAGCTGAACAATTATGCAAGGCATCATCCTACACAAGTGCTGCAGTGCATTATGGTATGCTTTCCAGTAGCACATAACTTCATTTAAAAGAAAAACATGCTGTGCTTTGTCATCAAATCACATCGCTGTGCTCCCTGTGCCATAGCAAGATTGAATTCTGTCCAATGTTCATATTAATAAAGTCTAGGACATAAAATCGTTTTTTCAGGTATCAAGACAGAACCAATTGCACTAGATGAGCTCCAACAAAAGCTTGGCATTTGCATTGTACAAGTAAGTTTGCTTGCTGTTTTACCTTACATGAGTCTCTCCTTGCAGGTCTTCTATCCCTTGGCTCTTTCAAATAAAGCACCAATCCCAATCGTCATTTTTAGAAAGGACTCATCGTGCTTCCAGAGGAACCATGGGTTTGCTGCAGCCCAGACGGTATCGTCAAAATTGATGATGAAATTGTGCTCATTGAAATTAAGTGCACATATAAGTTCAGAGATGAACCTTTCATCATGTATAAAGAAAGACATAGCCTACTGCCTTAGTTTTCAGTGGGGATGAGATTGTATTGAAAACTACACATAGCTACTACACTAAAATCCAAGTCCAAATGTATATAATGAACCTTCACAGAGCCATTCTGTATGTTTAATGTCCTAAACACACAGTGATGGTAAATGTAAACCAGGATGAGTGTGTAATCTGATTCCATAGATGGAGTATTTTTATTTTAAGTTTCTAATTCAGTTGTCGTTCTAGGTCTTAGCTGATTCAAGATGCTTTCTTCAGATGCTTTCTTCAAGTTACTTTACATTGTATAACCACTTTTTTTATCATGATGTAGATACCGGATTCCGTATTACCGCATTAATTTGAACCCCTATGAATTTTTCATTCCAGGGATATCCAGTACTTAAACATATTTAAGAATTTTGTACTCGGGAGTTATGAATTAAAAATGTGTTATGTTACGTTATATTTGTTGCCATGAAGCAGCTCTGGCTATAACAGGTGCTTTTTGAAAGAACGTGCCGTGTTAATTTAGAACATCCGGAGTGCTTAAGCATGAACGTTTGTTGTAATGGTAGCTTTTTCATATGTTAGTCCTAGTGTCCCCTAGTCATGACATTGGAAAATTCACCAGATAAAGCTCTAACATATTTCATCCATAATAAAATTGCAATTCAATAAAAAAAGCAGCAATGCATTAAATAAATTTTTAGCAAAGCACTGGTGAAACTGAAATGTAAGTTGTCAATAATATAGCACTGAAAGTAGCATGCAAAGACCACATGACCAATTAGGGGAAGTGTCAAGCGTTGATTTGCAAGAGTTTTATGTCCAGAGGACAACAGTCACAAGCTTTAACTACATTAAATTTCAGTGCATTGTAGTGCATTTTTATTGTACATCAGGCTGACAGCCCACGTGTGTAGCACTGTTCATGCTAGTCAGATGTCTAAGTGATCTCATTTAAGTGTATTCGGGCGTAGCTCATGTTCAATAAATCAGAGTTCTGTGATATGAAGTCATCATCATCATCAGCCTGGCTATACCCATTGCAGGGCAAACACCTCTCCCATATTCCTCCAATTAACCAGGTCCTGTGCTAGCTGCATCCACGTGACCCCGGCAAACTTCTTAATCTCATCCAATTATAGTAGGCGACGGATAATTCGGACTTAAATGAGGCCCCATCACTCCCCCCATAGAAGCACATACATATTCACGACAGATATTTCGGACTTATAGAAGTCCAAAAGTTTGATTTTTCGGACTACTTTCAGTCGCCTGCAGGTCAAAATCGGCCACCTTATCGGCTTTTCGCTGGCGCAAAAGGCGCCATCTTGGATTGAGGTGAATTTACTCTGCAGTTGGATTGGCTTGACATACTTTCGGTACCTCATTTTTGTCTGTAGAGATTCCCGCGAACTCTGCCACTTCGAGGTGGCAGTCAGATTGTCATCGCCGTCAACGCCATTCGCGGTTTGAAAATGAAAATTGCTTTTTTGGGGGAAAAATGGCACAGTATCTGTCCCACACAGTGGCTGACACCTGAACTGCTCCACAAGGGAAGCAATAAAGGAGGAAGTGAAAGAAGACAGGAAAAAAGTGGAGAGCTCCGGAATAATTTCGACCACCTGGGGGATCTTCAACCTGCACTGAAATAGCGCAGCACCTTTGCGTTTCGCTTCCATAGAAATGCGGCACCCGTGGTCAGGTTCAAACCCGGGTGCATTCGTCACTCGGGTTTCTCCGACCACGTTGACCGAGTGGCGCTCCGTCTTCACGAAGTTACATCTGTTCGCTTTTTTGCGATTGCGTCCAGCGGTTCCACCGCTTTGAACAAAAAGTGCCTCGTCTTTGCGTGTGTTTGACAAGCGGTGTGGTGCACATCGGGTTGTGGAAAACATGGCCCCGCTGGTGCCGCTGGGTCCGCCGTAGAAGCGTGGGAAGTATTTAACAGAACACTGTGACCTTTGCTGTCTAGCGTGTACAGTGAAAGCACAACTTTGGTGCAAATACAGGCGCAAATCATCTCCAGCAAGAGAAATTTTCCGCAAGATAGAATCAGTGACTTTTTAAAGCGAATTTCATCTCACTAAAGTGATTTTTTTGTACTTCACGGATTTTTTGGGCTGCTTGATTATTCAGACCATTTTCATTATTTGCTGCTTGATTATTCGGGCGGCGAGTGTATCTGCTGCCCCCCGCTACGCTCTACTTACCTTGGAATTCAAGCTGTTACCCTCAGTGACCACCAGTTATCCTTTCTTCGCATTACATGTCCCTGTTCTTGATTTCGACTAGAATGTCATTAACTGAAATTAGTCCTGTGACCCACTGCAAGCTTCGTATCTCTTAACATTACACCTACGATGAGGTGATATGAAGTGATGTTCAATAAACCATATTTCTGTGATATCATTTCGGTGCCATGTACTGGCTTGCAGCCACTGCTTTCACTATTTTGCTCCCATCTATGGGAGAATAAAAAGTTAAAAGCATAGATCTGCTATGCGAAACACATGGTGACTACCACAGAACCTTTCACAACAAAAGTAAAACAAGAGTCCTTAAGGCTGTGATTAGCAAGTCCTTTTATTGCCTAGGATGCATACAATTAAGAGTTGTGAAGTCACTTGAGTGCTAACATGAACTCTTGCGAGTGTAATTCATGAATTACATCAAGCAAAGCAGGCCTACTGCTTATTATTGGAGGTTGCAAATAGTGCCGTTCTTTTTCAGGGGTGCATCACTGAGATCCATCATGTGAAAGTCCTGATGTCATCGTCTGTAATGGTTCCTGGTTTATGCATTGTCGCTTCATCGTCTGTACTCGTGATGAATTTTCACTTCCTGCACCGAGCTCTCTAGATGATATTGCCTGGTTCAGATGCCTTTGCCACATGCATTGAACCGGTAAAAGTAACATAACTGCCAACCTTAAACAGGGCGCAGCCAAACTCATCAAGCAATTAATTTCTATATTTGTATCTCATTGCCCTTTTCAATGCCCTCCCTGTTACAGTCCGTGACGGGATTAAAAGTGTTGTGTTTTATGGAACATAGGCAACTGAGGCCATCATGCACCAAGAACAAGGCATAGGAAAAGTATTTTGTTGAATATTATAGAAATATAAGAATCATCCCTGGTGTAGAGGCCCTCAAGCGCTAATACTACCCAGTGAACACATACACAAATTTTAGAAATGGCTACTAGTAAAACCCTTAAAGAGTGCCGGGTCACCTCAGTAGCTTTCCTTGGCTGCTCAAGGATATCGAGACTCCCAACCAATCAAAATAAAAGCCTCAGCCTTCTTCTCAGGCATGAGAAAGTGGCTGAGGTGTAGTAAAATTCAAACCAGTGGGTAAAATATTTAGTCTTGAGAAATCCCATTTTGTTAAGAAAGCTAAAAGCACGATATGTAAACAATTACATCTCCTAAAAGCAGTGCAGGATGAAAAGGAATGCATTCATTATAAAATTGAGTAAAATACCTTTTTCTTAGTTTTCCAGTTTCACACAAGAGAATAAAATGTGGTTAGTTAACCGTGAGTTCATCTCCGCATTCTTGGCAAACCGGTTTGTGTTGTTTTGTTAGTAGGAATTTGTGCGTAAGGTGCGTGTGGCCTATTCGGAGACAGCATAAGATCACTTCCTTGAAACGTTCTTGGTGCAAACACAACTTAAATTCACCTAAAACTGTTTTTACAAAGTGTAGTTTATTATTTCCTTCATTTTTCCAAGCCAACTGCCATTTTTTCCTTAGTTTCCTTGCTACTAATTTCATACAATCATTAAACGGTATATTTACTTTATTTCCTTGCAACAAGCTTTAGCAGCACACACATCTGCTCTCTCATTGCCTTTTATTCCCACATGACTCGGGGCCCAGCACAGTTTTATATTTTGTCCTTGAGCTGTGGCAGTTATTATGTTGAGTATGATATAACCAAGCAGAGGGGAGCTTGCATTTTTAGAATGGAGAGCTGTAAGTACACATAAGGAGTCTGTGTAAATAATAGCATTTTTGAGGTTCTCACTTAGTATTTTTTCTATGGCGACACATACTGCGTAGCACTTCGTGGTGAAGATGAAGGAACACTGTGGTAGTCTTACTATTTCCTCCAAATTCCCTCGCACCACTGCGCTTACTTCTTCAAGGGCATGGAATTCTTGTATTATATGTTACTCTGGAGTTTGTTTTTTATGGAAACGTGCAAGAGTGGGGTCACAGATTGAAGGAAAATTGTACCACGGAGGCGGTGGACCTTATGCCGAGGTTTTGGCACATATCTTCGAAGCGCAGGAGAAGTGGCCTTATAGCTAATGGTTTGTTGTTAAATAGTGTTCTAGATGGGCACTTTGTGACTATTTGGTGACAGATATGTTTAGGTAGTGAACGGATTTTTAAAACGTACGAGCATGTGAGCATGGTTCTGTCTGTGAGTGATGGTTCGTTGGTTTCCACAGAGACTGTTTATGGGTGACATCCTGTAAGCACCGGTGGAAAGACGCAAACCTAAATTATGTACTGGATCGAGCTGCTTAAGATACAATTGCCTCGCTGATCCATAAACTATGGATTCATAATCTAATGTAGAGCGTACCACAGGGTGATGAATCTGTAAAAGACAAGTTCTGTCGGAACCCCAGTGTTTTCATGAAAGTACTTTTAGTATATTTCGAGATTTAGAAGCTTTCTTTTTGAGGGTGTTTATGTGTGGTAGGAATGTGAGCTTTTTGTCATAAGTTATTCCTAGAAATTTGTGCTCATCTTTAATTGGTAGTGCGACTTCACTTAGATACAGGGAAAAATCATTGTGCAGTCCTCTTCTAAGCGAGAACAGAACAGCTACTAACTTGAAACCATTTTTGTCTGCCCATGTTGTTACTTTATTTATTGTCAGCTGTATTTGCCTCTCACGCGATGCAACAATAGAGGATGTGCAAGCAATCTGGAGATCGTCGACATAGACTGAATAAACGATAAGACTTTGGAATTATTTTTGCTAGGGAATTAATTTTTACTATAAAAAGCGTGGTGCTTAAAATGCACCCCTGAGGCACACCGTCCTCTTGAATGAAATTCTTAGAAAGAGTGGCACCCAGGCGTACTTGAAATGAACGGTTGATCAAAAAGTCACTCAAGCATTGCAGCATTCTACCGCGGATGCCAAGGTCTCCAAGATTCCTCAGTAGGCCAAACCTCATTGTGGTGTCATAGGCTGTAACAAGGTAACCATGTGGGCTAGTTGGTGTATTTCAGACATAACTTCACCAGCGAAAGCACGAGACACCAGAAGAAAAACATAGGACAACGTTGTCCTGTGTTCTTTTTCTGGTGTCTCGTGCTTTCGCTGGTGAGCGTTGTCCTATGTTCTTCTTCTGGTGTCTCGTGCTTTCGCTGGTGAAGTTATGTCTGGTGTCATAGGCTTTCTCTAAATCGAAAAAGACCGCAAGACAGTGCTGCTTGTGTATAAATGCTTTCAGACTGTGTTCCCTAGGCAGACTAGATAGTCGGTTGTCAATCAATCAATCAATTTTATTTCCTTAAAGACCGTTTTTAGGGGCATTACATAAGGGGTGGGTACGTTTTATGTGATAGCAAGTAATGCGTTACGATGATGACAAAAAGCTGTAGGCTCTACATCCGAAGTTCGAAGGACAGGTTATCGCTGCAATGTCAGCGAGAAGGCCATTCCAGTCCGCGGCGGTGCGAGAAAAAATGAAGCTGCAAAGGTGACGATGCGTGCACGTCGACGGCTGATCTGCAGTCGATGGAGAGATATGCATGCCGGAGGGACAATGCAGGGCGCAGTTCGTAGATGGCTGCAAAAAAACTTGTGGAATAATAAAAGGCTGACTGTGCGGCGGTGCAGCTCGAGTGGCTGAATGCCTGAAAGCGATTTCAGATATGTAATACTCGTGCTATAATGGTATGAAGAATGAATAAATCTAACGGTGCGGTTTTGCAAAAGTTCTAATGCGTTGGTCAGATAAGCTTGATGTAGGTGCCAAATGGGTGAAGCATATTCGAATTTTGATTTCACAAGTGATTTGCAAGCTAATAACTTAACATCCGCGGGCGCATCACGAAGATGACGTTTTAGAAAACCAAGGCATTTGTTAGCTGACGAAATGATGTTATCTATATGCTTTTTCCAGGAGAGGACAGCACACAAGGTTACGCCTAAATATTTGTATGACTCTACTGGCAGCACGGGAACGGAGATATGATAGAAGGACACGAGGGGGTTACGGCGACGATGAGAAGAGAGTACATTGCATTTCTGAGGGTTAAGTTCCATTAGCCAGATTTTACACGAATCCTGAATCTTCTTAGGGTTGTTTTGGAGGGATAATTGATCAGAGATGTTATTAACTGTTTGATAAAGAACACAATCGTACGCAAACATGCGAATTTTACAGGAAACATGCGAGGTCAAATCATTTATGTATAATAAAAACAGAAGGGTACCTAGTACAAAACTTTGAAGGACGCCAGATGTTACAGGAAGGAAGCTGAAAGCGTGTTCATTTACAAAGATGGACTGAGTGCGGTTAGTTAGGAATTCTTTAATCCATTCAACAACATTAGGATCAAAATTAAGGTGAGATAACTTGTGTAACAGGCGTTTGTGAGCAACTTTGTCGGAAGCTTTTTTAAAATCTAGAAATATAGCGTCAGTTTGTAGGTGAAGATCTAGGTTGGCATGAAAGTCATAGATAAAGAGGGCTAGTTGAGTATCACAAGAAAAGCCTTTCTGGAACCCGTGCTGCACAGGATGAAAGAAATTGTTCGCAACCAAGTAGGCAATGATAAGGGAGAATATGACGTGTTCCATAAGCTTGCAAGGTACACTTGTTAAAGAAATGGGGCGATAATTTAATGGAGAATGTGTTACCGGATTTGAAAATTGGAATGACCTTCCCATTTTTCCAGTCTCGAGGAAGTTGGCCAGAAGAGTGTGACTGCTGAAATAACAAGCATAAATATCTGGCACTGGTGGGTTTAGTATTCTTAAGAAATTTGGCATTGATATTATCTAAACCGGCAGAAGATGAAAGTTTCATTTTATCCATTAGTGACAGGATTCCAGAAGTGTTAAATTCAACAGGCGACATGGAATCATCAAGAAAAGTGTTTGGCATGGGAAATGGCACATCAGATTCATTAGTGAACGCTGATTGAAATGCAACATTGAACATGTGAGCACATTCGGCATGACTAAGTAAGTCACCCGCTTCATTTGTGATACTGACATCACGTTTGTGTTTTGGGTTGATAATGTCCCAGAATTTCCGAGGATTAGTGTGTAGAATTGTAGGCAAGTCCTTGTGAAAAAAGGAACATTTAGAATTCATGGCAGATGAATTATATGCCTTTTCAGCAGCGTGATACTTATCCCAGGCCATCTGGTTAGTTTGTGCTTTGGGTGCACGAAAAACACGCTTCTTTCGATTCTCCAGACATTTAAGGGTTTTAGTGAGAATTTTCTCGGAAGGTAAACTTAGGAATGAACTGATCAGTTAGTTCAATAATTTTGTTCTTAAATTTATCTCAATTTTCTTCGATAGACCAACTATGAAAATAAGTGTAGAAAGATTCAAAGAAGGCATCCAGTTCACGATTGATCTCTGTATAGTCACCCTTGTCGTACAAACGGATCGTCTTTTTGAAAATATGGCTCCGAAGCAGAGTTAATGCTATATTGGCATGAATTACTTCGTGATCGCTTATTCCAGGAAGAATTGTAACCAACTTAACACTTTCAGGCTGTCTGATGAGTAGTAAGCCTAAACCTTTGCGCTCGTTTGTGTTATTCTTGTTGGAGCCGGGATAACTTGTGTAAGGCCAAAGTTCAGGCAGACTTCTATGAAATTCTTGGCTTCCACCGTGCCTGATGCTGTAATAGTGTTAGTATTCCAGTCAATATCCGGGAAATTAAAATCGCCAAAGAAAAGTAAATGTGACTTTTGATATTTAGCAGTAATTTCACACAGCAAGTTATTAAGTTTCTCTGAGAAGTCCGGGGTACTGTGCGGGGGCCTGTAACAAACACCAAGAAGTATTGACTGAGGAGGACAACGGCAGAAAAGCTACATTATTTCGAGATCAGAAGAAATGGCAACAATTGAAAATGATAAATTATTAGAAAACCCAGTGAGCACTCCTCCGCCACGAGACCCCTGACGATCCTTACGGAAAAGCTTAAGGGGGGATGCTAGACTCAAGAGTCAACTTTTGAACTACTGCATCAATTTTTATCAAATTTTCAGCGACTGTTTATAATCTGCTCATTAGAATATATTCAAAGTTTCAATGCGCTAGCTCAAACAGACAAAAAGTTATAGCTCTCATATTCAGCAATCATGTGTCTCAGCTTAGGAAAACTATCATTTCAAAAATAATGGAGATATATCAACTGTTTGTAATTAGATATCTTCTAGATGGTTCATAGTGCAAGATAAGACCGCTCGCATGCTTTTTATGCAATTTCTGTAAAAATGTCATCAATCTAAAAACAAAGTTCAATTTTTTTGTTGTCATTACTGTCAGACATCTCAAAATATTTTCTGTTAGAAACTATTTAGCACCCTAAAAAGTATCTTATCTTGTTCCTGAGAAAATTTCAGTCTAGAAACCACCTTGAAAGCATCTTTTGGCAATGTAGTTTAGAAATGATTGTTTTCCTAACGGTTTTGTTTCCCCAAAAAGTGCAAACTCAGAAAAATGAGTTCAAAGATTTGAGAACATGCTATTTTATTTTGTGGTAAAAAAAAATTAATCAAAGTGCCCTGCTCCATAGGTCGGGCCCTCATCTTCAACGCGACGCTGTTCTGTGGCAATTGCTTCAAGCCTTCTTTTCTTTTTCTCAACTTTAGAGCTGTCCATCGCCCTTGCCTTCGCTCGGGCAATGCTTTGATGGGTTGCTTGTTGGACGTGCTTCATCGTCTGGACTCCATGTTCTAGTTCCAGCTTGTCAAATACTCTCTTGATGCCACGTGCACCCTCATTAAATTCTAGTACAGCCAAGGCTGCTGCAGTCTCCACGGTTCTCAGGGATGCGAATTGGGTCTTCGGGCACTTCTTCCACACTAGCGCATTGAAAGACTCGTTTGCATTCTGTGTCTGCATTCTTGAGCATCGTGCAAGGAGCTCTGGCTTACTAAGCCGGTTGTAGAGAGGCACAAGCTCTTTGGCAACGTCTCTGCTGAAAGCTGGACGATGGGGTCTTGGCACTGATGGCTTACCAGCTTCAAATAGGGCTTTGTGCCGATTGTAGTGGCACCATGAGTCCTCACCATGTGGACAAGCGTCATGTCGTGGGACTTCGTCCGTCGAGTAGGAATGAAAAAGTGTCGCAAATACTCCTCGTTGCATTTTTGTCACATCTGGAGCATTTTCTTTCAGGGCAGATGCATAGTAAGCAGTGAGTTTTTTTACCACGCTTTGCATCAGCTTCCCCTTGCCTCCTAGACCTTTCGTCGTTTTCTTTAGTTTTTCAATTCGAGGATAAACACGTTTTGCGACATGATTTATGCAGTCTTCCTTCACAATCTCTTTATCATACAGCTGCAGGCTGGAGACATGCAGGAATAATTTGCTGTCGCCATCACAGAGCACTGTGGTGTATTGCATGTTGTGAAGCTCCTTAGAGCGACTGAATATTATGCCTGCAGCTTCAACTTCCATGGCATTCGACGATCCACTGAAGTTCTTCTGGGAGACCTCACTGTGTGCTTTTTTCCAATCTTGATGTCCATCCTCACCTTCTTTGGGACCATAGTTGCAGCCATGGCAATAGTTGCATTGCACAGCAAATTCCAGCACCAACCCAGTTTCCAGCTCGATAGCAATGCCGAGCCCAAAGTGTGAGGTGTGGCCGCGTTTATGCCAAGTTCCGTCATAACTTACACACACGTCCAAAAGTTGAGTGGAGCCAGCAACGGAGTTGATTGCCCTCACAGCGGCTCCGGCTTCGCGCATGACATCAGACGCAGCTTCCATAGCGGCTCTGTGCACCTTCTCCGCTACTGTCTGGTATGTTTTGTGGTGCATGGGCATTGGCGCGTCCATACCCGCAAAAAAGTTTGCCATGGTTTTGTAGTTCATGCGCTTACGGCTTGCAACCACGAGGCGCAATGAAAGCTCAGGCTGCCGACTGGACTTCACAGGTGGAGCATGCGCGGCCTTCTTGACTTCACCACACCATCTACACATCACGACAAACTCCAGATTCCCACCCGCACCGATTTCTTCCAAGTCCAACGACTGTCCGTGACAATGCGGGCACAGAAGCGATGTTACCACCGCCTTGATGGCTGTAACTTTTACAAAACGGTAGCCGCTGGGCTCCGGCGTTTTCTCGCTTTCGTCGGCAGGACCCTGGCAAAGTAGTGCGACCTTCCTTTCAAATGTTGTCAATTGGCACTCACCACCATCAGCAGAACCAGTAGACATTTCCATAGGTGACGAACCACCATCGGAGCTTGTAGGGTTCGCATCAGCCGCCGGCAGCAGGCTTGGGCTTGGCGAACGCACAGGCAGACACTCACTTGCTGGCGGTCGCCCAGTGCTGTTTAGGCCTCTCGCTTTCGTCGTGCGTTTTCGCTTCCCGAAGCTTTTCCGTGTCGAAGCCTTCGTTGCGGGCATCTTCGGGTCACACCACCGGCCACCCGATGATCGCAATAAGCTCACAGAAGGAAGATATAGCAACACATAGCAAGCGTCGAGCGCAACCAAAGCAGGAACGACTCCAAATGGCGCGAAAACAGCGTTGGGTGGCCACGTGGTACATTTCCGCCAATCCGAGTTCCTGTTTCGGTTTGCTACCCACTGCTTCGGTTCGAGCTCCTGTTTCGGTTTCTGCGGCCAGTAATATGCCTTTCTTTTTTAGTTCTTCGATAGTTGCCTTGCATAGTCTCGATGGAAAGTATTCCGTCACTAAACAGCGCGAAAAACAAACTTTCTATCACAGGCATTCACTTCACGTTCGGTTTTTTGCCCGCACCGCGGCCGCGTCTTGAAAAGAGCGTTCACAGACGCCTTCGACGGCAAATGCGCCCCACCGTGTCGTGAAAAAAATTCATTTTCTTCTTTTCTACTTCTCCGATAACAACCAAACTTGGTGAGAATATTCTTCATTAAACCAGCAATCCAAAACAACTCAAGCTTTAAAACACATTTTTTTTCCGAAAATCGGTATTTTAGCCCCGCATCCCCCCTTAAAGTTCGATAAGTCTGCCAGGATTTCTCTGTCGTTTATTTCGCGAGTCAGCCAGGTTTCGGTTAATACGAGGACGTTGCTATTGGATGAGTGAACAGGACTGGAGATTTCTTCCCTCTTAGGAATAAAAGTGTGGACTGAGGTGTTAGTCGAGACGCGGGCCTAAAGTAATGCTGTGGGGCGCTTTTTCTAGGTGGGTGCTATAATATTTCTTTGATAGCTTCCGAGGAGTAGTCATAAACGTATCGTGCGTGGCTGATAAACAAGGTTTTGTAACTCAGCATATAAGCCGTAGATTTGCTTTTTGCAAAGGTGATAAGTTGCTTTCGAGCCTTCCTAACAGCAGGCGAGAAGTCCTCACTGGCGCTGTATCCAGTATCTTTGAATTTTTTCCATTGGACAGAATATTCAGCTTCGTTTTGTGGGAGTGAAATTTAACGATTATTGGTCTTATCTTGCCAGGTGTGTGACGGCCAAGGCGATGCGCGCGCTCAATATCGATTAGATCAACTGTTATACGTAGGGTACCGACTGATTACAGCTTCCTTAGATTGTGCATAAGTTTCTGCAGGATCAGTGTCAGGGATGCCATAAATTATTACATTGTTCAGACGTGACGGGTTCTCAGCGTCATCAACACGAGCTTCAAGGTTCTTTATCTGAGCGCACATTTGCGTTGTCGCTGTCTCCATCAAGTCAAGGCGCGATAGCATCTCAGTGATAAGTTGTTTTTGTTCCTCAAGGACACATATGCGCGCTAATAAGTCAGCGATTGTTGCGTCTGTAGCCATAAGTTGATTTTTCATGTCTTTTATCTCTGAGAGAAGTGTAGATTTCCCGGTAGACAGTTTCTTTAGCTCAACAAGCACGGTTTCAAAATCAGGTCCCGGGTTAAATTCAATATCCCCAGCCAAAAGTAACAAGAATCGAACAACATGAACACATTCAATACCAATACAGACACAGCTCTGTGTGCTTGGTACCTGTAGTAAAAGATAATTGCTAGTTTTCTTAGCAAATAGGCTGTAGAAATTACCAACTCGCATGATGAAGGCGAAAGGGTTAGGCTGTGTGGTTGCACAGTCGCCGGGCCCATAGAGAGGCACGAATGGACGCTGCTCCTTTATAGCTTCCAATGGTGATGTCGCTCGCAGTTTCGCGCTTGCCAGAGATACGGTAGTGTCCAGTGTTGCCCGAGGGGCATTCCGGAAAATGGCGAGATGATGACTGTAGGGTTGCAGCAGGGCCTGTTGCTGTTTCCGGCATCAGCATGCGTGGGAAGCACTGCGGTTCCAGGGCGCGCAGACAGCAGGGCGGAAATGGCCACGCGAACGACGACCAGAAGAATCTGCATGATGAAGGCGAAAGGGTTAGACTGTGCGGTTACACAGCCGCCGAGCCCACCAAGAGCATGTCTTTTTAAATCCACACTGATGGATGTCAAGAAGATCACAGGATTGTAATAGAAACATTAATCTAATGTTTAGGACGCTTTCAATGGATTTGGCAAGTATGCTTGTTAGGGCTATAGGCCTGTAATTGCCAGGGGAGGTAGGTACCTTTTCTGGCTTCAACAACGGTACAATAATAGCTTTTTTCCAAGCCTCCGGTATCTCTCCTGATAACCATATTTTGTTAAAAAAATTTCAGAAGCAAGTCTACAGCGGGTTCGGACAGGTGGGCGAGCATTTCGTAATGAACTTCATCTGATTCTGGTGCAGTCTGTTTCCCGGAAAAAAGTACGCTGTTAATTTATTGTAGAGTAAATGGGCTATTATATGCTTTGTGAGCACTGCCCTTTGTCGGCAGTCTTTCTTTTTCAGCTGCATTTTAATATTTTAAAAATGATTCTGTATAGTGAGAGGAACTAGATACAGTGGAAAAATGTTCACCTAATATGTCAGCTTGTTCTTTGATATTTGTACTCCAGGGGCTGCCAGAAGAAGAACTGTGAACGGAGAGTAGCGAACATCCAGTTTGTGTTCTTCGTCCAACATTTTTTTCGATGAGACTTGGCTGTTTATCGAGAAAATGAAACGCTGCCAAGATGATTTTTCGGCATTTCGACGTATGTGCAACGCGTTTGCTCTTGCTTTTTTAAAGTTTATAAGGTTCTCCTGTGTGGGGTATTGGCGAAATATACCTCAAGCTTTATTTTGTTGTTTTTTTGCTTCTTTGCAATCTCGTGTCCACCACACTTTATGGTTGCGTAGTACTATTCCTAAAGATTCGGGGATAGCCAAGTGTGTGTCAGCAAGTATACAATTTTTGAACTTTTCATTTATTTCATTTACATTAACATTTTCTAAAGCAATATTTTCTAACATTGCTGCTGTTCTAAAAAGCTGCCAGTCTGCTAAATTGAGCTTCGAACGCCGTGGTTTTGTCGGGGTGACTGATGTTGGGAATGACAGGCAAATTTCAACAGGGAGATGATCGCTTCGATTTGGGTTGTCTAAAACATCGAATTTAAAATCGGTAAAAACTGATGGAGCTAGAAGACAAATCTAAAACACTCATTTTTCCTGAACTAGGACAATAAGTAGGTTTACCGGTGTTGAATAAACAAATATTGTTGGATAGTATAAAATCCTCAATACCCAACCTCTGCTATTGGTTTTCTCACTGCCCCAGAAACAAAAGTGTGCATTAAAATCGATAACTATCAAGCATGGCTCCGGTAACTGTTCTAAAAGATTCTCTAATTCATGTTGTGTTCCTTCGAGATGTGGTTGAAAATATATGCTACAAAGTGTAATGGTTTTGTAACCAACCACAGTGGCTGCTACGACTTCAAACGTAGTTTTCAGTTTGATCTCGCCTCCTGCTACTCGAGGTTGCACAATGATGCCTACACCTCCCGAGTCTGCTCGCCCCCTCTCGGTCACGGCGGAAAACGGTATACTTCTTTAGCACCTTTGTGCGCCGAGGGCCTAGATAGGTTTGCTGCACACATAAAGGAAAAGGGGAAATTGTGTTGAAAATGTCTTTAATGTTGTTATAGTTATTTATGAGACCTCTGCAGTTCCAGTGTATTATGAAAGCCATCTTAATGTTGTATGCACGTGTGCAGATAAAATTAGATTAACTTTGATTTGGCCCCGTGACTCAGAGCCTCACATTTTTTGATCGATCCAAGGACCTCCGCCGTCCATCCGACATGGACGGCACGGGGCTGCCCTGGATCGTGTCCATCGCCTCTGCAGAGGCGCTGGACGACCATGCAGGACGCACGCTGACTTTTGAGTTAGACTTCGACCTGTAGGAAGAGGTCTTGAAGCCCGCTGACCCGGGGGTCTGAACAGCCTGCTTTGGGGTTGGCAGAGTAGTGTCAGCTACTCCACCAGAGGGCACAGATGGCCCTGCCATAGGCCCACTGCGTGCGGCCTGGACAGGTGCCGAAGCCTGGTGTGATGCGCAGCGCCCACACAACACATCGGCGAAGTTTGTTTTTGCAGTGAAGCAGAATCTGTTTCGGCGTATCGCCTTCTTGCTTCCTTGAAAGAAACGTTTTCACTGGTTTTCAGAGTAATTATTTCTTTTTCTTTCTTCCAGGACGGACAAGCCCTGGAATATGCAGCATGGTCTCCTTCACAATCTGTGCACCGCGGGGCAGCAACACATTCATCTGACTGGTGGGCCTTCGACAAGCATTTCGCACAAGTTATGCGGCCGCGACAAATCTGTGAGCCATGGCCGAACCTCTGGCATTTAAAACATCTGCGTGGGTTGGGTATATATGACCTTTCATTTATTTTTAGGTACCCGACTTCAAGGCTTTCAGGTAGTGTGTTGGTGCTCAAAGTGAGGATCAGGTGTTTCATATCCATTTCCTTGTTATCCTTCCGGATCTTTATCCGCTGAACATTTATGACATCTTGGTCGGCAAGGCCTTCAAGCATTCCTTTTTCAGAGAGGTGAAAAAAATCAATTTCTGATATGACGCCTCGGACTGTGTTGAAAGATCGGTGTGACGTGATGGAGACAGGAATCTCCCCTATCGATACAATGTTTGCAAGTTTCGAGTGCTGGACGGTGCCACGTAGTTCGAGCAGTAAGTCGCCACTAGCCATTTTTGATACCTTGTACCCAAAGCACAAGGTATCTGTCAGGCACTTTGCTACCAGGAACGGGGAAATCAGTCTTGCTTGTTTTTCTTCAGCTTTGCTATGAATAACATGAAATTTTGGGAATGACACTTTTCTTTTTTGAAAAAAATCATCGTTCTGCCCTCTTTTTAGAGAGTGATCAGGTTTGGAATGGAGAGGAGCCATAAAAAAATTTAGTTTTTCAGTCGCGGTGCCAGCCATCCACCACAAAGCCTAACAAGGGGACGGGACAGGAACTTGCACGCAAGTCCTACACACGCCAGCTGTACACCTCAACTATATGACGAAAACCCATGGTAGTTTGCCACACAAGGTTAATTAACCCTAGCCGCCCATGAAGACAGAAAAAAAAAACAGGAAACGAGGAGGAGACAAGACAGTAGTCAGAAAGAAGATAGGAAAGTAAAAGATGGAGAGGAGGACGGGAAAAGGCGACTGCCGATTTCCCCCGGTCGGGTCAGGCCGGAGGTGCCGTCTACAGGAAACTGGGGCCAAAGTGGTGTGTTGCCTCCGCCAAAGACCTTAAGGGTCCAAACGCTCAGCATCAGCTCAACCACCAGGATCCCCTTTTACCCGGACACGGCGATGCCACGCACGACTAGGCACGGGTGCTCGGGTCCGTGGTGATGCACTGTTCACCATCATCCCCTTGCGGGGATGTCCCTGCGGATGCTCGGGAAGCCGTGGTGTCACCACTCACCAACGCCTGCAAGCTGCAGATGCCCCCCTGTGGGGAAAATATAGTGCCTGAATTTTACGATAAATGTGTTATACTACTTCAATCTGAATGGATGGCTTCAAATCAGAATACAAGTTTGTGTATTTGTGTCTACTCTTAGCCGAAAATCCTAGCGTCTTCATTTTGCTGGATTGTTTAGTTACTTATAGCCAGTGTACTATGCCATGATTGAGTTGTCCTCCAAATTTAATGTGCTGCCAAATACTTGTTTCACTCGCAGGTCCCTCAGGCACACATTATGAGTTCAAATCCTGGAGGGGAGACTGCTGCACTTCAGGATTATTTCACCTTTAAGCTTGACAGCGGCAGCTTTCAAGAAACTGTTCTAGCCTGCCTGAGGCCAGCTGGTCCCCTTCTTCGCCCAAAAGACAGGCAGGACCTTGTACAATGTATTTTTGGGCAAATGATTGCAAAATGCTCACGGCGCAGGAGAGAATTCATCCGAAGCTTGGCTAAGAAGCTTGTAGAAGAATTCCCCACACTAAAGGACAGAGGTATGGATGAGCACCTGCTAGACCGTGGATACGATTCGCTTTTCCAGCAAATGAAAAACGGAGTGGAGAATATGACCCGTGGCAAAAAGCAACCATCCCAAGTACCGGATTGACATTCAAAGAGCGTGCCAATGTTTCCTATGGGTGCCTAAATTGGCAACCAATCCTGGATTCAAATGGCGATGCCACTGAAGAGAAAATAAGATTTTTGAGACAGGAGGGCCTCAACAGTGCCAGAGAAATCAACTTACCTTCGGCACTGCAATACATGCAAGAAACATATTGTGACCAGATAGACTGCATTAGTTTGGATGATTCGGTGCAACAGACCACTGAAATCAAAGCACAGTGGTCTCTGCTTTTCCTTGCCCGCTTTTTCTACGGACATGCAGACCAGCTGCTCGGAAAAGATGTAAAGGTGAATGTTGCTAATGCTGTATTTATCAGAAATGTTTTTCGTTATTCTGATGATGAATTTTTATGGCTCAAGTGCAGCTTTAGCCAAAGAGCGCCATGGCACAAGGTGGGGTCAGAGACCCATTTCCCAAGCATTTCACCCTAAAGAAGCCGAGCACCAGGCAGGGGAAAGCTTGTACGCATTGTATCACCGGTGGGTACCCGGCGGCACTGGAGATCGAACTCCGCACCTCCCGCATTCGAGGCGTTTTTATTATTCTGATGCTTATAACGTGACAGGACTATTGAAACATTATATTTAGTAAGAGGAGAGTGCTTTTTTACATCATGGTACTTTCATTGCTCTAAATCACCTGGGCAGCAATGGTTTAGAGAACAGTATTTTCATTTGACACGAAATTCTGCGACCTCTTCATTCTGGGCAGGCCCATGTTGCCGAAAACAAGAATAGCCGTGACTTAGTCCCTTGCAGGAATCAGTGGTACACAATTGATTCAGCTGTCTCCTGCTAGGGTGGCAGCAGCCTGTATAAAAACAGGTTTAAATTTTCATGGAATACAAGAAAACTTGTGCTGAACTCTTGAGAACTCTTCAGATAGGCTGCATTTATGCTGTACTTCTATACATATAAATCAGAGCACTGTGGTAAAGCTATCTGACAATCATGCCAGCCATTTATGAAGCTTTTGAGTCATTTGCAATGCTAGTGCCCATCACCATCAAGAGAATTGAAGAGTTCTCTTTTTGTACAATTTTGCACCACTTGAGACAGATGCAGTCTGTTGCTCGGACCTTTCATAATGAATGCGAATGTAGTTTTACTCATCTACCGAGTTTTTTCAGGCCATATCTGAAGAAAAAAAACACTCTGTGCTTCTGCACTGGCCAACTTTCTCAAAAGAGTATGAAAAAGGAGGTGCTATACCACTATGCACAAATGGAGCACGAGGAAAGTAGAGGCAACCAAGGAGCAAAAGAAGCCGTTTTTGTTCCACTTCTCACAGCCCATTTCAAGGACAATGTTGGCCAACTCTTTTGAGTTTTTGAAGTGAGTTCTTTGCTCTTTCTGACCTCAGAACTGTAGTAGGATGCAAATTAAAATAAGAGCAGCTGGCTGCAGCCACCCAGGCCTAGCATACTGCTATGTTATTCTGCCAACCAGTCAGTATAGTAAAACAAGTTGACGTCATATGATTTTCAAAATGATGCCACATGCATATCTTAAAATTTCCTTTACTCAGCGTCATAAAATGTGATTTTGTATTGGTGAAAAGTCTAGAAGGCAGCATTATGCAATTTAATTATGTTGATAGGACACGCTAGTGTGTTACGAGCTGCTGTCATCCCGTGGATAGGACATGGAGCAGTGCTAATGTCTATTATCTCGTGTTTAAGTTAGAATGCATTGTGTTGTCTTTGTTGGTTATCAGGAAGGTTATCTCGTGTTTAAGTTAGAATGCATTGTGTTGTCTTTGTTGGTTATCTGGAAGGAACAAGCATCACGGAGAGGCTGCATGACTTGCCATTTACTCCAACTGCTGTGGCACTTGGTAAGCTTCTCTATACATCGTATTTATTTCTTCAATGCTACACTGAATCGAAGTGATGTCATTGTTGTATTCACTTCTGGAGATGTCGTAATGAAACAATTTCTTTATTTCAAACGTGTCGCAATAAACTGCCTTACCTAAAGTCAGACTACATGCTTTATGCATAAAAAGTTGGATTGCTTTCCTATGGGAACCTTGAAAAGTGGTCCTAAAAGCATTATAGAGGGTGTTTCACCTAAGACTTTACACAGTTTTAAAAATAGGATTATTCAGCTAGAAGAGCACATTCTTGGCATAGCATTGCCAGCGGTATAGCGCCTCACAATACAGCTAATACGTGCTAACTAGCAGGCTGGTTAACTGATATTGAATGGTTAACTGTAACTATTCCTGTTAGGCTCCCTAATTATTGAGAGGTGTGTAGCGCACCGTAAGTAATGTGTGTGTGCAAGTGGTTTTATCACATCAGTTTTTAGAACTTCAAAAATGCGGTCACCTTCAACTTACCCTCGGCTCTGTGCCCAAATTTTTGCTATTTCGATGGTTTATGTGCACTGGAGAGGTTGTTTTTCCTGCAAGCTCCTCAAAAGCGCATGTATTTTAGCACAAAACAGCCAAAAATTGTTGGGCCAGAGTGCTGAGGGTAACCGCATTTTCGAAATTCTGAAGACTGATATGGATATTTATTACGGCGAGCTACACGCCTCTCAATTAAGAGCCTAACATTAATAGTTAAAAAGCTAATTATTCAATATTGATTGATCAGCTCGCTAGTTAGCATGGCGTAGTTGTATTCTGATGTACTACAGTACTGACAATGTTATGCCGAAAAAAGCACTCCTCTAACTGAGTCATCCAATTTTAAAAAATTGTGTGAAATCTTAGGGGAAACACTTTGTATGTTGCGTGCAAAGTAAAAAGCCTACTGTAAGCCAGCTGTGCCGACATCGAGTATATTTTTTTAGCTTATACAGGAAAGTATCTGAAACAGAAAAATTTCTTGCATAAAAAACTTACAACCACCACTCATTCGATCACTGAAATCATAATTTGCACAAGTGACTTGTGCCATTAAATACATTTACCTGGGTAGTAATTTAATCGTAGTACTCCTAATTATCGTACTACATTCTTGCAGACAGCATTTTTCAGAACGAATGCTATATTGCATGAGAGCAACAAATGCTCTTTTCTGAGCCAACAAGCTTTGGCAAGGCGACACGGCTTGCCTACTACGTCTTCAACATGTCCTAACCTGAGAAAGGTGCAACAACTCGCATTTTTTCAGAGGTGAGTTTCCCGTTTACACTTTCGAAACATGCCAGATTTACTCAGCACTTGAAGGTGATACATTGTACTGGTACAATAATCATTATGGCACAACATTAAGGAGTGCATAATGCTCATGTCTTAGCACTGCTAGACAGCTTCAAACTACCAACATGCCACTGCTTGAGCTAGTGAATAAAAGTGTCTAATTCACATCTTGCCATTTGGCGCTTACATTAAGCCGTTAATGTACATTTCGAAGTCACGAGATGCTGTCTGTATGCTATGTGCTCATTACTACATGGAGCGTGCGTTCAAAGTATGGTGTCAAAATGCTCTGCTCTCAGCAACCAGCGCTATCTGATCAATATGTCTGGCATTACTGTGAGCAAGCTACATGACAAGGAAGACATGCATGTGCAGACTCCAGCCAGCATCCAACAATTCCTCATCTCTGATTGAACAAAAATTGCAGGGGAAAAGTAGGAATCTATTTGTCAGATAAAATCATATTTTTACTGTGCGTGGGCCTGAAGAGTTGGCTCGAGGTCTTTGGTTTGATCTTTCACACTACTCGGTCCAGATGCACAAAATGGAGCAAATTCTAATTCTTACTGTTTGGTGGCATGCTTATTTCTCTACCTTTAGAGGCAGTGCAAAAGTTTTAACTTTGGCTTTCAAATCTAGGTATGTTATGGCGAATTCCACTTGTAGATCCAGATCAGCTTTTCTTGCTCGGCAGTGAATGCAAATGCCACTGGTCGATCTGGATCAGATTTGTGACTTCCGCTGGTTGCCACAGCTGAGCACTCTTTGTTGATCCGCCACAAAGAGCCGGATTTAGCCTGAACTCCGAGGGTGCGGTGCTGTCACTTCCAGAATAGCCGTGCCGCGTTTGCAGTTTTAAGCATGGTCTTAAATATCGTTGTTAACCCTGGGTATTTGTTTATATTCTAATGGCATTGTTGAAACCAGTTTCTAATTATTATGAAAAAACTATGGTTGAAACGAAGAGTGATGCTTCTCACCTCGATTAATTCAAGAAGTGGTTGAAGGAGCCCAGAGACCAGTACCAGTGATATCAATTTGTATGCTCATATAGAGCCATTTATTAAAATATGTTTCTTGTATCGCCTCGCAAACTGTTGAAAAGTCATTGGCTACATCACCAACGCAGTTTGAAATTATTGAGATGCGCAGTAAAGACATACGCAGGGTATGCACTCATTCCTGGTATTCAGCCGTTTTCACTGACCGTTGGGCATGACAAAATGTGATGCACCGCACAAGCTAAGAGCAAGACACCACTGAATTGTGCCATCATCGCTCGTTATCGTCAAGTGAAAATGCGCAGACGGGTGCCACACCCAACTTCCGGAAACGGTTGCGCATGAGAGCTTCTCTGGGCTCCTTGCCAGAACATGTTCATGTTTCGCTGGTCGATCAGGACTGGGTAGCCTCATGGCACATTCAGTCATTCTGGCGTGGACTCGGGACGCCACTCCAAATCGACCAATGGAAATCACCATTAAGTAGCACAGCATAGAGGCAATGATATTTTTTTTTCTGTGATTGCTATATAACTAACGGATTTAATGGTAAAAATGTTAGACTTTTCCATCAGAAGGGTAATGAGTCCTTTATCGCTGTGTTCAAAGAGCTCTGTACCAGTGAAGTGTGCAGCCTTCAAGTACACAGTACATGCGGCTGTTAATATGATATACGTTTAGTAATACTGCTTCACACCTCTTAAGTTTCAGTTCATGAGGGTCCTGTGAAAACTCAGTTATGCACAAAATGATGACATTGTTCTGGGCATGCAATGACTGCTGTTTATTTGCTTAGGGCTACTCCTTGTTAACTAAAGTGGCTGTTTGGGCTTGTTGGTCAGGTCCACTGTAATTATGTCTGTTTTGCATGTCAATTGGAATAAGTCTTGCTCTTTAGAAATTTTTGACTTTTCTATGACTCTGTATGGCTTTGAGCGGTTGACTCAGCTTTAGCGTAGTGTTTTGTTAAGGGGAGACACGGGGGTTTGCGGCCGAAAAATGACAAAAAAATCGACTTCTCAAAGTATATTTTTCCCGAATCTAGACGTTCTCAAGAACCCATAGATGAAATATTACAACTCTCTATGCAGTATTTATCGATTTATTGCTCTTCAAAGTCATCCATGTAAAAGTTTTTCTCGCGAGAACAACTTAAACGCGTACCGCGCAAAAACCGTGCCGCGGAGCGCAACCATTTGGGTTTCGTTTGAAACTCGAAGCTCTCAGCTATCCGTTTTCGGTAGAAAACAGTCTGTGCATCTGGCAACAGCGGCACAACAAGCCAGTAAAAAATAAAAAAAACTCGTACCGCATTGGCGCTTTTGTGTCACGTATCCCTATTGGATGTTGAGAAATCGTCAGCTAAAAAGATACAAGTAGAGTGCACTAGATTAGGGTAGTGGGGCGAGGGAGAGCGGTTGGAGGCAGCGCCGGCGAGGTGAAACGCACGGAAATTTTCTGCCGCCGTGTGGTGGTGCCACTGCTCCTTGCACCTGAAGCTGCGTCCTGGCCGCCCGCGTTCGCATAGGCTCAGACTCCCGAGTGTTTGCTTTGTTGGTGGCGTGTACTGAACGCAGCGCTGATTTATCGAATCTTGTGATGGGGAGACCTCGGCGAAAGAGCTATTGTTATGCGCCTGGTTGTAAGGCTGGGTACAGCAGGAATAAAGGTGCCCCGAAGTTGTCTCTATTCAGTGTCCCCGACGATGAAGAAATGCGACGCACGTGGGAGCGGAATCTACATCGCAAGGACAAGCTGCTGGAAATCACTGACGCAGTGTGCGAGCTACATTTCGAAGAAAGATATATACTGAGAGGCAAGGAGGCACATACACCACGCGGGAAGCCCTCGCTCTCAACAGGCGCAGTGCCCACGATTTTGCCTAATCACCCCGCGTATCTTTAAAAAATCCATTGCGAGAACATCCCACGAGGAAGAGAGATGCCTCACATTTCCGCTTCGACCCGACAGAAAAGCGGTGCCTGGAAGAGGACCTCCAGTGCAGTGAAACTGTGGATATACGTGACGATGCTGAAAATCGCGCCTTTGAGCTGAGTGAAGTTCCCAAACCCACTGACCACTGGGCACTGCACACATTTCAGAACTACGAAGGCATTGGGTATTTTTCTTTTCTTCGTTGGATAGCGAGAAAAACACAGTTAGCGTTGAGAAGACTCTGCTTATGAACTACGGCGAGAGCCCTAGTGAAGTGATTTGTCGCACGTACTTACGAAAGAAACTAGTATCAGAAAGTGTGTCGCGGACGATGGATGAGGCCAGGCAGGTGCTGGATGGCGCACATTCTTTGCAAGTCTGCAAGGGAGCAGGCAAGTGAGAAGATTTTGGAGCTGTGCCCATCACCGACGGACTGAAGCAACAAATGATTGTTGCAGATGGACTCGTCCAGAGATGCAAGTGCAAAGGAATTGTAAATGAAGCAGGTGAGTACGCGAAAATTTACTTAGTCGTGTGTCAGTGTGCAGCTATGTTTTATTCCTAAATTTCCAGTAGCAAACTAGACGCTTGGGTTATGCTCTAAAAAACCTTAAATTTATAATGCATAATATTTGGACACTTTTTTGTCTCGTTCATTTATTTCGTTCGCTCAGTTGTCAGCACTATGGTTGCCTTTCTTGTGTATTCTGAATTTTTTGTTGACTGATTTACACATCAGTGTTCTTAACAGCAAAACAGCCCAGTGAATGTCATTTAAAGCTGATATGTGCACTGATGGATCATTATTTTTTTCAACCCATTGCAGGATTAGCCTGTATATCATGCAAGTACTTGAGGAAGGCCTTGCTCACTCGAAGAAGCGATGTAAATCGTAGGAAGCAGCAGAGGACGCCAGTTGCTAGGCTGCGGATTCTCCGGGAGAAAAATCGCCACATGAAAACCAAGTTACTTAGAATGGAGGAGCAGCTTGAAGAAATGAGAGCAAAAAATGCCACCATTGAAGATGAGGTGCTAGAAAAAAGCATAATGCGCCTCCCTCCAAAACAGCAGGCAAGTGTGCGACAGTCTTTCAAAGCATCAAAGAGGGCGAGCAGGAAGGGTATGAAGTATGCACAGGACTGGCTTCTTGAATGTATTTTAATGAAGCTGAAGAGCCCTCACTTGTATGACCACATTCGCAAACATGAGATCTTGGTCTTGCCAGGCAAGATGACACTAAAGAAATATATAAAGTCATACCTGGTTGGCGTTTGGATTTAACATGACAGCAATGAATATTCTGAAAATGAAGACGTCAACTATGTCCGAGTATCAAAAACATGGACTCCTCGTAGATGAGGTCAAGCTCTCTGAGCACTTCAGCGTTTCGTCATCCGGTCAGATTCAAGGCTTCGTCGACCTAGGTGACTTCACAAAACCAGAAGAGAGGTATCAGCATTGTGACCACGGAATGATAATTATGTTTGTGCCTTTTGTGGGTAAGTGGAGTCAGATTGTCGGCGTCTTTGCGACTAAAGAGAATGTCAAAGGAGACGTTTTGTTAAAGATGATGATTGAGGCCGTCATTATTGTGGAGAAAGCTGGCCTGTTCATAGACCATGTCACGTGTGATGGCGCCACGTGGAATAGAAGGATGTGGAAGCTGGCTGGGGTGTCTGCATCATCAAAGAATATTACCTGCAAAGTGGACCACCCAGTTGATGTCGAGAGAAAGCTGCACTTCATATCCGATTTTCCTCACCTCATAAAATGCCCGAGGAATGGCCTACTGAAGACTGGATTCATCACTCTAGAAGGAAGGGTATGTGGATGATCATGTGTTTTAATAAGTTTATCATAACTTGCTATAATTACCTAAACAATAGGACAAACAAGATATGAGCACACTGCTACTCTTTCCTTTAATGCTGTGTACATTTCCTTTTTCTCAATCCGCAATGAATTAGGCCAATCATAAGTTAGTTATATTGATTTTAATGGCGCAAAAGCAACTATGGCTATGATGCGCCAAACACAAGGTTAGGTTTTTGTTAAATGTTACACTTTTTATACCTAGAGTTTGTTTAAAACATTGGCTTCATTAAGAAACTTAAAAATACTTGAAAGATCAACCAGTGCTTGATCACCTAAAAGCAACTTGGGGTGCAATGGGATGTATTCATTGTAGAGTGTTGTAAAATATTTTTTTCTCCGTTGTTCCAGTTTTGTACATGAAATTAATATGTGGTTTGCAGTGAGTACATCGCCGCACATTTCGCAGACCGGTTTGTCTTGTTTTGTCAGTAAGAAGTTGTGTGTAAGGTGTGTGTGCCCAATGCGTAGCTGACATAAAATAACTTCAGTGAAACGTTCTTGATGTCTACATGATTTCCATTCTCCTAAAACGGGTTTTATAGAATGGAGTTTGTTGTTTGCCTGTTCTTCCCATGCAGCCTGCCACTTAATTCTGAGTTTACTCTGCCCTAATTACTCTGCCCTAAAAGCGATGCAGCGATGGCGTAGAGGTAGAACATCCGCCTCGCGTGCAAGAGGACCGGGTTTCAAATCCTGGTGCCGCGCAATTCTCCACCAGGTTTAAAAAAAAAAATCCGCGTGTCGATGGAATTGCATAACCAGGCCTGGAGTGCGGCCTGATCTCGGTGACCAAAACCGACAACGCACTCCCTCACCAGAGCAGGATTTGGCCACCCTGGTGTAGTACTTGGCCACAACCTTCTATGATCAAACCAATTAACCCTCGGCCTTCAGTCCCCAGCGGCTGCAGAGCAACTGACCACGGCGGCGGTCAGACCTGTGACGCAGCGGAGGGTGCTAAGAATCTCTGGCTCCGGACAGGCCGCCATTGGAATCTGAACCTGGCAACGTTTAACGCTAGAACTTTAGCTAGTGAGGCTAGCCTAGCAGTGCTGTTTGAGGAACTAGCGGGAATTAAATGGGATGTGATAGGGCTTAGCGAAGTTAGGAGGACAGGTGAGGCGTATACAGTACTAAAGGACGGACACATACTGTGCTATCGTGGGTTAGAGGATAGACGAGAACTAGGTGTGGGTTTCCTCATTAATAAGGATATAGCTGGCAACGTAGAGGAGTTCTACAGTATTAACGAGAGGGTAGCAGCTATAGTAATTAGGCTGAATAGGAGGTACAAGCTGAAAGTGGTGCAGGCCTACGCACCCACATCCAGCCATGATGACCAGACCGTTGAAAGCTTCTATGAGGACGTAGAATCAGCAATGAATAGAGTAAAATCGCAGTACACTGCACTGATGGGCGACTTCAATGCGAAGGTGGGCAAGAAGCAGGCTGACGACCACGCGGTAGGTGACTATGGGATAGGCTCTAGAAATAGCAGGGGAGAGTTATTAGTCGAATTCGCGGATAGAAATAATTTACGGATCATGAATACCTTCTTCCGCAAACAAGAAAACAGGAAATGGACCTGGAAGAGCCCCAATGGTGAGATTAAAAATGAAATCGACTTCATACTATGCGCTAAACCTGGCATCATTCAGGATGTGGCCGTCCTCGGAAGGGTGCGTTGCAGCGACCATAGAATGGTAAGGTCTAGAATTAGCTTAGACTTGAAGAGGGAACGGAAGAAGCTAGCGAAGAAGAAGACCATTAACGAGTTAGCCGTAAGAGGGAAAGCACAGGAGTTTAGGATAGCGCTGCAAAACAGATATTCGGCTTTAACTGAGGAAGATGATCTTGATGTTAATTCAATGCACGATAATCTGACATAAATAATTACGGAGTGCGCAGTAGAAGTAGGCGGCAGGACAGTTCGAAAATATACCGGGAAGCTATCTCAGGTGACGAAAGATCTGATTAAGAAGCGCCAAAACATGAAGGCATCTAACACTACCGATAGAATAGAACTAACGGAGCTATCAAAGTTAATAAATAAGCTCAAGGTAGCCGACATAAGGAAGTTTAATATGGAGAGAATCGAGCATGCTATAAAGAACGGAGGTAGCCTAAAAACAGTGAAGAGGAAACTAGGCATAGGTAAAAACCAGATGTATGCATTAAGAGACAAACAGGGCAATGTCATTAGCAATATGGATAAGATAGTTAACGTAGCCGAAGAGTTCTACACAGACCTGCACAGTAGCCAATGTAATCAGAGCGTTAATGAGAAAGACAGCAGTGCACAGCAATGTGTCATCCCGCCAGTAACGAAAGATGAAGTAAAGAAAGCCTTAGAAGCAATGAAAAGGGGAAAAGCAGCTGGGGAGGATCAGGTAACAGCAGATCTGTTGAAGGATGGAGGGGACATCGTGCTAGAAAAGCTAGCCACCCTGTATACGCAATGCCTTATGACCTCGACTGTACCAGAAGCTTGGAAGAATGCAAACATTATCTTAATTCATAAGAAGGGAGACGCCAAGGACTTGAAAAATTACAGGCCGATCAGCTTACTATCCGTTGCCTACAAAGTACTTACTAAGGTAATCGCTAATAGAGTCAGGGCAACGTTAGACTTTAATCAACCAAATGATCAGGCAGGCTTTCGTAAAGGATATTCCACAATAGATCATATTCACGCTATCAATCAGGTGATAGAGAAATGCGCAGAATATAACCAACCTCTATATATAGCTTTCATTGATTACGAGAAAGCATTCGACTCAGTGTAAACCTCAGCAGTCATACAGGCATTGCGTAATCAGGGGGTAGAAGAGCCTTATGTCAAAATACTGGAAGATATATATAGCAACTGCACAGGTACTATACTCCTCCATAAAGTCAGCAATAAAATTCCAATAAGAAAGGGCGTCAGGCAAGGGGACACGATCTCGCCAATGCTGTTCACCGCATGTTTGCAGGAGGTATTTCGAGGCCTGAATTGGGAACAGTGGGGAATAAGAATAAATGGAGAATACCTAAATAATCTGCGATTTGCTGATGACATTGCCTTGCTGAGTCACTCAGGAGGTGAACTGCAAATCATGATCAATGAGTTAGACAGGCAGAGCAGATCGATGGGTCTAAAAATTAACATGCAGAAAACCAAGGTAATGTTAAACAGCCTAGCAAGGGAACAACAGTTCACAATTGGCAGCGAGAGCCTAGAAATTGTGACGGAATACGTCTACTTAGGGCAAGTAGTGACAGCTGATCCGGATCATGAGAGGGAGATAACTAGAAGGATAAGAATGGGGTAGAGCGCATATGGCAAATTCTCGCAGATCATGAGTGGCAGTTTACCAATATCCCTCAAGAGAAAAGTCTACAACAGCTGTATCTTGCCGGTACTCACCTACGGGGCAGAAACGTGGAGGCTAACGAAAAGAGTTCAGCTTAAGTTAAGGACAACGCAGCGAGCCATGGAAAGAAAAATGATAGGTGTAACGTTAAGAGATCGGAAGCGGGCAGAGTGGGTGAGGGAACAAACACGGGTTAATGACATCCTAGTCGAAATCAAGAGAAAGAAATGGGCTTGGGCAGGGCATGTAATGCGAAGGCAGGATAACCGCTGGTCTTTAAGGGTAACGGAGTGGGTTCCAAGAGAAAGTAAGCGTAGCAGGGGGCGGCAGAAGGTTAGGTGGGCGGATGAGATTAAGAAGTTTGCAGGCAAAGGATGGATGCAGCTGGCAAAGGATAGGGTTAATTGGAGAGACATGGGAGAGGCCTTTGCCCTGCAGTGGGTGTAGTAAGGCTGATGATGATGATGATGAATTTCAAAAAATCCCTGTGTGGTATGTTATCTTGTTTTATTTGATCAATTCGAGCTTGTGCTGCGCATGCATCTGCTCTCTCATTACCGACAATTCCAAAATGGCTGGGCACCCAGCAGAATATAACGTTATGTTTTTGTTTTTTTATTTTAATTATGTTATGTATGATGTTCCCTATAATGGGTTCAGCAGCGTTTCTACAGTGCAGCGCTTTGAGCATACTCAGTGAATCGGTGTAGATGAAGCTATTTTTAATGTTTTCTTTTACTATTTGGTCTACGGCTACAAAGACTGCGTAACTCTCGGCAGTAAAAACCGATGCATACTGTGGCAGTCGTATCATTTTTTCACTTTTTTCTTGAATTACTGCACTTCCAACATGACTTTCTGTTTTTGACCCATCAGTGTAAAATTCAGTGAAGGTGTCATATTTTTCTTGCAGTTCAAAGAATTCTTGTAGTATGAGCTGATGTGGCATTTCCTTTTTATGCAAGTGTGTCAGTGTGAAGTCGCACACTGAAGGCAGGCTGTACCATGGTGGTAAATTTTCATATTTTTGTGCAATATTCAGCAGGGCATCCAGTACTCCTAACTCTTCACATTTATCTTCAAAGCACATTATTAGTGGCCGGATGGATTGTGGTTTATAGTTAAAAAATCTTTTGGATGGGCACTTGGTAACAATGGGATGGCAGAGATGTTTAGGAAGAGAACGGGTTTTTAGGACGTATGCGCATGTCAGTGTGACTCTTCTATCCTCCAGTGCAGGCTCATTAGCTTCAATGTAAAGACTGTTTACCAGGGATGTTCTATATGCTCCAGTTGATAGTCGCAGACCAAGATTATGAACAGGGTCCAGTCTTTTCAAGTAGGATGCTCTTGCTGAACCGTATACTATGCACCCATAGTCCAGCTTGGAGCGTACCAGAGAGCGATAGATGTGTAATAGGCATGTTCTATCGGACCCCCACCGTTTTCGCGACAGCACCTTTAATACATTGAGGGCTTGGGATGCTTTCTTTTTAAGGTTGTTAATGTGTGGTAGAAATGTGAGTTTCTTGTCAAAAGTGAGTCCTAAAAATTTATGCTCTGGTTTAATTGGTAGTGTGGCTTGATTCAAGTATAGGTTGGGATTGAATTGTAGGCCTCGTCGCAATGAGAACAGAGCAGCTACTGTGTTTTGAGGAGAGAACTTGAACATATTTATCTCTGCCCAAGCAGCTAGTTTATTTAGTGTGATTTGTATTTGTCTCTCGCAGGACGATATGCTGGAGGAAGTGCATGCTATCTGTAGGTCATCTACATAAACCGAATACATTATGGACTTGGGTATTACTTTGGCTAACGAATTCATTTTTACTACGAAGAGTGTCGTGCTTAGAATGCAACCTTGGGGTACGCCATTCTCTTGGGTGAAAGTCATGGAGAGAGTTGTTCCTAGGCGGACCCTAAATGTGCGGTTAGCCAGGCAGTCGTTCAAGCAGTTCAGCATCCTGCCTCGGATACCTAGCTCTGCTAGGTCGCGGAGGATGCCGAACTTCCACGTGGTATCATATGCCTTCTCCATGTCGAAGAAGACCCCGATACACTGCTGCTTGTGGATGAACGCCTCCCGTATGGTGTTCTCTAGGCAGACAAGGTGATCGGTGGTTGAGCATGCTTTTCTGAATCCAGATTGATGTACATCTAATAGTTGCCGAGATTCGAGTACAAAGGTGAGTCTAATATTTATTACACTTTGAAAAGATTTAGCAATGCAGCTGGTGAGGGCTATTGGTCTGTAATTGTCAGGACTTGTTGGTGGTTTTCTGGGTTTCAGAAAAGGTACTATTACTGCTTTCTTCCGCTCCTCAGGTATTCTGCAGTCATCCATATTTTATTGAAGAATTTTAACAGTGCCTGTACGGCTGTATCAGAGAGATGGGCAAGCATATTGTAATGCACATTGTCTGGGCCTGGTGTTGTCTTTTTACCGGAAGATAATAACCCTATTTAATTCCTGGAGCGTAATGGGCTGGTTGTAGTCTTCCTGCATGCCTGCTCCAAATGGAAGTTTTTGTTTTTCAGCTATAGCTTCGTGTTTCTGGAATGTGTTTGTGTAGTGGGATGACCTCGAGACTTCAGCAAAGTGCTCGCCCAATAAATTGGCCTGTTCTTCCAACGATGTTTGTGTACCGGGTGTTGTCAAAAGCGGAAGTGTGAAGGAAGTATGGTCACCAGTGCTTTCACATTTTGGGGATGCAAAATGGAGTGCTTGTTCCAGCAAACCCTCAAGTAATGTCTAAGTCTGAGACCATTCAGGATATAAATAAACAAATAAATAGAGTATTCTGCTTTCCAGACTCGTCATTGTGCCAGAAAAGTCATTCTAGATGCCATAGCAGATTTCAAAGACAGTAAGAGTTTTCAGCTTGCAGGCAATGAGATGGTGTAACTAAATGTCTGTGAGCACCTGCCAAGTTAGTACATATGGGTATGTAGTTAAAGAAGTGATTAAAGATGTGATGTCTGCAATTTGAAGTACTATTACTTGCTAGAAATAACAGGTAATTATGGCAACTTGTCTGCGTATGACTGTGTCAGTCTGCATGTTTCAGCAGTTAAAGCATGTGGAGTATCCTCTGCAACTGCTCATACTACAGAATGAGCTTCTGCAAAGAAAATGGCTGTTTCTTTAAAATGCTTCTGTTCTTAAAGAAATATTTTACACCAACGCCACCGAAGAGACGAGGTGGAATGGAAAGCAAAAATGCCGGACAATTGTTCATGCCAAAGTTATGAAACTGGCGGAAAATCCCCAACTCAACACATGAAGGTCTAAGTAGGTAAGTCATGCATTTTTTTAAAACTTAAAACATTTAGATTATAAGCTTCAGTTTATGAGCTCTCTCTTGGAGCACAGACTCCATGTTGCGCCTCACTTTCTTTTTTGACTAGCAGAATTACCATGCATCTTGTTTGAACCGCAGAAAGGATGACCATGCACTATGCATCCATCGATACATACAACACACAAAACAGAAAGGTGTTTCATTCTTTCAGATTGTGAAATAATGCTACGTTCTTGCAAATTTCACAGTTGGACTAATGCTCTTGAAATCCTGATGTGCCACAAGCAGGTTGAAACTGTCATAGTTCCTCTTTTTCTATGAAACGCTAAGAACAAATCTGCTGCTTTAACAAAAACACAAGGTTTTGAAACTTGAGATTTTCTTATCCTGTCATAAATATTATGCAATGTTGACATTTCATTGCAAACCATGCTCAGCCAAATACTAGGTTTTAATTAATGTTGCATGTAAACACGACCTAAAGCTGGGAAACTTTCATGTCTGGATAGTGCATAATATGCATTAGCTATTTACTGCAGCTGCACATAAACAATTACACTTCTTTATTACAATGCATTTATTAAACAGTCCTACTAACCCTGCACCTCACTTTTTTCTCCTCCTTTTCAGCCAAGCCACGTGGAAACAAATTTTCACATAAAAATGTACAGCTCATTACTGTACAGCATTTTTCAGGAATAAATACATTTGCTATTTCACCATGTTATTCTCTGTTATATGCATGCAAGCCAATTACATGCATGTTCTCTAGAATGCTATATGACACTTTCCTCAGACAAACATACATGAAAGAGCTACAAGTCACACAAGTAAACAAGCTGCGTATCTGCAGTAGAAGCCATACGAAAAATTAATTTACATTAAAATAATAGATTATTTCGTTTAAGCTCAAATGACTTCCGTGTGAACGGAGGAAGTATGCATGCACATGACGAAACCTTCGTTAAGAGGGAACAGAGGAAGTATGCATGCCCATTATGAAACCTTCGTTAAGAGTGAATGGAGGAAGTATACATGCATATTACGAAATAATTGTTAAAAGTGAACGGAGGAAGTATGCATGCACATCACGGAACCTTTCTTAAGAACACAGCTGAAGAATCTGTTGCCAAAAAACTATTTCGTTTCGGTGCAAGCATGACAGAACTTTTCATCACCAAGAATATGACAATCGTCATATGGAACCTCTGTCTCTGACATTTAGGCCGTAGCTCATGCTACGAAAAACCCTCTGGCAACGCATTACCGGTGGGTTCCTCTGTACAGCGGAGCATATTTTTTTACAGTGTGGCGAATGGCAGCAGTACATAAATTAGACTTTCAATGTTTGACTACATTGTTAGGTGACGGCAAGCCGATGAAATCAGAACGACATAACAGATGGTTATGGACTCATTTAATGGCGGAAAGCCTGGCGCGAGCACTCCCGCACGCGTCAAAGCACAGTTAATTGTCTTGTAGTCTGTGACAGTCATACATGAACAGAATTCTGGACAAAAGCATTTTCGAGCAGAAAACAGTTTATGAATGCAAGTTTTCATATGAAAGATTTAAACAGAACAACCAATACATCTTTAGACAATCCGTCGGCACTCTTGCATTTTTTTGCGAATAATGTTTTTGCTATCGTCAAAAGCATTCCCCATTGATCTTATATGGCAGTCTTAACTGTTCGATGGAATCGATAGAAACGCATTAAAGGAAAGATTTTGTAACACCCAGTGGCAGGAACGCGTAGGCTAACGAAAAGAGTTCAGCTTAAGTTAAGAACAACGCAGCGAGCCATGGAAAGATTATAGGTGTAATGTTAAGACCGGAAGCGGCAGAGTGGATGAGGGAACAAACGCGGGTTAATGACATCCTAGTCGAAATCAAGAGGAAAAAATGGGCTTGGGCAGGGCCTGTAATGCGAAGGCAAGAAAACCGCTGGTACCTAAGGGTAACTGAGCGGATTCCAAGAGAAAGTAAGCGCAGCAGGGGATGGCAGAAGGTTAGGTGGGCGGGTGAGATGGATTGCAGGCAAAGGGTGGATGCAGCTGGCAAAGGACCGGGTTAATCGGAGAGACATGGGAGAGGCCTTTGCCCTGCAGTGGGTATCTTAGAATTTTTCAGTATTCAGAATTTTTGTCCGAGAATGTTGCACATCGTTAAACCAGCCAAGTATCAAAATTACAGACCTTATCATTTTCTATTGTAATTAGCTTCTTGGTTAAGTAAGAAAAGTTTTCACTACAAAAATTTTTTGTCATGGAGAAATTCTGAGCAGCGGTAGTGAATGCGGGTGGAGCTTCACTGCAGACTAGTTGCATCTGACTGTAGATCCCATATATTTTAACTATATAGTTTACTTTCCCACTGCCGAAGTGTGAACACACGATATGAACGCTGTCACATCAGTGTTCACGACAGACTGCTATTCGCACTTGCTTGGTTGAAGCATAGCATCACCCATGGTTGCACACAATAGACGTTTTGTTTTACGCTGGATCTCGCACTGCTGAAAAAACCGGCGTCACCCATCGTTCGGTGTCTGTCGCAATAAACGGTTGATGTGTCCACTGACCCAGCTAGAAACGTCTGAGAGGCAGGAGGCAGACATCGCCTGTTTCAGTATTGCTAGCGAAGTAGGTCTTTCGCACTAAAAGGAATGTAAGCAACAGAGCTCAGTTATTTCACTGATATCGCAATGCAGACGCTGTTTTGCTTACGTTGATTTTGTTTTTACTTCCGCTGGTTAGCGAACTTTTGTGATCGCGACTGCTCTGTTGCTAATTTTTTCACGGTTTTCTATAAATACTTGTACTTTCTGGAATAAAGTTTAAGTTGAGAGTTAGCACTCGTCCTAGTGGTTCTTCGTCCTGTCCTCGTCTTCATGCGCTTTTATGCGATAGCGTATACATACAGCTCGTCGAAAGGCGTGGGCGTAGCAGTCGGCACCGCGTGTCGGAAATGATCGGGGCTCCGCAAAAAATCGTATCATAAGAATTTGTGGTTCTAGTGATTGATGATTGAATGGCGTGTGATAGGCGATAAGGGGGTAAAGAAGTCATTCTAATTAAATGATTAATTAAAAATGAAAAATTGGTAAACGGGGGTTCTAAGGTGCTGAAATGCTCAGAATGAAAACCCAATGCTTGATGCTAATTCAGAAAATTTAGAGTGCGTAATTGTTCAATTATTATTTAAACAACTGAAAAAAAAATCAAAATCCTCTCAAATGTGTCAAACTGGGCAGAAAGGAAAGGCTAACCCACTACACGATCGTGTCACACCCTTAAGGTGGAGCTTAAGCGTCCTCTCCAATTTTTTTTTCTGCCATGCCCTGCAATGCAGGCGTTTATATAAACGACAGTAAGGCCAAACTAGATACTGGAAAGGAAAGAAAAAAAGACAAAAAGCTGAAGAAAGGGGGCAGGGAGTGTGAAAGCAAAGCGTTTCTGAGCAATGGTAGCAGGTGGCCCAGAGCCTAAGAAAGAAAGGTAGGCAGGGAAGTAAGGTGAAAGAGTGGATAAAGAGGCAATGAGGAGCACTGGAAAAAACAACTGCATAATATTTTTTTTCTCCGGCTAAGTGCAAGAGCTCTCTAAAGAAATACATCAGTGCTGGAGTGCTCCGGAGATATTGCAAGTTTCATTTGAGATGTTGATTCGTGCTGATTGTAAGGTTTGTGGGATAGGAATAGTTTTTTTTTTTTCTGCTGTTGCCCATGTGGATGCATAATATGGCGGTTCCGATGGTCGCCTTCGCTACCCACCACCTTTGGTCTTTTGCTCCTCAGTTTTGGAATCCAAGTTCATAACAGCAGCCGTCCTCATAGAAAGCAAAAGCCGCTGTCTGTGAGCAGAGCATTCTTCATCATCAATTATAATCATGAAACCGCGGGTACCACAAACATACAAAATGAGTGAACGGATATAAAAACTTGTCGGCAGCTAGCAGAGCCACTGTAACATTGCGTGTGAAGTTTCCAGCTGGCTTAAAAACTGTAGCAGAGGACCACAGAACACGGTCGACTGTGAATGTCATTCAGAGAGTGTCCTTCGAGCAAAATGTAGCTTTAACATGCCTTTCCAAGCACAAGCATTGATGTCGGCGCTCGGCCATTTTCTTGTAAACTGAATTAAAATCTTCAACATTAGCCTTTTTGGGCACTTCAGTAGGCTCGGTGTGAAACGAGAAATTAAAAAAACAGGTCACCGCTGTAATTGCTTATCTTTCCTTGACCATCTGTAGCGACAGCTGTTACAACTGGGGACTTCAACCAATTGACACACATCGTAAGCTAGGACAGCCAAAAGTTACTAGGAGAACACAGGAGCAACAGGACTGCCACATGTCCCCCAAGTCTTCAGGCACGGTGAGCTCTCATCTGTTGTAGTACTTGATCGAAAGACGAGGAGAAAGGCTGGCCCAGGTCAGAAAAAACTGCTGGACGGTACAGTTTAGAACTACAAGACCGCCGCAGTGGTGAGACGGTAGTAAAGGCGGGAAATGTCAGAACTTGTTACCCCTGCATAAAATGGGAGTACGGCACCAAGGACTTCACCTGCCGGTTATGAAACACGTGGTTTATTACAGCTACATTGTAATTGTTAAGTGGTCTGTTAAGAGAAAATGAATAGAGGTTCCGGAAGTATTTCCAAAGCGTCGGTAGTTGCTTTAAGGTTTGTACAATCCCACAGGTTAAACAGATGGTGTCGTTTTTAGAAGGGCGACAACAGCTTGTCTGTATTCGTGTTTTTTTTTTGCACTCTCCTCGTCCTGCTACGCACCACTGAAGAACGTTTCAACACCAACTAGTCCAACAGCTTGTCCTATTGCAGTTAACACACCGTGTGGGGCTACGACTCCTTCATGGAATGCCTCTCGGTTACGTTTGTGGATCCACTGCCTGAGGCGTGGGTGTGCTTCCAGTGCCAGGATGTGCCTCTGGAGCTATTGCTGATCCCGTGCGGCCACGTCGCGTGCAGAGGCTGCTTGCAGGCTATCTTCATTGTGAGCGACGACAACGCCCAGAGCGGTGAAGTGTTGTTGGGCATCTGCCCCGAAGATAAGATGTTCAGCATGAAAGACATCATTAGACTGGAGTTCGACCCCACGAACCTACAGACTCAGCGCGTATACTGCCCCATCTTCTACGGCTGCACGCACGGTAGCGAGCTTCGGGTCATCCGATACCATTATTTGAAGCATTGTCTCCATAAACCAAAGAGATGCCCTCAATGCCTACGGGACAACATCCGCTCACGAAGCATCATCGACCACTTCTATGCTTGCAACGGATGCCAACCCACGGTTTTGGCCTCCCGGGGCCCGCCGCACGAGGGTCCCGTTCGTCTCGACAAAGCCGCTGCCAAACGCAAAGGCTGCCCGAAGTGCCGAAATGTCTGGAAGCCCCTCGTTCTGAGATTACACCAACCATGGACAGCTAAGCGCCAGTGACTGACTCATATGGACGCCCCTCCTATAGCCCACCATCATCGACCACGGCAATATGGCCCAGCGAGACAAGGAAAACACTCCTCAGACAACACCAAATTTACCTCATGAGGATGTCCTCAGATGGTCAGAGCGTCCTCATTCCTAACAGGACATTATGAGTACTTTTTGAGTGCGTTACAAGCAAACGTCCTCATGAAGATGTCCTCAGTTTATACGTAACTGGACGACTCGAGGATGAAAGTTTCTCAAATGTCTAGAAATGACCTATCGCAGGACAGTATTGTAGCACTGAACTGAGATACAACAAGCTTTATCCATAGCACTCGGCTTTCATTAATTAAAACAGCAGGTTTAATAAAAGATACTTGTGTACAATACCGATATAATGAAGGAAACCATTCTGGCTAAAAAAACTAAGCCTTGAGGAGATATTTTAAGATATTTTGGCTTTTGAACCTATTTTTATGTACTGCATGATTATGATGGGGTTGGACTGTTTAGATTTCAGGACCATTATCCAAGTAGCTTTTGCACTAAGGTGGCAGAGTTCAACTTCTGAAAGAGTTGTAGTCGTCGCTGCATGAAAATATTGCACGAAGAACCTGAATGTACCAAGAAATGCGGCAAATGAACCAGTCTTGAGCATGGCGAAACTTTTGCATAATTTCTTTACTAGAATCCAAGACAAATAAAACAAATAGAAAGCTGTTTCACAGCCTCCAAACTCCCTGCAATAATGAAGCAATGCAATGACCAACATTCCTTGGGCTAAATAGTCATCTTATGTCCCTAAAAATGGTACCAATGACCTTGAGAGGAATTTTGAGGACGTCCTGTGGACGTACTAAGACCGGACAACAGGACTATGCGAGGACTTATTGTGGATCAGTAGAGGACATCAAACATTTCTCCTTGGGATGTCCTGAGGATGTATTTGTGTTGTTTGGAACCGACTCGCCACAGCTACATCGAAGTGCTGGCCACTGTGCCATCTTTTCATCGCATATACTGTCATCTAAACTTCTCATAATCTGTAACCAAACCTTTTCTCTCTTAGAATCCTGTTGTTCGCTACTTGTTTTTATTCACTAATATTGAGTAAGAATGAGTTTATGCATCATTTTCTGCTTTTCAGTATTATTTTTTATTATCGCTGCTTCTCTTGTCTATTTCGTTTTTTTATACACTATTAATCTTCTTGCTTGTATTAGGAATCAAGGAACAATACTCAACACAACAGAGGTATACGTGCGCCGAGTGACATTAAATGGCGGCACATCCGCTGCGATTGTGACGGCCGGCGGGCGGAGACTTTCCCATGGTGTTCGTGCGCGTCTGTCCATGAGTAACAGTTCGCAGGCACAGCAGCACAGTACTGACACACGAAACGCGTGCGTGGTTCACTGCACATACACTTTGTACTCGAACGTGGGAAGCATCTACAGTGGTCTGCTGCCAGCACGAATTATGCCGCGGCGTCGCTTTATCGCACTTCTTGCGATGCTACATGTCGCTGACTTTGACAATGTCATCCAGATGTCAAAAGGAAAGCTTCGCTTCGTGTGGTGGCTTCTGCAACATATAAACAAAGTGTCGGCAAAGCTCTTTCAGCCTCAGCGAGACCTCTCTGCGGATGAGCGCATGATGAAATCTAAAGGGAGATCAGGGATACGGCAGTACATGAAAGATAAAGTAACGAAGTGGGGCTACAAGCTGTGGGTCTTTGCAGACCCGGAAACCGGGTATACAGTGCAGTTTGCTGTATAGACAGGCAAGCGCAACCAGCCGGGGCCCCACGGGTTAGCTTTTGATGTAGTTTGCCAGCTGTGTGCAGAATACTTTGATCAGGGCTACAAAATATTTATGGATAACTTTTACACTTCCACACACCTGTTCAGTCACCTCCTCGACTGGAAAACATTGGCTTGCGGGACAACGCGAAAAGACCACCGGGGATTCCCTGCTGAACTGAAAGATGCACGCTGGGAAAAGAAAGCTCAACGAGGTGAAATTAGATGGCTGCGCGACCAAGAAATTCTCTATCTGCAATGGAAAGACCGACGTGTAGTGAACATGATGAGCACGATGCACACAGCCAATGAGACAGTCGTCGCAAAAAGACAAGGAAGTGGAAGTACCTGGACCCAAATTTCGATCCCAAAACCTTTGCTAATTCATGATTACAATTCTGGAATGCTTGGAGTGGATAAATCAGATCAGATGATTGGCTATTACAATGTACTGATGCGTAGTATCCGCTGGTGGAACACTCTCTTCTTCCCTGTATCGACATTGCATGCGTGAATATTTTCACACTATTCCAAGAATACCGCAAATTGCATCCTGAAGTCCCTGAGCTGGCCAGAAATGTTTCCTTCGACCATTTAGCTTTCAGGGAGGAACTGCTGCAACAGCTTCTTCAACTTGGAGCCAAGCAAACTCGTGCTCCTCCACCACCACCCACAAAGCCCCCACTTTACAAGCCTGTAAAAGTGGACATGCAAAAATTGCAAGGTGTGCTATCAGCAAACAAAAAATGAGGTGAAAACTACTGTTTTCTGCAGTGACTGCAACGCGCATTTGTGCTTCAATGCTTCGCGGAGCTGCTTCCTTGAGTGGCACAGAGAGCGTGCACAGAAGTGAGTCGTGTGACAGTGGTGTGAGAAATCACGCAAACAAAAAAAATGTACACATAAGCTTGCAAAGTTCTTTTGCCTCAAAGTTGTCATAGAGGTATTGCACCACATTTTGTATATTCTGGAATTTCTTTAGTGCAGCATTTTACTTTCATATGAAAAAATTTCCAATTTTTTGTTTACTCGAAGAAAAAATTTGTATTTTGAGATTTTTTTTGTATTATGTATACTGTTTAGTCATTTTACTTTTTCTAGAATAAAAGACCAATTACTTAGCTTACTTTTGATGCATGTTTCAACATGATAGTGCGAAATTTTATTGAATAAAAAATATTTTTTAAGCATGTATCAATATTGCCTTCTTTTGGGCAGTCCCGAAAGAGTTAAAATGTGTGAGCATGTGAGCATGGTTCTTCTGTCAGTGACGGTTCGTTGATTTCTACATAAAGACTATTTATGGGTGACGTTCTGTAAGCACCAGAAGACGCAAACCTAAATTATGCATTAGATCTAGTCGTTTGAAGTACGAAGGTCTCCCTGACCCGTAAACTATACATCCGTAGTCTGAGGTGGAGCGTACCACAGAGCGATAAATTTGTAAAAGACATGTCCTGTCAGCACACCAACGTTTACGTGACAGTACTCTGAGTATATTTAGGGATCCGGAGGCTTTCTTTATCAGTGCGTTTATATGAGGAAGGAAATTAAATTGTTTGTCAAATGTTATCCCTAGAAATTTGTGTTCATTTTTGACGGGTATCTGTGTTCCATTCAGGTGTATAAATGGGTCTGCTTGTATGCCTCATTTCAGAAAGAAAAGGATGGCTACTGTTTTCTGTGTGGAAAACTGGAAACCGTTCTATCTGCCCATCTCACTACTTAATCATTGTCAACTGTATTTGTCTCTCGCATGTTGCTATGTTTGAGGATGTGCAGGCTATTTGAAGATGATTAAAGTACAATGAATACAGGATGGACTTTGGGATTATTTTACTTAATGAATTCATTTTTATAATAAACAATGTCGTGCTTAAAATACACCCCTCAGGAACCCCGTCCTCTTTAACGAAGCTCCTGGACAGGGTCGACCCCAGGCGTACTTGCAATGAGCGGTCGGAAAGGAAGTCAGTGAGGCAGTTTAACATCCTACCGCGGATACCTAGGTCGCCCAGGTCGCGGAGGATTGCAAACTTCTAGGTTGTGTCATGAGTTCGGCTTGGGCGTTCGAAGGGAGCAGACGTTTTCAAGGCTCTCTCTTCGCTACGCCTAAAGGCGCGCTCACATTGGCGGGAAAACGCGCAACGCAGAACGTTTTCTGCGTGCCACTTCCCGCACAAGCCCGTTTTTCTCCCGCAGACAGCCTGCTGGGCAGTCCCGCAGAGCGATGGGTCCGCTAGCTATTTTTCCCGTGCCGCTGACGAGAACAGCCAATGGGCGCCGACCACCCCGTGACGTTGGTCCCAGTCCAGTGACCCTGTCGGCGGAGGCGGAGACTGCGCGCGTGCCGGGCACTTGGCGGTTGAGGCGGAGGCTGCGCACGTCCTGCCGGGCACTCTGCTGTTTCTTTTGCCACCATGAACATGCAACTTGAGGATTTTGAGCGGTTCCTGGAATGTATTCGGCCCTACCCTTTTCTTTATGACAAGACGCATTGTGATTAAAAGGACACGGATGGCAAGAACAACTGATGGGAATTAATCGGACTGGAGTTCGGCCTGACTGGTAAGTTTATTTCGTTGTGTAGTGTCTAGTATCCGGTGTCGATCCAGGTGTCTGTCAGCATGAGGAAAATATTTTTTGCAGCTTCCGAGGCATCAGCAAAATTTAGAAATGCCAGGGAGTGTTGGCTTCCACATGTCGGAGTGGGGCACCCGACAACGGCGGAAACAGCACGAAAAATTGGGCGCTCTTTCCCCTGATCGACGGCATGCTGCGAAGCACGCCGCACTACGCCAATAGGTTAGTATATTCACACCTTTGCCGGCATGTTTTATACTTTTAGTGTGAATCTTTTTCTGCCTTGGTGCACAGCCACAGTTCTCCAAAAGTGCCTCCGCTACGCTTTTCGCAGTGGGAAGCAGAACTGCACTTTCGCAACACGTGCTTAGCCCCAATATCATTGAAAAGCTAGCTAGAATTGGGCGCGATTGGGCACCGCCTCCGGCTCCCTTTGTGCTTGCGGCACTTTGCTTCGATACGCGTCCGCGTACGGCGGTATATGTGCATATACCATGGTTCAGAACATAATGTAAGGGAAGATTTTGAAACATTCTTCGATATCTCCGGCCGAATATTGCAAATTCCATGTTCTCAGTTCACGTAATCTGAAAGTTTACGTCTGGGATAGTTAGAAGCCTTAATTAAGCATGTTGCCTCAGTGACAGTGCTATAAACACTTATGCTTACATTCTTGCACCTCAGGATTACGACAAACGTACCAAATAAAACCGGGTATGTATGGTTATGAACTGCAGCTGTGATTTCCATGCATGCTTGAGCACCAAAATGTTCTAGCCTGGCATCTGTTATGCAGACAACCACCAGGGCTGAGTCAGCCAAGTGGCAGCGGGTTTGCTACCCCAGAAAGGTAGGCATTATTGTCTGTATGTTTGGCTGGCAAATATATGCAATTATGTCAAGCTTCTGATTGTATTTTGAGCAGCGTTGAGGCAAGGTGAAAGGGAATTTCATTGTTTCATCCAGCACTTACACAAGCCAGAGCTCTCTAAACATGGAGCTTCTCAAAATGTAAGTACACGCTCAATAAGCAGGTGTGTACTGTGTTAAACAATAAACAATACAAATTTGGAAATTTTTGTAACTTAGAATGATAAGCAATACATTTGTGCTTCTCAGTATGTTTTCAAGCAGTGTTGGTACAAGGAGAGTACAAAGAATGTCATGTTTCAATACATTTATTTGATGCAGTGCTGATATAAACAGCCTGAGCCCCGCAGAAACAGAACTTCTCGGATTGTAAATAGACACATCCATGCGTAAGTCTATATCATGCTGCAAGTTCAGTGAACTCACATTTCATACAATCCAGGTACAATGACAGTTGTCAATACAGATGATGACGTCAGCAGGTAAGCACCTACCATCCTTTTTACTGACATTTGCGTGATCTATATAAGAAAGTTCGGAAATGCACTGTTTGTCACGCAGCCCAGCACCTGCTCAAGCTAGGTGTGCAGGGCCTGGTAGCCCTTCACCAGCTGAAAACCGGGGGCCACCGCCTCTTAGCCCTGCACCAGCTAAGACGGAGGTACTTAGGCGATACACAGCACCAGCGAGGTAGACATGCAAGCAAACTTTGTCATGTAGTCATTTCTTGACTTTTGTGCTTTTTCTTCTCAAGGCTGTACAAAGGCACACTTTCAGGAGGGCCACCTTCACAGTATGTACTTGCAAGTTTCATGCTTCCTAACATACAGATAAAAAAAATGGTGTGAAACAATGCAGTTTTCATTATTTTGCAGGAGGAAGAAGACGGAGGACAATTTTGAAGATTGTGTCAAGGTGACCCTTGATAAATGTGCGGGCAGTCTTGCTAGCATTACAAGAAAACAAAGGAATGAAGTACAATGTGACGACGAAAGTGACGCCACGGGCCGCTTAGTCACCGTGAAGCTTCATGCTCTACCACCAAGGCAGCGATCGCAAGAAACTCTAGAGTAAAGTAATTTCCCTTGATTTCGAGGGGAAAAAAGCTTACAATTGTTTGAACTCAAGAGTATGATGCCTGCATTCATTTCAAAGTACATCTTTTAGAGCAGATGCAGCATCATCCTGCTTGTTATACCTTCCGTCCTGCACGGTTGATGATCGTTTCTTTCCATGGAACTTTGCCATCCGTGACAAAATATTGTGCCAGTCTGTCGTGCACATCTATAGCAGACCTACAATACAACATCGGAGCAGCTCAACATACATTGCATAAAAATGTTGGTTGACGCTGGCTTTCCATATTTACCTTGCAGAGTGGCATCCTTGTCTACTTATCCCTCTCAATGCTGAAAGGTCATTGCCGCCTGTCCTCCATAAGCCAGGAGTTCTGTTTCCTTGCCAGCCTTCACTATCGGCATAGCCAGATGGGCTGTAGGCAGATCTTGCCAATGCGCTCTCCAACATCATAAAGTTATGTAGCACAACATATGCCTTGCAAATATTTTCTGTTGTTTCCTGTGATGCTCTAAAAGGCCTCCTTAATATTCACCATCTTGCAGCCATTATGCCAAACGAACTTTCAATGACCTGGCGAGCCCGGCTTAAACGGTAGTTGAAAGTTGCTCTACTCCTCGCGTCCAGATGGGCTTAATTTAATCTGTGCTTCTGCAGGTGTAGAAAGGACATGAGGAAGATTATATGAAAGAATCTTGCCACTCCAAATCATTTTAAATTTTAACAATAGGGTAAAGGAACGATGAAATATAGTGAATAATGGCAGTGTTTGACAAAAGGCTTTCTGTTAGGATGGTGCATTACAAAATGCATTGTGTCACCCAGAATGGCTTGTATTGTATACTTGATCTCAAAATAAAGTGAGCATGGTTGCATGAAGTACTACTGCTTTTGAGTAAAAATATGTTGCCAGTTACTATAACAAAAAATAGAGATTTTAATGTGGACTTCAAGGATCACAAGCATAACCGTCTCTTTAAATGTGCATAAAGCTGTTTGGTCATATTTGACTAGGGTACTTCACCGAGATATTTGCTCTAAAATGGAGAACAAATAAATACTTCCTGGGCAACAACACCCTAGCAAAAATGTCCCATAGAAATGTGTACTGGTCCAGTACAATATTTTATGGGTTTTGTTGGTATACCTACTGGTTGTACTTGGATTTCTACATGACCAGTAGAAACTTGAACTGGTCCCACAGCTGGTACATATTGGCGTTTACTGGTCAAGTAGACATGGTTGTATTGGTTGTATCTGAATCTTTATGGGCCCAGTAGAGACTGATATTGGTCTATCTGCATGCACACTGGTTTGGACATGCTGTACTAGATCTACTCAGATGCCTATCAGGCATAGACTTAATATAGTTTAAACTGGTATCCAATCGCTTTATTTCTCCTAAGAGGCAGTGGTACCAATTTTGTATGCATTTGCATGACACCCACTCAAAACTGAAATTTTACAGAATGCAACAGTGGCTTAGTTTGGGCTAGACGATAAGTTTTTGAAAACATAGCGCAAAAAAGGCACATTGTATATTCGACGTGGTGGCTTTTCTAAAATAAAGTTGCAAGTTAGCGCCTGCCCCGTCCACATCTGTGTCGTCCGTGTCTTTTTTGCACTATGTTTTCAAGAAATTACAGAATGCACTGTAATGATTTGGCAGAGCATGACAAATTGTCGCAGTTGAAGTTGTAAACACATAGGAATACAATAATGCACATGTGAGGCCAGAGATAAACAGTGAATGTTTACGACTTATGAGTCTGGCACGAAACACAAAGGCGAAAACAGCAAACAAGCTATCAAGACTACTAAAAACAAACTATATGCAATGAAGAAACAAATCCAAATTGCACTAAAAATATCACACACTACCAATTAGAGGAGACTCAGTGAAAAACCACAAGGTGAAAACAGCAGAAAAATTAACACACTAACAAGAACAGGCCACTCACAATGAAGAAACACAAGATGAAGATAGTAGAAAAAACATCACACAATGACAAAAGGTGAATGAGATTGAAGAAAAACAAGATGCAAACAGGAAATACCACACACTATAATGAAGAGATGATTGACACTGAACAAACACAAAAGATAAATATACAAAAATATCACAACCAATATCCCTTATCCCACAGTTCAGGTGTCCCCAGATATGCTAGACAGATACTGCACCATTTCCTTTCCCCAAAAACCAATTTTCATTTTCATTTCACTGACAGTAAATACACTGCAAAAACCCAGTTCATTTGCAGTCTTAGTAAGGGCTGTACCAGCTAAAGTGTGATGCAAACCAAAAGAATAAAAATAAAGAGAAATAATAGAAGTGAAAATAACAAGAAAGCCATTCATTCAGTCCTTCTCAAATAAATTTGGCATGTCTCCAACATAACACACACGGCCAACATCCATGGCGACTGAAACACTGCTAACCTTGTCAGCAGCCAGCACTACCTTCTTGGAAGTTTTGGCACATTTGTGGATATGTGGCAGATCCCTATAACTTTCAGAAGCCAGGCATGTACACAACAACAAACAAGTGCTGTCCGGCAACTGAAATACACTCTCCAGAATGTAGTACTTTCCCTGTACACATCTGAATATACAGTTCCGTGTCTTTTTTGCGCGCCTGTAACCTTCTACACGAAGACGTTGTCCATTAACATCCATGCGTTTAAATTTCATTAATGGAAGAACCTGTCCAAGCTTCTCCTGGACAGCACACCGCACCTGCTCATCCATTTCATTTAACAGAGTGCCTCTTCCCAGTGGCTTTTCAGTGGAGCTTTTTGCCTGCACATGAGGAAGGCATTAACGTGTCGTACACAGCTTGCACTTGAGATGTTGGATTGAGAGTATTTGCCAGCTTTGTTATTTGGAGTCTCATGGCAAACCGCTCAAGGATTTGCAGTGGTACACCATTAGCATCGCTAATGAGCTTGAGAAGCATGCCATTTCCGGACTCAAAAACAAAGGCCGAGTGCGACCACAGCGGCCCAAGCTCCAACACGCTCTTTGGCAGATGCAGGAGTTGATGCACGTTGAAAGTCATTGCCTCACGACCATACAACTCCTCCATACTAAGCACAAAGCATGATAGTTTATCCATAGCTTCATGGATGTCCTCCTTCATCATTTCGTCCTTGAGCAGGATGTAGACCGCTGCCACGAGCGAGCAGAAATGGTGCAAATACTCCTCTGGCAAGATGCCTTCTAGACAGGGAACAGAATAAAACAGAAGCCACCATTTCCACTCGCTTTCCATAGCGCTCTTTCCCCAATGCTACGTGGCAGCCTTGAAAACCACTGAGGGGGCTTTATGCTCAATAGCCTTGTGTTGACTGAGTGTGGCAGGAACTCCATCCAATGTATGAAGCAGGCTGGACACATGCAAACCACGTGTCTGCAAGCTGCCTTGTCGCGCCTTCCAGCACACAATGCATATAATCCGGGCAGACTCCCCAGACAAGGTCAAAGTCAGGTAGGCGGGCTAGTGGTGAAAAGCCCTTCACACCACGTGATGGCTCTCCAGATATCAGTGATGATTTCATATGACTCCTCAGAATTCTGTTTGTCCTTGGCTTAGGATGACCCCCATCATCTGCCACTGGGTACTTCACAGACCCTGTAATTAGGACAATAGAAAGATTTGATTTGGCTGGCAGGTTTCGTGCAATTATGAGCAGCATAAACCTTAACGGAGTTTATTTTTGGCTAGCCTCGGTTGTATTTCCAGGCCCATGACTAACTGGCCAACATGGCCCAGAAAAGTGAAGGTAACAGGCACAGGCATGCACAGTGGGGAGGGCAAGGGAGCAGTGGCCCCCCAATCGACATAGGGAAGGAGGACACAAATTTTGTGCCATATTTTGTGCCCTGCTATCCAGAAGACAAACAGTCACTACATGAACTTTGGCTATCCTTATGGAGAGACCTGCACAAACCTATGGCAACAGGCTTTTAAAGCCAAGAACAAGCTGATGCATGCTGTATTACATGGGCTTGTTGCAAAACTATTTGATGTAATGTGGCAAGGCTATACAAGGCTTACATATTTTCTCATATAAACACGGCAGTAACTTCAGCTTCGCTCTGAGTTGATGGCTATACAAATACAAGTTTAAATGAAAGCCCAAAAATGCTGTTCCACATTCTGGTAAACAAAAATTTAAGTTTTAGAAGAATACTTACGGTTCACAAGAACAACTTTACGATGACAGTAGCTGCATCCGTAGTAGTCGTTGAACTGCTTGATATTTAGTACAGCTGCTCGTGCCGGAGCATCTACACAGCAGCAGGTAAACTTCATATTTGATGAATACTTTTCCCCGTCACATTCCCAATTCACTGCTCTACGCAGAGTTTCTGTGAAAACTTCCAGGAAGGACGCCATGTTTGGGTGGCTTTTGCCAAAATAGAGGCCACACAAGAGTACATGTTTCCAGCGAAGTGGTAATGGTAGCTCATTTACTACGGCTTGGATGGGCCACAGTGATGATTTACTGCATTTGAATGCTCTAGCTCCATCCGTGTTGAATGTAAGCGATACATCAGACCATGCAGCCTTCCCCATCTGCCGCTGGTAGAGCTTCCCATCCGTTATGTCTCTAATAACCTTGTTTTCTGATTGACGAGGATCAGATGCAGTGGCCCGTTTCTTTTTTAATGATGTCAGCAGGGTCTGGGCCACAGTGTCATTTGTGAGCATCACCTCGAGCTGCTTTTCAATGCTTACAGTGGCGAAGAAATTTTGCGCCGAGTTTGATGTGTTGCAGCTGGGACATAAAAATTCGCGCTTCTCGGGATTGGGAATAATTGCCCCACATTCTTCGCAAAAGTAGTGCCGTTTCACTATGTCCGCCTCCCAGCGCTTCCACACTTTCCTCAATAAATACTGAGAAGTGGGTAGGATTGGTTTCCCCAGAAAGAGGTTTATCACCCCCACAAGCTTCTCCATGTCGACCCAGTTTAACCCAGATGATGATGTGTACGCCATCAAAATGAACATGGCGTCTCTAACTGTTACGTCTGAGTTCGGCAGACGCTCAATGGAAAAAACATCACTGAACTCTCTATCACTGTCGCCGTCGTCCGCAGAACGGCAACTGTGCGTGTTGTCTCCGTCCACGTTTCTGTTGCAATGGTCGGCGACATCGTCTTCGTCCGCAGAGTGGCAACTATCAGAGTTTTCTTGGTCCGCATTTCTGCAGCGATCATCGCTGAAGTCGTCTTCGCCCGCAGAACAACTGTCCGCGTAAATGCTCTCTTCATCTGGTTTTCTGTAGCAATCGTCGTTGATGTGGACTTCGTGATCTTCGCGGCAGTTTTGTTGCTCTCGAAGATCACTGACAGAGGCATATGGAGTTGCGATTTCTGAAGACTGCTGATCAATGACGGGATTAGCAGTTGGAGGCGAGTGGTTTTGGATGCCCGTTTTCGGAAAGGTATTCGGTACCGTTGCAGGAGGTTGACGTTCTTCATCACGCCTCTTTTGGTAGAGCAACGTTGTCCTTGGCACAGCGTATTCCTCGCCCGGTTCTAAATACCTATTTCTTTTCTTCGCTCGCGGTGTGCTTTGCATTTCATCCATAACCTTCCTTGCAGCGATCACATAACAGCAACTAGATTGGATTGGATAACAGTCAGCTAAGGAATGGCCATGACGTTGCGGCCAATGTATACGCACCATATATTTGCACATATCTATACTGATAATAACATTTCACTTATAGTAAAATTTATTGCAAAAATTATCATTTGTATTTATGCATATTTTGAGTTTTTAATTACACCAGGACAAAAATATAAAATAAATATAGAACTGCATACGTGGCTATCATCATCATCAGTACGCCACCACGTTTGTTAGCCACCCGAGGCCTGCCTTCCTTCCGCCTGACCGCCCAAGCCGCAGTGCACGTTTCTGTTGTCAGCGCTACGTGGGTGCAGTCATTAGATCTAGTTCATTTGGCGTAGTGCGTGTTTGCGACCTCTGAAGCGATCGCGATGTTCGCGTACGTAAGATTTCGTGATGACGATATGAAGACTGTTCTTCCGATCAGTCCGTTCCGCAGCTTCCAGCCGAAAGGCCTGAAAGACTTCGCTACAAACAAGTGGTACGAGGTCTTCTGGGAAGATAACGAGCAAAGCGGTTATTACCAAGCCCAGATTGTGCCGCGTTCAGTGATTTGCAAGCCTAGATAAAGCTTGTTTATTTGCTTATCTCGCAGACACAAAAGAAGAGGCCGAGCGCCAGAAACGGATTCCGGTGCCGCCGAGGCCGTCGGATACAGAGACGGAAGAAACGACGCCGTCGAGTGAGGATTCTTTGCGCGAGGTAAGCGCGTGTTTAGCGCGCGCACATTTAACATTCACTGCCTGATATTTTATCGAAATCAGGCCGCTAGTTTGTGTATACATTGCGCTGTATTGTCGGGCACATGACCAACTATGCCATGCCGCTGTCGGCGACTGTCGGCATGGTACCGGCATGTATTGCCGGAAAAGCACCACTAAGCTCTCCGCTTTGATCTCCTGGGCGGCTGATTGCCACTGCCTTGAACTAGGAGGCGCATAATATGCTTACAAGCCCGTATTACACGTCGCGACAAAGCATATTTAGGCCTTGTGGTCGTGCAACTGTGTAGCATGCCCGCACTGCGTAAAATTCTCACTGCATGTTTGCTTGATGGGTACTGATTGTGACATTTTTCTAATACTGTCATTTTCCCAGGTGATGAGGAAAGCTGCAGCTGAGAAGAAGAAAAAGAAGAATAATTCTCAGCGGATATTGCGAGAAAAGCAGTTGCAGCAGCTCATGGAAGATGAGCCTGACGAGCAGGCACATGAGCTGGAGCAGCTCAGGCGCGAAAATAAAGACCTGCGTGAAAGGCTCAAGACGATGGAGAAAGCGCTATGCTCTAAAATTTTTGATGCAGGTTTGTGTCATGCTTTTGTGTTATGCACTAGTTAGACTGATAGAGCATTGAAGGAAAAGGCAATTAAGGGAACAACAGAATGCCTATATGCATTTATCTGTCGTGCGTTTTTATGCATGCAACACCTCTTAGCGTTGGTATATTGAAGTGAATAAAGCATATTATGGCCTGTTATGTTTGGCACATTGTATGTAGTCCCCTTACAATTTTTTTTCCTAGAACAACTGATGAGCAGGCATTGCTCCTGCAAGCAGAAAAAGCCAGAAAGGCCCTTTCAGATGTACGAATTTCGTACATCTGAAAGGGTGCCCGCAAAGGGTGCCGTCAAAAGGATGCCCGCATTATCTGCACCAGCTGGACCAGAGAAAGTGCCCCCAGCTGCACCAGAGGCCAAACCTGCTGACCCGCCTGCAAGGGAGTCACAAAGGCCTGTGGCAGTGCTGGCCCCACCTCAGCCATCACTAGGCCACAATCCAGCCACACCAGAGGAGTGTGCAGCTGACCAGCTTGAAGGGTTGCCATTTCAAGCGACTGGCAGCAAGGTATGGAAAAAAACTGCTGCAGGTTATTGTTAGTTAGTTATATTGATTTTAATGGCGCAAAAGCAACTATGGCTATGATGCGCCAAACACAAGGTTAGGTTCTTGTTAAATGTTACACTTTTTATACCTAGAGTTTGTTTAAAACATTGGCTTCATTAAGAAACTTAAAAATGCTTGAAAGATCAACCAGTGCTTGATCACCTAAAAGCAACTTGGGGTGTAATGGGATGTATTCATTGTAGAGTGTTGTAAAATATTTTTTTCTTAGTTGTTCCAGTTTTCTACATGAAATTAAAATGTGGTTTACAGTGAGTACATCGCCGCACATTTCGCAAAGAGGTTTGTCTTGTTTTGTCAGTAAAAAGTTGTGTGTAAGGTGTGTGTGCCCAATGCGTAGCCGACATAAAATAACTTCAGTGAAACGTTCTTGATGTCTACATGATTTCCATTCTCCTAAAACGGGTTTTATAGAATGCAGTTTGTTGTTTGCCTGTTCTTCCCATGCAGCCTGCCACTTAATTCTGAGTTTACTGTGCACTAATTTCAAAAAATCCCTGTGTGGTATGTTATCTTGTTTTATTTGATCAATTCGAGCTTGTGCTGCGCATGCATCTGCTCTCTCATTACCTACAATTCCAACATGGCTGGGCACCCAGCAGAATATAATGTTATGATTTTGTTTTTTTATTTTAATTATGTTATGTATGATGTTTCCTATAATGGGTTCAGCGGCGTTTCTACAGTGCAGCGCTTTGAGCATACTCAGTGAATCGGTGTAAATGACGCTATTTTTAATGTTTTCTTTTACTATTTGGTCTACGGCTACAAAGACTGCATAACTCTCAGCAGTAAAAACCGATGCATACTGTGGCAGTCGTATCATTTTTTCATTTTTGTCTTGAATTACTGCACATCCAACATGACTTTCTGTTTTTGACCCATCAGTGTAGAATTCAGTGAAGGTGTCATATTTTTCTTGCAGTTCAAAGAATTCTTGTAGTATGAGCTGATGTGGCATTTCCTTTTTATGTAAGTGTGTCAGTGTGAAGTCGCACACTGAAGGCAGGTTGTACCATGGTGGTAAATTTTCATATTTTTGTGCAATATTCGGCAGGGCATCCAGTACTCCTAACTCTTCACATTTATCTTCGAAGCGCATTATTAGTGGCCGGATGGATTGTGGTTTATTGTTAAATAATCTTTTGGATGGGCACTTGGTAACAATGGGATAGCAGAGATGTTTAGGGAGAGAACGGGTTTTTAGGATGTACGTGCATGTTAGTGCGACTCTTCTATCCTCTAGTGTGGGCTCATTAGCTTCAACGTAAAGACTCTTTACCGGGGATGTTCTATAAGCTCCAGTTGATAGGCGCAAACCAAGATTATGAACAGGGTCCAGTCGTTTTAAGTAGGATGCTCTTGCCGAACCATATACCACACACCCGTAGTCTAGCTTGGAGCGCACTAAAGAGCGATATATTTGCAATAGGCATGCTCTATCGGACCCCCACCGTTTTCGCGAGAGTACCTTTAATACATTGAGGGCTTGGGATGCTTTCTTTTTCAGGTTGTTAATGTGGTGACAGAAATGTAAGTTTCTTGTCAAAAGTGACGCCTAAAAATTTATGTTCCTGTTTGACTGGCAGTGTGGTTTGATTCAAGCACAGATTGGGATCGACCTGTAGGCCTCGTCGTAATGAGAATAAAACAGCTACTGTTTTTTGAGGGGAGAACTTGAATCCATTTTTCTCTGCCCAAGCAGCCAGTTTATTGAGTGTGATTTGTATTTGTCTCTCGCAGGACAGTATGTTGGAAGAAGTGTATGCTATCTGTATGTCGTCTACATAAACTGAATACATTACGGACTTAGGTATTACTTTGGCCAAAGAATTCATTTTTACTATAAAGAGTGTCGTACTTAAAATGCATCCCTGGGGTACGCCGTTCTCTTGGTGAATGTCGTTGATAGAGTTGCTCCCAGACGGACTCTGAATGTGCGGTTAGTCAGGAAATCGTTCAAGCAGTTCAGCATCCTGCCGCGGATCCCTAGGTCTGCTAGGTCATGGAGGATGCCGAACTTCCACGCGGTATCATATGCCTTCTCCAAATCGAAGAAGACACCGATACAGTGCTGTTTGTGGATGAACGCCTCTCGGATGGTGTTTTCTAGGCGGACAAGGTGATCAGTGGTCGAGCATGCTTTCTTAAATCCACATTGATGTAAATCTAAGAGTCGGCGAGATGCAAGTGTGAAGGTCAGTCTAGTGTTTATTATGCTTTCGAAAGATTTAGCGATGCAGCTGGTGAGGGCTATCGGTCTGTAATTGTTAGGACTTGTTGGTTGTTTTCCGGGTTTCAGAAAAGGTACTATTATTGCTTTCTTCCACTCCTCAGGTATTTTTCCAGTTGTCCATATTTTGTTAAAGAATTTCAACAATGCCTGCACGGCAGCCTCAGAGAGATGGGCAAGCATTGCGTAATGCACATTATCTGGGCCTGGTGCTGTCTTTTTACCAGAAGATAATGCCCTAATCAATTCCTGGAGTGTGATGGGTTGATTGTAGTCCTCGTGCATACCTGCTGCAAATGGAATTTTTTGTTTTTCTGCTATTGCTTTGTGCTTCTGGAACGTGTTTGTGTAATTGGACGAACTGGAAACTTCAGAAAAATGCTCACCTAGTATGTTAGCCTGTTCTTCTAATGATGTTTGTGTCCCGCGTGTAGTCAATAGAGGAAGTGTGAAAGGGGTATGGTCACTACTGAATCTTCGAACTTTTTCCCACATTTTTTTTGAGGTTACTGAGCTGTTTATAGAGGACACATATTTCTGCCACGAGGTTTTCTCGGCAGTTCTCCGAACGAATCGCGCTCTGGCCTTGGCCCTCTTAAAGGCAATCAAGTTCTCCGCTGTGGGATACCGACGCAGAGAGCCCCAAGCTTTATTTTGTTTTTTTGCCAATGTGCATTCTTGTGTCCACCATACTTTATGTTTTTTGTGTACGAGTCCTGTTGTTTGTGGTATGGCTAGTGTAGCGGCCGATATTATGCATGTAGTAAATTTTCCATTAATTTCGTCTATGCTGAGATCTTCACAAAATTCTTTTTCTAGTGTGGCACTTGCTGTAAAAAGTGACCAGTCGGCGAGGTGAAGTTTCCAGCGCCGTGGTCTTGTGGGGATATCTGCAGTAGACGATGAGAGGCTGATGATAATAGGTAGGTGATCACTTCCCAGGGAGTCATTTAAAACATCCCATTTAAAATCTGTAAAAAGCGATGGTGATGCGAAAGCTAAATCGAGAAAGCTCATTTTTGCCGAGCTTGGGCAACAATAAGTTGCTTTTCCTGTATTTAAAAGACAGATGTTATATGAGAGGATAAAATCTTCGATTGTTTGCCCCCTAGAGTCGCAGCGCTCGCTTCCCCAAAAAGGGGAGTGAGCGTTAAAATCCCCAACTACCAGATATGGCTCTGGAAGTTCATCTATCAATTCTTCTAGATCATGGACTGTTAGTGTAAAATGTGGAGGAATGTATACGGAACAGATTGTTAGTGTTTTATAGTTGACGATGCTGACTGCAACCGCCTCAAGTTTTGTATTGAGCTTGATTTCTCGAGCAGGGACGCCGCTTTGGACGACAATTGCGACGCCTCCTGAGAGTCGATTTGCCTGCTCGCGATCGCGTCTAAAAGTTTGATAATGTTTCAGGATATGTACATGTTGTGGACCAAGATTGGTCTCCTGAAGACATAAAACTATGGGTAACATTGACCCTAAAATATTTGTTATGTCACTATAATTCCGCATAAGTCCTCTACAATTCCATTGAATTAAAAAAGCCATGCTTGTGTTTTTAAAAGAAAATGAAAGGAGATTTACTTATGAGGTGGGCCCGTTATGAGGGGCCTGTCTTTTTTTCGCTCAAGAGAGCTGTTCCGCCGCTGTAATGGAGGCGGAGTGGGTGTTGTATCCATCACCTCAACAGAGGTGCTGGAGGACCGCGCAGCCGCGGTTGTGTTAGTTTCAGGCCTCTCCCGACGGGGGGAGGTCCTGCGGGATGCCGACCCATGGACCGGCGGTCCCTGCTTTGGCAGTGACAGGGCAGCTTTCGCTGACCCTGCCTGGGGCGTGGATGGCCCTGCCATAGGCTCGGTGGGAGCGGCCTTGGCAGGTCCCGGAGTGCTGTGCGGTGCTACGCCCCTGCGCACCACATCAGCGAAGTTTTGTTTTGCTGTGAAGGAGAATGTATTTGTAAGCGCAAAACGCCTTCTCGCTTCTTTAAAAGAAATGTTTTCTTTGGTCTTTATGGTGATAATTTCTTTTTCTTTCTTCCAGGACGGACACGCCCTGGAGTATGCAGCATGTTCTCCTTCACAGTTTGGACAGCACAGGGCTGCGTCACATACATCAGACTGGTGATCCTTAGAGGCACATTTTGCGCAAGTTTTACGGCCGCGGCAGCTCTGTGAGCCGTGGCCGAACCTTTGGCAGTTGAAACACCTGCGAGGGTTTGGTATGTATGGTCGTACATTGATTTTCAAATATCCCACGTCGATTGTGTCGGGCAGGGTGCTGGTGTTGAACGTCAGGATCATGTGTTTTGTGTCTATTTCCTTGTTGTCCTTCCGGATTTTGATTCGGTGGACATCTATGACGTCTTGGTCGATGAGCCCTTCGAGCATTTCTTTTTCAGTTATGTGAAGGAAATCATCTTCCGATATTACGCCTCGGACAGTGTTTAGTGAGCGATGAGGAGTCACGGAGACCGGGATTTCCCCTATGGACGTTAGGTTGGAGAGCTTAGAATGTTGGACATTGTCAAACAGTTCGAGCAGTAAGTCGCCGCTGGCCATTTTTGACAGCTTATAACCAATGCCTAGGGTTTCAGTCAAGCACTTTGACACAAGGAAGGGGGATATTATTCTTGCCTGTTTATCTTGTTGTTCACTGTGGATCACATGATATTTGGGGAAAGTTACTTTTCTTTTTTGAAAAAAGTTGTCTGCCTCGTTCCGCCCTCTTTTGAGAGAGCGATCAGGTTTTGAAAGTTGGGGAGCCATAAAAAAACTTTGTTTTTCGGTCATGGTGCCAGCCACCCACCACGGAGTCCAACAAGGGGACGGGACAGGAACTTGAAAGCAAGTCCTGCCCACGCCAGCTGTACACCTCAACTATAACCAAATATGACGCAACTCAGGGTAGTTGGTCACACAAGGTTAACCCTCGCCGCCAGGAAAAAAGGAAAAACCAAGAAGTGAGTAGGATATAGGAGAGTTGTGAGACAGAGATAGGAAAGTTAAAGATGAAGAGGAGGATAGGAAAAGGCGACTGCCGATTCCCCCCGGTCGGGTCAGGCCGGAGGTGCCGTCTGCAGGAAGCTGGGGCCAAAGTGGTGTGTTGCTTCCGCCAAGGGGCCTTAAGGGTCCAAACGCTCGGCATCGGCTCAACCACCAGGATCCCCTTTTCCCCGGACACGGCGATGCCACGCACGGCGAGGCGCGGGTGCTCGGGTCCGTGGTGATGCACAGTTCACCATCATCCCCTTGCGGAGATGTCCCTGCGGATGCTCGGGAACCCGCGGTGTCGCCACTCACCGTCGCGACGCCTGCAAACTGCAGGCGCCCCCCTGCGAGGGCAGGTTATTGTGGTCACTGTACTGTGAGACCTTGTGCAGTGCCCATTTAATGACGGGAACAGGTCCTCTTGTGCCAAGGCATGGTCTCTATGGAGAATTTGCTTGGCAGAAGTACATTATTGTTTTCTTTGATTTGTTGAAGACTTAGCTTTGTTAGCAAAATTGTTCATCTGCTGTTTAATAACTAATCCGTTTGCATGTGCTATTCGGGCATATTTTTGCAGCACAGTTTGTATGACACCATAGCGAATGTGCAAATCTCTATTTTGTTTTCGTTGTCAGTAGGTGTTTAGTGTAGAAATCAAAGTTGATTATGTCTTCCTTCTTTCTACTAAACACCACACTGTTAGTCTAGTAGTGTTCTGGAAAGGGAACTACTGAATTGACCTCAATCTGGATATCCTGTTGGCACAGTGTAATCTTCCAGTTTCCTGACATCCTTTTCATCTCAGTGTTCTGCGTTTATACCAGACCATCGGTATAAACACAGGTGTGTTCTTTTTCTGCACAACAAGAACATTCTGATGCTAGAGATTATGATGAAAGTAAAAACCTCAGTCTTCACACTGATGTCGAATGGGCATTCGCACTGCGTGCATGAAAAGAGCATTATAAGGGCAGGTGGTGATGGATAGAAAGGGTGGGGGGAAGGAACCCGACTGCTCAGCAGCCGGGCAATAGAAGAGGCAATGGGCCAGGTCCGCATAGATGCAGGGGCAGTTGGGACAGGAAGGGTCCGACCGATAGCGATAGAGGAAGAGGCGGGACGGGGTGATAACTGCATTCATCTGAATGTGCCGAAGAAGGCGAGACTCCGGCACCGTGAGTGATGGATGAGGGGGAGGGTAAAGGCGTTTGTCGAGGCGGAGCTCAAGGTAGACCTCTTTTATGGTGCGGCGAAGGGTGAGCCTCCCACCGTCCTCCGAGGGCTTGGGCCAGGGGATCAACGGTGCCCGGAAAAGTGTGTCGCGGGCGAGCTGATGGGCCAGCTCATTGCCGTCAATCCCTGAATGCCCAGGGACCCAGCGGAGGAAAACGATGGAAGGCTGCAGTGCGGAGACCGCTCGCTCGACCTCCTGTTGGAGAGAAGGGGTCAGGGTGCGTTTCTGTATGTGGTGTATAGCGGCTTGTGAGTCTGAATAGACTGTGTACTCTTGGAGAGAAGGAAGGAGGGCAAATGCTTGGCGCTGAATGGGAAGAAGAACAGCGGCTTCTGGTCGCCCAGGTGGTCGACATGCTCGGCCTATAAATTATGGTCGAATAAAAGTCTTTACTACTACTATAAGGGCAGGCACTTTCTCGCAGCTGTCTGGGGCCAGATGCACTGAACCAGTTCCATATCAGTCCGTGGGTCATACAAGCGGTGTTCATCATCGTTTTTTTTTACCGTTCGTTTGTAACGTTTCCTTAAAAACAGTGCTTGGTAGAAAATTAAGCTGTACATGTCACCTACTACTTTTGTTTTTCAGGTGTTCTTGGGGCATGGAGTGTCGTTGACCAGAGAAGGCTTCAACCATTTGATGTCGAGGCAAAAAGATTCGGTTTTTGTTCGCGAGGCCTGCGTTCAAATATTCTCCACTGCAGGCCTTGTGGGCAAAAGCATCACAGGGAACATGTGCAACAGGACAATGGCAGACCCCAAACCCCCCTTGGACCAGCAGAAATATGCTGCACTCAATGGTATGTGCCCAATTTTTGACAGCAGATATTCCAGACGGACCTTACTGAAGTGAATTATTAAGTAATATGGCTCGTTTTTTTGTCACTATGCTTCTGTGCAGGAGCTACGCTGCAGTAATCAACACATTTTGTAGTGAATGCAGCTTAGTCTGTAACAGGCCAGTTATCTGCACAGCTGCTCCTACAGTTGGTCCATGGTGATTTTAAGTGCAATAATTTCTTCTTTCCTGTGGATGTGATTGATTTGGGTTTCTTTGCTCTTACAGCATTCTTCCAGCACTATCTGGAAGCAAGGTATCAAGCCGACGAAGCCAGGCGGCGGCATCGTAGCCTGAACAAGATTGTGGCGGGCAAGCTTGCCGACGTCATGAAAATGCAGAGGCGAGATGTTTAAATAAAGTGCAGCCTTTACATTGTTTCTGCTTGCTTATATTCCAGATGTGCTCTGCCTGGCTCAAGTGTGTGCAGGCAAATGATCCAGTTGGGACCTTATAATAATGCCCTTGTTGGCATGGTGTCAGTATAACGTCTTTCTCGTGCAGCTTTTTTCAGATGCTGCCATTTCGAGCTGCATGGAGTAGGCCTTAGGATTGGCAAGACGATGCAGCGTCTCAACAAAGCCTTTGATCACATATGCCATGAAGATGGGGGAATTTGCAAATAAAGTATATACATTGTTCGAATCCCTTGCACCTGTTTGTTTTGCTGCCAGAGACCAAAACTTGTGGGCCAGTATGCTTACTGGACCATTATGGTTACTGGACCAAAATGCTTACTGGACCACTAAGCTTACTGGTCCAGTATGGTTACTGGACCAATATGCTTACTGGTGTCAATAACCCAGTAGGCTACTGGTTTTTTCTATCGGACATTTTTGCTAGGGCAGCTACTTCAATGAGCATCACGCAATTACTGGCTGTAAAATGCATAAGGGAAGGCTTCATCGCCTACAATCACATAGGCAATGACACCTGCCGACCCGACAGTGGTGGGGGATGGAATACCACACAAGCCTTCGCTGAGGGTTTTGAGCAAATCTGACCGCCAAAATATACCAGAATCTTCTTCACCACCATAGTGGTAAAGATCGACATATGTGAGTCTGAAACAAAGAGGCATAACAGAAGGAAATCAGTGAGCTAATAATGAGTGCTATAATAAATAGCTCGATGAGAAAGACCACGTTAAACCTCTGCAAAATAAATGACGTCACTATGGGACAATATTTTATGCAGGTATTGATAAAAATAATAAGTGCATGTTATCAGTACTTTATGCAGTTAATAAGCACTTTTAGCACTTTATATATTTTACACAATTGACCTTATTCCTTACCTTACAGTCTCAGAAGAATGACAAGTGCCCATTGCCACATGTGAATTATAACTATATGTTCTGACAATCTTAGACCTCAGAAGCCTGGCATAATTATGAGCAATAAGTATGAGCAGATAGTTATGAAGACCGTAAAGATCCAAACTGGAAAACCACCGACTTGCAGCTGCAGTCAAGAAATGTTTTTTTGACAACCACTAAAACAATGCAAAAACCAAAAGCAACACGGATTTTTTTTTCGACAGTGAGGGCACCTATCTAAAGCATATTTACATTTACAGTAATTTGATGACTAACCAAACTGGCATCGGTGCAGCACTGAGAAAAAAAAAACAGAAGCAATATAGAGTAAGAGTTTTTGACAACCAATATCATTTTCTGGCAGCCTGTTCATGCATGCTATGTTTAATGCAAGGAATAATGAAGCTGTAATAATTTCAACTGTGACCAATTTTGTCCTTTTATCCCTTCCATTTTTTCCCATACCCTTCCAAACAAACACATTGGCAAACACTTCCTCAACTTCCAATGAGGATCTTGGTCTGGGTTACTTGGTTCATTGTTTTTGGGATAGGCAGAACGGGCGCTGCGCCCATCCTGTCTTCCGTCTTCCTCTCATTTTTACTCTATGGCGCTGTGTCGCAAAAACTTTCTCTAGAGATGCTCATGGTCTTGCTGCATTTCTTACAGCATTCAGTCCACTTTGCCATTAATGTTTAGCATTGGTGCAACCAAAAGAGCAAAGCACTGAGGTGTACATGGCTAGAATAAAGTTGAAACCAGATGCAGATAATAACTTTACCTGTAATGTGCATCACAGTAGGACAAAAGAATGACACTGAAAGTTTTTTTGTAGTTAAGATTGCTTGACCCAGAGTCATTTGGGCATTCAATGTTTACATGTTTGAGGTCAAGGCTCCTAATGCAATTTGGAAAATTCCAATACTGTTCCATGTCGAATGCAATCTGAAACAGACACAAATTTTGTGATGATTTCTGGTGCAGATCTCAAACTTATTAATACAGGAAGGTGATCGCTGCCATATGGGCTGTCGATAATGTCCCATTTAAAATCGTTACAAACAGAAGGTGAACTAAAAGACAAATCTAAACAGCTCATATTGCCAGAGGTTGGCGAGCAGTATATGGCCTTTTCCGTGTTTAAAAGACATACATTGTTTGTGAGAATAAAATCTTCGATTGTTTGCCCCCTAGAGTCCCCCAAAAAGGGGAGTGAGCGGTAAAATCCCCAACAACTAGATATTGCTCTGGAATTTCATCTATCGGTTCTTGTAGGTCATGGACTGTTAATATAAAATGTGGAGGAATGTATACGGAACAGATTGTTAGTGTTTTATAGCTGACGATGCTGACTGCAATTGCCTCAAGTTTTGTATTGAGCTTTATTTCTTGAGCAGGGACGCCGCTTTGAACGACAATCGAAACAGCTCCCGACAGTAAATTTGCCTGCTCTCGATCGCATCTAAAAGTTTTATAATGTTTCATGATATGCACATGTTGTGGATCAAGATTGGTCTCCTGAAGACATAAAGCTATGGGTAACATTGACCCTAAAATATGTGTTATGTCACTAATTCCGCATAAGTCCTCTGCAATTCCACTGAATTAAAAAAGCCATGTTTATGTTTTTGAGAGGAAATGAAGGGGGATTTACTTATGTGGTGGGCCCGTTATGAGGGGCCTGTCTTTTTTCCGCTCATGAGAGCTGTTCCGCCGCTGTAATGTGGGCGGAATGGGGGTTATATCCATCACCTCGCCAGAGGTGCTGGAGGGCCGCGCAGCCGCGGTTGTGTTAGTTTCAGGCCTCTCCCGACAGGGGGAGGTCCTGCGGGGTGCCGACCCATGGACCGGCGCTCCCTGCTTTGGCAACGACAGGGCAGCTTTCACTGACACTGCCTGGGGCGTGGATGGCCCTGCCATAGGTTCTGTGAAAGCGGCCTTGGCCGGTGCCGGATTGCTGTGTGGTGCTATGCCCTTGCGCACCACATCAGCAAAGTTTTGTTTTGCTGTGAAGGCGAATGTGTTTGTAAGTGCAAAACGCCTTCTCGCTTCTCTAAATAAAATTTATCTCTTTTTCTTTCTTCCAAGACGGACACGCCCTGGAGTATGCAGCATGGTCTCCTTCACAGTTTGCACAGCACAGGGCTGCGTCACATCCGTCAGACTAGTGATCATTCGAAGCACATTTAGCGCAAGTTTTGCGACCGCAGCAACTCTGTGAGCCGCGGCCGAACCTTTGACAATTGAAACATCTGCAAGGGTTGGGTATGTATGTTCCTACATTTACTTTCAAATATCCCATATCCATTGTGCCGGGCAATGTGCTGGTGTTGAATGCAAGGATCAAGTGTTTGGTACCTATTTCCTTATTGCCTTTCCGGATTTTGATTCGGTGGACATCTACGACGTCTTGGTCGGTGATTCCTTCGAGCATTTCTTTTTCGGTGATGTGAACAAAATCATTTTCGGATATTATGCCTCAGACAATGTTAAGTTGATCGATGGGAAGTCACGGAGACAGGGATTTCCCCTATGAACTTAAGGTTGGAGAGCTTAGAGTGTTGAACATTGTCGCACAGTTCGAGCAATAAATCACCGCTGGCCATTTTTGAGAGCTTATAGCCAATGCTTAATGTTTTTGTCAAGCACTTTGACACAAGAAAGGGGGATATTATTCTTGCCTGCTTATCTTGTTCTTCACTATTGATCACGTGATATTTTGGAAAAGTTACTTTTCTTTTTTGAAAGAAGTCAGACCTGCCTGATTCCACCCTCTTTTCAGGGAGCGATCAGGTCTTCAAAGTGGTGCCAGCCACCCACCACGGAGTCCAACAAGGGGACAGGCCAGGAACTTGAAAGCAAGTCCTGTCCACACCAGCTGTACACCTCAACTATAACCAAATATGACGCAACTTGGGGTAGTTGGTCACACAAGGTTAACCCTCGCCGCCAGGAAAAAAGGAAAAACCAAGTAAGTAGGATATAGGTGAGTTGTGAGAAAGAGATAGGAAAGTGAAAGATGGAGAGGGGGATAGGAAAAGGCGGGCGGGTCAGGCTGGAGGTGCCGTCTACAGGAAGCTGGGGTCAAAGTGGTGTGTTGCCTCCGCCAAGGGGCCTTAAGGGTCCAAACGCTCGGCATCGGCTCAACCACCAGGATCCCCCTTTTCCCCGGACACGGCGATGCCACGCACGGCTAGACACTGGTGCTCAGGTCCATGGTGATGCACTGTTCACCATCATCACCTTGCGGGGATGTCCCTGCGGATGCTCGGGAACCTGTGGTGTAGCCACTCACCAACGCCTGCAAGTTGCAGACACCACCTGTGGGGTCTTTGTGAGATCTCACCGCTATAGAGGAACGCTGTTTCAAGTAGATGCTTGCGTTCAAGTTGAAGTGGTTATTATATAACAGATAAAACATTTTTAGTCTGGCAACCTTCCTTCGCTTTAAAAGTTGAGGCAAGTTTAGTTCACGAAGCATGTAAGTCACTGAATCTGTAAACCTGTATTTTGACAAAATGAACTTAGCCGCCCTTCTCTGCACTTCTTCGATTGTGTCAATTTGGTTTTTCTGATGCGGATCCCATATGACGCTCGCATATTCTAGTGTCGGTCGTACCAGCACGAGATAGGCTGTTAGTTCTGCTTTTGTGGAAGCAACCTTTAGTTTTCTTCTTATCAACCACAGTTTTGTTTCGGCCTTTGAGCATGTTATTGATGTGTGTGTGCCAGTTTAGATTTGAAGTTACAGTGAGGCCTAGATTTCTGAAATGGTGGACTCGAGTTATATAGTGCCCATTTATTTCATAATCGAAAGAAAATATATTTTTGGTTTTATTGGAAACTGTAACAAATAAAGTTTTTTCATAAATAATTTCCATTTTGGATAATGTGCGCCATTGATTGATAGCGCTCAGTGCCGAATTTAGTAGTAACTGATCTTCTTGGTTTGAAATGACAAAGTAAAATAAGCAATCATCCGCAAAAAGCCGGACTGTAACATGGGGCGGAATAATAACTGCGATATCATTGACGCAGCATAAAAATAACAAGGGACCCAGCACATACCCGAGAGACTCCCGAGGGCGTCTGATTTAGCGCCATCTAATTTTACGAACTGAGTTCTGTTAGATAAGCCTGTATCCACCGCACAATATTCCTGTTTATGCCAAGCTTGAACAGCCTATCATTAAGTTCATGTGGGACACGGTCAAATGCTTTAGATATGTCCAGGCAATCTGCATCCACTTGATCCCTGTTGTTTATTGCTTTAGAAAAATCGTGCACCGTTTCTACACGCTGGGTAACAGTAGATAACCTCTGTCCAAAACCATGCTGATTGGGATTTAGCTTGCTGTTGCCTTCAAGATAGTCGGATAAGCAGTTTGCCAAGATATGCTCAAGTATCTTGCAACAGGCGCAAATGATAGAAATAGGTCTGTTATTATCAAGAATGTGCTTGTTTCCAGATTTGTGTATTGGTACTACTTAGCCTGCTGCCAATCATTTGGTAAAGAATGCTGCTCTAGAGATGCCTTAAATATGATAAGTAAATATTTAGCTACCCATTCGGCATATCATCAAACTCATTTCGAATATAATCGGGAGCAGAATTTTTCGTGCCTAAATTAAGCAGGAGGGAAAATAAGCCTCGCCCAGACAAAGTACTATCTGCCATGTCTGACGGCGGTATGCACTTTTCGCTACTAGAATTCTCAGGCGAAGATGTAGGGTGGCTGAACACAGAATGAAAATAAGTATTGCACCTGTTGGTAATCTCTGATTGATCAGTAATAACATGACCATCCACTTCAATAAGCCTCATTTGTTCATATGAGGGTGAAAGGTGACGCCAAAAACGCTGTGGGGAAGTTTTCATAAATTCTGTTAGCTTTTTTGAAAAATATTGCTCTTTCGCTGTCATCAACATCTGTTTAAGCATCAAGGAAAGGTGCGAAATTTCATTTTGATGCTGGAAAGCCTTGCCACTTCTGCTTTCTTCAGAATCTTAAGACTTCATAGGGAATTTCAGGATGATGTAATCGCTCACCACCACAAAAAATCTTATTACTCGTGCAAGAAACTCTTGCTTGTCTGCAATCTTCAGCCTTTTTAAGATTTGTAGTTTGGCTGCCAATTACTAGGTCATCATCATCCCTCTGGTTGCCAGATTTGTAATCAATATTTGTTAGCTCAGAACTACTCTTAATAACTGATGGTTTGACGAAACGCAGTAAAATCTCCCTGAACAGGTTGTTCAGAACTTCCTGAAGCACATGTACCTGGGGAGCTCCAGACTGCAAATTCTGGTATGACTGACAGCAAGAAGGCACAGTGTGCCTTGTTGACATCTGATGAAAGGAGCATAAACAGTCTTTCTTGCCTATTAAAGACCTTGGCCACTTGCTGCTTCAGAGCTTGTTTGAAGGAGCAGAGTCGGAGATGTTCAGCCTTGGTCGCTTGTTTTGATGTGCAAACTTTGCTGTCCGTGTCGACTTCTGAGAGTGATTCCAAGGGTTTCTTCGACGGCTTCACTTCACTGAAAAAGAAGCTGAGCAGTGGCTGCCATTGGTCAACAAGCCGTTTCAAGCTCTTGCCAAGGGATAATCGAGTGTTGACGTTTCAGGATTCTTTTGGATGTTTCAGGATTAATGCAAGCACTGAAAAGCTGTCAGCTTGTCTTTCCTTTTTGAACTCTTCTCCAGGGAGTAGACTTTAATCATCACGTCATCCACACTTACAGGAAGGCGCGCCGAACCCTTCTGAGCTGCCAAATTGATTAAATGGCAACATCCAAGGATCGCAATGTTCTCATGGTTTTCTTTGAGAACGGCAGTAACACCATTCTTAGATCCGATCATTACTGAAACGTTATCGCACGCCATGCTGACACAGTTCCGTAGAGGCACGTTGTTGGCCTTCAGCATGTCTACAACATGCGCACCAATGTTCCGTCAAGTTGAGTCTCCTTCGAGTGTAGGCATTGCTAACAAAGCAGTACGAGCAATGCTGTCGACGAATGTGACAATAAGGTAGAGCTTTGCATCATTGCCAGCGTCGCTGCTCCCATCGGTAGTGACAGAAAACAGTCCAGGTTGAAGAATGCTTACAACACTACTGACCTGTTGATTGGCCATTCTGACAATCGCAGCCATTTTTGAGGGAGCGCAAGCGTAGGCCATTGCCTCTTTGGAGTTTCCAAAAAGATTTTCCTTAAGAGGTCGCCCGCATGGTCTGCTGCACTGAATGGCACGTTGTGCTCGATGAGAAAAGCTGTGCAAAGGCATTCTATTTTAATAGTGCCTTGGTCCACCTAAGCACTAAAATATCCACCGAGATTCTCGCTGGTGTCAACGATCCACGCCAAGTCCTTGTGCTTCCTTGTTCCGAGATGCAGCAGGATGTCCAGACGGCCCGCGTGCACAATGTTCACATCACAGCGGCAGAAAGCATATTTTTCACCCTTGTGAGATTTTTCAATGCACGGAAAATCCTTCAAATAACTTGGTATGAACACATTAAAGTACCTCTTGCCAGGCATCTTACAACGGCACCCACAGCAACAACGCTGCAGGCCGCGGAAATCACAACGCCACCGGCAACACAACAGCCCTAAGAAGCCCGGCTATGCAATGTCAACGACGGCGATATGACCGCATCAACCGCACCATTTCGAACGGGCAAACGCAGAAGAAAGAACGGAATGGTGGTGATGATGATGGCTATCCCCTTTGCGAGCCACCAAAATGCTAACACAGTATCGGAATTTACGGTGTGCCACTGCTGAATGACAAAATAAACAAAAATCGTTAAAATAGAGCAGACATTATGACACTTGTAAAAAAAACACTGAAAATCAGGCACTTTACAATAAAATTGTGCAATTAGACTACATTGATAATGAAATTAAACAACAGGTTTGGTTTAGGAGGGTTAACGTCCAAATGCGACTCGGGCTATGAGGGATGACGTAGTGAAGGGCTCCGGAAATTTCGACCACCTGAGGTTTTTTAATGTGCACTAACATTGTACAGTAAGTACATGGGTCTCTGGAATTTCGCCTCGATTGAAATTCGACCGCTGCGGCCGGGATCGAACCCGCGTCTTTCGGGTCAGTAGCCGAGTGCCAAAGCAGGCAGCTGGGCTCCCCAGCCGCCTCTTATCATCCCGCAGCGATCGCGCTGTTCTGCTGCTGTATAAAAAGACTGCTTTATGGCACCTGAAAGAGACGCCGAAAATGAGCTCAGAAGATATAATCGTGCTTCCCAGGCCCAGGCAAACCATGAACCTCAAGGCAATTTTCCAGCATGGCGAGTTGGGAGTGGCTATTGCCCAGCACGTGGAAGGAGACGCTGACGCTGCGCTCAGCATATGGCCAGTCTGGACCCAGACCCTCGTGGTTTGTGGGACCCAACACATCAAAGCAGCCAATAAGTTCACTAAAGACTCTGACCTCAAGACCGGAGTAGGCTCCCATCCAATTCGGGGCCATGTGAAGCTTAATGGTGAGGTGTGCCGAGGTGCGATCGGGATGCAGGCTGATGAGAGGACGGCTACCCTCAAGAATAAGGTGGAGTGGCGTGAAGGTGAGATAGCCTTTGTGCGCAAACTGGGAATAACAAATGTAGCAGCGCTTACCTTTGTGGCCCGCAAGGTGCCCCGCTGCACACACAATTGTGAATGCATACTTGTGCGAGAATACAAACAGACGATTGCCTGCATGCTTCTGCTGTGGGACCATCGGCCACCAGGTCGACAACTCGTCACACTCGGACATCGGAAGAGGTGGATTTTGCGTGAAACATGTAGGCGCTTCCAAGCAGTCTAAGCGAACATGACTGTACCCCATGCTGCATGGTCTGTGGGCAGGCCACTTGACTGGCTCCCCGGACAAGTTTCGGCGTCTACGATTGAGACCGATAGCCCAGCAGCACCGGGGGGCAACCAAGCCAAGCAAGTCGAGCAAGTCCCCTGGGAACAAGACGGGCAAGTCCGGCCAAGCTGTTGGGCAACAAGGGAGCAGGAAACAACCACCTCCCGCCACCTCCCGCTTCCAAAATGGCGAAATCCGGGACTGGTGCCAAGCCGCCAGCTTTCAAAGCTGAGTATTTTCCCCCCCTTGGCAACAGCCCAACTTCAACAACAAAGGTAAGCAACTGGGTGGGCGTCACCTCTATTTCCTCTCCCTCCCCTTCCCCCTCGAACATGAGCTGAGAGAAGAGCTAGCGTTTCTCAAAAACCCGAACGCACAGCTAGAATCCAAAATGAATGCACTACAAAACACTAGGGCAGAGCTACCTCTCGGAAACAATGGAGGACGCTGATGAATCGGCGCCTGCGTGCTCGAGCGTTGCTCCATTGTCAAGTGCTCTCACTGCAAATCTGGAAAGCCACGTGATGGATATTGAGCAAAATGTGGCCGATAACATGGCCCAACAACCAGCGATTATTACACAAATCATCATATCATCATTACACAAACCAAAAGAAAACAGTATGTGATCAGTTGCTTGAAACGCTAAAAATGTAATGAACAGTGTAAGTTGCTGACCTTGCTGGTTCAGAGATGTTGAAGTGCAAGACGGGCGCTTCTCTCGCATGCCTGTTTTTAGTTTGCACTGATGGTCTTTTTATGCCAGAAATGCCTTCGTTTGTCTCACTGCCACCACAGGTGCCAACCACGGCTGATCGGCAGAAGGCAGCAGAGGGATTTTTAGAGAAGTGGAACTTCCCCCACTGTGTGAGTGCCGTGGATGGGAAACACGTCCAAATACAGGTCCCACCAAACTCAGGAAGCCTGTATACTTCAACTATAAGGTAATGTCAACAGTGGCCCCCCTTTTTTTTGCAAATCACAATATTATCTTGTATATATGAACTGTTCATCATTACAGGGCATGTACTCTATAGTACTGATGGCTGTCGCTGACAGTAACTTGAACTTTATTTTAGTACACGCTGGGGCCTATGGAAGGCAAAGCGATGGTGGAACACTCGGGAGCTTCAAGATTTGGCAAATTCCTGGAGTGTGGCCTTCTTGGCTTTCTGCCACCAAAGTTGTTGCCTGAAACATCAACGGTGGTACCCCATGTTTTCATTGGGGATGAAGCTTTCCAGCAGCGACAAGACTTTCTTTGGCCTTACCCAGGCAGAAGCCTGGATGATGATAAAAGGTTTGTTGCAGCGATAAATTGATTTACTGTATATGTGGGTGTCATCACTAGCCAAGTGGCAAAGAATGCCGACATATTTTGATGTGGCTCTCAAGGTCACAAATAGAATGTGCTTTATCAAAATTCTTTTCAGGAAGTTTATAGAAAACACATTCGGAGTGATGACCTCCAGATTTCAAATCTTTCACCGTGTTATCAATCCTGAGAATGCAGTTTACATGGTAATGGCTACATGTGTCCTATATAATTTCCTAACTGAAGATGCAGCTTACATGCCTCCAAATTATGCAGACACGGAAGATTAATACGGCAACGCGACTGAAGATCAGTGGCGGCAAGAAGAAGACACAAGAGCCATGCATGATTTGGAGCCTCCAGTGGGCCATAACTACAGTCGCAATGCAGCTGCAACAAGGGACATTTTCAGGCAGTACTTTACAAGCACACAAGGAGCTGTGCCATGGCAGTGGGCATCAGCTGGGCTGCAGCACTGAAGACAATGCTTTTATGTTGCCTATGTGTGCGTGTGTGTGGTGCAGCATGCAAGTGCAAGATAGGATAGGATAGGTGTAAGTGTAAGATAGGCCTCTATTCACTGATGAGCTAATACAGTGCAGTGTCCCGGCTGGAAGAAAATCCAGCCAGGATTCTTCTGCCTGAAGCAGAATCTGGTCTGCTAGGCATTGGTGATGGGCCCGATTTGGGAACATCACCCAGTGGTGCTCCTGCATCAGGTAGATGAGAGATGTTCCCACATCTTGACGGCAGTGGTGATCGCTCGTTGTTGTCCATGTCTACAGGTGCAGCAGATTCTCTTCCATGAGGGCTCCCGTGTATAGCATGGCACGGACCAGCTGTTGTAACAAACATGAACTCATTCACATTCGCCGCCCGGTCGAATGCATAGCCTCAACACCAGTACCTAATGAAGGGCAGTGCAAATAGATAAAATATAATGCATTATAAATATGTAAAAGTAATTTATTTTATTTTTAAAAAGTTCATTTTATCTTTTATAAAATAGCAAGAACAACAACACATATATGCAGAGAACTGCCCTCATTTCAGGCTGCCCTAGCGGGCATGCTGCCATGTTTGTTGTGCTAGTTGTAGCATGTGTAGAGATGTTGGCACGTTCTTGAGTTGTTCTACGATGGACAGCGATGTGGCTACAGCCAAATCTGAAAACGAACCCAAAAACCATGCGGAGTAGACAGAGGAGGAGACGTATGCGCTTATAAAGGTCTGGAAAGACCACCAAAGGCGCATGAACCAAACACAAAAGTCAACAAACCGCTGAAGGCGGTGAAGAGTAAAATAGAGAATTTGGGCAACAAGTACAGACGAGCACAATTTTTCTCAAATGTGATGTAACTGTGCAGCCATTGTTCAGGTGATTCTGGCAATCGGTTGTCTCTGAAAGGCCTGTGTTGCTGTATTGCAGTGGCCCCATCTTGGTGGCATTAAAGATGTATTTACGCAATCACAGTCCATCAGTTCTTGCAGCGGATGCTTCAGCATGTAAGTAAGGCTTATTTTGTTCCTACTAACTCGCGCAGTTTTTTCTATTTGTGCCCTTGTTATATGTGCGCATCGCATACTCAGAGTAGAATTTCAGGTCGTTCGTTTCTTTGAGGAAGGTTTACGAACCCTTCCTCTAGTGTCGTTTGGCGTGGAAGATGGACAGGAGGCGTGCTTGTAGACGACAGCAGGGCATATTTACAGCATACATATACAGAGTAAAACCGGAAGAAGCAGAAATGAATTTACAAAAGAACAAACTTTGCGCTACTTTACTCATCGACTTGACAGGTTAGAGCCTAAGTAGCAGCACCCCGTTACATGCTAAGCATGGAGCCCCAGCTCAGACTGGACTGTCCTCCATCAGTTCACTTGCGCTTTTAACCCCTTAATTAACAAAGGATTAAGTGCAGTCATTTTCAGTGGCCCGCCCTAAGCATCAATTCTCCAATCAAAAATAACATGCGAGATGGGGACTACCCCGTGGGTTGGGCTTAGCCTCGAACCCAGCGTCAAGTAACACAAACCAAATCCAAAACAAATACACCACCACTCTCTCTCTCAACTGGAAATCTGTGCTCTCCGTATTTATGGTGCAAATGATGTTTTCGGCTGGCAACTTGGATCACATGATCAGCCAAGCCAAACTGTAGCCAAACAGGCCGCCCACACCGTTCTCGTCGTGTTGTTGGTGTTGTTATCGCACACAGTCGCGAAAGATGTCCCAGACATCCCAACTGCATTTGTCGTCGCTGGACAATATGCTACCGCAACGCAAGGCGGCACCGCGATTCGCAGTGGACGAGAAGTTACTGCTGACATCACTCGTGAATGAACATTCAAGATTCCTTGAATGTAAGAAAACTGATGCTGCTTCCTTGACGAAAAAAAAAATGAAGTGTGGAAAGAGGTGGCAAAGATGTACAATTCAGTCCACGGTGGTACGTGGTGTGACCACTTCCAGCTCAAGTGCTGGACGAACATGAAGCAGAAGTGGAAAGAGGTGAAGGCCAAGCAAAAGAGTGAGCGCCACAAGACCAGTAAGTGAAATTTCGCATGCGATTGGCGCATTCGGGCCGTGTTTACATTTTGTTCGCCTGCATCATCTGTATTCGTTAATTAACGTGTGACCGTTCAGCATGCTGAGCGTGAATACAGTCGTAAACACCAAGTGCCGGAATGCGTTGTTATGGAATACTAGGGCACACAGATAAAATTGAAATTGCAATTTCCACGAAATGTGCTGCTTGCTTTTTGCTTCTTCTGTCTTGACTGCATGTGCCCCATCAATGCCAGAAGTAACCAGGCTGCCGTGACAGCAGAAAAAGCGGGCTGGCGGCAAAGCGCCGACACCGCGGTCGCCAGTTACCAGGATAACCTGCGTGACGCGAGCGAGCTCCTTAGCTATGCCCATCTGGGTATCCCGATAACATGAGAAGTGGCAAGGATAGCCCTTGTTGCTTTTGGCGAGGAGAGTAGATGCATCCTGTGTTATTTGTGTTAACAGTGCTCTAGCAGTCATGCGCAGGGAGCAACAAGCCTTTTAAGTATACAAGAAAACACAGGCTGATGTGCCCTACAATTTTTTGTATGGCAGCAGTTTATGAAAGCTGGTTTCCAATCAACATCAGGAAGAAAAAGAGGTGGAGGACATTTCGTGACTGAAATACTTTGTTATTGAAAGCTGGCTTCAATGTGTGCTAAATCACTATTCTTTTCCAGGGGGAGGACCAGCACTGGCTGCTATGGATCCTTCACCGAGCAAGTGGGAGCAGTGGCAGGACACATGGCTACTAGAATTCAAAATAAATTCGACAGCGATGGGGCAACTGACCTGCCCACCGTCAACACACTGCCCGTCGTGAGGCTGCTTCAGCCTATGATCGACGGTGGAGGTGACACAGAATTTGACTACGCAGGTAGGGTGTTTTGCATCAGTAATCTACTGGAGTAACCCTAGGATGCTGTGCAGGACAGAAAGGGTTGAGCACAATTTAAAACAACACTGTATAAAGGCGCTGCGTGTGGGGCTGCAAGTGCCTCTTCAACGATAGAAAGGCTCATCAGGGGGCATTGCAAGGGAAGGCTGCTCCAATCAACGCCTCTACATCGAGGACACGTTTGCCTTGGCACTATATGTGCATGTCAATGGTGTGTTGTTTTCCTGTGCCATGCAGTGGGGAGTAAGCTTGACTGGTGTGGTACTTGGCATGTGTTGACAACGCTGCAGCCTTACCTGTACCTGTAGCACCATTCTCACATATGGCTGGTTCCTGTGTTTGCATCTGGTTTAGGCATTCTTGCATCAGTTTCTCAAGTGTCAGCTTTAAAACAATTTTAGTTTGTATGCAGTTCCTTGAAATGTGACCATGCCTAGATATGCTTGCATAATGCAATGATCATCAGATAAGGAGCGGACCTCTTGTCCCAGATAATAGCTGCAGCTTGTCTGTTTGCAATGCTCAAAGCCATAACCCAGTCGCTCTTTCGAGCATGTTTTAGTTTCGTATGCAAAGATTTTACTGTACAGTAATTGATCTGTTGTGTCTTCAAAATTTTCCGTCCAGGCTGTGCTCCTTCCTGTTATAATATAGCAGGCTGGTGTTTAGCTTGTATATGTAGCATGAACTTGGGAAGCTTCTGGGCATTTGAAGATAGCACCAGTGATGGCAGTGCTTTCGCACACAGGCAAACTGTGGAGCAATAATTATGCAGGCAGCATCATAACAAAAAATGAAAGAGTGCAGAGAGGTGAAGCCAAGATGTTTGTTACAGCTTTTATTGTGTCTTTTATTTATTTGCAGTTGCCATTTGTGCACGCATTCTTTAGAACACAGCACCCTTCAGAAAGGAAAGTGTGATTCCTTTGCAGGAGGTTGCGATAGCAGTTACAACAATGGCACTGTATATGGTGGAGTAACACAATACCGCAGCAGTTTTCAATTGCTTTTTAATGTAGGAATGGCATCTGAGGTATTCTGCCCATAGCAAGTGAATACGTTAAAAGACTCCGAGATATCCTCTGTCACCTTCAACCACAATCGATGCGAGAACACCCACACACTGTGTACGTGACTTCAGCCTTAACCCTTTAATGTACACGGGACACATATGTCTCCGGAATTAAACAAGGCGCAACTACAGATATACTGCGCGCGTACGACTGTACATTGTATACAGAGCTACAGAGCTGGGTACAAAAGAGACCCGGAAAGCAAGGCAGCAAACGAAGAAGAGAACTGCTGACTGTGGAGGTGACTGCAAGGCTGGTGGCTATTGTCATGATATATCAACATGCATTTATACAGTGCAACTTTGAAGCAAAATGTTTTTTTTTTTTTGCTGTAAAGCTAATCATCTCGAAGTGTCGATTTTCGCAACGTTAGCCCCTTTTTCTCTGCAAGCAGAGCAGCTAGAAGCATTATTTTTTGCAAACATTAATGCAACATAATGAAAAATCTACTGAACCAGAATTATAAAAATTAGTGCAGGGAATTTTGTTTGACAAGATGTTTATTGACCGTTCTGGGCTGACAAATTTAGTAGGTTATATACAGGAACTAAAAATAACCTATTTTTATTAAATAATTCTGGTACAGTGAACAAAACTTGGACAGCTAATTTCAATGATACTGGTAAACGGGTCACAAACAAATCCTGAGAAAACAGGTCACAAACAATGGCTGAAATACTGTAAAAACTGGAAAATAGGTCGAACTTTTTTTCAAAAAACTATGACAAAAAGTAGACCCCCGTCTTATATACTGGTCATTGGCTGCAAAACTATGGAAGTCTTGCAGCAATGGCCGTCTGAAGTCAACAACCTCAATCACCATCGCTATCATCAGCAGCGTGGCATGGCGACGTTGTGGCACCGCCACTTTGCGTTTCCATTGTCTCAAAGTTATTTTGGTTAAAGGCTGCTTTTTCCCATTTTGTTTCGAAATGAGCGCAAGCCGACGGCAATTCATTGTCACCTTAAAAAAAAAACACAGACTGAGTACACGGAAGCTCAAGGCAACCCACAGAGCGAATTTGCAGTATCCAAAAAGAGCACTCGATACTGGCAGAGGCAGAAGCTATGTATTACAACTTGCAGCAACCTGAAGAAAACGTTATTTCGTGGGTGGACCACAGCATATCCAGAACTGGAAGGCAAGGTTGCAAAGTTCGTCCGGGAGCTGCGTGTAAGACTGCTGCCTGTGATTGCGGAATGCATCCGCGTGAGAGCGGTAGAGATCGCACGTGCCTCTGGAGTCACGAGGGCGCAATTCAAGGGCTCGCCATACTGGGTGCAGTGATTCAAGAAGAGGAAGGGCTTTGCACTGCGGCGCCGTACTTCTGTGTGCCAGAAACTGTCCGAAGAATTCGAAGACAAGATCATCGATTTTCAGCTATATGTATTTGTGCTCCGGCACCAACGCGACTACATGATGGTACAGGTCGGAAATGCCGACAAAACGCCAGTGTGGTTCATCATGCCCTCAAGTCGGATTGTTTCTGGGTAAGGAGCTAAGCAAAACAAGCTTCTAACAATGGGCAACGAGCACTCGCAATTCACTGTGATGCTTGCGTGCACAGCTGATGAGAAGAAGCTGCCCCCTTTCATCATTTTTAAAAAGAAAAAAATGCCAAAAGAGGAGTTCCCACGCGATGTCACCGTCGAGGTTAATGAAAACGGTTTTATGAATGAATCGTTAATGCTGGAGTGAATCCAGCTCGTCTGAAAGTGGCGTCCTGGTGCTCCCTTTGAGCAAGCAAACATGCTCATTCTCGACTCGTTTCAAGGCTACCCCACAGCCAACGTAAAGCGGGCCCTGTGCAATGGCAAGACAGACCTCGTGGTCATCCCTGGTGGACTGATATCTGTGCTGCAGCCATTAGACGTACCAAGTAAGCCGTTTAAAGACAGAGTGCGCAAACTGTACAATGAATGGATGCTGGGCGACAACCCGACCACCCCCACCAGCCACCTGCGACGTGTACAGCCTGCGACTGCTCGCGGCTGCGTGTCGGCGTGGAAATTTCTCCCCGAAGAGATAGTGCGCAAGTCTTTTAGAAAATGCAGCATCAGCAACATGCCAGATGGCACAGAGGGTGATGCTCCATTGGACAGGGGCAGCGAGAAGCACCTGCCATCCGACTCGAGTTCGAACGACTCTGATGCCTCGGAGTAATGCTTGCACACTTTGTGCCCTTCTGTGTACTGTACACCTTGCCAATTTTTCAACAGTATCGCACGACCATCGACTGCGTGTTAGTCAGCACCTTACCATCACGGCGTGGAGCGGTGAAAGAAGCGAAAGTAAGCGCATGTGTACACATGGGCGTATCTCGTTTCGCCGCTCAGCGCCGTTAATAAGGCGCAGGAAACGCAGCACGGTGGAAGGAATTTGTGAGGAACCGTGTCACGGAATTCCAACAAAACACTGAGACCGCGATGTGGTGATTTTGTCCCGGAAAGTTGAATCCGGCTGACCTCATGACCAGGGGATTGACAAGCACTCAACTGAAGACCAGTGAGCTATGGTGGAACGGGCCGCAGTGGATAACAGGTGCAGCTGAAGTATGGCCAGTTGAATCACATCCAGGCAACTTCACGGCTGAAGAACTGGAACAGAAAAGGGAGGTCGGTGTCTTAAATTCCACCTGTGACAAAGAAGATGAGTTGCTGGATCTGAAAGATTTTAGCTCTGCATCCAGGGTGAACCGAGTAGCAGGTTAGTGCGAAATCTGCGATCTGCTGACAGTATCTCGGGCCCTTTGACTGCTGCAGAAATCAAACATGTGGAAAAATTTTGGGTGAGAAGGGCTCAGAAGTCAGCATTTTCTGCGGAACTGGAAAGCACTAAGAAAGGCAGCCGCATCCCAAACGACTCCGCCTTGAAAGAATTCGCCCTGTGGACAGATGAAAACGGCTTACTGGGGATTAAAGGACGAATCTGCTCCACAGAGACGACACTCGACGAACGACACCCGATAGTGCTCCCCAAGAAACACCGCTACACAACGCTGCTGGTGCACCAAGCCCATCGACAGCTGCTTCACGCAGGTGCAAGAGACACACTTGTGCAACTCCGAGACAAGTACTGGATTGTGCGGGGGCGTCAGCTTGTGAAATGTGTTGTGAGATCGTGTGTGGCGTGTAAGCAGCACAGTGCCTCGCACTTCGACGCAGCAACAGGGCTCTTTCCTGGCCCCCTCCTGGTGAGGGAGAACAGTGATGCGGGCCGTGCATCTTGAACTTGTTGCAGACATGAGCGCAGAGCGACTCTTAAAGGCATTCCGTCGTTTTGTGTGACGCAGAGGCTTGTGCCAAACCATTTAATCTGGCAACGCTCTTTCGTTCAAACGAGCCTCAAAAGATATGAGCATTTTGTGGAAGCTCCTGCGGCACCCTGAAACTCAGAACCATTTTGCCAACTCCGGCATAGAATGGAAATTTATAGCGGAGCGCGCACCATGGTGGGGCGGATTCGAGAGGCTGGTCCGTAGCGTGAAAAGCGCGCTGAGGAAAACGATTGGACGTCACTGCCTAGACACCTTTAAGCTGTCAACAATCCTGGCGGAGGTTGAGGCAGTCATAAATTCTAGGCTCCTCACGTACACATATGAGGACCCTAAAGACGGTGCGCCATTCACACCATCCAGTTTCCTGACGGGAAGACGCTTGACGGCTCTGCCTTCGCCTGAAACACGAGCCATCGAAATGTCCGCTGCTTCGCTCCGGCGCTCTGGAACAAGCGAGGGCGAATGCTAAATCTTTTCTGGCAGACATGGCAGCGAGAATACTTGGGGCAGCTACGCTTGGCCTTTGCCTCTAAACGACCCAAAGCCGTGACTCCCCGAGTCGGAGAGGTTTTTTTGGTTCGAGAGAATCAACCGCGACTGCTCTGGAGAACAGGAGTTATCGCTGCCGTGTTTCCTGGGCGAGACGGCAAGGTTCGTTCCTGTGAGGTCAGGATGCCGCAGGGGAGGACTTTGCAACACCCTGTTCAGTTACTGTACCCATTAGTTTTCAGAAACATAGAATGAGCAAGCTCATTCGGCGGGGCAGAGTTGAAACTTTGTTTCCTTTTCGTTTAACCTGTGTGTCCTTTGTATGTGATTTTCATAAATACGCTTCACGAGACGAAACCCAGACACCTCTCGCTTGTTTATGGCCCCGCCGCCGGCTCCCGGTTTCGACGGGACCCTGGGAATCCGAGGGGGAGGGCCAAAGGTGGAAAGAAGCGGAGAGCTCCTCCGTCCGGAGGGGCAAGGGAAAAGGGCACGAGCAGGGAGCCCCAACGATGAGCATGTAGTTTTTCAGGCTCTTGCTCCCCTCCTAACGAACAGTTTGATTGTTTCTTGTTTCTTGCAATAAACAAAGTTACATAACAATAACAGTCCACTGTCATTAGAAAGAAATTAAATCAGTTAGCTTTCTACAACAATGATAGAAACCTTATACTGCAAATACAAAGCCTTCAGAGGGAAATACTGTCACAATGAAGGGGCTGCATACACTGAACTACAGACAGACCAACAAACACAATGAATGATACTAAATATGCACTAGGAATTGCACACTGCAAGAAAACTGCATCGCATCAAATATCAGCCATCACCTGTGTGTAGTATGTGATCATAAGACAAATGCTGAAGATACTATGAACCCCCAAAAGGCCTAATGAAGATTTCAGGAACATCACAGTTATTAGTAGCAGGCTGTCCTGTGTATTTTGTGTCTGTTGACATGGACATAGTAAGACCCAAATACTGAACGCTAAAAATTGGAATTCATTTTTCTGTTCGCCCAGTAATGATGGCCTTCCTTCATGCCCTCAATGGAGTGCGAATGCAAGCAACATTTGTGTTGTAGTCTTCATGGGAGAAATGGACCTGCTGCCTGCAGTGTACAAGACGACAGCCAACTGGTCATTAAAGTGGCACTTTGTTATCTTAAGGTCACTAGTCAAGTGTTTTGATTCAACTGTTCACTTTCTCCAATCTTAAGTAGCAGGTATGCTTTAACGAGGCAATAAAATGTTTAACCCTTTAATTGAAGTCATTTTTTTATCTTTTGCACTGAAAACAGTGCCTGCTTTGGGAACTGACCACACCGTTTATTTCTTTACATAAATTTTAGTTTAAGTACTATGATCACATTAAATTAGCACAGTTTGACCGCCCAAAGGTTTTATCTCACAGGAGAGATTGCAGGAATATGTGATGTTTATAAAATTCACCTACAGTCATGCAGTAGGCAAAGTGAAAGGCACTTTACAAAGAGCCCATGCTTGATGACTCACGAGCGGTAAGAACTCAGTTTGGAGAAAATGCAAATGTCTTGTACGCTTTGGAGAAAAAATAGTTTTAAGTTTCGGTTTTATGGGGTTTAATGTCCGAAAGAGCCTTATGCCATAAGGAACGCCATAGTGGAGCACTACATTTAATTTCGATCACCTGGGGTTCTTTAACCCTTTGTTGGACAGCGGAACATATACGTCCCAATTTTCATTCTACATTCTCGGTGCTGTAGCTCCTTAAAAGAGCTCGCTCTTCCCCATACAAGCAACTAGCGCCATCTATTGAGTATACAACAACATTCTGTATCCACTTTTTTGGCGTTTCTGCAAGGTGGAAGCACGCAACAAGATAAGTACCAGTTCTTGTTTTTTCGCGTCGTTTTTCAGTTTTTGTGTTTTTGTGAGCTACCTTCAAGGAAGAAAAAATGTCTGGTAAGTAAACCTTGTCTTTCTTGCACTATAGTAACTACTTACAAACAACTATCAGCTATACTTTGTGATGTTTAGCCGTGCATAGATGAATAAAACGTTTTACGAAAAGTAGTGGGATTCACCTGTTCCAGGTTAGGCTTAGCGCAGTGTAGCGATAGTATAGGGCTGTTCGGTCCGTACTGATTGCTTTTTTTTTCTAAAGCTAAGAAGAAACGTCTCACTGCTAAAGAAGCGCTTGAATTATTCTGGAGCTTGCCAGAGAACTCTAACAACAGCGAAGATGAAGAGTTCGAAAGCAGTGAAGATGAACTTTGGGATCTACCACCCGATGATTCCAGCGAGAACGAGAGTGATCTTGAAGTACAAGCTGCCGCTGGTTGCTTGAGCATGCTGAAAAAAAGACGGCGTTCACCGTACACAGGTAAAAGAAAGAAAATGAGAAGCACTGTTATGAAAGCCGACACTGAACAAGATTCAGAAGGACCTCAGTGGGATACGTCGACTGTTTTGTATGCCTACACCATCGAATCGGAGCTTCACAATCTCCCAAAGGCTCAGTCAGACAAGCACTGACCTTGACGCATTCTCTCTATATTTTGACAAGGAAGTGTTGGACCATACTGTCGAGAAGACAAACCTCTATGCTGAAGAGACGCAGAGAAAGGGACGGGTGCCACTGACACGCGATGAGCTTGACGCTTACATTGGGATGCTAACTCTTATGAGCATCAACCGTATGCAACACCTTCAGATGTACTGGTGTTCCGACAGCTTTTGCTATGTAAATTAAATTGCCCAAGTGATGACACACAAGCGGTTTCAGATGATTGCAATTGTCTTCATCTGAACAACGCCACTATGCACGACTATGGCGACAAAGATTTTGATTGCACATATAAAGTGCGTCCTTTGATCAACATGAACAAAAGGTTTCAGAGTACAGCCCAGCCACACATCTTGCAGCTGATGAAAGTATGATTTTGTTCAAGGGATGCTCATGCATGAAACAATACATGCCTATGAAGCCTAAGATCAAGAGAGGCTACAAGGTATGGTCCCAGGCAGACTCCGAAACGGGCTACCTGCTCAAGCTTGAACTCCACGAGGGGAGAAGCACCCAAAAACCACTTGACCGCACATTAGGTGATGTTGTTCTCACACTAGCAGATGGTGTCGTGCCCACAGGGTCTCAGTTGTTTTTTGATAACTTTTTCACATCAACTCTTGCAAGAATTGCGGGACATAGGCATTTTTGCCTGTGGCACTTTCCATACAAACAAGAAAGACCTTCCGCCCAAGGTGAAAATCAACAAGGTGGACAAGAGATCATACTTGTAGCGAAGAAAGCAGGAAGTCATTGCCTACCAGTGGAAAGACACAAAGAATGTCCACCTGATGTCCAATTACCACGACCCAGAATGTTGCATCGATGTTCAAAGGACGCTGCCGAATGGGAAAAAGAAATCAGTGGAGTGCCCTCAGGTGGTTAAAGATTATAATGCTTGGATGGGTGCGGTCGATAAGTTCGACCAAAAGAGGAATGCTTATCGTGCAGACCGGCGGTTTAAGCGATGGTGGAGTAGAATTTTCTACTTCCTTCTTGACGCAGCGATCGTCAATGCATTTATACAAGCAAACTCCATTGAGCAAGTTGGACACCTTCACTTCCGCCTGAAGCTTGGCAGACAACTCATCGCTCAAAGGAGCTTCCGTAAGCTTCGGGCAACCATAACTGCCTTCAAGAAAAAGCAAGGCAAGAGCAACGGTCGCGCAATGACTGGTGTTCCGAAAACACTCACTACCCAAACTTGACAGGCACACGACGGTGGTGCCGCTGGTGCTCAACTAGCAAGAAAGAAGTCCGCACAAAATACATGTGCAATGTGTGCAACATTCCTCCATGTGCAAGTTGCTTCGCACCATTTCACAAGAAAATGTGAACTGCCTGAAGTGGACAGCAGGACATACGGGTCCGACTTCATCAAAGTAACCTAACTGGACAGTGGGACATATAGGTCCCACTTTTTTGTTTGCAATAAAACACTTCTCAGTGTTCGGATTGGTTTTTTAGAATCAAGAAGTGATCAATAGATCACTAAACATGTTTAAAGCATGATAACATTTCTTCCCTCGCTGTGAACTCTAAAGAGTTAACGTGCATTGACATCCACAGTGCACATGCCTCTAGCACTTCACCTCCACTGAAATGCGACTGCCGCAACTGGGATCGAACCTTGGGAGAAAAAATATGCATACTCGGGTGTGTGAGGATGCTTCTTGCTCTGCTGTCTTGTCCCTCTTGCCTGACATTTGGCCTGTTCTCTGCAGATTAAAGGCCTGTTGAAGCTGGGCAGAGGCCTGGGTGCCAGGCAGCTGTTGTATGAGCTGACACAGCAGTTTCTTTAGCACTCTTACCTTGCAAAATTTTTGTCCCAAAAGGAACTGCTGTGTCATCTCATACCCCAAATACCCAAAACCAAGACCTTTGCACAGAGGAAACATGCCTTTAATCTCCAAAGAACAGGTCATATGTCAAACAAAAGGGGCAAGAGACAGTATAACACATTTTCTCACACACTCTCAATACACATTTTGTCTTCCAGGCATGCAGGACATCTGTATTTTCTTCACAATTCTTTTCCAGCTCTTCAAAAAGTACCTTTCAATAGCATTACATTACCCCAGTCACAAAATGGCAAAAAGACATCTACACACCTGAGTAACACCTAACTTTGCCAACTGCTTGCATTACATTACCACAGCTAAAAAAGCTGCTTTAGAGTTAACCAAGGCATTGCTTAGAAGTCTACAAGACGTCACGGTAAACCTCTTTTAGTTGACAGCATTGTATTAGCCTAGGCTACAAGAGCTCTTCAAGAATTCGGACGGCTTTATAAAATCTTGGCCACACTCCTGGTGCAGATGCCGATTTCTACTAGCACCTTTTGTATTTCGTGGGCTTACGCTTGACAGTAACTTGCCCCCTTCTCCGTACTCCTTACCCCTCATCCTTCACCTCAAACCCTTTCCCCTCACCTCCACTCCTGCAGCACAGGGAAGGTGTCAACAAGACAGTGGCACGTGCTATGCTATTCACCTTTCCTTTCTGTATTTTCTTTTCTTCACTTTTCTTCACAGCCGCCTATCCCATGCCTGTACCCTGTGAAAGTTGCAGAGCATAACTTTGAAATCTGGAAGCACTGCAGTTACAGCTGCCATTTCTGCCTGACAGCAGTCCATCATCCAATATTATGGGGCGAAGTTGGCGCACCACTTGTGCTGCAGTGACAGAGCCTCTACAAAACAAGATGTCTCAAATTGCACCATGAAGATGGCGCCAATCATGTAGTCTACCGAAGTCTTTACAACAGTAAGAAATAAAGGCAGCGCACAATCTGTAGTCTTGGAAGTTGCATCTATAAGGCTCAAGCTACTCATATTTGGCCATAATTTTTCATGAATTTTGATTTGACTGGTTCAGCAGCATTTCAGTGTAGGGTCATTCCACGCCAAACGTCCCAGACATTGCGCTCGACCATCTCCAATTTGTTCAAGAAAATTCACGGACAATTATCCCAATGTGCCTAATCAAAGCCTGGCATATTTTTGCCGAAAAAAATTTATTCACATGGTGAGCGCAATTTGAACATTTACAAAAGGCGAGAAACCAGGCACTGCTCAATAATTAATAAAAAATCGAATATTTGAGAAAACACTCCACAATTTTTTCAGTGGTATCTACTCAGATTCTGGCTTTCGATATAAATCTGAGTGTGCAGTTTTATATTGCACAAATAATTTTTAAAAATTGCAAGAAATTGTGAAAATGTTTCATTTTTGTCGTTTTTTCTCTTAAATATAAACTTCCTCTCGCAAATTCAGAAATAGCCTTTTTGCTTCTCTAGATGTCTAGTAGCTATAAAAAAGGTTAAAGGCGACGAAACTTTGAACATAGAAGTTAAAAAAAATACTAAAGTTGCAAAAAAGTGCGTTTTGAGCTAAAAACGGTCATTAATTTGACCCTGAGGTGGTCCTAGTAAAAATACAAACAATAGCGGGTTACGTAGAACTGTTCATTGCCTTAAATTTCTGAAATTTTAAATGAAGTAATTTTTGTTTTAAGCGAGAAAAAATTTTTGAATTGGAGCTCTCGCGCCGCAAACTTCGTCGTGTCTTAACGCCACTTCACCGCAGAACACGACACCTGGCATGGCACGATCCTTTTGGCGAGATAACTGCTTCAGTTTGCCGTCACTTGCTGTCGTGCATTTTTAGGGATAGAGCTAAATGAAAAGCTGTGCACATGCGCCGTGTCAAGTGGGACATAGATGAAGGAACGCCCAGCGAAACGGCGCGGCGAAAATGACTATGCAATTCGACTGAGCGAGTTCCACTCGGCCAGCTGTAACTATCGCGTCACTCCATGTTTAACCAGAGCTAAACCACATCCATATTTTTTTATCCGAATAAGATCGCGGAGCGCACATGACGGTGCGAAGTGCGCACCACTGCAGCAAGTGACCCGAGACTCGCTGGCGGTGAGCGCAGCCCGCTAGTGTGTAGGCTCATCGCACGCATGAAGGAGCTTCAGCCAGGATAGGGTGTCTAGAAGGGGAGGTGTGAAAAACGCGGCGATCTACTCACAGAGAGGTGTGGTCCCCTGCGCGTGACGGCCGCCAGGGCCAAATCGAGCGCTGCGGTCTGGGGCGCGGTCAGAATTCCGGAGCAGACGACAGGGTGGCGGTTGTTACAGCGTCGTTTGGTCAGTCGTCATTGTGTATTTCGGTGCGATTCCCAAAGATACTGTTCCAATACAGATTCCCAAAGATACTGTTGTGTTTCTCCATGTTTGTGTGAACAGCGGCGCGGCTGTTGTCAGCGCGGCAGTCACGCAGAAGGGGCCAGCTTTTCCTGGCCGGTTTACACACCTCCCCTTCTAGACACCCTAGCCAGGAGGCTAGTCTACAGTTGCAGTCGGTTGTCTGCTAAGGACGGAAGTTGTTTTCGTCTCATGGAGGAACCAGGCCCATCTAGCAGTTTTGCGGGTCCTGCGGATGTCGATGCGGGTAAGTAAAGAAGTCTTAATGTTTGGTTTTGCTAAATTGAGGTGATAGTATCCGTTGCTTAAATTTAGGTCTACGTATTCTGTCAGTATTAGCTCCTGCATTATCTTTTTTTTTGTTTTGCCTTTTCAGTGAGACCATAAAAAAAGAATGATGCTCGCTGTAGAATGAAGGTTAGTTCGTGGTATATGAGACACAGATGGGCATAAATTAACCAACGCAAACAACTATTTAAAGACAAGTGCAGTTACATTATACACCTGAGTTGTGGAGTCCTATTTGAATTGTGTATGTGTAAAACTTGCATGAGTCAGATGTCAATGAGTCAAGGCGTTTTTATAGATGCGCATGAATTTCTGTTTCGTTTGTAGAAACCGAACTTCCTCCGTGCTCGCTTGGTCCAAGTGGGTGCCACAAGCTAACACAGACCAAGAAGCGTTCCATCATCATTTATGAAAAACTGACAGACACACACAAGCGACTTCTTTCTCTGCGCTCAGGGCGCCCACAAGAAGACATCAGTACCGTGTGTGCTCATCACTATCAAGTTTTCCTTAAGAAGTATTCATCGCTGATTGCATCTAAGTGGTGTTCTAACCCTTTCTTTAAACACAGAAAGAACTACCGTGGAACAAACAACATAACATTAGCTCTGGCAGACGCACACCCCGATTTTAATCTTATTCCTGGTAGCCGACTGTGCCAGGCATGCTGGCGGCATTGCTTCAACTTGAAGAAGAGTGGCATCGGCGGCGCACCTCATCAGGCTCGCGATGCCCAGTGCGAGCAAGATGACGTCGTGGTGGCATTCGAGGCTTGCAATGAGGCCCTTGTAGCCATTGGAGAAAGCCCCCTTCAACGAAAACGCGGGAGAAAAGACCGGGAAACCTACGCGCAAAAGAAGGTTCGAAAGCTCAAAGCGAATGCGGAAAAAAGGATTTTTAAATCATTAGGACTGCACCACAAATCAATCCTCCTGCGTGACCGGAGAGAAGGTTTTGTTCTGAGCGATTACGTGAAGCTTATGCAAGATGTCAAAGAGAAGTTTGGCCGAGAAGAAAGTCGAGAAACACGAATACAACTTTTTACGTTGGCTCCCTCGTCTTGGTCTCGGCAAAAAATAATGGACTTTTTCGGAGCCTCTGAACGGCAAGTGCGTCAAGCTCTGAACATGAGAACAGAAGGCGGCGTATTAGGCACCCCACCAAAGCGTAGAGGCCGCCCGTTGAGTGAAGGAGTCAAGGCATCCATCATCAATTTTTATGAAGATGACGCTGTTTCGTACTGTCTTCCAGGAAAGAAGGACGTGCTAAAGGGTCGTCAGAAGCGCCTCTTGCTGCTAAACCTCAAGGAAATGCATGAGGAGTGGAAAATAAGTTCTCACTTAAGGTGCGGCTTCTCGACATTTGCAAGTTTCCGACCTTCACATTGCGTCTTAGCTGGAGGGAGCGGCACTCACACAGTTTGTGTGTGCATGCAGCACCAAAACTTCAAGCTAATGATACAGGCTGGCTGCGGGTTTAAAGGAAAGTGCTGAAGAACTTCTAGCCACTTCTGTATGTGAACTGGGCAAAGAGGAGTGCATGCTTGGAGCGTGTGCCAAATGTCCGGGAACCAACTGTGCAGATATTTTGCTCCGTAGCGCTCCAGTTCTCGACTCGGAACAAACAGACTGCGTCCAAGTGCAACAGTGGATTGGCGGGGTGCGTTGCCAAATGGAGACAATTCTACTCACACCAGACCAGTCCTGTGATAAATTCTTAGATATGCTTAAGGAGCTTAAGGCCCACCACTTTGTAAGCAAACAGCAGGCGCGCTATTTGCGGGAGCTGAAACGGAAGATCGGGACGCTCCACAATCCTATCACTGGGTGAATACTCAAGCCTCTGTACACCCTGTTGTAATCTACCTTCATGAGCACGAAGACACTGCAGAAATTTCTGTAAAATCTTTCAGCTTTATTTGATTGTCTAGACCACGACACGGTGGCCGTTTCTTTATTTCAGAATGAAGTAATTAGGATACTGAAGGAAGACTTTCCACAAATTTCAAATATCCATTACTTCTCTGACGGAGCATCATCGCAGTACAAGAACAAGAAGAATTTCGCAAACCTCTGTCAGCACGAAAATGACTTCGGAATTTGCGTTCAGTGGAATTGTTTTGCAACTTCCCACGGGAAGAGTGTTTGTGATGGAGTTGGGGGCACCGTGAAGCGTTTGGCAGCAAGGGCGAGCCTTCAAAGCCCCTACAACAATCAAATCATGACACCCTATGAGTTATTTAGCTGGGCCAAAAATAACATCAAAGGTATTGTGATCCTTTGGATGCCAAAAGAAATGGTTGAAGAAAAACGAATTCAGCTCGACACCGCGTCAGCCATGCACAACTTACCGGTCCTGATTGTGCAGGGTGCTTTCATCTGTGGCGTCGCTTGCTGGCCGGCCATCTACCGCGAGGCTGGTCTTAGAGCATCGCTGCCGCCCGTTCTTGGTTCACTGCCGCCTTCGCTGTTTTTGGATGCCACCGACACTTTCATCTGGCAACATCCATCGTCGACAACGGACCACGTCACAGCCAGCCCGGTATATAACGGCGACAGAGCTGCGCGCGGAATTGGGCTCGACACCGCGTCAGCCATGCACAACTTACCGGTCCTGATTGTGCAGGTTAGTTACCTCAACGGTGCTACTTGTGCCAAGAGTGATGATTACTGTCTGCTAGCGGTGTCGTGCCCAACAGAGTTACGCGCCAAAGTGAAGCGTTTTCTACTGCCAGTGTCGCGATGTTGGTCATTTGCCCTGTCCTTGTTGATCTTACTTGCCGGTGACGTTGAATCAAACCCAGGTCCTTCTCCTGAGGACCTGCTTTCCTCGATTTTGGAAACTATGCAGAGGCTCGAGTCTGGTCAAACGGAAATATTGAACGAGCTTAAGGGTGTTAAAGAAAAACAGGATGCTACAGATGTGATGATTAAACAGCTTTCTGACAGAGTTACAGCACTGGAGGCCAAAGCTGTACCACTTAGCCAACCTGACGCCAGCACTCTCGATCCCGGTCTGCATAACATTAGTGAAAAACTGGCCCAAGTTACAGAGAGGTGTATTGATGCTGAAAACAGGCTTCGGCGGTGCAATTTGTTGTTCTTTGGGCTCACAGACGATGAGAACGAAAGCTGGGACGATTCGGAACAGAAAATAATTTCCTTCTGCCACGAAAAACTGGGAATTACTGTCACAAACTCCCAGTTTGAGCGTGTACATCGGTTGGGAAGGTTCGCTGTCGACAAGCATAGGCCCATTATCACGAAACTAACTTTTTTTAAGGACAAACAGCGGATTCTTTCGTCAGCGTATAAGCTAAAAGGCTCGAATCATTCAATTCGAGAGGATTTTTCTTTGCCAACCAGGCAGGCACGGCAAAAGCTACTTGAGTTCGCCAAGCTCCAGGATAAGAAGGGCAAACTGGTCGTTGATAAGCTGCACATTGGCAAAAATACCTACGTATATGATAGCGCGACCAATTCTGTCATTCTATCAACCAGATAGCTCAGCAACAGCCATCCCACTAAGGCTCTGCCTAGGTCTTGTGGCTCCAGTCCACAGTTATCTTTATCATTTACTAACATCCGAAGCCTACTGCCTAAGCGTGAAGAGGTGTGTTCTTTTCTGGATGATTCTGACGATGATATTGTGGCACTAATAGAAACTTGGTTGCACCCTGACGTAGCGGATAGCGAAATTTTTCCCAGTAAAGATAACTACAACATATATCGCTGTGATCGCTCCGGTAGAAAAGGTGGTGGTGTCCTTATCGCCATCAAAAAAGGATTAAATTCATTCCTCATTAACACCGGGTCTTCACTTTAAATAGTCTGGGCTGCTTGTATTTTGGCATCGGTGAAGGTACTGGTTGGTGTTTGCTACTGTCCGCCTGATTCAGATCACTCATTCGTTTCTAAACTCCATAGCAGTATTACTTCAGCTATGCAAATATGCCCAACTGAACTCATTTACCTGGTTGGTGACTTCAATTTTCCACAGATTGATTGGCCACATTTGTCGTCATCTTGCCGCGCCTCAACAGAACTTATCAACATTATGTTAGATTTTAATTTCTTTCAGGTGATTAACCAACCTACTCGCGGTTCAAACATTTTAGATTTAGCTTTCTGCAATGCGCCCGAAACGATTAACGAAGTCTTGCTCCTTGACGGTTTTAGTGACCATAAGCTCATTCATCTACAACTTAATGTCCCATTAGCATTTCAAGGTCTTACATCTACGAAAATTCGCGATTACAATAGAGCTAATTATAGAGATATGAATATTGCACTTAACGATTTTTTTATTCAAACGTTCTTGCCCTCATTTGCGGACAGGTCCGTCGATCAGAACTGGGTACTTTATAAGATCATGATGTCCAATCTAGTTTACAAATATGTTCCCTTGGTTTCAATTTCAAACGACAAATCTAATCCATGGTTCACTAGATCTCTCCGTCGTCATCGAAACAAAAAAAAGCGTTTGTACAGAAAGGCTCGGTTGGTATCTACATCGGGTGCTTGGCAAAAATACAACGATTGTCTGAAATCTTACTGCTCGGCCCTCCGGGCATCAAAGAAAAAATATTTTTCCCATGACCTACCCGCCCTCCTAAAATCTAATCCCAAAAAGTTCTGGCACGTGATATCTCCTGACAGTACTAACAACCAATTTCCATTATGCAACGACGATCACGTGCAGCTTTCGGAGAGTGAATGTCCCCAAGCATTTAACAGATACTTTGCGTCAGTGTTCACTCTGGAAGATCATTCCAACATACCCATTGTTCCTGATCATGATTACCAATTTATGGCCCCTATTACCATTTCCGCTGAAGGTATCGCTCGTCTCATTTCTAATCTTAAGGTTTCCTCATCAGCAGGTGTTGACAACATAAATTCTAAAATACTGAAAAACACCGTATCGATCTCCAGTGAAATTCTATGCCTCATCTATCAGCAATCATTATCATCCGGTTTACTTCCTACAGATTGGAAAATTGCTAAGATCGTTCCAGTGTTCAAAAGTGGAAACAGAAATTCACCGGAAAACTACCGCCCCATTTCGCTAACCTGCATTTGCTGTAAATTACTCGAGCATGTTATCGCTTCTCACATTTACTGCCATCTGGAACTTAACTCTTTCTTTTTTCCTAATCAGCACGGCTTCCGAAAAGGTTTTTCTTGTGACACCCAACTGCTAGAATTTACGACTGACTTGCATTTCAACATGGATGCTAACCTTCAAACTGACTGTATCTTTTTAGACTTTGCTAAAGCCTTCGACCGTGTTGCACATTCCCGCTTGTTCTCAAAATTGTCTGCTCTGTGCCTAGATTCTTTAACACTGTCATGGCTACGTAACTTTCTTTCATTTCGCCAGCAGTTCACTACAGTTAACAATTTCACCTCCCCACTCAGTGATGTAGAGTCTGGCGTACCCCAAGGTAGTGTTCTTGGCCCCTTATTGTTTCTAATATACATTAACAACTTGCCAACAGACATATCTTCTTCTATACGCCTCTTTGCTGACGACTGCATCATTTACCGGCCCATTAATTCTATGCATGATCACCTTGCCCTCCAAACTGACCTGAACTTAATTTCAAATTGGTGCAGTAAATGGCAAATGATGCTCAACTCATCTAAATGCAAGGTCATCTCTTTCACCCGCAAGCGTACTAATTCTAATTTCTCGTACTCCATTGAAGGTACCGCAGTGTCTCGGGCATCATCTTATAAGTATTTAGGTATTCACCTCACAGATAATCTTTCATGGGCCACACACATTCAATCCATCTGTGCCAAAGCTTCAAGATCACTTGGGTACCTGCGCCGGAACTTGCGAAACGCACCTAATAACGTGAGAAAAGTCGCTTACTTAACAATCGTGCGTCCTCAGCTAGAATTTGCTTCACCTATGTGGTCCCCTTATCAAAATTACCTGATCAACATGCTTGAATCCGTACAAAATAGAGCCGCTCGTTTCATCACACAAAAGTACCACCCCCAGTCCAGTATCACTAAGATTAAACTTGATATCTCCCTCGAACCATTACATATTCGTCGCTCCATCGCTCTTTTATGCTTACTTCATAAATATCGTCATAGCACCAGGCCATCTCCCTTGCCCCTCGAAGAGCCTTCACGCATTTCACGCCGCCTACATAATCAGTATAGCATTACACGCATTTACGGAAGAACCTTAGCATTCAATTCATCTGCACTTCCACGTGCCATTATTCTTTGGAATGATCTTCCCAACTGTATCGCATCTATCGGCAACCACCAATCATTTCAAGACCAACTGCACAAACATTTTCTTTAACGACATTGTGTCTTGTTTCAGGTTGTTCTGTGTCCTTGGCCCCCTTTTCTTCTCGTTGGTATTTTACAAAGTTTTGGTTTCTTGTGCAATTTCAGCCATCTGTATGTTTTTTATGACTACTGCTTTTTCCTTTTGATGCCTATTGGGCACTTGCGATGCATTCTTGCTACTAATTTAATTTTTGTTGCTCGCGGTGATGTATGTCCTTTAGTTACGTTTTGCCCTGTATATTTATAATTGTGTTTAATTTTTGCCTTGTATCACGCGTTGTTTTTAATTTATTCTTCCTATTTGCTTAATCTATTGTTTTGCCCCCCTTACTCAATGCCCTTCTGGGCCCTGTAAGGTATTTTGAATAAATAAATAAATACAGATTCTGTTCAGCAGTCCCTGTCAAAGGAACACGGAGTTTTCATTACTTCAAGCCAACATCACCTTTCAGGCTGCAAGCTGGCCTTACATCCTACTCATGTACAAGAGAATTTGTAGTTATAAAGCCCATTTCTGCGCTGGAGTAAGGCAGAAATCGCAACAATTAAACCAAATAAAACCCAGACATCACATCGAAAACAATCCGGCATGAGCCCCTGACGGCCGCAAGGGTAAGGTACCACGTGGTGCTGCTACATCGCGGATTGCTTCAACAGCGGATGGTTCTGGTCATATCCAGATCGGCGTCTCAGAAGGTCTTATGCAGGTGCTTACGTCTGTCATGGTGCTGACAAAAATGACTGACTGCGAGAGGACCACACCTAACAACTAGCTGATTGGAGTATGTCCCGCCCCGGCAGCATTAAAAAAATATCTCTCGCATACCTGTTAAGACTACTTAACGTTCCCATGCTTGCCTGCAGTGAAAACCTCACTTGAGAACAAGAACTCTGCATTTCGTCTGGCCACAGTGTCGTGCTCTGTGGAGAAGAGGCGCTAAGACACGACGAAGCTTGCAGCGCAAGAGCTGAAATTCAAAAATTATTTTCTTACTTAAAACAAAAATTACTTCGATTAAATTTTCAGAAAGGGAAGGCAATAAACCCTTCTATGTAACCCGCTATTTTTGTATTTTTACTAGGACCACCTCAGGGTGAAATTGGTGAGCGTTTTTGGCTCAAAGTGCACTTTTTTGCAACTTTAGTATTTTGTTAACTTCTATGTTCAAAGTTTCGTTGCCTGTAACATTTTTTTATAGCTACTAGACATCTAGAGAAGCAAAAAGGCTATTTCAGAATTTCTGAGAGGAAGTTCATATTTTTCATATTTAAGAAAAACAACGACAAAAATGAAACATTTTCACAAACTCAGTTTTTTTAAAATATTTGTGCAAAATAAAGCTGAATACTCAGATCTTTATCGAAAGCCGGAATCTGTGTAGATATCATTGAAAAAATTGTGGAGTGTTTTCTCAAATATTCGATTTTTTATTAATTATTGAGCAGTGCCTAGTTTCTCGTGCTTTCTAAATGTTCAAATTACGCTCACCATGCGAATAAATTTTTTTCGGCAAAAATGTGCCAGGCTTTCATTACGTACATTGGGATAAGTGTCCGTGAATTTTCTTGAACGAATTGGAGATGGTCGAGCGCAACGTCTGGGACGTTTGGCGTGGAATGACCCTGTAGCCTTTAGTCACTGCCTCATCTATATGGTCATCTATGGATACCCTGGCCTCTTGCCCTTGTATTTTTTGATACGAATGAAATTATGAACTTTGTGAATATTCAATGGCACTTAGTGCCACAGATACAAGAACAACAGTCCGATATTACTTCGGACTGATGTCCTAGATGGCTGCACAACAACAGGCTGAGAATGACGGAGTCTGCAGCGCTTGAGCAGTTAACTCTTTCCTTGCCACGCCCATTATCCATGGGTCACGGGCGACCCATGGATGCCGCGCACTATTTCTACTTAGAATATTCAATGGCACTTAGTGCCACAGATACAAGAACAACAGTCCGATATTACTTCGGACTGATGTCCTAGATGGCTGCACAACAACAGGCTGAGAATGGTGGAGTCTGCAGCGCTTGAACAGTTAACTCTTTCCTTGCCAAGCCCATTACCCATGGGTCACGGGTGACCCATGGATGCCGCACACTATTTCTTCGTTCACAGCGCATTTGTGGACTTGCTGCGCTATTTAGCTTACTGTCTGGGTAATAAAGTTTCGTTTCCTGAGTAGTTCGTTTTTTATCCAAGTGGGGGCAAATTTTAGCGGCGGTTCAAACAGCGTGGTTCGTATCGTCTGATAGCGAAGGTGGCTGATGCCCCTGTCGCTGGACCCTCGCACGATTGGCGTCATTCTCAAGATTCTGCTGCGTCAACTGAAATCCAGGATGCTCCTAGTAGCAGTGACTGCGAGGATGACTGGAGTTCACCAGATTTTAGTTCCAACAATGAAGACACTGAGAACCTGCCCGGGCCGTCACCAGCTGTTCGACAGCAAGTTCCGTTTTCCACTTAGTGACACATGATGGTTTTTTGTGCTGGTTGAGATGCAGTAGGGATGTTGGCAATATTCTTCTCTTATTTACTGTGTCTCTACAGCATATAGCGGTGATTTGCTGCCGCCAGCACAGCAGAGAGTGGCGTTTAGCCCCAAACGAGAACCCAGCCTTCACTTTGGTATAGCGCTGCGCAGTGAAGCTAAGAGGCTCACAAGAGTGAGCGACAATTTTGTGATGTTTTTCACAGCGGAAGTTATGAATAAGATTTGTGTGAACACAAACAAGTATGCATGGATTTAAAACCTGAAGAAGCAGTCCTATGCCGAGCCCGATGGATCGTGGAAAGAGGTCACAGCCGCAGAGATGACGAAGTTCATCGGCCTGCTGATATAAATGGGCGTCGTCGAGCTGCAGCGGCTGCACCTCTATTGGAGCAGAGGTACCTTGTTTCCTGGTTTCATTCCTTCTAGAAAAATGCCGAGAAAACATTTTCGTGCTCTTTAAGCATGCTACACGTTGCAGACCCTGATGAAGAAACCGGACAAAAGTTGGACAAGGTGTCCAAGGTGATTTTTTGTATACGCAGGAAAACGCGAGAGGCCCAGCGCCAATGGCTTAGCATCTGATGTAGTAACCAAGCCTTGCGAGTCATGTCTGGACCAGGGATACAATACTTTTATGGACAATTTTTATACATCTACAGTTGTTTCTGCACTTGTTGGAGAGGTGTACTGTGGCATGTGGCACAAGGAAAGACCGCCGTGGTTTTCCGAAAGAAATGAAAGATACAAGATGGAAGAAGAGGGCCGAAAGAGAAAACATTCGTTAGTTGCATGAAAGCAAAGTTCTCTACTTGCAATGGAAGGATCGGCGAGTGGTGAGCATGATGAGTACAATTCACACTGCGAACAACCACGTTCTTCCAAAGCAACGAGTGAAGCAGTGTGGGAGGCGGCGGGAAATGTCTGTGAAAAAGCCGAAGCTCGTCAATGATTACAATGCTGGCATGCTAGAAGTTGATAAGTGCGACCAAATGATCGCGCCATACATTGTCCTCAAGAAGTGCATCCGCTGGTGGAAGACGCTCTTTTTCCATTGCATTGATATTACTTGTATGAACAGCTTCATCCTTTTCCAAGAGCAGCGCAAATGGCATGCAGGAACAGCTGAACTGCAAAGTCTTGCGCTACGACCAGCTGACTTTCCGAATGGAACTCATCCAGCAGCCTCTGGACCTAGAGGAGAGAGAGGGCACAATTCTACACGCCTCCCCAGGCGAAGTACACTGACCACAAGCCATAAAGACTGAATAAGCGGAGAAGGCGCAAAAAATGCTACGAGAACAAGAAACTCGGCATCAAGACAAACGTCATCCGCAAAACCTGCAATGTATGTCTGTGTTTCACCTCAACCAGAAACTGTTTTGCACAGTGGCACGCAAGCATAAGGAATTATCTTTCTTTGGAAGTAACAGCTTTGAGATAAGGCTTTATTTTTTTTCCTACCATTAGCCATTGTAATGTGAATTGTTCCTTATGCCTTACAGCATATAGTTTAATCTTTTTTTTTTGGCAAACGCATATGTTGCGAAGGCTTGCTGAACAGCACTAAGCATTTTGTTTCAATTGAGATTTTTCAACTCTACCGCTATTTACATAAATAAACATCGTTCAATAGCTTATTTATTCATCTTTTTACTGATATTTACTGTAGAGCTATGCAATGAATATTTGTTGAAGAAAAAATATGCTTTTGAAACCTGGAGGAAAAAGGCAGTTTCCACTAGGCAGAAAACATCCTTCTGTAACTCATGTTCTTTGTAAGCTAGAACATTCCAACTTTCATATCTCATAGGCGATTGATGTAAACACATTATGTACATTTCAAAATTTTGTTTTCTTTTTCCTATGCGTATTATTAGCATGAAAATGAAAACGTTCTATCCAATTTTCAATAAATGTTGTTTTTCACAAAATATTTCAGATATTAAGCCTCAATATCTGTTTTTAAATTTACAATCGTTGCAAAGTATAGCCATTTAACTTTCAATTGACATATGGGATAATATTGTAACCATGATACTGTTAATTTGAAAAAATTGTTACTAAAACAGTCAAAATGCGACTAATTTTCCGATGGTAAGGAAAGAGTTAAGCAGCGAGGTGTCATCAGGACTCTAGTCTTCATTTTAAGTACCAGTCTGTCTACGCATTATGAAATTGTCAGGACACTATGAGCATGCATTCAACAACTTGGTCTGCTTTGCACAAGCAGTAATAAAATATGATTTTTATCAAATCAAATATGATTTTTATCAAATTTGCCAACCTGTCCAAACAATATATCCATGAAAGACACTGAAAAATCCCTCTACTATTTTGTTGAAGGTGTGCAGAGCAAAATGTCAAGCTGTTCATTCCACAAGATCAGATATTGCCAACCATATCTAAGCGATCTTGCTAGAAGAGCAATGCAGTTATGTTGACCAGGACAGTGCAGTAGCACTTCTGTCAGAACTGAAAGCCGTGGATAAACAAACACTTTCATTTCGGAATTGGCACACTAACCACAGACCCGTTTCTGCCGAGCTTATTTTTTATTTCTTTGTTTAAACATCGTGGTTTACACCAGCTTCAAGTGATCGATAGGTCAAGATGGCCTGTGCAGTGAATGCAAGTGCCGTGCGCATCACAGACCTGGCAGTGGAGAACAAGAAAGCTGCCAAAGCAAAGAATGAGCAACTTGGGCTAATAAGGACGCACAGTCAATGATCAAGATTTGGGAGGACCTCTTGCCAGACCTTTGTGAAACAAAAAAAACTTTAAGGTCTACAAGACTATATCGGAACGGCTTCGTGCCATTCATTAAAGAAGTCAAGAAAAAGAATCCAGAACATGGGGAACAAGTACAGGTAAAAGCTGATTTGTTCTTGAAAGCTTCACTGTACATCTTTTTGACCTCTGGCAGTTATTTCGCCTGATTTATTCATTCTCAGTTATTCATTGGTTGTTATTTTGGATTTGTCCAAAGCTGGAAATAGCTATGGGAGATGCCATTGTTCAAGCACCTCAGATTCTTTAACATGCATTGACTATGTATGCATCCTCCTAGTGTATTGTGGTTGATGGAATGAGGGCCCACACTATCCCAACCCACACTAGCCCAGCAGAGCTCGTCTTCTTAGAGGCTATGAGAGAGGGACCATCTTCTTGGAGGCTATGAGAGAGGGACCAAAACTGCATTGGCAGCTTTGCCTGACCCTTTCCACCACCCTATGTTCTGGCACTGACAGTCTATTCCTACCATGTCAGCATGAAAACAAGCAGAGGAGGACAGATGCACCAAAAGTAAACTCAAATCTGCAAACTTGCTCTGTAACCGACTAACGAGTCCAGCGCAAGTTACTTGGGTACAGATGCCTGAACAAGTTCTCTGCGAGAACTAAACATAGAAAAACTGGAGAACTTCAACAGTCAATAAGGAGCTAATAATTCTACTTTCACCAATTAAAATGCGAGCAAGAATGCGTGAAGTTCTCGCATGGGCTGGAAACAAGGCTCTGGAAAATCCAGTCCTATAATGGACATATGGAGCATCGTTTTCACTCCCATGAAGTCAGAGAATTTTGCAGTCTGATAATGCAACTGTGCACAGTGTTTCATCTGATAGCACTTGTGAGAGTGTCCAAACTGAGGACCCCAGCAGCTTGTTTTCGTCAGGTCTTGTATGGTTACTTTACCATTTTAGCTAAAGTTGCACATTAGTTGTTTAAGTCTTTAATTACGACTACAAAGATATTACCCTAATGCTTATTTGTAGGAAAAGAATAGCACTGTTGTAATGACTTGGTGCTATCTGTCGTAAAGCAAATACTTCAACTGCAAATAACCCAATGAACTTGTATGCAAACAGGGCTGCACACACACATGTGCGTGCGCGCGCACGCACACATTACATGCATTAGTTTTAGCTGACTTCAAGGTGCACTAAACAGCATTCTGAAATCGTCTTTCTACCAAGGGAACTCGATCTACACACTCTCAGCATTCACAGAAACTGAATTATTGTCCTGTGCGGCTGATTTCCCTGATAAATTGGATTATATATCTCGGCTCCTGCTTTTTTTTTACCACAGAAAGTAGGAGTCCACTAACGCGTGAAGTGCCTTTCAGCCAGTCGCATGGCGGCTTGCCACTCTGCCGTCGGCAGAGTAATATGTCGTAATACGCAGAGTGAGCTTTGAAAATGTGCAGGTTGTTCGTCTCAATGCGCTCCGCCATTACTTCTTTGTCTTGTTGAGATAGACCTCGAAAACATCAGTGCTATAGACCTGAAAATTCTTCGGTGGACAGCCAACCTCCGATCAATTTTCCACGACACCACGACTTTGTGTGACGCGGCCAAAGGTAATGAGAGCAGTTGTTTCTATGGCAACCCGTCCAGCTGCGAGAATAAGAGCAGCGATGACGAAATGTCCTCCATGATGCCGATAGACGACCAGCAACGACTGGGCAATGTGGGTTGATGAGAGATATGAGCCCTATTATGCCACCAGCATTCATTGCTAACATCCGTTCTCTGTGAAGGGCCAGCGCGGCGGCTGCACCGTCATGCCAACCACCACGGAGTGCATTTGCTGCCGGGAATACCCGGCTGCTGTGCAGAAGCAGCCGGGTCTGAGCTACGTAACGGTGCACCCGGACTCTGAGGACCTGTCCTTGACCCGAAAGTGCTGCAGCTGGCGCATTCAAACATGCGCTGTTACTGGCAGCCAGGCATGGGCAACACCACCAACAAATAAGTAAAACAGCAAACTTCACGATCACATAGCCTCATTTAAATATAATGTCACCAGTGCTAACCTTTGCCACTGCGTTTATCATTCACAATGTGATCTAAAAGTGCATATGCATGCACATGACACAGCTAGCCACTGATCGACAATGGCAGTCTAGAGCTACATTTTCAAAAAAATTCATGTGCACAGGACGGTATGGAAGACAAAAGTCAGCATAAAGTCTTCGAGCTGTCTGCAAACCGCATTAGAATATTGAATTGCAATGGTGTCGTATACTGTATGTCACTGTTGACATCAAAAGAAGTGAAATCAGAAAAGGACATGTTTTTTCCACCTATCATCTGGCACCGACTCCAAGGTGTTTGCTCGAGGTGTTCTGTTGAAGGAATGGCAAGTGTTGATGCAGTGGTTGAGAAAACCAACTCCCCGCATCTGTGCACAGGCCCAATGAAGCACTCAGACCACCAAGAATCGCTAACAAAAATATGCTATTAACAAAAAAGTTTTAGCAGCACCTGGCATGACGCAGTTTCCAAACAAGGTACTTGTTATCCATGTCCTTTCATATGTAGATCCCTCTCACAAATATGATGTGTATTATGCATCATAGCTCGACCATGCAACAGGATTTCAAGCGACTCAGTGCAATTCAACCTAGTAAGTTTTTTCATTTTTTTTCCAGCTGCACAGTGTGCCTCATGTCAATTTTGAGACGGGCATTGCCAATGCGTAAATCAAAGGTTCGGTGCAATAGCATATGTACCACCCACACAGCTTTACTGAAACTTATAGCCGTAGTACAGAAAAACTGAGTCTCCTGACTTGTCTAGGTCATGCCAGCGAGCAGATTTTGAAGCTTGAAAAGGTGAATGCTGTGATGAAAGCAGAATTTCTCAAACAAATTCCAGACCTTCTTCCAAGAGAGCATGAAACTGTCATGCAGTGCTTGTGACCATCTGAAGTAAAAGCCTAATAGCTTGTGATACAGTACGAGTTCAATACTTGACTGCATAATGATGAAGATGAAAAGCCCAAACCTCTATAAACATTTCCAAAGAAACAAAACTCTCCCCTTCACAAGTAAAGAAACCTCAACAAACCTCGAAGGTTACAAAGGGCATGGCGGCTTGTTTATGCACAAATCAGTTTTCAGAGCACAGACGATCGGGCATGCGGGAAGAAGACACTCTAAAGCTGATCAGGAGCCTAGTGATCAGCCGGGTAGCATATAGCCTCCCGTTTTTATTCATTTATTTATTTATTCAAGTTACTCACAGGCTCCTTTACATTGGAGCATTGTGTGAGTGGGGCAGTACATAGAAGTTAGAGAACAGCGCAAAAAAAAAACACAAAATAACAAAGGACAGAAGGACAGAAGGACAAAAGGACAGAAGAAAAACTTTATACAATAGTTAGCAAGAGGCACTCAGAAGAATACAAATAAAGTAATACAACACACAATAATTACATGTTTCAAAATGTGGCAACATGGAAATGGAACACGATTTGACAGAGAGGCTAAAAAGTGCACAAGTTAGTTCACACTAAGCAGCAATAAAACATTTTTCGCAAGAATACACAGAACTGAGACAACTAGGCGAAGATTGCGGTTATTTTATCACGAAATGTAGCAGGATTTCTGGTATTAGTAGCATCGTCAGGAAGGCTGTTCCAATAGTTTATGGCACGTGGGAGAGCAGACATGTTGAATGCTTTTGTATGACCAAAAATACGCGTAAAGCTGCTATGATTATGGAGGCGATGAGATGTGCGACATGGCCGTGACAAAGGTAATGTGTGACTGTGAAGACTGAAAATCATTTTATGAAATAAGCAAAGAAGGGCTACGGTACGACGTGATTCTAAAGACTCAAGTGATAGCGATAACTTGATCTTAGTGACGCTGGAATGCCGGTTATAATCACGAGCGATGAAGCGTGCAGCACGGTTCTGTATAGATTCGAGATTACGTGTTAGAGTGAGGTCCAGCAAATCGACGCGATAATCCAAAGAGCATACAAGACCGCACTGCACCTACCCCAATGCACATCTACAGAGAAGCTCCTAGCACTAGGACTTCATAACACTTTTGAAGAGCTCAGAGAAGCGCAAAATATCACCCAACTGCAAAGACTACAACAGACCCCGACTGGCAGGGAGCTACTGCACAGGCTAGGATGCAGCGAACAAATTAACGAAATACAAAGAACTGCGAATATCCCGGACGAAATACGACGCGACATCAGGGTGGCCCCGATTCCTAAAAACATGGACCCCCATCTACATGAAGAACGCGGAAAGGCGAGAGCCGACTACAAAAAAAAATCACTAGCCCCTCAGGACACAACGGTATACGTGGACGCAGCCACATACCCTAGGAAAACAGGGCAAGCCAACCAAAATGTGGTAGCGGTGGTGATAAACTCGAACACACGAGAAATTGTTAGCGCATCGCTATGAGACTGCACGGCAACCGAGGCTGAAGAAGCGGCCGTCGCTCTAGCGGCAGCGGAGGGCTACCGGACTAAGTGGTCCCTAACCCTTCTCACCGACTCTCAAGAGGCATGCCGAAACTACACGTTAGGCAGAATGGGACACAGAGTGCTCCGCATACTCCGCTCTGGAAGTCACCACACAAGAAGCATACAAGAAAACCCAGTTAAACACACGATAGTGTGGACGCCAAGACGTGGAAGGCAACCGAGAGGTCGACAAGGTAGCTCGAGGATACACTACATACCGAGCCCCCTACGATATCGGTCTCGAGGATGCCGAGCCAGTCCCTAGAAAGTACTCGGCTATACTCAACCACTACAGGGGCAGCACGAAGCGGTATCCCCCACCGCACAAATCTCTCACCAGAGAAGATTCCGTAGCTTGGAGGCTGCTACAAACGGGCGTATACCCGAACTTGAACACACTCAGTAAGATACAACCCACACAATACCGACAAATGCCCATGGTGCCAAGAAACACCCACGCTATACCACATAACGTGGGCGTGCCAGGAGATAGATGCGGTACCAATAATATCAAACACGAGTGCGGAGCAGTTGGAAGGAATGCTCTCCAGCGACCGTCAGGACGTCCAACTTGGGCTGATCCGACGGGCTCAGCTGGCAGCAGCATCCAGCGGAGCTCTGGACTAGGGGCAGACTGCCACTGCTAAGAAGATGGAAGACACCATCTGATTCCGCGAATCTCACCAATCTTAGAGCTCAATAAAGGTTTTCCTCCTCCTCCTCCTTTCCACCAATGCACGCATTTTCGCAGGACGTTGTAGGTTCCAATTATCTGGTCGGACTTATCCACGCCCAACATGCCTGCGTTATATTTGTGCACCAGGAGCGGCTTCGTGATCGTCGGCACACTCCACGTGCCTCCTGTTTTCTGCCTTCGTTTGGCCGGAACGTGCTGGTTGGCTGTGTGGATTGTACTCATTAAGTTCACAGCACGCCAATCTTTCCACTGCATATACAGTGCGGTCCACTTATAACGATACAACATATAATGATACATCGGTTATAACGAGAAGTTGACTTAAGAGTATCAACTTATGCATTGAGGCAATGGAAAAAAAAGCACACATGCTCATGACCAAATGTCAAATATAACGATCAGAATTTTGCCTTCTGGACATCGTTTTCCATGCTGAGCGTGACATTCGAGGTGCAAAGTTCCCTTGAACAATGTCGAGATAGGGAGAAAACTTCGGACACGCGAGTTCACCGTGCCTGCCACCATTTTTCCCGTGCGCGCCAATTATGAAAGCCACGGAGAGCGAGTATCGCGAGTTGGCATAAGCACCTTAAGACGCCGCCAGTTACTCCGCGTGTCGGCCGCCTCGCCTACGCTACAGAAGGAGCACGATGGGAAAGAGAGAGGGGGAAAAAACGAAGCGGTGGCGCCCCTCGCGCGCCTGTACGAGAACAAGCGTGGAAGCAGAGGGGCTGAGGCAGTCAGACCAGTGCTGTCCACCTGTCGAAGATGGCGCCAGCCAAGCGCAAAGCTGTGACGCTGGAGACTAAGCAACGAATTTTGGAGGACTCTCGCAGTGGCTTCAAAGTGAGTGCGCTCGTCAAGAAGCATGGGTTCGCGCAGTCGACGATATCGGCGATTTTGAAAATGGGTAGCGGGGCGATCACGAAGGCTGCAGCCAGTAGCCATGCCGACAACCGGAAAAAAGTTAGGGACCCCTTGTATGCTATAATTGAAGAGGCATTGAACCAGTGGTTCCTTTCTACCCATGCGCAGAATGCACCCATCAGTGGGCCAATACTGGCCACAAAGGCGAAGCAGTTCGCTTGGCTTCTGGGGAAACCGCAAAGGCAATGCAGTTCGCTTGTCTTCTGGGGAAAGAGAACTTTGAACCCGGTGGAGGCTGGATTCAGCGATTTAAAGACCGGCATGGCATCGTCTACAAAACATGGCGAGGGAAGCGGCGTCGTCGGATGCGGAGGCAAAGGAAGAGTGGCTGCAAACGAAGCTGCCCACAGTGTTGAAGTGCTACATGGAAAGAGACATCTATAACTGCAATGAAACAGCACTTTTTTTCAAATGCTTCTGTCCAAGATCCACGCACTAAAAGGTGATCCATGCCCCCGTGGGAAGCGTTCCAAACTGAGGGTTACTGTGTTGGTGTGCGCAAACATGGATGGGAGTCATCGCCTCGAGCCCTTCATGATAGGACGATCAAAGAAGCCAACATGCTTCAAGAACGAGTACATCCCGGTTCGCTATCGCAGCAATATGAAGGCCTGGATGACTCATGACATTTTCTGCGGAATGGTTGCACGAGTTTAACGAAATCAACCAGGGGCAAGGACGGAAAGTGGTAGTGCTGCTGGACAACTGCAGTGCTCATACTGCCAGCCCGAAGCTAACATCAATTGAGCTGATGTTCCTGACGCCCAATACATAGCAGGCCTGCAGCAGTTGGATGCCGGCGTGATCGCCAATTTCAAAGCTTTGTATCGGCTGCGCATGCTGGAGTGGCTAATTTTAGCAATCGGCATGTCAGGGCAGGCCGCGGACTTGAAGATCAACCTGCTGAAGGCTGTGCGCTTCATTTATGGCGCGTGGTACGAGGTTAAGGCCTCCACCATAAGAAACTGCTTCAAGAAGGCGGGCTTTGTGCACCAGGACGAAACCCCCCTGACGTGGGAACAGATACGGTGGAAGCTGCGGATATTGCTGAGCTCTGGAAGCACGCCGCAAATGTGGACGAAACAAATGACACGTCCATGGACGAGTTCTTAAGCGCAGATTGTGCTGCTATTTTCTGTGAGGAGGCCACCGACGAGGCGATCGCCGAGAATGTGTCGTCACGGCAGAGTGCGGCGTTGTGCGACAGCAGCAACGACAGTGACGACGAAATTGACACTGGCCCACCTTCGACATCGATGACTACACAAAGTACGCCTTGTAAGATCGAACTTTATGCACGCAAAAGGGTTGCCGCCAGTGTACGCACAGCAGCTAGATTCAATGTAAACTGCAGTAGTGAAATTGCAATTGCCACAGAAGTAAGTGGCCATGTCAAATTACTTTAGCGCACCTAACGCTTGAGGTGCTTGTTAGACGTGACAAATAAATGCGTTGTTTCTCAAATCGTACGTTCTGCAATTACTGTTCTTCAGCGCAAGTGTAAAACTTGAGTGAGGAGCTACAAAAGGTGTGTTTGGCAGCCATTTTTATGGCAGTCCATATATAGCGCTGATCGGTTATAACGATCATTTTTCCCGGATTTTTTGATGTCGTTATAAGTGGACTGCACTGTACAAGATGTTTCCATCCCGAACCCACCAGACGTCTCTGCACTCTGGTCTTTTCTCCCATGTGACATCCTTCAATTCAGGTGGAAAGCCGCGGCGATCTTTCCGGGTGGTCCCAAGCGCAAGCGTTTTGCGCTCGATGAGGTGCTCAAAAAGTTTGGTGGACGTACAGAAGTTGTTCATGTAAATTATGTACCCCTGGTCCTGGTATTCCGAGCAGAGCTTGTTGACAACATCAAAAGCTAGACCATGTGGTCCTGGGATCTCGTGTTCACCTGTGTACACAAAAACTTGAAGCGTATACCCTGTTTCGAAGTCAGCTAATACCCAGAGTTTGTATCCCCACTTCGTCACTTTGTCACGTATGTACTGCCTAATTCCTGATCTCCCCTTAAATTTCCCCATTCATTCATCAACGGCGAGGTCATGTGTTGGCTAGAAAAAATCTGCTAATGTTCGATAGATGTGCTCCAAAAGCCAGGATACTTTCCAGGTCTTGCCAAGAGACATTGCTGCCGCTGAATCATCCAGGTCTGCAACGTGTAAACCTCTGAGCGCTTAAACTTCTGAGTTGTGCACCCTGGAGCGTTCCTGCACAAATTGAACCTGCAGACTGCTTGCTCGGTGCCTCGTGTGCTTCAACGATTTCACTTCGTTGTTTACGTGCTTTACCCACATGGGGAAGTCTAGAGTGCAGAGGAGACGAAAGCGACAGTTTGCCGGAAATAGACACACGACAGGTGAAGTGGACGACGAACCCAATCCCGCCAACGTGAGTACTTCAGCAAGTGCCTTGAAACTCGCAAGTGCCTTAAAACTCGGCGATGTGGAGGACTACAATGACTGTAAATTGGATTCTACGCTGGAAGGAAATAGGATAATTGACCTTGACATTCTGTCAAATGTTTTTTCATCACTGGCGTGCCCGCACTGCTTGGCAACATCCCTGAAACTTGAAGAGCGCTCCTATGCAGGTGTGTCTTGTGTGTTGGCTACTCTGTGCATTTCATGTGGCTATGAGAACCATTTCTCCTCATCAAAAAAGTCAGGGCATTCAGTGGAGAACAATGTCCGACTTGTATATCCAATGCGACCGCAAGGAAGTGGGCATGCAGGTGCGAAAACATTTTGCAAAGTTATGAATATGCCGCCACCGCCGTGGCATTCCGCTTACGATAAAATGTCTTTGCTGGTGTCGGACGCGGCAAAGGAGGTTGCATCTAAGTCAATGACTGATGCAGCAGCTGAAGTGCAGAAGGCTGTCAACAGTAATCAGTGCGAAGTGTCAAGGGATGGCGCATGGAAAAACGTGGCCGCTCTTCATTGAACGGCTGTGTTTCTTTGATATCTGTGGATAAGGAAAAAATAACTGATGTGAAAGCTTTGTCCAGCGCATGCAAGTCATGCAAGATCAAGAGCAAACTGAGTCCCACATGCAGCAAATTCCTGGAATGGAAGGCGAACCACACAACTTGTCATGCCAACCACACAGGCACTGCCGATGGTATGGAGCCAGTTGGACTTTACCGCATGTGTGGGAGGTCAGAAACGACGTGCGGTTTGAAATATGTGCACTATTACGGAGATGGAGACCCAAAGAGCTAGTCGACAGGGAAGGATATTTATGGACCAAATAGCATGAATTCGACTAATAACTCTCCCCTGCTATTTCTAGAGCCTATCCCATAGTCACCTACCGCGTGGTCGTCAGCCTGCTTCTTGCCCACCTTCGCATTTAAGTCGCCCATCAGTACAGTGTACTGCGATTTTACTTTATTCATTGCCGATTCTACGTCCTCATAGAAACTTTTAACGGTCTGGTCATCATGGCTGGATGTGGGTGCGTAGGCCTGCACCACTTTCAGCTTGTACCTCCTATTCAGCCTAATTACTATAGCTGCTACCCTCTCGGTAATACTGTAGAACTCCTCTACGTTGCCAGCTATATCCTTATTAATAAGGAATCCCACACCAAGTTCTCGTCTATCCTCTAACCCGCGATAGCACAGTATGTGTCCGTCCTTTAGTACTGTATACGCCTCACCTGTCCTCCTAACTTCGCTAAGCCCTATCACATCCCATTTAATTCCCGCTAGTTCCTCAAACAGCACTGCTAGGCTAGCCTCACTAGCTAAAGTTCTAGCGTTAAACGTTGCCAGGTTCAGATTCCAATGGCGGCCTGTCCGGAAAGGTGCGTTGTAGCGACCACAGAATGGTAAGGTCTAGAATTAGCTTAGACTTGAAGAGGGATCGGAAGAAGCTAGTGAAGAAGAAGACCATTAACGAGTTAGCCGTAAGGGGGAAAGCACAGGAGTTTAGGATAGCGCTGCAAAACAGATATTCGGCTTTAACTGAGGAAGATGATCTTGATGTTCATTCAATGCACGATAATCTGACATCAATAATTATGGAGTGCGCAGTAGAAGTAGGCGGTAGGACAGTTCGAAAGGATACCGGGAAGCTATCTCAGGTGACGAAAGATCTGATTAAGAAGCGCCAAAACATGAGGGCATCTAACCCTACCGATAGAATAGAACTAACGGAGCTATCAAAGTTAATAAATAAGCGCAAGGTAGCAGACATAAGGAAGTTTAATATGGAGAAAATCGAGCATGCTATAAAGAACGGAGGTAGCCTAAAAACAGTGATGAGGAAACTAGGCATAGGTAAAAACCAGATGTATGCATTAAGAGACAAGCAGGGCAATGTCATTAGCAATATGGATAAGATAGTTAACGTAGCCGAAGAGTTCTACACAGACCTGCACAGTAGCCAATGTAATCAGAGCGTTAATGAGAAAGACAGCAGTGCACAGCAATGTGTCATCCCGCCAGTAACGAAAGATGAAGTAAAGAAAGCCTTAGAAGCAATGAAAAGGGGAAAAGCAGCTGGGGAGGATCAGGTAACAGCAGATCTGTTGAAGGATGGAGGGGACGTCGTGCTAGAAAAACTAGCCACCCTGTATACGCAATGCCTTATGACCTCGACTGTACCAGAAGCTTGGAAGAATGCAAACATTATCTTAATTCATAAGAAGGGAGACGCCAAGGACTTGAAAAATTACAGGCCGATCAGCTTACTATCTGTTGCCTACAAAGTATTTACTAAGGTAATCGCTAATAGAGTGAGGGCCACGTTAGACTTTAATCAACCAAATGATCAGGCAGGCTTTCGTAAAGGATATTCCACAATAGATCATATTCACACTATCAATCAGGTGATAGAGAAATGCGCAGAATATAATCAACCTCTATATATAGCTTTCATTGATTACGAGAAAGCATTCGACTATGTGGAAACCTCAGCAGTCATACAGGCATTGCGTAATCAGGGGGTAGAAGAGTCTTATGTCAAAATACTGGAAGATATATATAGCAACTGCACAGCTACTATAGTCCTCCATAAAGTCAGCAATAAAATTCCAATAAGGAAGGGCATCAGGCAAGGAGACACGATCTCGCCAATGCTGTTCACCGCATGTTTACAGGAGGTATTTCGAGGCCTGAATTGGGAACAGTTGGGAATAAGAATAAATGGAGAATACCTAAATAATCTGCGATTTGCTGATGACATTGCCTTGCTGAGTCACTCAGGAGGTGAACTGCAAATCATGATCAATGAGTTAGACAGGCAGAGCAGATTGATGGGTCTAAAAATTAACATGCAGAAAACCAAGGTAATGTTCAACAGCCTAGCAAGGGAACAACAGTTCACAATCGGCAGCGAGAGCCTAGAAATTGTGACGGAATACGTCTACTTAGGGCAGGTAGTGACAGCTGATCCGGATCATGAGAGGGAGATAACTAGAAGGATAAGAATGGGGTGGAGCGCATATGGCAAATTCTCGCAGATCATGAGTGGCAGTTTACCAATATCCCTCAAGAGAAAAGTCTACAACAGCTGTATCTTGCCGGTACTCACCTACGGGGCAGAAACGTGGAGGCTAACGAAAAGAGTTCAGCTTAAGTTAAGGACAACGCAGCGAGCCATGGAAAGAAAAATGATAGGTGTAACGTTAAGAGATCGGAAGCGGGCAGAGTGGGTGAGGGAACAAACACGGGTTAATGACATCCTAGTCGAAATCAAGAGAAAGAAATGGGCTTGGGCAGGGCATGTAATGCGAAGGCAAGATAACCGCTGGTCCTTAAGGGTAACGGAGTGGATTCCAAGAGAAAGTAAGCGGAGCAGGAGGCAGCAGAAGGTTAGGTGGGCGGATGAGATTAAGAAGTTTGCAGGCAAAGGGTGGATGCAGCTGGCAAAGGATAGGGTTAATTGGCGAGACATGGGAGAGGCCTTTGCCCTGCAGTGGGTGTAGTAAGGCTGATGATGATGATGAGCGTGAAAGAATTTGAATGCATTGGCCATGTCCAAAAACGGGTTGGCTACCAGCTAAGAAAGCTGAAGACAGTGCGTGGATTAAGTGGCAAAGGAAAATTGACTGATGGGCTCATTGATTGCCTTCAAAATTACTATGGCATTGAATCAGAGCCAGCGTCGGAAATCTTGCAGGAATGAAACAGGCAACGCTAGCTAGTTTGTTCCACTGCAGTTCCACGGACGACTATCCAAGACATGGGGCGTGCCGTGTAGGAGCAAGCTGTTGTGTGCTTTCGACTGAGCTAAAGCTGCTGGCCAATGTAACTACAAGCACAAGGGAGGACTTTCAAATGACTTTCTGAACAAAGTAAAGGTTGCGTACAAAGACCTTTGTTCAGACGAGCTCCTCAAGAAATGTTTGCATAGCCAGATAGAATGCCAATGAATGTTTCAATGGCATGCCCTGAGGAGCAAAGGGTGCCTAAAAATGTTTTTGTTAGCCTGCCAACACTGAAGTTTGGCTTGTATTATGCTGTGTGCCATTTTAACAATGGCAACAGAGGGACGCTGGATGTCTTGAAACACATTGGGATCGAGCCTGAACGCCACACAATGAAAGCTTGCTTGACAGGTGAACAACAACGCATCAAGAAATCCTACCGTCAGTCCACCGATGCCGCAAGAAAAACAAGGGAAAAAAAAGCGAGCAGACGCACGAGCGAAAGGAAGTAAAGACAAAACTAAGGACCTGAGCTACAAATGCGGTGGATTTTAACCCTCCTGGATATTGCTGTATGTGTGGCTATATCAAATCTTTTTGTCGTTTCTCTCGAAACTTACTTTTCTGCCGTTTCATCTTGCGCGAACATTCGTAACTTTTTTCCTCGAAAAGATTTTTAACGAAATTTTGAACACTTATTCTTGGTATATCAGGCTGTGCAACCAACTACAGAAAATAAAACTGTGATAAGATTTGTTATTGCTGGAATTGTTTTAAAAACATTCCTCACTGAAAACCATTGTTTCTGGTAATATTGTAAATAAAAAAACTAGAATTGACGATATAATGGTTTAGCTCATTGCACAGCTGATGGCTTTATGTACATAACTGCAAGAGGAATTTTCCTTGTGGTGGGGTATATATGAGTTATGACTGCTGGCGTGGGATGCATTATTAGTACATTTTTCGACAATCAAAATTTTTTTTTTAAATTGTGTACTTCAACACTCTGATTAGAAAACAAAAAGGCAATCTTTAATATAGATACGCAGTGAGTGAAGACTGGATGAGGGCTCATGTAATATTGCACGCTTGGGCTGTGCTATCACTTTTTACATCCAAGCTATGCACCAACATGTCCTACTTGTACAGAAAATTCCAGTATGCAAAACGAGTAAACGATATGCGAGCAGCAGGTGCAATACCAGAGCCATTGAAGCGTGCAAGCATTTGTTTAAGCGGATGATCGGTAAAACCATAGTACAAACATTACAGATCACTAAGCGGCCACATATTAACGTCTGTGACAACCTAAACGCTACATCTTGAAAAATTAGCTTCGCAATGCCGCTGGCACCCAGCCAACGAAGCTGCAGCAGCACTAGAAAAGGTTGCAGTAGCGCCACCTCGCGCTGTCTATGTGAACCGGCATGCCTCCATGTTGCCGTTCGTGCCACTAGAAGATATTTCTAGTTCACTATATCGCCAACGTTGTCGCGGGCAGTTATTGCTTGTCTGTACGCTTGTCTCATACGCTCGCCATTTGCCGTTTCGTCCCTAGGGTTTCTCTGACCGCGTTGATAGAGTGGCGCTTCGTCTTCACGAAGTTACATCCATTCGCCGTTTTTGTGAATAAGTCTGGCGGTACAACCACTCTGAACGAAAAGTGCCTTGTCTTAGCGTCTGTTTGACGAGCAGTGTGGTGCACACTCGGGTTGTGGACAACATGGCCCTGCCGGTGCTGCCGGGTCCATCAAAGAAGCGAGTCACCGACCAGCGGGATGTGGCCCATTAGGAGAGAGCAGAGGAGAGGGCTCACGAAGAGCAGTAACAGGGTCGCAGCACGGCTGCTTGCGGGGGACCCGTCGAGGTCTCTCTCGGAGCTCAGCCATCGGCAAACCAAACGAACATTGGAGTTCTGAGAGAGCGTGGCGTTTTCAAGGACGGTGGCGCATATGCGCTGGTTGCCAAAACTCGAGCGTGCAGGCCCGGCCAACTCGGCGATGGCTGTCGCAGAAGGCATAAGTCTTGTGCGCTTTCTTCTGCCCTCCCGAGAGCGTGGCTCTCCGGCGCGCTCCGGGGGTGCTTTGCCGGTTACGGCGTCCCCTCTTCCCCGTCATCCCCACGTGGAAAAACAAAGATTAAGCGTCCCGATGATGGGAGGGAAATTGTGCGCTGGCCGCCAGCCCCGTACAGGTTGCGGCGAGCTGAGGAGAACAGAGTGGAGGGAAGACAGGCAACGAAAGAGGTTGGGTGGTGTGTCCGCGGCGTTGAGGGCCGAATTTCCGCGCCGAGGCACGCGTTCCATCGCACCAGGCCCGCCGCCTTCGAGCCGTCGCCGCATCGACAGCCACCCGAACCGAAGTTGTCACCTTGGCCTCCGTATGTGAACCGTCCGCCGGACTTCTCCTTTTCTTTTCTATGTAATGTTGTATTTTCGACATCTAATGCATTGTATGCCTCTGTTGTCCGTGTCCTAACTGGACGAATTAACTTTTGTAATGTGTGCCTCCTGCTTGTCGCATTCCGTGTTTTGTATTGTTCTTCCTGTCACTCCCCGTATTCGTTTTTACCTTTTTGTGCTGTTCCCTGCCGCCAAGTAAAGTGTTTGTTTTAGAAACCTCTCAACCCATTGAGTTCCTTCTCGATCCCCGACGCATCGACACACGTGCACCACGCACGGGCTGACCAACCTTTACAAATAAATGTTGTCCAACACGCACCTTTAGGCCACAGGGAAGTGTAAAGCGGCCCCTGTGTCTCGACGGCTTGCGCTAGGCAGCCGGTCGACGAGCGGTAGTTGTGACAATAATTGGCGTCCGCGACAGGACTGGTCAGCCGCGTGTCAGGGCTGAGGCTCCGAAGGGACTCAACGAGAGGGTCAAAAGAGGTGCGTGCTAGTGGTTTTATTCCCACTGTTTGCTGAGCACGATGGCGGAGGCCGAGTTTGACAAACTGGTAGAGCAGGGAAGAAGCTTCGGCTTGGAAGGTAAAGAACTATTCTCGTGGATTGAACAGGAGCGGGCTAAGCACCGAGAAGAGAGAAATGAAGAAAGCACTTGGCGCAAGGAAGAATCCGAACGCGAAAGTCGTATGAGGGATGAGGAGTTAGAGAGGCAAACAGAAGAATCCAAAATAACAATGGCTTTGCTTGAAAGGGAAAAGGAGGTGTTGCTGTTGAGGCGGGAACCCGCAGGTACCTCTGAAATGGACTCCAGGTCCGGGTCGGAAGAGAGGGGAGCGGTCCAAGGAAACAAAGTGAGCCCGCACAAAGTCATGCCTGTTTTCAGTGAACAGCGCGATGACCTCGATGCTTATTTGAGGCGTTTTGAGCGCGTGGCACAGAGCCAAGGCTGGCCACGGGGCCAATGGTCCACTTTTTTGAGTCTGTGTTTGAGTGGCGAGGCGCTGAGCGTTTTTAGTCGAATGTCCGCGCCTGATTGTACAAGCTACGACAAGTTAAAGCAAGCTCTAATGCTGTGATTTCGGTTGACGGAGGAAGGATTCAGAGAGAAGTTTAAGGAGGCATCGCCCATGAATGGGGAAACGTGCTCCCAGTTTGTGACTCGACTCAGTAACTTCGAGCGGTAGTTGTGACAATAATTGGGCACAGACCAGCGGGACGTGGCCCATTAGGAGAGAGCAGAGGAGAGGGCTCACATAGAGCAGTGACAGGGTCGCAGCACGGCTGCTTGCGGGGGACCCGTCGAGGTCTCTCTCGGAGCTCGGCCATCGGCAAACCAAACGAACATTGGAGTTCTGAAGAAGCATGGCGTTTTCAAGGACGGTGGCACATATGCGCTGGTTGCCGAAACTCGAGCGTGCAGGCCCGGCCGACTCGGCGACGGCTGTCACAGAAGGCATAAGTCTTGTGCGCTTTCTTCTGCCCTCCCAAGGGCGTGGCTCTCCGGCGCGCTCCGGGGGTGCTTTGCCGGTTACGGCGTCCCCTCTTCCCCGTCGTCCCCACGTGGAAAAACAAAGATTAAGCGTCCCGATGATGGGAGGGAAACTGTGCGCTGGCTGGCCGCCGGCCCTGTGCGGGTTGCGGCGAGCTGAGGAGAACAGAGTGGAGGGAAGACAGGCAACGAAAGAGGTTGGGTGGTGTGTCCGCGGCGTTGAGGGCCGAATTTCCGCGCCGAGGCACGCGTTCCATCGCACCAGGCCCGCCGCCTTCGAGCCATTGCCGCATCGACAGCCACCCGAACTGGAGTCGTCACCTTGGCCCCCGTATGTGAACTGTCCGCCGGACTTCTCCTTTTCTTTTCTATGTAATGTTGTATTTTCGACATCTAATACATTGTATGCCTCTGTTCGTGTCCTAACTGGACGAATTAAGTTTTGTAATGAGTGCCTCCTGCTTGTCGCGTTCCGTGTTTTGTATTGTTCTTCCTGTCACTCCCCGTGTTCGTTTTTACCTTTTTGTGTTGTTCCCTGCCGCCAAGTAAAGGGTTTGATTTAGAACCTCTCAACCCATTGAGTTCCTTCTCGATCCCCGACGCATCGACACACGTGCACCACGCACGGGCTGACCAACCTTTACAAATAAATGTTGTCCAACACCCGCCTTTAGGCCACAGGCAAGCGTAAAGCGGCCCCTGTGCCTCGACGGCTTGCGCTAGGCAGCCGGTCGACGAGCGGTAGTTGTGACAAAGTGTGGGAAGTATTCCACTATGACCCTTGAGAAAAAGGCGGCCATCATTAAGCTAGTGGTGCGTGGGTGAACACAAGCTGACGTGGCCAAGGAGTTCACTGTGCCTAAGCAAATGATTCAAACTATGTCTTCACAAGGAGAGATTTTTTCCGCCTTCGAGGCGTCCCACAGCACCAGCCAGAAAAACAATAGGAAAGGCGACCACCCAGAATTGAAAAAGGCCTTGCTACTCTGGCTTAAAGCTGCTTTAGCGAAGAATCTTCCACTGTCGGGCAATATGTTGCAGGAAAAGGCAGAGACCCTGAACATTGAAAAATTCAAGTTCACGGACGGATGGCTCCGTGGGTTCAAGAAGAGACAAGGTGTATCTTTTAAGAAGATGTGTGGGGAGAACAGAGCCGCCAACCCAGTCTGCTACTGTCAAAATAAGTTGAAGCCTTTGTTGAGCCAGTACAGCCCCCAGGACACCTTCAATTGTGATTAGACAGGCCTCCTTTTCAAGATGCTACCTGACCACACCCTCTCTTTTCCAGACGACTCCTATTTAGGGGGCCGCCATAGTAAGAAAAGAATCACAGCAATGGTAGGTGCAAATGCCACTGGCGCAGAGAAGCTGCCACTCCTTGCAATAGGAAAGTCCAAAAATCCTAGATGTTTTAACCCTTTATTGACGACTGTTGCCCACAGGCAACACACCAGAAAATATTCTTTTTCTGGTTCAGTTTTGGTTTTGGACGCTTTTGTTTTACTCCAAACTCCGTCCATCTTACTACCACATGGGCATGTGGCGCCATCTGACGTATAATAAAAAATTGAAGAAGAGGAAAAAGAAGTTTGGCGCGGAAATCTCGCTGGACCGCCGATCTGAGGTTATCTATCGTATTTCGATCACGCGCAAGAACCGTTACGCCAGCGGGCGTGGCACGCAGCACTACGGGACCGATCCCTTCGTCCTCGGGGGTTATGTTTGATTTTAAGGTAGTGATCAATTCCCGCGGCGACACGTGCGCCGCGGGCGCAGAAGTCAAAAAAGCGACGTGATTGTTGACTTGCCGCATTGCTGTTTGAGGCGGCCGCGTCGGAATGGAAGGGGCCTCCCGCGGGGTCGAACCGCGGACGACCTCCGCGAAAGTGGGAGGTCGCACAGGCTCCGCCGGGAGAGGACGCTGCTGGAAGGTTGTTGACGCCGCCTCCAGTCGCGCCTCCGCGGTAGAGGCCCTGGTCCGGGCAGCCGAAGCCTCCCGGCGCTCCGTCGACCACATGGCTCGGAGGACCTCGGCGCGAACGCGGGCGTCGGAGGCCAGTGCGCGATATTCCGCGCAGCGGTACACCATCCCGCCGAACATGTGCGAGATTTGTGTACGGGCCTGGACCGGGATCTTGTTCTTGTCGTGGTTGAGGAACGCCGTGAGGCGCTCCTGCAACTGCGTGACTTCCGCGAAATCCGGCATGGCAGCAAACGCCAGGTCTAGCCTGGCGCCGGAGTCCGCGGGACCTGCGACGGGGGTGTTTGATAAGTCACGGGCCGCCTCCGCGGTCGCACCCGCAGGAACCGGAACCACGGACGGGCTCGGAGCGGCCGCCGTCGACTCCGGGACCAGCGACGAAGAGGACCCGGTGGCAGGACCCGAAGGTCCCGCAAAGTCCGCCGCCACGTCGGGCGGCACGGGCCGAGGCGCAGCGGAGGGCTGCGCGGTCGGAACCGCGTCCGGGACCTGGGCGATGATGGCGTCGCCAGCCTCCGAGAAGGGCGAATCGGAGGGGTCCGACGGCACCCGCGAAGCGCTCGAGCCCGAAGTCGCAGTCGGTGAAATGCGGTGTAAAGTCACGATTGGGAAATTCGCCCGTGTGGGCGACGCAGGGGAGGGAGAGCGCGAAGCGCTCATGGTAGGGCCGGAGGGCGTAAAGATAGCCGACCACCAACGGGACAGGGCGGGAACCGGGCTCAGGCCCCGCTAGGGAAAAACCCCAGGGCGAGGGCCCAAGTCCGCAAGCCCGTTCAAGTGGGAGAAAAAACCAGCCGCCCGAAGTAGCGGCCAGCGGTCGTGAAAGGGCGGAGAAAATGAAGTATGCGGCCCACCTGAAGATGGTTGTAGGTAGGACCGCGACCGGTGAAGAGCGCCCCTACCAGCGTAGGGGACGCAACCGCTGGGGGTCGGGCGACGACAAATTGTCCGGACCGCAATGGCGGGGACCGCAGGCAAGGGCGGGACCAGGATCCGCAGCCGGAAGTGGCGGCCCCGAGGCTCAGAAAGAGCCTGAGACGCCAGAAACGGCAATGAGGCAGCCTCGAGCAGCCGCAGGAGGCCGCAGGCAGAAGCGGCCAAAAAACCGCCGAGACGGCGAAGACCGCCGCGTCCCAGGACCGCGGGCAGGTGGCGATTCCCGCAGTCAGGCCAAGGTCCGCGAACCGGGACCGCAAAAGGCGCCCCGAAAGCCCCAAAAAGGAGCCCGGGGCCGCAGCAGGAACGGGCGGGGCAGGAGGAGAAACTTCGTCCTCCTCCTCACCGGCCGTGAGCCAATTTGGGCCCTCCGCCGCAAAATGCGGAAAAGCGCAAAAAAGCGGAGGCCCTCAGCCCCGAGACATCAGCAGCGGTGAAAGGCCCGGGCGGGGGAGAGCACGAGCCAAGGGGCGGAGCCAGGCAGATGGGCATTGAGAGTCGTATTCGGCGCATGTGGATCTCGAGAGCCGAATACGACTCTCAATGCGCCAGAGAGAAGTTTCGGCCTTGGTGACGCTTGACGTTGCGAAGGCCTATGACAGCGTGGAGCACACAGTCCTCATTAACAAGCTTGCTCAACTACAACCACCGCATTACCTCTACGCCTGGATTTGTGAATTTCTAAAAGATAAATTTTTCTTCTGTACAGACGGATCTTTTTGTTCTAATACCTATGGTCAATCAAGAGGTGTGCCGCAAGGCTCTGTTCTTTCTCCGCTGCTTTTCAACATATTAGTTCGGGACATCCCCATTCATCCTAACGTTACAGTTTATGTATACGCAGATGATATAGCTTTTTTCGCATCAGCAAATGATATTCATGTGCTCTACGGGTATTTGCAGGCATATCTGAATGCTCTTGAAGTCTGGTTGGACCAAATCAATTTATCACTTAATGTCAGCAAATGCGGCGTGCTGGTATTTCCACCCGACGCTCCTATGTACATCTCGCTAGCCTACCGCTCCACTCCAATTCCGCAGGTGAAGTCGGTTAAATACCTAGGTGTTACTTATGACCAAAATTTGGACTGGCGACACCATATTAAGAATAATGTTATTAAAGGGGAACGTGCACTGGGCCGTTTGACCCGAGTTGGCAATAAAAAGTTTGGCATGCGTCGTGACACGCTACTGTTGCTCTATAAGGCTTATATGAGACCGATTCTGGAATTTGGTTGCCCCTTGTTCTCTGGTAGCGCGAACTACAAGCTGCAGCCATTAGCCTTACTGGAAAGACGTGCCCTACGGCTATGCCTCGGGCTCCCAAAATCAGCTTCCAACGCTGTCCTTTATCTGGAAGCGCGTATCCCCAACCTCTATTCCCGCTTCCAACTTCTAACAGTGCGTACTTTCCTCAAGTCTTTTGACCCGGCCCCAGGCGTTAGTATTCCAATTTTTGTATCCCAACCACACCTTTTTTTGACTAATCACTGGCCACGTTATCAGCTTCCGCAAGTTAGGTTCACGCAGAATCTGTTAGCTCCGCTTCAGGTTGATCTGATCTCCTTGCAACGAGTTGCTGACACGCAGGCTGATCCCGTCTTCTATTACGACTTTATTTTCCCGTCCCATGCGAAGCATATGCCCGCACATACCCTAAATAATCTTCTTTCTGAACACCTACAGAATTTTCCACATCATACTGTTCTCTCCACTGATGCCTCCGGCAGCTGTGAGAAGGCGGCGATTGGCATATATTCGCAGGATCTAGATTGGAGCTACTCCGTTCGTATCCCTGATTATACTCCTATATTCTTCGCAGAGTTTTTGGCCATTGGTTTGGCTCTTCTCAAAATTCCCAGACATGTCGCACGGGTTCTTATTCTCACAGACTGCCTTTCAGTTATTGTCTCTCTCCAAAATTCGGAAAAATCTTTCTTGACTCGTTCACTTAGGTTTTTTGTTCCGAGCACAGTGCGCGAGATCCGTTTGGTCTGGGTACCTGGGCATTCAGGCGTCTATTTTAACGAGGTGGCTGATTTATTGGCAAGGTCAGCTCTCAGCGCACCTGTAACATATCCCGTCCCTCACCTCATTCTGTTAGCAGCTTCACGTTTCCAGCGGTTCCAACATATTTCAGCCACTTTGAGTGATCCGTTGCTGAATACCGTGGACTTTCAACACCTAAAGTACCCATGGAATATCCGGTGGTATAAGTCAAGGCTTTGTGAAGTGTCCATGACGCTCCTGCGATGTAGAATCCCTTACTTAAACTTGTACTTATGCAGGTGCGGGTTCGCTGCGACAAACCTTTGTGTATCATGTGGGCAAGTTGAATCAATCGATCATTTTCTCCTCTCTTGCCGGCGGTTCGCGGTTCAGAGAAAGCAATATCTGGAGGTTCCTCTTTCGAGACTAGGACTGCCTCTGTCTCTTACAGTTCTTCTATCGTTCAGTGCGAGTGCCAAGGGATTCCCGTTAAGCAGTGTATGCGGCTACCTTCACGATTACATAAGTGCAACTAATCGATTATCTTGTTAGCTATACACAAAATTCTTTCGCATGTCCAGAAAAGGCTAGATTGATTCTATTCCGGATGACTCATACCTCTTGAATTCATTTTATTTTTCCCAATTTTTTTTTATCTTGATTCAGTCTTCTGACGTTTCCTTCCCCGCGCAAATGCTTCATTGGCATTCTACCCTATACCTTGGCCAATCCCCCCCACGTGGGTATGTGCCATATTACTTGAGGAGAAGAAGAAGAAGAAGAAGAAATCTCTGCACAGCAGTCGCCTACACGACTTCAGACTCTGACCCTCAATTTCCTGGTAAGCGCTCGTTTTTTTCTCCGTGGCTTTTCGCACTTGCTTAGAAGAATGCCTCAGTTTGCTATTTTTCGAATTACGTCTATGGCTCTGCTAATTTGCGCCCGTAAGGGCGAGTCTCGTGATTATTGCCCATAGGTAACACCCGGAACTATGCTGTGTTTTTCGTCCCGTTGAGTTCACAGTGTGCCTTTTTTGTGTTTGTCTGCTAAACTGCCTAGGCGGATAACGTACGTGCTGCACGGCCTCATGCAGGACACACGGATGGATCCCAACATATTTTATGGAAAAATAGCCGCAAAGGCGCCCCCAGAACACAGTGATAACTCTGATCTGGAGTTGTCAAGCGACGAAGAACCAGAGAATGCTCCTTCAGCCCGGGCATGTAAGCATTCATTTTTGTTGCCACAGCCGGAATTATGCAAACATTCAATTCGAGGCACAAATGAAGTAGCATCCGTTGCCGAAGGAAGAGGTGCGATGTAGAGTGGGGGGGGGGGGGGTACTCGACCATAAGGGCGCATTTGGCTCGGTGCTCCCGCGTGTAGCCGCCGACTCCTGTCACGACAGACAATACCATGCGTTCCCCATTTCCCTGCCTATATATATGAGACGCCTGGTAGCGCATGGCGCTCTGTTTATGCTGCGCAGTAGGAGTTTCTTTGTGCATTTGCAACACCATCTTTACTTACACATCTATCAAAACCGTAATTCTTCAGTTTGTGTTATTAGGACTGCCTTATTCACACGGGTACTTCTTGTAATAATTTTTTATTACGTTTGCCTTTTGTTTTTCAGCATGTTTATATCGCATCTGCTTTCTGTTTAATTTGCACAGCTCTTTCAGGTGACTGTCAAGATGAAGGCATCTCTAGAACTCCAAGCACAGACAATATTGAAGAAATTCCCAAGCCTTCGAAAAATGGTCCTGCATGGAGTGTTGTCCAAGGCTCCACTGGTAATACCATGCCAAAGTGGAAGGACGTACCGCCCTGTCCATCCCCGGTTGAGTCTCCAATCAGTTATTTTAGAGAATTTTTTTACATGGATTTTTTGTCTCTAATCTGTGAGCAGTCTTCCCTGTATAGCGCTCAGAGGAATCCCAACAAAGTTACTACAATGACTGTCAACGATTTGGAGCAGTTTATCGGTGCAGTGCTCACTATGTCAATTATGAAGCTGCCTCAAACGTGCATGTACTGGTCGGAAAGGTTCCGCATCAGTCAAGTTGCCGACACCATGACGAGAGACAGATGGGAAGAAATCAAACAGTCACTGCACTTCAATGACAACCAGGAGGCACCGGACCTCAATAACGCCGAACGCGACAGGTTGTACGAAGTGCGGCCCCTACTGGACCACGTGGTCTCCAAATGCCGTGAAATACCAAAATCTCAGAAACTATGCGTTGATGAGCACCTGGTGCCTTTCAAAGGCCGCAGCTCATTGAAGCAGTACTTGCCAAACAAGCCGAAGAAATGGGGTTATAAACTATTCCTTCTCTGCGATGAGTGCGGCATAATGTACAACTTTGAAGTGTACACAGGCAAAATTTTTCCGCAGCCGGGTTTTCCAGACATCGGTGCCAGCGGCAACATCGTTCTCAGAATGGCGAGTGTCGTGCCTCGCGGTCTAGACTACATCCTGTATTTTGACAACTGGTTTTGCAGTGTGGACTTACAGGTGGTCCTCAAAAAGGCTGGTATCAGTTCCGTAGGCACAGTACGCGAAGCTCGCCTGAAAGGATGCAAACTTACATCCGACAAAGAGCTAAAAAAGAAAGGGCGTGGCTCTCACGTGGAGATGGAGACGACATTTGAAGGGGTGAGTCTGAGGGCTGTGAAGTGGTTTGACAATCGTCCCGTCACGCTGCTGTCCACATTTGCATCGGCATCACCAGAGAATACTGTGAAGCGCTTTGACAAGAAGACCCGAACGTCGGTGAGCATAACTCGTCCTTCTATTATAGGTGTCTACAATGAGTGCATGGGCGGTGTGGATCTAATGGACATGCTTGTGGCGCTGTACAGCATCAACTTGAGATCCAAAAAGTGGTACAGGCGGCTATTCTTCCATTTATTGGATGTCGTAATCGTCAACTGCTGGCTCCTGTACCGCCGAGATGCAACCGCGGCTAAGGTGCCACGCAACCAGCAAATGACCCTACTGCTTTTCAAAGCAGAGATAGCGTGCGTTTTGAAACAGCAGGGAAAGGTTGCAACACCTTCCAGAAGACGACCGTTGGCCCCTTCAAAAATTGAAAATGAACTACAAGCGAAGAAGCGCCGTGGGCCAGCAGCTCTTGTACCCTGCAAGGAGATTAGGCTGGACACTATTGATCACCTCCCGATGTTTTCTCCCAAAAAAGGTCGATGCAAATACCCCAACTGCACAGGCATTACACGTGTAATGTGCAGAAAGTGTAACGTACACCTTTGTTTCACTCCAGAAAAAGAGTGCATATACAAGTTCCACACTACCCCGTAAGAATTGTGCAATGACGCCTACTTAAGGACTCATGCCTACTGTTGCCCACAGGCAACAAAGCTATATTTCAGCTGATATGTATAGCAATTTTTTGTGTTTAGAAAGTATGCCTTGTCATGCTCTAATAAGTGCAGATATGAAAGAAATAAATGATTTTTTCAAGTATTTTATTGTCTCGTCAATAAAGGGCTAAGGGCGCGAAGAACATTCCCGTGTGGTATTGCACCAACTCCAAGGCATGGATAAATCAGGCATTGTTTGAAGATCTGTGCGTCGACTGGACCAAAGTTTCGAGCTGCAGGGGTGACAGGTTAATATTTTTGTTGATAACTGCACGGCTCACGGCCCCATTGAGAACCTGAAAGCCATTCGGCTTGCATACCTGCCGCCAAACACAACTACGGCCGCGCAAATACGGCTTGAAGCGTGGATGGCACTGCCTCACACGTGCGACTTGGTCTTGGCCGGATGTCGTCAAATCTGCCCTCTTGTAGAGCTCCTGCATTGCGCGTATGCACTGGAGGAGGCTTTCGTCTGGGTGTTGGGTGCGCAACACAAGCCTCCTCCAGCATCCGGAGTTCATAGTCAGGCGGCAGGAACTAGGCACAGAAGCAGCCTTTAAAGTCTGCCATCGACTGCACGGTCGGCTGGCAACACCTCCATCGCACCACAATCTCGACAAGTGCTACAGGCAGGACCTGCGCTAGCATCACGTCATCTGGGGCGCCCAGAGCCGTCTGGTAGTCCTCGAGTTGTAAAAACTCGTGGACTGATTTTGCGTCCGTGTACCCGGAAAAGGAGGGGACCTAAATATTTATCCGCAGACGCGATGTCGCCGATGCTGCGGCTTGGTTGGAGCCACCCAAACCGAGCTGACGAGTCAATGCGGCAAACACCTCCATTACCTGCCCCATTACATCCGCCGTGTCGGGGAATTTGCATGGGTTCTCCCGCGTTCCTCACCACACTCCCGGGTGCACTAGCATCCAAAGTCGCGGTATTAACTGAGATATCCTTCTCAGGAGGCATAACTCGATCAAACTGAGGGGAAAAGGTGAAAGTCTGCCCTACGAGAGACTGTTTAAAGCCCGCGTCAGCTGCCCAGTCGCACAGGCTAACCCACGGCGACAACCAAACACACAAAGGCATTCCCATATAAAAAAAAGTCTGTCTACAAACACGTGAAATACACGTCAGAAAACGCCCCAAAACTACAGAAACTACACAAAACGCCTAACAAAATTTAAAACGTTGTACAAGTATCTACCCCGCGAACATCACGGCTGACCTATACACGCTAACCCTACAGGTACGGCGTGGTCCAAAACAAGGAGCGCCTGCCACGAGTCTGGCTGCCTGCTTCAAAATTGGCAGAGAAATCGCCCACAAGGGTGCTAATCAAAGCCACACGTTAGGTGCCATTATTTGTGGGTGATCCCTCTGCGCAAAGACGCACAGACACGGAGACTCGGGCCAGCTAGTAAGGACAAAGGTTTATTCTCACATTGTCGTTTTGGTGGGGGACCAGGTGTCGTCGAGGCAGGAGGTCGGCGGTGTTCATGGCAGGAAGCAAGAAAGAGCGCCGACGATTGGGCCTCCCTTAAATAGTCCCCCTCCGCGTAGTCCAATTCCCCCTGCCCCACTTGGGAGAGGAACGGTGGTCAAGGGTACTCGCAGGGGGAGTGGGCGGCCCACGAGTGGGCCTTACAAGGTGTTGCTTTGCAAGACACTGCTGACCTGTGGACCCGCGAGCTCCGGAAACTGTTTGTGCCGCGAACGCTCCGGCCTGCCCTCGGCGCTGCAGGGTGCCGGCCTCGTCGCAGACGCGGAGCTCATGTTCGGCCGAAGACGCGCCCCTCTCGGACTTTACATGTTTATGAGGGTCGCGAAGCGCGGCTGTTCCCCACTCCTCTAGCGTCGGAACTCAGGTTGGTTTGGATTCGGCCGCCAAGGACGCTTGCTTCCTGGAACCCGCAGTTTGGTCACGTGACCACGCCGTTCGAAAACGCGACCGTCAACGGACAAAGAGAGTCTTCCTCCGGCAGCGGAAGAGAGCAGCTGCTCGGGGAGCCAGTCTGTATCTTCCAAAGGCCTGGGGCCCTGTTTTCTTCTTTTGGGTCAAAATCTCTAAATAAAGACCCAATTCCTAACCTTCACGGAGTCCACAGCCCGTACCTCGCAATAAAGGGCTCCGGAAATTTTGACCACCTGGGGTTCTTTAAAGTGATTAGCACTCGTAATGTAAGCCGATCGGTATTCCATTCAGTAAATGCACATCGGACTGACAAACACCTGGCAGGGCAGGGCAGAGGTATCTGGTATTTGTCAAGCCTACAAACGCCATTGTGCTCGCCACCATCTTGTTTTCTATATATATAACATACGTTCTTGAGATTAAATTGCCTAGTTTCTGCCGCGATGGTTCAGTGGCTTTGGCGTTCATCACAAAAGTGGAGTCAGTGTGCACATTACAGTATTTCTAGTTGATTTTGGCTGCAGCAATGATAGTTCCTGTTGTATACATTAATTTGGTTTTGGTTTGGATTGCCTATTTGCTTGTTTGTGTTTATGTGTATTTGTTGACCGGCTGTTTGGCATCACGTGCTTGTTGTCCAAAATACTTGTGTGTGTCCAATAAATTGCATCGTTGGTCCCAGCTTACATTGAGTCTTCTCTCTTCGTACGGCCGCCTCACCCAATACTACATTGGCGACGAGAGTGGGATCGATCAAGCACACTTTGAGCCTTGAATGTAATCGGACAAAATCAATTGTCCAAAGTGAAATCAGCTAATCCCATAGTTTGAAATAAGCTGGCATGTTTGGCCACTAGTAGTTAGTGAAATTTTTCCTGCAGTGCCGATTTTAGCTTTTCTATGTCGTTTCATAGTGCCCAGGCCGCTCCCGAGGAAGTCGCTGGTCGTGGAGTGCTCGGCGGATGATGAAGTTGCGAGTTTTATCTCCTCAACTTTAATGCCATCACATTTTGATGGTGAAATTAAAGACAAGTGACAGGAGCTGTTTTAATGAGATTTTTGTGCATGGCTTTGAAGAATATTGACGTCTACCATAAATGCATCACATATGGTAGCAACAGAAGCAAACAGCAAATATGATAGTGTGATCAAGGTTTTCTCAAAGCGACGACAGAAAATGTTTTCACTTCTCATTGAAAGAGAAATTATTGCATTTGTTGCGAAAGAAAAAATTCGTTGGAGGCACTTAGATATCTCTTATTTGTGGGAAGGCGAAAGCCGTTTGCGACTCATTGCACTGATTTGAATTTTAGCGGTGACGTCGCACAGTTGTTGCTTGCCGGCGGATCACACCACCTGCCACAGCGGGCAGTTTGCTCACAGTCCAGTTGGCAGATTGTGATCACATGAAAAGGTCATGTAACGAACGGACCAGGTCATGTGACCTAGGCTGTAACGGATGGACCGGTCACGTGACCTAGGATGTAACGGATGGACCAGTCACGTGACCTAGGATGTAACGAACGGGCACCGCGAGGTCACATGACTGGACGTCCGGTCACCGCGAGTATGAGCCATTAAAGGCTTTCGCCATAAAATAGCGCGTGATTCTATTTGCATGATTGCGCAGTTGAGCACTACTGCGTGCCCCGGACGACAAGTGGCCTGCAGTTCACTTGCCGTCACCACATTCAGATGGCTTATCACTGCCCCCACTCGCTGCGGCGCGTCTCACCGTCTCATCTCCTGCTGACCAGTCGTGCACGAGGTGTTAGAACAATGACAGCGTGTCGCGCGCTTTGGACGCCAACCAAGGCCGCCGGAAATGGGGAGTGAGACTGCGAACGACCTTGTCAGAGTCACAAGGGGCTGGCGACCTTTTCCCACTGAGGAGGTTCCTTTTACTGTCGGCGGAGACTGCAAAGCCGATGCGTGGGCGCCTCGATGGCGCCGCAATAGGTTGCACACAGGTATTGAGCTGTGTATGCGTAACCGTGTGCCCTGCACGTTCGAGAAGGTTTGAGGCTCCACAGGGTCGGGCTCTCCAGAGCCCTGGGCTCTGCCCATTTATATGTGCTGTGCCGTTGTACTGCTATTGGCCAATATTGGCAAGAACTGGAATAGCAAAGCTCTGCCCAATTACTGAAGGGTTTAAAACCTGATGCAAACAAAGAATTTGGAGGAGCGCGCCGAGTCTGGCCGCTTTTAAACAACTTCTTTTAAACTGCCTTATTCTCACCTGCCTTGTATTTCGATCCAGACCTCAATAATCAGTTTTGTTTGCTAAGAAGGTGAAGTTGCTGCCCCAACCAGCAACGTGTTGCCAGACAAGCGGACGAAGACCTGAAGTCCTCTTCGCACTGCTAACCACCGTGCATACGATTACTGGCCAGCGTGACATCATCATTCATCGCTCGCGACGAGCATCCAACTACGAGCATCCAACTAGTACCCCTGCCACACGGCAAATTTAATGTCATTTCCATCGAATGACATTCGTTCAAAACGACATTAGTTTGCTGCCACACGAGAAAATATAATGACATTCGATGAAAATGACATTAGGTATCGAATGAGTTTGGGGAACTCATTCGCCAGCAAACTCCGAGCTAATGTGTTCCCTCGACACCAGAGACTTGGTGAGAATATGCACCGAACATAAATTTCAAATGCGACACAAGCATTATAATATTTCAACGCCCGTATAAATCTGTGGTCGTTCATTTATTTATATAATAATACCGAATAGCACCAGAAAAAATAAAACTGTCACTCTCGCTACCAGCCAACCGGAATGGACGAGCAGGCACGTTTTTTGGCTTTTTTGTGTAGCGTGGCCCAAAGCCAGCCGTAGCCAGCCCATGAGCCAGCGGCAGGCGCGTGCGTTGTGTTGCCGGAGTCCGGAGTGCTGGCTGTGTCAATTGCTGCGGGAGTTGTGCACTCGGAGTTGTTTGTTATTTATTCTTGCTGGATCCGCTAATCTGCCTTTGTACAGGGCCAGCCTGCTGCGTCTTTGTGCTCGCAAGCATAGACTCGCAGCGATAGCATTCCGCTGCAGCGAATCCATTGCACAAAGCGACGTAGTGACGTCCGCCATTTGTCTGTCGCCGCTGGCTGAACTTTGGCTTGGCTTGGCTTGGACTCCTGGTGGATAGCAGTGATCAACGCGTTATTGAAACGAGGATTAAAATTTTGAAATCGGTTTCCATTCGCAAAACAATACTTTTCGAAACATATTGAAGCATAGATCGAAATGTTTTTATGCTGCACTTTTTCTCCATCGCAATCGCCATCATTTGCAAATGGTATTACTTTTGGCCGTGTAGCAGCACGCAGAATAAATGACATTAAGTCGAACAAATGTCATTCGATGGGAATGACATTAGATTTGCCGTGTGGCAGGGGTATAGAAGCCCAATCCGGCCATCCCATCAGAGTGGGGGTGTGCAAAGTTTAACTACAAGGGACTACAGTCCTCTGTCAGCAGCATCTGCCTCAAGAATCCACACTCCCCTACAGAGCCCCCAGTCAGTTCCAGGATCTCAACCACCATCATCCTCTCAGTCAGCCCCACCCAACGACCTCCTAGGCCTAAAAGGGAGATTCGTATGTCTATCTGGTTGAAAGACTGTGCCTAAATAATCCTCCTATATATATTTTTTTGCTTGTTGACTGAGATGATTGAGAACATTCATATCCTGCGTACATAATGTAGAGGAGGATCCGTGTGTTATCTCAAGATGTCTTTAATAATGAGGATTTCACTCTAAACAGTGAATTTAGCTTTAACGTCCTTTTTAGTCCTCATAACTATAGCATCTAGAAAAATAATCACCTCTCACTCGAGGTGCATCATGAAGACAGTTTCAGACATGATTTATGTGCTATCAATGTCAAGAACACGGTCAATCCCACTTCAAGAGAATATGGCTCCGCGTAGCTACGCATATGCGGAGCACTACTGCGACCAAGCCGGTAGCAAACCCGTGCACGGGGGCAGATGACACAAGCACCATGTCAAGGTCACTCTTCTCTTGTGCCACTCTGCATTCATTCATTAACAGGTTAGATGCAATGGCAAGCAGCAGATACGAGGCCATGCAGAGCCGTGTTCCCTCCGAGTGTGATTGACCCTGTACATCGCTTTATTCACGAATGAATAATGTCCGAACAGCTTTGTTTCAAGTACTAGAAGCCAATGGGTTGCGATTTTTTTTTATTCCCTGATCCATGCACATGCACAGAACCTTACTGAAAGATACGCTGTGAGTTTACTGAACGCTGTGACTTTGCATAGTGCTGAACGCTGTGACTTTGCAATTTCCTGCAACTGTCTTTTCTCCTTCATCTTTTCCTCCCCTTACCCCTTTCCCCTGTGCAGGGTAGCAAACCGGCTATTCTTCTGGTTAACCTCCCTGCCTTTCCTCCTCCTCATATAGAAAGATACACTAGCTAACAGTTATTTTTGTTCTGCAATGCTTTCTAATAAGCAGCCAATTACTAACTACTCTTGTTCTAAGCACTTAAAGGCGTTTTAACATATTTTTTTAATGCAGCATTACACTAAATATTGGCCTCATATTATTGTATTCATTTGTCATACGATAGGCAACACCACGAATTTTTTTTTTTCTTGAAAGTATGCACCATTAAAAAGCACTTTGTGAATTTACTGGCGTAGGCAGATACAATGTTTATCGCACCTCGGCTGCATACATTTCCTAACAGAAAGGAAAGTAACTGAATAATATGCAATGTTTTTTTGTGTTGAGACGCTTTATATGTAGTTTCTTCATTATTCATTTGTGAAGACTTTAGCTACAGTTTTACTGTAGTTCTTTGTATGAAGTACTTAATATTAATATCTGAATGTATTAAATAACTATTAATGAGCGAAAAATAAACTATGCTATCGTACACTAAATGTGTATCCTAAATGTCGCTCCTCCGAATGTGAAGATGTATATGCAGCTATGCTGTAGTTTTCCCCCCCAAAAAAACGCACCTTCGGCAAAGTTTGTCACTGTATCGTGTTATTGGCGCGCACATATAATGTCTTGTGTCGTATGTTTTTCTTCAAAAAGAATGTACATATTCTGCATGTATGAATTTGTGTACTTCTTGTATTTTGGAATGTGAAATTTTTGCGACTGCTTGAACATTTTCCAGAACTTACTTATCTGCATTTATAGTTCACAAAAATTGAATTTCCCAATGGAAGGAAGTAATGCTTCAGTTGATTTTGGTTTCGAATTGATGATTTGGCTATCTACTTGTTTGTGTTTATGCTTACTTCATGGAGGAAAAACGCTAAGGCACCCGTGTGCAGTGCGATGTCAGTGCACGTTAAAGATCCCCAGGTGGTCGAAATTCTTCCGGAGCCCTCCGCTACGGCACCTCTTCTTCCTTTCTTCTTTCACTCCCTCCTTTATCCCTTCCCTTACAGCGCGGTTCAGGTGTCCAACGATATATGAGACAGATACTGCGCTATTTCCTTTCGCCCCAAAAAAACCAATTATGCTTACTTCATCGGCAGCTGGTGTCACGTGCTTGTTTATAAATACTTGCGCGCGTCCAATTAATTGCGTCTTTGGTCTTAGTTTATGTTGAGTCTTGTCTCTTCGTACGGCTACAGAGTAGGGCCGCCTCAGCCGATATACAGAAAGACCGTAACTGTTGCACAAATAGGTACCGAACACACGCTGCTGAGCTGGAGTTCCGTTCGAGCGGATCGCCAAGGATACCGCTTCACAGCTGCCGACGCCGCACAAAAGATGCAGCACCAGCACTGCAGTTCTGCCTATGCACAATACGGCGCTACAATTACTTGATTACAGCACCGAACAATGGCACACAAACGCTAAGAAAGCTGACACCACTTCGACCACCGTTGCTGCAGCTGCGACACACAGCTTGCATCCAGCAGTGGGAAAACAAAGGGGAGGCAAAAAAACAATGATGATGATCGAACCTGTGTATGTCAGGCGCAAGGTCACTCCAGCAGAGCTCTCCTCCGGCGAGGTCTCCACAGGGAAAGCAGTTACACATCCATTGAGAACTGCCCGCACATGGTATCCACGTTGCTTGCGTCAGTCATAAAAATCTGCATATCAGAAGTCGACGAGGCTTGGTTAGCTTGGTACGATAGGGTCGTAATTGGGGGAGAACAAATGAACTTACACAGCGCTCGTGTCGTCGTGTTTGTTCCGTCCTCGTATTTATCAGTAAAGCAGCTGAATGGGCTAGTTGGTTTTGCATCTTAGTGAAAAAAAAACAGCGCACAAGCAAACACAGACAGAAAGAAGGACAAGCGCTGTCCTTCTTTCTGTCTGTGTTTGCTTGTGCGCTGTTTTTCACTAAGACTCGTATTTATCCGCGCTGTTTTACCATGGGTAGTAGTAACCAACTTGCTCAGATTTCCGTACTTCTAGAAGAACTTACACAAGGAGCACCACCAAAGTCATTTCTGTTCACTGTGGCGCGACGTTTCCCGCAAGCGCACGTGCGACTACTTACCGGACTCACCATTTTAAAATCAACAAAGCGCGTTGTTTGTTTCATATTTTTCTTTCCACAATGGCTATGGCTGGCGCTGTATTAAGGCCATAGAGAGCGTTCCCCTACCTACAAATTTTTTAGAAACAAAATGCTTTGCAGCGCCATCTGCAAATAACGTGATGTTGATGAAGAACATTCCTGAAGCGTCAGGGGTTTTTCTGCCCGCCCTAGAGCGCGCGTCCGCCGTATGGCGGCGCTGTCAGAATGGGAACTACAGAATGGGTTCCGGAAACGAAGGAGTTTGGAGGACAATCTATTTTCATTGACACAGTGTATAGAAATTGCGGAAAAGGAACATAGGCCCTTATGGCTAGCATTTCTGGGTATTAGGGGAGCCTATGACAACGTTACTCAGGAGCATTTGTGGGACATACTGGGCACATTGGATGTGGAAAATGGAGTAATTAATCCTTTAAAAGATATACAGTATTGTGCGTTTTTATCGCTGACACTTTCAAAAATTTCCCCGCCTCAACCGCTGGCTCGTTTGCGGTGAAACTGCACACAGAGCTTGCGTATTATGGTAACTTTTGTATCGTAAGAAGTTTGACAACGGTACTTACTTAGTTGAGCCGTGCATGATGCGAAAACATAATCGTCTACGTAGAGATCGTCAACTAAATCCCGCAAACGACGCTTTTTCGCTGAAGGGCGGCAGTGGCGTCATCTGTTTGCGGTAGCGCAAAGCGTCCCGACAAGGCCGTCGAGGAAAGCGTTGCAAGGAGCGCGGGCCGTTTGAATATGCCGTTCCTGTCGTTTCGTCTGCTTCTACTGAAGCACTTACAACATTTTCGACTAATTAAGCGGGAAAATATCAGAACAAATGATTTAACGAGGCTTTACCTTTTAAAGAATATTGTTTGCAATGCTCGCCTCGGCGGCCTAGTTGACGCTTTCCGCTGCCGAAAACAGATGGCGCCACTGCCGGTTCTCGGCGAAAAAGCGTCGTTTGCGGGTTTTGGCTCGCCGATCTCTCGTAGACGCGTACGTTTTCGCATCATGTGCCCCTGAACTAAGTAAATATCATTGTCAAACTTGCTACGATACAAAAGTTACCATAATACGCAAGCTCTGTGTGCAGTTTCACCGCAAACGAGCCAGCGGTTGAGGCGGGGAAATTTTTGAAAGTGTCAGCGATAAAAACGCACAATACTGTATATATAGAGGTAACAGAGTGCTCATAAAATGGGGAAAAAATGTATCAGGGCCTGTAGAGATACAGCGGGGGCTTAGACAAGGATGTCCTCTGTCCCCTTTGTTGTTCATGTTGTACCTGCAAGGGTTGGACACCAAGCTAGAGGGGAGCGGACTAGGCTTCAGCCTATCTTTTTTCAAGCAAGGGGAATTGATTAAACAGACATTACCGCCGGACTAATATACGCGGACGATATAGTGATAATGGCTGACAACAAGGAAGACCTGCAGAAGTTGTTAGACATATGCAGTACAGAGGGAGATAGATTAGGCTTCAAGTATAATAAGGAAAAATCTGCAGTCATGATATTTAATGAAGAGGGCGGCGAGCATAGAATACAGGAGTTCGTGCTAAAAGTAGTGAATGAGTACAGGTATCTTTGGGTGTGGATAAATAAGTGTTGAGTATCTGACAGAGCATGAAAAATATGTAATTAATAAAGCTAGTAGGAATGCAGCTGTCATGAAAAATAGGGCAGTGTGGAATTACAATAGGTATGAAGTGGTAATGAAGAGGGATCTGGAAAGGGGTGATAGTCCCTAGCCTGACTTTCGGTAATGCGGTCCCGTGCATGAGACCAGATGTTCAAGCAAGGTTAGAAATTAGGCAACGGGGAGTAGGGAGGTTAGCTTTGGGAGCACATGGCAATACACCAAATCAGGGGGTACAGGGTGATATGGGATGGGCGTCTTTCGAGAGCAGAGAGGCTAGCAGTAAGATAACATTTGAGGAACGATTGAGAAAGATGGAGGAAAAGCGGTGGGCTAGGAAAGTTTTCAGATACCTGTATATAAAGAATGTTGACACGAAATGGAGAAAGCGAACTAGAAAATTGACAAGCAAATATCTTGACAGCAGTAAGGGGGCAAATCAGCAACTATCGGTTAAGAAAAAGGTTAAAGAAACAGAGAGAGCTTTGTGGAAAACAGGGATGTTGACGAAATCGGCACTGGAAACATACCGGACCTTTAAACAGGAAATTGTCAAAGAAAATATCTATGATAATTGTAGGGGAAGTTCTTTGTTGTTTGCGGCCAGGACTGGAGTTTTGCGGACTAAGACGTATAGAGTCAGGTACCAGGAGATAGACACTTTGTGCATTGCGTGCGGAGAGGAGGAGCAAACGGCTGAACACTTGATACTTTTCTGTAAAGGGCTTCACCCTACAGTGGAAGGCAGCGGGGCTGACTTACCCAAGGCATTGGGGTTTAGGGATAGTGAAGGGAAAGTGGATTTTAAGAGGTTAGAAGTAACCAAGCGAAGGTTATCTGATTGGTGGCTAAAAGCAAGACAGGAGTAAAATTTCACAAGACATGGCTAGGTGGCTTGAGCCACCGCCCGATGTAAAGGGTTCATCCGTATCCATCCATCCATCCATCCATCCTGGAAACATCTAAATGCAATAAGTAATAAGACTAGGCTAGAACAAAGGTTTATTGTTACATATGAGGGTATTCAACTAGAAGGGGATGAAGCAATAAAACACATAGGAACAAAGATGACAGAAAATTTTACAGAAAGGAATGTTGTACATAATCTATCGAAGGAGGATAGACCGGTTACAGCAATAGCTTCACTTGAGCAAGGAGGGTGGGAAAGGGCACATAAGGTTATAGTAGCACATCAACAGGACCAGATGGTATCCCGATTATGTTGATAAAGAAGCTAGGACCAAAATCCAAGCAAACATTAATAGAGGTAGTGAACAAAATGATAACTGTGGATGAGAAAGTTCCCGATGAATGGCGATTAAGTGTAGAATGAACATGATATATAATGGAAAGGGGGACAAAGCAGACGTAACTATCGTCCCATAACAGTGACATCTGTGGTTTACAGGGTGGTGATGCAGATTATAAAGGATAGACTGCAGGCTTGGGTGGAGAACGAGGGGATGCTAGGGGAACTACAAAATGGGTTCCGGAAACAAAGGAGGTTGGAGGACAATCTATTTTCACTGACGCGCAGTGTATACAGATTGCTGAAAAGGAACACAGGCCCCTATGGCTAGCATTTCTGGATATTAGGGGAGCCTATGACAATGTTATTCAGGAGTATTTGTGGGACATACTGGGCACATTGGATGTGGAAGATGGAGTAATTAATCTTTTAAAAGATATATATAAAGGTAACAGAGTGCTCATAAAATGGGAAAAAATATATCAGGGCCTGTAGAGATACAGCGGGGGCTTAGGCAAGGATGTCCTCTGTCCCCTTTGTTGTTCATGTTGTACCTGCAAGGTTTGGAGACCAATTGCTATAGAGGGGAGCGGACTAGGCTTCAACCTTTCTTTTTTCAAGCAAAAGGAATGGATTAAACAGTCATTACCGGGACTAATATACGCGGATGATATAGTGATAATGGCTGACAACAAGGAAGACCTGCAGAAGTTGATAGACATATGCGGTACAGAGGGAGATATATTAGGTTTCAAGTGTAGTAAGGAAAAATCCGCAGTCATGATATTTAATGAAGAGCTAGGGCGGCGAGCATAGAATACGGGAGTTCATGCTAGAGGTAGTGGATGAGTACAAGTATCTTGGGGTGTGGATAAATAACAGTGCTGAGTATCTGACAGAGAATGAAAGATATGTAATGAATAAAGCTAGTAGGAATGCAGCTGTCATGAAAAATAGGGCAGTGTGGAATTACAATAGGTATGAAGTGGTAATGAAGAGGGATCTGGAAAGGGGTGATAGTCCCTAGCCTGACTTTCGGTAATGCGGTCCCGTGCATGAGACCAGATGTTCAAGCAAGGTTAGAAATTAAACAACGGGGAGTAGGGGGTTTAGCTTTGGGAGCACATGGCAATACACCAAATCAGGGGGTACAGGGTGATATGGGATGGGCGTCTTTCGAGAGCAGAGAGGCTAGCAGTAAGATAGCATTTGAGGAACGATTGAGAAAGATGGAGGAAAAGCGGTGGGCTAGGAAAGTTTTCAGATACATGTATATAAAGAATGTTGACACGAAATGGAGAAAGCGAACTAGAAAATTGACAAGCAAATATCTGGACAGCAGTAAGGGGGCAAATCAGCAATTATCGGTTAAGAAAAAGGTTAAAGAAACAGAGAGAGCTTTGTGGAAAACAGGGATGTTGACGAAATCGGCACTGGAAACATACCGGACCTTTAAACAGGAAATTGCCAAAGAAAATATCTATGATAATTGTAGGGGAAGCTCTTTGTTGTTTGAGGCCAAGACGGGAGTTTTGCGGACTATGACATATAGAGTCAGGTACCAGGAGATATACACGTTGTGCGTTGCGTGCGGAGAAGAGGAGGAAACAGCTGAACACTTGATACTTTTCTGTAAAGGGCTTCACCCTACAGTGGACAGCAGCGGGCCTGATTTACCCAAGGCATTGGGGTTTAAGGATAGTGAAGGGAAAGTAGATTTTAAGCGGGTAGAAGTAACCAAGCGAAGGTTATACGATTGATGGCTAAAAGCAAGACAGGAGTAAAATTTCACAAGACATGGCTAGGTGGCTTGAGCCACCGCCCGATTTAAAGGGTTCAGCCGTATTCATCCATCCACGCATCCTAGCAGACGACACGTAGGCAGCACAGATTTTTCTTGTGACTGCCGTTGCAGCAAAAAGTGTGCCTTCTGGTGCGCTGTTTCATATACATGTATTATTAGAGTGGTGTGTTTAGTGTTACCGTTTGACAAGTGACGCATCGATGACTGCAGTTGCTGGAGGGAGCAGCGAGCGAAAATTCATTGCTGTTGCGTTCCGTTTTGCACGTCCAGTCAGCGAAACAAGAAGCCCGGCGTTTCGTTCCATGAAATTCCTGCCGACTTAGAGCTCCGGGAAAGACGTACGACTAAGGTAATTTGAAAAAAAAAACTGGGAGACAAACACAACATCAAATTATTCTGCAGTTTGGAGCTTGCATTTCCAACCAAGGAAATGCTACATGTAGACAGATTGACTGCCCACCAAGACAAGGGTGCATTCTTTTACCCGACGTCAGCGCTCCTAAGACTGATACAGGGCCTCAAGAAGTTCGTCGATGCCATGCTCAAAGACCGAACGCATCTTCAAAGACCACTGGACACATGCTTGCTAATAAAATCGCGCGTGTGAGAACAAGGATAGCGGCATATTATATGCAAGAAATTCATCAAACCGTTGCTAGCAAACCATGCACTTGACATAACAGAGAATAACGCAGTTGCGAAGATGTACAACAAGAAACCTCTTGCCCGAAAATTCTTGAAACTGCAGTAATTAAGAAACGAATTCCGCCGCCTTCATCGCACCGACTCATGCTATTTTTCCTTGTAAGTGCGCACGTGTCTGTGCCTTCAAGCGCGGTTTTTTTCTCAATATATTCACAAGTCGCTCGCCATGCCTAATACTCCCCTTGTTCCAGGTGTCATTTCATCAACGCACGTGCTTGTCATTTGAAGAAATCCGGTCAGTCAGGCGTGCTGTGTTACTCCCAAATACTCACTGTGCGCGTGTGCACCAGACAGGAACCTAGTGAGCTGCGTTTCTAGCGAAAAGAATAGAGAAGAGGGGCATGGGCTTATTTGAAATTTGTCAACGCTATTCAAGGAGGTACCGTGCGGCGAAAGCTCGCCGGAAAAATGACCAGAAACAGCGCAGCTAGGCTGCCACCCAAGATCTGCTTTGCGCCTGATCGAAACATCCCTCGCAATGCTCCGCAGCATGATTGTAACAGACGCGCGCTTCGCAAAGTTCTAGAAGGTATTTTGAACGCTATCAGAATACCGAAAGGGACGAACACACACAACACCTTTCCGTATTTTGATAGCGCTCACCAATACCTTCAAGAATGAATTTCCAACTAGCCCCCGCAGTAGCTCTTTTAATAATAATAATGATAATAATGATAATAATAATAATAATAATAATAATAATAATAATAATAATAATAATAATAATAATAATAATAATAATTGGTTTTGGGGGAAAAGAAATGGCGCAGTATCTGTCTCATATATCGTTGGACACTTGAACCGCGCCGTAAGGGGAGGGATAAAGGAGGGAGTGAAAGAAGAAAGGAAGAAAGAGGTGCCGTAGTGGAGGGCTCCGGAATAATTTCGACCACCTGGGGATCTTTAACGTGCACTGACATCGCACAGCACACGGGCGCCTTAGCGTTTTGCCACCGTAAAAACGCACCCGCCGCGGTCGGGTTCGAACCCGGGAACTCCGGATCAGTAGCCGAGCGCCCTAAATCATTTCGGCAATGATTTCTCTCCTCTCACTGCCTCCCTGTGCATTTGTCCTGTCTAAATATTTTGAAACCTAATAATGAACGATGCAAATATGACATTTCTTTAAATCCTAGCGGTGAATATTCAGTTTTCGCGCATGCATACGTGAGACTTTCTGGCGGCTTTGCTAGAACAATGGATGAATGATGAATACTTAAAACATAGACAAATGACAACACTATTACATACTTGAAGTAAAATAATCGACGCCGTCTTGCTGAACAGGCTTATTTCAGCGCCACGCCGCCCGTAGGTGCTCTTGCCTAGCGGCAAAAGGCATGAACTAGAAGGTGCGCGCTGGAGCAGTGTCAAATGTTATTATTAATTAATTGGTTTTTGGGGAAAGGAAATGGCGCAGTATCTGTCTCATATAACGTTGGACATCTGAACCGCGCCGTAAGGGAAGGGTAAAGGAGGGAGTGAAAGAAGAAAGGAAGAATGAGGTGCCGTAGTGGAGGGCTCCGGAATAATTTCGACCACCTGGGGATCTTTAACGTGCACTAACATCGCACAGTACACGGACGCCTTTGCGTTTTTCCTCCATAAAAACGCAGCCGCCGCGGTCGGGTTCGAACCCGGGAACTCCGGGCGCTGCCTAGTTCAGTACAACGTTTTGAGATCTAAAAACATTGGTTCAGTAGGTCTTGGGCAGAAAAACCCGCTTCAGGCATGTTCTTCAGGAGGCATTGCAACGGCATTCCCCGCGGTTGAGCGGAAATGAAAAAAATAAAATTAAAGGAGGCTATGGTTTAGCACGGCAACAGCGTGCGACAGCAAAATATGTGAAAAGCGCGCGTTTGCTTGATGTGTGTTTTGCGATTTTGGTAGAACACATTTAAATAAGGCTAACTTGCTGCCTTTTGCGTTGGACTAAATAGGTTTGATTGGAATGCGCGACGTTGCGTTGTAAGTTGCAACTGGTCTTCTCGCAGAGACGCACGTCCACGTGCGGACGGATACACGGCAGAGAGCGGCAGTGTATGGTCCGTTCGATTCGCCTGCACTTCGTGAACTGGTTCTCGCGGTCTGCACTTCGCCATTCGCTTCAGCGGTGCAAGATGGCGCCGTCTGCACGACGCCATTCGTTAAAAAAAAAAAGTGCGCATGTTGCGCAGGTCTAGTTCAGGAAAGAGCAGGAAAACTGTGCACCTCCTAATGGTCGGTGCCGAAATGTTGCAGCTGTAGCCGCCATGGAAGCAGACGACGGCTTGCGCGACGATGGCTTGCGCTTTGCGATAATCGGCGGATATACTCAAATTATTCCACTCGTCGATGATAACAGTGCCTCACACAGGCCCGCCGACACTCATGGAACGTGAGTGGCCACCCGAGAAGGCGGCGACGGAGGTGGCGACGGCGGCCCTCGCCGGCACCTTGCATCTCTCGACCATCGTGCTCTCGACGGACCCGTAACCGGCGTCTTTCCTTTCTACTAATAAAGTTATATTAGTACTCGAAGCCGGTTGTGTTAACTAAAAAGTAAACACGTGCATGCAGCGCATGATGCACGTTGTTGCAACAACCGCTTAGCATGCAAGTCGGCGCGCGCACGTCTCAGTCGTGTTCAGTAAAAGACCACACGTGCGTTTTGCTTAGCTGTCGCGAGGTTGCATCGAGGCTGATTCAGGGCAACACTTCGCTGCGATGTGCTGTTTGAAAATTCTTCACGCGGTTCGGGATGTTGCAAGGGTGGTCAAACGGGATAGTTGGTAGCTCATATTTGGAAAAACAGCGCACCTTTAGACACGGACAGAGGCAGATATAACGACACAGCGCTGATATAACGACACAGATGTTGGCGGCCGTTGATTTGGGCGCCACGCTGCTGGCAGCAATTTGGTGGCGACGCCAATTGGTTAGCAGACGACCAGGCCTGCACTCGATCATTCGTTTCGGAAGTAGGCAGCACGTGAACTGCTGGAACTGGCGCTGCACGCTCGCGGCACCGCCACGGTGCCGCTGCGGAACTTTACAGAACTGGTGCAGGGAGTGCAGGCGTATCGAACGCCAAGCCAACGGCCGCGCGGTTCGTCGGCTGCCAGCATGTAGCTCGGGCAAGGCTCGGGCGCGTGGAACGGCGGAAAGGTAAGCTGCGTTAGTGATCGTGGTTTGACGCGCGGGACAGTTGTTGTGTTGAACAAGTAATGAGCGATACTGGTGGTCCGAAGCGCTGCGTAATTCATCGTGACAACTGCCGGCCCCTTTCTTCTCGTTGCACACTGACGCTGCACACATTTGCTGCTGCAGCGTTTTTTGTCACTGTGGTATTGCCAAAGAAGACAGTGATGCATTTGACGAAGCCTCTAGGCTCGTGCGTGCAGCACGAAAGACGAACGTCGATGCTCGTCGGTGCTTGAATTTATCGTCTGTTCAGTGCATATTTACTGACAAGCGCGTCAGAAAGCAGACACTGATAAACAATAAAAACAAAATTGGACCACGCCGTCAGGCTGTCGTAGATACAGATCTGTGCCATGTCCGGATATTAAGCCAAAACTCCCAATGTTTGGTTAAGCCTCATTGAGGACCTCTGTAATGTCACTGTATACGTGGTACACGGCCGCAGTCGTCCACCAAAAAATCGTGGTGAATGGCCTAACGTTCCGAGCTCAAGACATAACACATGCGGAAGAAGTTGCCATCGCGTTAGCCGCCGCAGACCAGGAGTCGCGAGTGATCGTCACCGATTCGAGAGGGGCCAGCAGAAATATTAAACAGGGGTACATTCCTCTCTTTGCGCATCGCATCCTTCAAAACAGTAACTACCTCGGGGCCCCCGCGTCTGGAACGAATGTATGGGCTCCAGCTCAATGAAACGGCAGACGCCGCCGCCCGCGCGCTCACTCTTCGGGCAACGCCTTCAGACCCTTTGGATACGGATCCCGAACCCAATCCGGCCCTCACTTTTCGAGAAATTACTGAATTATTCCAATTCGGCCATGCAATTTATCACAAGCCTTGTAAGGGCCTTACAAAGGTGGAGGAACGCACACTCCTCCGCCTTTACACCAAAACGCTGCTGTGCCCGGCAGTTTTAAAACACTTTGATCCTGCCTGTACAGGAGAATGCCCACACTGTGCGGAGAAGTCTTCGGACATCTTTCACATGGTGTGGGCATGCCAGTCAACCCCGAACCTCGCCCCCAAACCCAACCCCACCCGGGAGGACTGGGAGGCAGCCCTGCTCGGCTGCTCGGACCTGGCAAGCCAGAAGGCCCTGGTCCACCGAGCCCGAGTCGCGATTGTCGCCAATGGGCTCCTGTAATGAGGAGCCCACCTAGAGATTGCGAGAGGGTGCTCCGGCTACCTCAAGCTTCCTCCCTGAAATAAAGTTTTTCACACACACACATGTCTCAGGGCACCAATGTGCGTACGGTGCATCCTGTTTCATGAGCGAGCCACATTTCTCCATAAGCAAAGAGAAATTATTATAAGGAAGGTAATTAAACCTGACAATTTAGGTAAGTTCTGAGAAACCTTGAGGTAGTACATGGGGCTGCCCTGTTTGGTTTCATCCTTACTGGTGTCTGCTATTGCTGCCGTGCTGCTGTATATCGGTAGGATTGATGCTTACTGGTGTCTGCTGTTGCTGCCTCAGCAATCGGGGACAAAAGTAACTGAACCTCCCACCCCTACCACCAATTCCGAACCACGCCGTACTGTATGCGGGTGCCTCCTTGCGATGGACTCCTGGGTCCGTTTGCTTGTGCGTTTAAGTTCCTGTCTAACTTAAGTTCACTATCAAGGTCTTGGGTAAGGTGAAGTGAGTCATCAGGCTAGCTAAGCTGACATTGCTCATTTTGTCTAGGGGTAATCTGAATTTGCTAGGCATGACTGTGAGGAATTCAACATCAGCCTATGCAATATGGCAGCAGGCATATAATAGGGTGATGTTATCTTGAAAAAATGAAGTGGTGATTTTCGCTGTGTTGTGCAGCATGGATATTCTGCAGAGGCAGGAAAATATATGTCCTTTTAAAAAATAACTGTCTAGAAAAAAAGGAATTAAACTTGCAAATCTAGCAGTGAGTCATCTTGCATATTTTATTTAGGGGTCATGAGGAGGGGAAGAGAGCTGACTGGAATGTTCAAACGCTAGACAGGGCGCTAGAGAAAAAGGCATGAACGTGTTATTTTCATCTTGCATTCTGTAATGCCGTCGTGTACCTCCGGTACCACAATGGTCTCCAACATGTGCCCCCCCCTTCTGCCACTCTTCGCACAACCCCTGATGCAGTGCTAACATGCATGCTGTCAGCATCTCCCAGTTGTGATCAGGAAGTTGCGAGAAGTACTTGCAGCAGTGCAGGCACACCGTGATTGCACCTCTTGGGGTGTTGCACAAGTCATCAAGCAGCAGGCTTGTTATGGATGCAGTTCCATCCCTGCCGAAATGGTAATGCCATAGTAGCTCGTCCTTGTCGTACACTGCGCACTGCAAAGAGATACGGGTGGTAACGGAACAGGCACTGATACTTGAGCAACATTCGCTCAAAAAAAAAAAAGTGCGGAGCCGGTGCTGCTAAGCGGTCATCATGTTTACAAATAGGATGCACCAGTCACGCCTAATGTGAAGTTTGTCTCGGATCATCCCACCAGATAAGTTGATACAAACACTTCGCCACTCACACTACAAATGCTCACACTTGACTTCCTAGCAAACCTCCCAGGCATTGCGCCAGAGAAAGGCTGTGTTTACTGCAAAACATTACCAAGGCGAAATTTGAAAATCTTGTAGATTGTTGCACCATCTGTACAATAAAATGAAAGTGCTGAAAACTTTTCTGTTGTAGAAATTGCTGAAAAAACTTATTAGAAAGCATATGCATGGGGGCAACAATTTCAGAAGGAAAGCCACTTGCATTGTTGTTTTAAATATAGTTTACCACGCAACTTCAAATGGGCAATTCTGTTTCAGAACTTTCTTGAATTCTGTGCTGCCTAGAAGGAAAAAACAGTCTAAAAACAGCTGTGGTGTTCAAGCTGTAAACAATTGTAATTAAAAACATCATACTTGACTCCAGCAATTTAAAAGGTGAAAATTAACCAAAGGGGATGTTGAAATACCATTTAACATACTAGTGCACATCACCACAGCGACCACAGTTTCAGTCATGTATTAGAAGAAGAAAAAATTTTGAGGGACACTAATTAGTCCCTTCAGCGGTACTAATTAGTCCCTTCAGCGGTCTGGGGTCATTTTTGCATATAATTGCACAGACACGAACACTGTTCTTTATTTATTATACATTTTTATACATTTTTTCTAATTGTTTTCATCTTTAATTTTTTTTCCTTCAGCACAAGAGACACAAGGTCTCCCTGTAACCAAGCCAACCGTGCGTGCCTTAGTGGCCTTAGGGTCTATAGCCTGTCTGGCTCGCAACCCAAGGTCATGGGCCCGATTCCCAGCTAATTGTCTCATTTTCTTTTCAGGGTATTTACTTTCCATCCTTAACTTGTCATGATGATATTTTAGCCATGCTATGACCTCTAAGTCACAATTTAACTCGTTTTTTATCAATTTCTTTCCAGCCATTGCTTAATAGCACCACTGTCATCATGCGATCCCAAGATAAAATGCAAAGGGAGCTATATGAAGCATTTTGCATGACATCTGAGAAGGAAGGCACTTGCGTAAGCGACCCTTCGGTAGCGCTGACGAAGCGAGAGGTTAACTTTTTAAGGAAGTGAAAAGACTCAATCCTCTATGCATGCCTGTCAGCAGAAGATTAGACAACTCATCTCCATGAAGCTACTTGTTTTTGTGTCCCTTCTTTTTTGATCTTGACAGTTCATATAAAACGAATTTCCCACGCTATAATATCAGTAGATAGTTTGCTCCCTGTCTGTATGTGTCGTTCTTGTCTGTGTAAACCATGAGTAGTGAAATAACAATGTCGAAGATTACAAACCAACTGGGCCCATTTGAAGCTCTTCTTTTGGGCAAGTTTGTTACTTTCTTGGGACATAACTGCCATACGAAAACCACTAACACATTAGGAAGAAACATCCGCAGACACGAACAATCACTGCAGTCATAACTCATTTATTGCACTAATTCATGGGGAATATGAAGGCTGCGTCCTGCTGTGCGCACAGAATACGCAAAGAAAGAAATGCACGCTTCCCTCTTTTCCGGAGGCAGAAGCCCTGATATGTTCTGGTATTGGATGTCGCACTTAGCTTGTGATATGAGGCAGGTAGAGGCCTGCTCCCCTCCATAGTATCACTTTGTCACTGTTAACGCGTTGACCAACGAGCTACAGTATTGAAGCAAGAAAACTGGGACTTAATTAAGGTGTTTGCACTCATGTACCCATAGTCGTTCACACTAGCACTCACTGACGTGTTCCACTTACAGGTAACCACACTCATCAGAGTTCATATAGGAGGAGAACCATCGGCCTTCAGTCCCTAGCGGCTGCGGAGCAGCTGACTGAGGCGGCGGCAGTGAGGCCTGTGACGCAGCGGAGGATGCTAAGAATCTCCGGCTCTGGATGGGCTGCTACTGGAAACTGAGCCTGGCAACTTTTAACGCCAGAACCTTATGCAGTGAGGCTAGTATAGCAGTGCTGTTAGAGGAACTAGCGGGTATTAAATGGGATGCCATAAAGCTTAGTGAGGCTAGGTGGAGAGATGAAGTGTATGCAATGTTAAAAGGCGGGCACATACTATGCTATTGTGAGTTAGTGGACAGGCAAGAACTAGGTGTGGGATTCCTCATCAATCATGATATGCTAGCAACATGGAGAAATTCTATAGCATTAACAAGAGGGTGGCAGCTGTCGTAATTAGGCTCAATAAGAGTTACAAACTGAAGGTGGTACAGGCCTACGCAACTACATCTGTCTATGATGACTAGATCCTAGAAAGTTCCTATGAGGACGTTGAATCGGCTATGAGCAAAGTAAAAACTACACTGTACTGATGGGCAACTTCAATGCCAAGGTAGGGAAGAAGCAGGCTGGAGACCAGGCATTAGGCGACTATAGCATAGACTCTAGCAGGGGGGAATTATCAGTAGAGTTTGAAGAGAGAAGTAATTTATAGATGATGAATACTTTTTCTCATAAATGAGAAAAAGAAAATGGACGTGGAAGAGCCCCAGTGGTGAGACTAAAAATGAAATAGACTTCATACTGTGCGCTCAACCTGGCATCGTTTAGGCTATGGAGGTCTTCAGAAAGGTGCGTTATAGCAACCGCAGGATGGTAAGGTCTCGAATTAGCCTAGACATGAAGAGGGAGATAAGGAACTAGTGAAGCGGAAGACTATTACTGAGTTAGCGGTTAGAGGGCGAGTAGAGGAATTCACGATATCGTTGCAGAACAGATATTTGTCTTTAACTGATGATGACGACCTTAATGTTCAAGCAATGAACGAAAATCTCACAGCTATCATTGTGGAATGCAGAGTTGAAGTAGGCGGTAGGTTGGTTCAACAGGATACCGGCAAGCTATCTCAGGGGACGAATGATCTGATTAAGAAATGCCAAAGCATGAAGGCGTGTATCCCCGTAGACAGAATAGAAGTGACATAGCTATCAAAGTTAATAAGTGTAAGATAGCGGACACAAGATAATATGGAGAGAATCGAGCATGCTCTAAAGAATAGAGATGGCTTAAAAGCGGCAAAGAGGAAACTAGGCGTAGGCAAAAACAAGATGTATTCGTGAAGAGACAAGGAGGGCAGTGTCTTTATCAATATGGATAGTATAGTTAAAATAGCCGAAGAGTTCTACATAAATCTATACAGTAGACGAAATGCAATCACGACGTTAATGAGAGAGGCAGTAGCGCGCAGCACTGGGACATCCCGCCAATAAAGAAAGACAAAGTAAAGAAAGCTTTAGGAACAATGAAAAGGGGCAAAGCAGAGGTGTGGATCAGGTAACCGCTGATTTGATGAAGGACAGAGAGGAGATTGTGCTAGAAAAACTAGCCACCCTGTATACGCAATGCCTTATGACCTCGAGTGTACCAGAAGCTTGGAAGAATGCTAACATAATATGCACATTTCACTCATGTGGTCGAGATGCGCAGAATATAACTAACGCTTATATATAGCCTTCGTTGATTACGAGAAAGCATTTGACTCGATGGAAACCTCAGCAGTCATGCAGGCATTGCTGAATGAGGGCGTAGAAGGGTGTTAATTATGTGAAAATACTGGGAATATCTATAACAACAGCATAGCTACGATAGTTCTCCCTGAAGTCGGCAATAAAATTCCAATTAGAAAAGGTGTCAGGCAGAGAGACACAATCTTGCCAGTGCTGTTCACCGCCTTTTGCAGGAGGTTTTCAGATGCCTTGGTTGGGAATAAATGGGGACAAGAATAAATGGAGAATACCTTAGTAATCTGTGATTCGCTGATGACTGCATTGCTAAGCCACTCAGGAGATGAACTGCAAAACATGATCAATGAGTTCGACAGGCAGAGTAGTACTGTGGGTGTAAAAATTATTGGGCATAAAAGCGAAGCAATGTTCAACAGTCTAGCAAGGGAACAGCAGTTCACAATTGGCAGCGAGGTGCTGGAAGTGGTAAGGGAATACATCTACTTAGTGCAGGTACTTACTGACCGCAGAACCAGATCACGAGAGTGAATAACTAGAAGAATAAGAATGGGATGGCGCACATTTAGCAGGTTCTCTCAGATCAGGAATGGCAGTTTACCAATCTCCCTCAAGAGAAAAGTATAAAACAGCTGTATCTTTCCTGTACTTAGCTATGAGGCAGAAACATGGAGGCTAACGAAAAGTGCTCAACTTGGAAAGCGAGCTAAGGAAAGAAAAATGATGGATGTAACATTAAAATATAGTATAGGAAGAGGGCAGAGTGGGTCAGGCATAAACATGGGTGAAGACATCCTAGTTGAAATCAAGAGGAAGAAATGTGCTTGGGCAGGGCATATAATGTAAAGGCAAGGTAACCGATAGTCCTTTAAGGATAAGAGACTGGATTCCAAGGGAAGGGGAGCGTAGCAGGGGGCGGCAAGAAAGGTGGGCGGATGAGATTATGAAGTTTGCAGGGACAGGATGGCGGCAGTTGGTACAGGACAGGGGTTAGTTGGAGCAACGCCTCCTCTAACTAGATGCCAGGCAGACGGCTCGCTCTCCCATTGTTGGCGTTCCGCCGCGGAGTTGCGCGCTTTCACCGAGGGGTGGCGCCACACTCTGACACTGTCTTGCGCGGCGCTTCTATGTGTCGGGAAGGGCCGTTCCAATGGGCGGGGTGCAGCAACGACTTCTCGTTCAACATTTCGGGCATTAAAATTTAACCACTTGTGGCTGCAAGCAGATTATCACATGTAGATGTTAAATATATTTCGCATCAATGCCAAGTAAATTATAAAGAGCTTGCAGTACCGGCGCGGCAACATGCAGGAAGAAGAGCGAGCGGTCTGGTTCGATAAACATGCAAAAATGAAGGACGTCGCGTAGTAGAGACTCAGGTACGCATATAAACTGTGTTTATTTCACCCGTACTGTGGGCAAGTAAAATGATTGCGCATATTCTACTTCGTCATGGAGAACATCATCACGGCTTCACAGAGTTGGCCAGCTAAAGCTTCAACACTTTTCGGGACAATGGTTTCCGCTCAAGAAGCTTTGTCGCCCTGTTTCTGTCCGTCACTCCAACGGCATAGTTCGTGAAAATGGGCTTCATAAACTTCTTGGCGATGAGATGCAGAACCATCTTTCTTTGCTTTTCGTCGCACTTTTCGCAATGGAGCACAGGAAGTTCCATGAGAGCCCGGACGCTACTATCGACGCAGATTTCTAACGGCTTAGAAATAGAGCCTCTGCTGTTGAGCACGGTATCAGCAAATCTCCGAAGCCCTTTCAGAACATTTACCAGCTCCTCGCTCGGGTAGTAAAGTCCTCCTCGGTCCTGGTGAGCGATGAGACCGTGTAGGGGATTGTTCCTTTTAGCCGCCTGCAGGAGCGAAATGCAATTTCCGCATGGGATTAGCTCACTTGCTGCACGAACGATGAACTCTCCTATTAAAGCTACACTGGCCACGTCCGGGTTTGAAACCATCGGCATTTTGCTGACACATTGGTCATGCAGTTTATCCTCTGCCACATTAAGAATCTTCTCCATCTCTTCATTGAGTGGGTGGTAGTGCTGGCTAGCTGGAATTAGTTTTTTGGCTGAGAAAGAGGATGAACTCTGCACGTTGCTATCACTCGAGGCAGCAACAATCCCAGTCTTGAGCATCTTCTCCAGCCCATGTACAGCACTTTTCACATCCAGCGCATCATTGCACCCGGCACTTCTGTGCAGGAATCCAAACAAGGACTCAATTGGGTCACTTGACATTTTTCTCGTCAACACAAACTCGAACTTTCTGACAAGAAGCAGATGTTGAATGCGCTCGACATTCGACTTCGTTGTTATCACGAGTGCATGGTAGGTTTCCTTTGTGAGAAAGTTCTCAGGTTTGCTCTTTTTTCTGAGTTCCTCCGTTCCTCCATATAAGCAAGAAATTCGAATTCAAGTCATCTCAGTCTCTCATCATCAACTGATGTGAATTGACGTGCGTCAGGATCATTTCGATGAATGTGTTTTTGGCAGTTGCTCACATCCATGAGAGTAAACCACTTCTGTATGACTTTCATGAAGTATATTGTTGGCCCTGCTGTGGCGAACTCTGCATCACAAGTACGGCCAGCCTCGTCCTTCAGGTAGCCTAACGCTGCTGTTACTGGAGCGCTGAACAATTGCACGGCTGACCGCACATTCATTTTTTTAATGTTTGAGGGATACAAGTGCTTGCGCGTATGGACCGTATCGGCCGTATTGTCGAGTCCTGTTGCATTCTGTACAATGTCTTCAAATACTTAAAAGATATTTCTTGTGAGCCACCAATATCTTTCGCCAGGAATTGCAATCTTATATTTTTCACAATGTGACTTTGGTCGAAGGCAAGGAATAGAGGTTTCATGGGATTAGAGGGATGAGGAGCAAGTGCTTTCGCCTCCCCTCTGCACAATATATCCATCGCAACGACATTGATCCGGTGGTTGTCGGTGAGAAGACGCAAGACATCAAATCCCACATCTTCTACTCTTCGGATGACGTAGCGAATGCAAGTGGCGAGCTGTTCGCCGGTGCATCCCTTTGTAAAAAAGTAAGCAACTGGCATTTTGAATCTCCTATGCAGGCCGCAAAGCAGGAAGCACAAGAGAGAGTTAGCCAGAGTGCAGTTTTCTGATTCAGGAACAAGGTGCTGTAGGTCAGAACTGTAATCAACTTCCCCAACAAAAGCGTCTCTTTGCCTATGATATTCCAGCTTCTGTTGAATTCTCATTTCGTCCACAACAAGTCCACATGTTTTAGCCTCCGGACTATGTAGCGATTCAAGTTCTGCTTGTAGCCGACAGCGCACCAATTCACTAAATCCGATTTCTCCAGATATAGTGCCAATATATTTCTGCAGGGTATTTCGGCACGGAAGCTTCAGCAGCTCCTCGGACCTTAGGTGTTCGTAAGCCTTGGCAGACAAGTTCCTTAAAATGATGCAATGTCTCACTGTTTGCTCTGACCACGCTGGCCGTTTCTTCTTGTAGTTTTTTATCTGGTCCAGAAGAAATGTCGCCTTCATATTTCCCTCTCCCGCATCGGATGCAACTTCCAGAAATGCGTTCACGTAGCTTTGCTCTGAGTTTTTGAAGCTCTTTCTTGTAGGAATCTACAGTCCTCTGAAGCATTTCATTCCTTTTTTTGAGTGTGCGCTCTTTTTCCCGCCATCGTTTCCGTTCGACAAAAACGCTAGAAGAGCATGAAGTCTTTGACGTTTGCACACCGTAGGAGCGCGCTGCATAAACTTGGGTCTGTGGCAGTTCTATAAGACTTGCAAAATTAGCATCTGCCTCACCTGTGTCCTTGCCGCTGCCTTGAGCGTGCACAGTGTCCGGAGTCGCTGTGCTGATTGAGGAACACCACTCTGCACTTTCATCTCCGTTGGCCAAGGCACACTCATATCCAACTTGCCTTCTGTTGTACGGAATACGTCCACTTTCGCTGCTTAGAGAGGCAATGCTTGATGTAGCCGTTCCGCTGATACTCCCGTTGACCGAGCATAGCTTTGACGAACCGTCTGTTGAATGCTCTCGCTTACGTTTCCGAATGCTGGCATCACTTCTTGCGGTTGCGGGAGCCTTTCTCATGTAAGAAGGGTAGCCAGAGAAAACGCTCGGCACAACGCCTGGTTTCAGCTGCCGGTTCTTGCAATTATCTTTGAAGTCTGATGCGTTGAAATGCAGGCTGCACACTACCGAATAATTGGAAGTAGAATTTGGCTCCCAGTCCTTCCTGGAAATCGCTTTGAGCCACCGTGCACGTGCGTTGAGGTCGGCGGGTATCTCGTGAAACGAGACACCTGGCTCCTTGTTACGCTGACTCTGCGTGCACAATGGCACGCAGCAATACCGCATAATTGCAGTATTAAGCGTTAGAGAAGCCTCGAAAAGCTTGGAAGAAGCAAGCGCACACAATAAGCACACCACAGCACCACGAGCGCGGCACACCGCAGCACCACGAGGGGAACGTAGTGTCAGACGTCAGCGCCTCTAGCGGCCGCTTGAGAGGGTGGTAGGAGAGGGTTCGACAGGGCTCTCGCCGCCCATTTGACAGGCATATAGTTAGAGGAGGCGTTGGTTGGAGAGACATGGGAGAGGCCTTTGTCCCGCAGTGGGCGTAGTCAGGCTGATGGTGATGGTCACCCACCAGAGACCAGAATCGTTCCTCTTGCTTGCTGACAGGCGCTTGGGCTTCTACGCAACGTTGACACTGTTGGGTGAGTCACCTCTTGCATGGTATGAGTTGTGCGCTCCTTTTAAGGAACATGTGTCGTCGAGCTATTTTTTTTAATTGACAGACGAATTTAATGAAACAGCGCACACTAGTTCGGTTCTTTCTGGTGATTTCAAATATGCGGCTAATTTTCTTCTAGACCAATTCGTTCCTGATATATTAATGAAGGACGATAACCTTGTGAGCTATGGGTAAGGATTTGTTTGTTTCTCAGCTTCTGTTGTGACCAAGAACTTCAATCACGCCTGGATGTTTTATCTAGAAGTTTGTGTTAAGCACATTTTTAATACTGCACCCATTTGAAGTTATAGAACAAACAAAATTTGTGCTGTGGCGGTTTGAGAAAGGTGCATGTACAAAATAGCTCTTGCCACTACGACTGAAAATTCACACCAATGTTCTTTAGTATGGGTAGAATTGGCTGAACTAGAATAATTGTACATGCACATTTACTGCACAAAAAAAGTTTTGAATATTGACAATAAATTTGACACCTTCTTCAATAACATAATTATTTATTTAAAAAACACCTTTTATTGGTATCCTGGTTTCTCGAGTTCAATAGATGCAACAGGCATACATATAGAAGTCCTGAGAGTTTCATTTGATTTTTTTTAAGGGTTGACGAAAAAGTGTTGCTAATACACTTGCATCCGGACATATCAAACTCAAAGAAGATCGCGAGAAAGTTTGATATATCGATAATTTGTTGTATAAAAGCTGGCTATAGATAAGCTTATCTGTGAACTTGAAGACACAATACATTGCCCCCAATCAACTGACGTACTTCTTGCAGCAACGTGCCACCCTCCGGCATGCTGGCAGCACTGCTCGCTAGGCGTCATGAGGTCTAACCTGCTTTGCATCAAAGCCACTGCGGACGGTGCTTTTCAAGAAACCGCTGCTTATTATAAGATGTCTAATCATGTAACCAGTATGCTCTAAGTAGAATCATCGCTCATTAAAATTACGTACAGTTGGTTTCCGCATTGCCTCTGGCAGCGAAAGTACGCCACGCGAGGGCTGCCGCGTGGCTTCAGGTGGGCTGGCATCACCGCATGACAGCGATATGGCGTGGAAAACGAGGCCACCACAAGCCTACTTTAAGTTCACCTCATCACTTTGCCCTAGGTGGTCGAAATTTCCGGAGCCCTTCACTCCGGCGTCCCTTATAGCCTGAGTCGCTTTGGGATGTTAAACCCCCATAAACCATAAACCTCATCACTTTGTTTTACAGTGCTAGCGATGCCAGCAGATGCCCAAGGTTGTGCAGCCGACACGCCTCTGTGCATGAAAACTGATCCAATAATGCTGTTAGGCGAAGTGCCACTTGCAGGGGTGCGGCACCGCCTGGCGAAATTGCAGTTCGATATACAACGCAGCTTTCCTCTACTTTTGCATAAGATTTTGAGGGGGATAATTTGTGTTTTCAATGTAGCCAGTAATTAGAAATATCGTATTTACCCAAATCTAAGCTGACTGTGAATGTGAGTAAACTGCCCTAAAATCGCAAAGCTGAAAAAGAAAAACCTCGAATGCAAGCCGACAGAAAAAATGACTACTCTGAACAGGAAAGACATTTATTCAAAAGAATGCTGGTTGTGCTCATTATGAGCCCGACTGATTCATTCATCGTCTTCCTCCGCGCTGGAAACTTCTTTATCACTGTATTCATCCCACAGCGCGTTGTCCTTGTTGCCATCCAGCGCTTTTGAGATGCTGCATTTCCAGAATGACTACACGATCATCTCGGCCGGAATGTCGTCCCACACTGCTGCAACCCAGCTCGCCACTTGACCAAATGATGCATGCTTAATGCAACTGGTTGGAGTGAGCCTATAGTCTTGATCTATCAGCCAATTCGTGTGGCACTCGCGCACTGTAGAATGGTCATGCCTCCAGGTACGACAGCTATGTCTGTCCCACCTTGTGATAGTGTAGCCTTCATGCCATCCGTCATTTGTCCGCTGTAAGAATCTAAGACCAGGAGGGAATCCTGGCAAAGCGGTGCAGGTCGACACTGCTAGACCAGCCTGATTCATTCTTTGACCGTCACACTGGACATCCATCCTTTTTCATGTGCATGCACGATGAAATTATTTGGAAAATCTTCCTGTGCAGGAGTCGTCTTCCTTTTGAAATGATGTATGGTGGCAGTTTCCGTCCATCAGCACTGCAACACAGCATCATTGTTGACTTGCTTTTTGTAGCCTGCAGTATGCAGCTTCTCTTATTTTGCATCCTTCTCAGTCACTGTGTATTCCATGGCCATATCAAAATAAACTGTGGTCTGGTCGGCATTTCCAATCTGCCCAAGTTCATTACCTTTTTCATGGCTTTTCTTTATCATGTACCATATGAAACCGATCAATTTTTCTTCAAAATTGCCAGGAAGCTTTTGGCACACTGACATTTGTCGCCAAAGGCTGAAGCGGAACTGCTTCATAAATCTTTGAAGCCAGTCACTGCTCACCCTGAACTCGGTGCGGGTGGCACCTCCTGCTTTCGCGAGATCTTTAGCCTTCGTTGGAGCTATCTCTGTGGTAAGAGGAAGTGCTCCGGCCCACTGCATTCTAATGAACTGGGAAACTTCCTCTTCCATTGCATGTTGACGCCCTCTGCGGGGTCCAGAAAATGCCATTAGAGCTGCAGTGCAGTTGAACAGGTGGTCCCGTTATCGCCAGCAGCGAATATTTGCTTCTTCCATGCTGTACCCTCGTTGTGCCTGAAGATTTGACTTCTCGGGGGGCCTGGAACGTCAGCGCGTACTCGCACGAAAGTTTTCTTTTTGTTTGCTCTATGTTTTCTGCGGTACATGCGGTTTGTAATTGATGACAATGGTTTATTTTCATGCTTCTGGGTCTTCACAACATATGGTCAAGACAGTTTGCCAAATGCTCAAGGCCGCGTCGCGTTTCAACCAAGATGACAGCCATATTTGCGCATTGTTGCGGAGTGGCATTCGGAGATTTGCTCAACCTCTCGACTTCTTCTTGATGTTTTTCACAGTGGAGATGATGAAGACCCTGTACCCTTGCGAAAACACTGATCAGAATGCATGGATGAAGATTTTGGACAAGCAAACATATACTCGGCATGACGGTTCATGGGAAGAGGTGAATCCGCTCGAGATGCTGAAGTTCATTGGAATCATATACATGGGAATTGTTGACCTGCCACGACTAAATCTCTGTTGCAATATAGGAATCATGACTAAATCTCTGTGGGAATATAGGAATCATCTATTGTGGCCTTCTGCCATCAAAAGCAATTTCCCAAAATCCTTTTTTTGCTTTGCTGTATCCTCAGAGTCCACTACATGTTTTTTGCATGTAGTGCACCCGAAGGATTCAGTGGCAGCTGCATCTTTTGGCAGGACTTGGAAAGTCTCCTGGCTTTTGAACCACATCAATGAAACGTCAATTAATTTTTTCCAACCAAAAAGTGACCTGTTCATTGATGAACGATGGTGAAATCTAAACGAAGATCGGGAATTCGACTGTACATGCGAGACAAAGTGACGAAATGGGGATACAAATTGTGGGTATTGGCCAACTCCGAAACGGGGTTCACCCTTCAGTTTTCTGTCTATACTGGCAAACGTGAAGTAGCAGGAATGCCTGGTCTAGGTTTTGATTTAGTCGGAAAACTATACGCAGAGTACCTTGACCAGGGCTGCCGTGTTTACATGGATAATTTCTGCACTTCAACCAAATTCTTCGAGCTCCTTCTTGAGCGCACAGCTCTTGCATGTGATGTGGCACAACCTGTAAAGATTGTCACTGCTTCCCATCAGAGTTGAAGGATATCACTTGGGAAAGGAGAGCCCAGCGCAGAGATGTCCAGTGTCTTTGGGATGGCAACATTTTCTACATGCAGTGGAAGGACCGGCGCGCTGTGAACCTTATGAGTACCATCATCTGCTTAGCCAACCAGCATGTTCGGGCCAAACAAAGGCAGAAAGAAGGGGACGTGTGGACTGTGACAACCGTCAAAAAGCCTCTCCTTGTTCCTTGACCATGAATGTACTGCTGAAATGTTGGGAGTGGACAGATCCGATCAAATAATTGGCACGGACTACGTTTCGAGAAAATGCGTGCGTTGATGGAAAGCGCTCTTTTTCCACTGTGTTGACATCACTTGCGTAAACTGTTTTATTCTTTACCAAGCACACCGAAGCACGGTGAAAGACATAGCTTAGGTGAGCAAACGCTGCCGCCAGCCCTCGGACTATACTATTGTGCTTCCTTCTCGCTCGGCAGATGGCGCTTCCAACTTGTTCCCGTAGTGGCGCCGTTCGTGGCTTTAGCACAGCGTCTCCGTATGTAGCTCGAGGAAAACTTGCGGTCATCAGCTGATTTTTTAGGCGTTCGTTATACTGTGAATTATCGTTAACTCTGAAAAAGTTGGCCGCAGATCAGGCCGAGCGTAAAGCCCCTTTATCGACGCTCGCGCAAGACGACATAGCGCTACAGAGAAGCTTTGGTGGAGCGGGAACCAAGCAAGCCAATATATTGTAGTTTGCAACTTTTCTCGGTTACAACATGGACCGAGTTTACTTCTCACTCAAGAATGAGGTGAAGGGTGCATCAAGTTACCAGTCGTGTTTGAGAATCCAGCGGCTATGGCCCACCGATGGGGAAATGAATGTCTGTGCGTGAAAGCGGCTGAACGCATGCCTTAGTTCGGTTACGCGACTGCATGCGATTTCTGTGAGGATGATAGTGGGTGTTTTCCGTAGCCCAGAAAAATTTGTAACCCAGGTAGAACCTTATGTGTTTATTTCATACATGAAGTGAAAAGTAGTCACTGCAAAACTGGATTACGCAAGGAACACCTAGATTCCACTGTTGTGTATACAGTCAAAATAAAAAACAGTACACTCAGCTCTGCTCTTTGTGGTCATACAAGTTTGGACATTTTACGCAAGTCCTGGCCTTTTTCAACGTGCTTGCGTTTCATCTGACGGCAGTACTGACGCATACGAAGGCTTATATAATAATGGAGTAGCTTGGCGAGCATGTCCTCCCTGTGGATAGTACAAGGGAAAGTGAAAATGAACTTCTCTAGTACAGCATCAATTGTTTTATTGTAGGCATCTCTCAGATTTGCGTATTTAGAGAAATGTTCTTCAGCTTCCATAAAAAGCTGATAGAAGTGCATGTTAGGGTGCGTGAGTCTCTGCCCCTTATTTTGCAATTAATGAGCCCAGCTTCGGACACCTTTGACAAGCCTTTCTGACCCTCCAGGGCTTTCTTGCACGCAGTGCAGGAGGTCTGATTGAAAACTTTCCTGGATACAAACCCTGTAACATAATAAATTATACACTCAACAACACTTGCATCGTTATTATGATACTCAAACACTTCATCGCACCCCCAGCTCCCTTCATCGATTAGGCCGTCAAGCCTCTCTTTCAGCTGGTCCAGCTTGTTTAGTTCCTTCGATGCTGAGCTGTCGTATGCGTTCTTAAAGTCAGCCAAAGTCACAATGCCGTACTGTTCTTTCTCGGAAGCTGAACAGTTACCAAACTGCGGTGGCTTCAGGAGGGAGTATAGAGACAGCATATGGTACAGTTGCAAGAACGTTGGGAAAGTTGGATGTTCGTTTTGGCCACCCGCTTGTCGCATAACACCAAAAAAACATTCTAGTGGGTCCTGATTCATTTTTCTGGTCAGGACCACGGCCGGTCTCGAGGGGGGCGTGCTCGCTCTTTCATACGGCCTTCGCATTCGCCGCAGAAGCAATGCGAGTTTTTCTCCGGGAGTTACGCCGCCCGCCGCTGCTAGAGGCGCGACGACCCCACCGCTCGCTCCCCGCCTGCATCTGCGGCGGCGGGTTGCTTTTGACTGGTTTTGCGCTGTGGTCCGCTGCTTCATGGTGAGCGCAGCACCGAAGTCAAAGAAAACAAAATCCAGATGCTTAAGCTCTGTATCGGCAACAAAGTCCACATGTGCACAGAATCTTCGTCACAAACTTTGCTCGATGAAAACATTTAAAATGAGGAATCCCTCTCCCATTCCTCACAACTATGTCGAGCATTTCTGGTTTTCAATCCAGAAGGAAATACTGTGATCACTTCCTCTCATGGTCCGTGAATAAATGACAAGCTAATGCTAAGAGGAAGATAATGAAAACTCAGAGAACGAACTTTTTGTGCTGGTCCCATAAAAATGTACTATATCAGGGAAAAAATTCTCTACGACGCTTGAGCCGTAAATCCGATAGCGCCGTAGCTGGTGGCTTGAGACGATACTTGAGTCGTTGAACTGTCAAATAAATTGCAAGATTGCTGGGAGGTGCATATAGTACTTAATTACGCTGATATCGCTTTTCGCAAGTCCTGAAGGAACTTATTTTCACCCTCTTATACGTCACAACTTCCTTAAACGAGAGGCCTGCATTGATATCTCAAAAGAATGCTAATTACTAATGTGCGAGCAAGTGTCAAGAAGCATTGCAATGAATTGTTCTCTGCTCGAAGCCAATTATCCGCGGCCTTTCTGCTTTTGTTGTCAAACAAGAGGCCACCATATTTCTGTGGAATGTCTGTAGCCGCGTGCAAGTCTCTCTTCACGTTCAAAATTGTCGTAAGCGCATTAGGCATCTAATGTTTCAAGTTCCTGGTCACCTTTAAATTTTGCAAGGCTGAGAGTGACCGTCATTCTGACCTTCGTTGACCGAGCACTTGTTTTATCGCTGCGCCGCTGAACTGCATGCTTTCTGTTTGAGGACACGAGTTAGCCCAATAAACAATTTTCTAGTTGGACACAAGCTTCCTTGTCATTCTGGCCTGACTAACATTAATAGAACATACAGAGGCAACCAGTACAAGCTGCATACGCTGGTACAGATATTGACGTTTACTGAGTATTGCAATTTCAGAAAGTATGTATCCAATCAGTGACTTCAGCTACCATAAAGAGCACCATTTTTTGTTGTCCACATTTTTTGTTGTCCTGTGGCGTGTCCTGAAACTGCCGAAAATATTTGGTTTAAATATCATTGTAAAAGACATCAGATTATGCACTTGAATGCCCAATGCCCTCTGTTCTCTTAAAGTCAGGAATTTTTACTAACATGTAAGCATTGCAAATGTTCATTCATAGTTCCTTGCATTGTAAGCTAAGCCAGCTGGTATAACGCGCATTGCTGTGAGGTTTAGTGGAGCTCCGTTAAGTTGCGGAAAACTTCTTCTTGTGGTGCTACTTTGTTTCCTGAATGACGTGTGGAAAGTTCATGCTCACGGGAGGTTTATCGAAAGCGAGGACGAGGCTACAGATATGCAGGAGAATAATGCAAATCTGGTAGTCATCGCCTCTCAGATAAGTTTGCTCGCTCGTAAAGGCCGATTTTATTAAGACAGAGCGCAGTTCCTAATTTTGCTTTGCTGGCAGTTAGTTCATGTTTGCAGTTATTGTAAACAAGTGACTTAATTTTCGCATTGTCATGTGGTGGGATGGGTGGTCGTGAGACGCCGCCAAACTTCAAAATGCCTTTCCAAGAGGATATCTTGGACGTCGCGTGCTTGCAACGTGCTCTGCTCCAGCAGCCAGGGTTGGGTTCCGTCTATAACCGTTCCTTTCGCGAATGACATGACGCGTTTTCCTGGGTAGCACCATGAATTCCTGCTAATGCCGCTGGTGTGCAAACTTAAAGCAGCTGCGCTTGAAATTTCAGTAGCTATGTTTGCTCTGCAGAACCCTTTACTCTTTGAAACTCCCCATCCAAGTATTGCATGCCGCATATCATTCTACGCACTCAAAGAACCTGCTGGAATACGAACTATAGAAGCTGAAAGCCTTGCTTTTTAGCCAAATATAAGGGTAGAACGTGTTGATGTCTGTGCTCGAAGCATACGTTCGACCATACACAGTCGGGCTCAAGGAGTGAGCGCGCAAACGTTAATCCGTTGTTTCAAATTTCGCCCATGGGAAAGGGGCTGACTATGCGGTCTTTGCGTAAACCGTAAGGGGCAAAATGTAAAAGCTTCACGGTTGCCACTGACGCGGGCAAAATTGGGAGCGAGCGCGCGTTCTCCTTTGGAGTGAACGGCGGTCGCAGCGGCGGAGCGGTGGGGCAGTGGCGACCCCACGGAGGTGCGGCGGGAGGCGGAAACAGACCCCATTGCGAAGGCCGTAAGAAGAAAAACGCGCGCTCCCCTCGAGACCGGCCGTGGTCAGGACATACCTGAAATCGCACTTTGTCAACAGGCAGGTTGACAGCTCACGAGCAGATTTGAGCGTCACCCTTAATCCTTCCGCAGTTGACCTGCTTAGGAAGAAATCTTGAGGAATTTCTCCTTTTGCAACTTCTTCCTCCCATTCGTCAAGCCAATCAGAGGCACTCAAGAACTTTAAGGTCATTGCAGTCTATAGTCAGGCCTTCTTCTGGAAAACGCCGGTTCAGGGCATCAAATAAGTTGTTCATAAAGATTGTGAACTCAACGGTCGGCTTGACATTAAACAGCCGAGGTGGTCCTCTGCATGCGTAAAACAGAATTCTTTTTGCTACGGAATTGCTGAAAATTTGGGTTGCCAATTTCACTCTCATTTTAAGCATGTTAGAAGGATTAACATGGTTGTAAGTCAATTTTGGGCATACTCTTAGCTCTTTTGTGTTCTTGGTGTCTGCTACAAACAGGGCGTCGTAGAAGACCATTTAATGAACTTTCCGCCTTTCTTCAACTCTGTTTGGTCATACAGACGATTGTGTGTGCACTTGAAGAGATGCGGTGCATCTGTGAAGACATGCACCTTTCGCGATGAATCCAATGGATGCTCAAAGGCATTTACAGCATACCCCAGAGCACCGCTGATTCCAAGCTGTCTCCACATTGCTCTAAGGTGCCATCGCAAACAACTCCATCAACAAAAAGGCCCGCTTCTTCTAAGTGTACAATACATTCAAGTAGTAGGTGTGCTAAAAGCGTTCCTTTCGTAGGTCCCTTGGAGGCAAACACAGCCACTGGCTGCAAGTATTTTTCCCCGAACGGTGCGAAGGCGAAAACGAGCCCGTGATTAGCCCGGCATATGTCATTGTTCGTGAGTTCACCGTGATCTCATTTCTAACTTGAATCTAGTCAAGAATGAGGATCCCTCTTCATTGAGATGCTGGTTTCGGGGCAACTTTCATTTTAAGGGCCTTAAAAAACGCTTCGTCAAAACCACATTTCAGCCCGACTAAGCTGATGTACCTCCTGATAGTGGAGACGCATGGCAGAGATAATATGGCATTGCTGCGCAGGAAAGAGTATGCCGCAGGGCTTCGGATGTTTAGCAAAAGGCACAGGAGCAGCCAGTCGCCAGTGCATCTTCTGTTCTGCTTCGTCGTGCATTTAGCTGCAGCATTGCACTCCTTTACAAGAAGCAACTGTGCTGCAGTTAAATCAACACTTTCTAGCTTCTGCGAGCCCTTCCTCTTTCACTTTTGCGAATTCTTGCTGACAGTTTTTCAGTTACTTCATAAGCAATTTGTTTCCTGCTAAAAGTCGTGCTCGAGACCTCAGTACAGTGGCTTTTGTATGGCGCAATGCGTTCATTCTTTCAAGTTGGGCAGACGGTACACCTTTCCTCAAAGCAGAAAGCCTGATCCGTTGAAGCGGTACCTTCTGCTTTGCCCTTGCCATTTGGTGATCAGCATGCAATTGCAGTGTTTTGTGGAGGCCACTGCATGGCCGACGTATGCCACCTGCAGGTGATAATAACGGGCATTTGTTATGTCTTCACTTTTTTTCGTTGTCCACATAAGCATATTCTGGCAGCACAGACGGAAAGAAAGCTTTTTAAACTTGGTCCGCCGCAGCAAACGTTTGCATTGTCAAAAGTTCTTACCATGCCCTCAAGTTCAGATGTTGTTGAGACATACGGGCTGATTCCTATTGCTGTGCAGTCGACTGGCCTGTCGAAAATGTAGGCTTGGACCGCCATGCCTGAGTTTACGTGCAAAGACTTCTTATTAAATATACAGCAGCTTCCGTCACTGTACACAGTGCGAGCATCAATGGCCAGAACGTCTCTGATCCCCTCTTCGTCGATCCAATGTGCTGCCCACGATGACCTTGGTAAGCACGTAATTGCTGTGAAGTCGAATAAGTCCTCGAATGAAGAGTGGTTTAGAGCTTCAGTGCTATTGCTGTTTTCCTCTTCACGGTTTGTGGCTGCGGTCTTCAAGAGAGAGAGAGAAAAACTTTATTGAAAATGCCTGCAGAATCGGTTAGGCTCCCTCCACGCAGGGAGGACAAGCTTTTACCTCGACGCGGCCACTACGTCAGTCTCGTTCGTTGTGCTCCTCGAAGTCTTGGTCCCTCGCTACTTCCGTGGGTCCGAGAGGGCCGCCGCCCCCTTCCTGGGGGTGCTGCCCCCTTCTCCTCGGTTTCGCTCGGTCTCTGCCTTTCTAGAGCTGCCGAGACCTGTTGGACGGCCTTGAGTTGTGTCTCTTGACCATAGCTCCTCGTTGCAGCCTCTAGCTGCGGCGGCATCGTCGTCTTCTCGCTGGCTTCTCGCGGATTTACACTGCAGTCCCAAAGGAAGTGAGCCGCGGTGGCTCTCTTTTTCGCGCACAGTCTACACACGTCACTCGCGTGCACACTCGGACACACGTGCTTAGCTAGCACTGGGGTGAGCAGGGATCCCATCTGTAACTCTCTGTATGACAATACCTCCTTCCGGGTAAGCCCCGGGTGAGGTGGCGGCATAGTCTGTCTGTTCAGTCTGTACCATTTCACTATTTCGTTGAAGGTGGTCATCTTGTCCTTGGCACTGCACCGCAACCAACACTCCGAGTCGGCCGTGCTTGCAACCGCGCGGTTGGTTAGTCCTCGCGCGGCCGAGTTGGCCGTTTCGTTGTGGTTCACGTTCAACACTTCTGCACCATGTGATGAGCCCTCAGATATGCTGGTGTAATTTGGAGGATGCACAGAAGTTGCCACAGGTTTCTCTATCCACTTCACTCTTTTTCGGGGACTCTTGATCTTCTTGGTAAGATAACTCGGTGCTCCTTCGAAAATTGAAGGCACAGCGTCCTTTGTTAGGCCAGCTTTTCTATTCCCTGACATCAGAACGTTATCATCTATTTTGGAGGACCACGCTTTTAGAATAAAATAAGGAGCAAAATGTTTCTCACACAAATGGTTCGTCTGCTGCAGCACGCGGTCTTTGCGCGGGATTGCTCTTCTCCATGCCTCCAACCTGGTCTCGTCCTTCGGTGGCTTGAAAAGTGAGAACTTTTCCGCACAAGACTTGTAGCCTGTCTTACAAAAAACGGCACGAAGCACTTCTCCATGTCACCAGTGCATCAGTGCATCAGCAATAAACACGACCCACACAAAAGTGACATAAGGACGGGAAAAGGCATGTAACAGCCGCTACGCGGGCAATATGAAGTGCGCGCGTGCGCATGGAAGCTCCCTAGCGGGCTGCAGTTTGGTGCGCCCTCTCTTGAACTGCTGGCTAACTATGCACTATCCTCCCGGCGCGGAGCAGCGCCTCTTCCTTGCCGTTCGCTCACCTAGACTACTCTTACACCGTGCACTGAAGAGACCATCCTGATGTTCCAGAGCTTGCTGAAAACGACAAATTTGATCAGCTGACTTTCAGGGAGCAGCTTATGCAATAAATCTTCGAGTATGATAAGGTAAAATAAGTACGGCCCCCAATCCTCCCATAGAATCCATTTGTCATCAACCAAAGAGAATGAAAAAAAGAAGGAACTGCAAGCTCTAGAGCCTGCCCAGAATGCCAGATTTGATCAGCTGACTTTCAGGGAGCAGCTCATTCAATAAATCTTCGAGTCTGATGAGGTAAAAGAGATCAAGCCCCCAATCCTCCCATAGAATCCATTTGTCACCAACCAAAGAAAATGGAAAAAAAGGAACTGCAAGCTCTGCTATCAGAGAACAAAACAAGAGCAAAGATCAAACGTTATGTGCAGCACCCGTCAAGTCTACCTCTGCTTCACATCTTCACATGATTGCTTTTCACAGTGGCACAGCAATGACCCCTGACTTGACCTGGCGTGGAAAGTGCAATAATTTTCCCTTGGAGCTGGAACTGGGAAGAACGACAGCTATAAACATCTGCAACAGTTTGTTTATTCCAGTTTTCCTCTAAGTTCTGGCTTAGTGCAGCTGGTAGTTTTTGTTTTTCCTGTATACTTCTTTCATATTCGTGGCATATTTGACAAATAAATGTTGAAGTACTTTTGCACACAACTCTACTGTTTGTTTCATTCAGAAGTGTAACTAATAAGCTACAATTTCATGCATTACAATATGCACTCGGTTTGTTACTTCTTGGGAAAAGTTTTTTTGTTACACTCAAAATCATCCATTTTTTCACGGTAGCGAAAGAGTTGACTTTACACATCAAGAACTCATGCAGCCCACAGAAAAATAAATGCACTTCATCTCAGGTTGAAAGAGGCGGCATTGTCTGCTAAGCCCCATCAACACATCAAAGTATTTTATTCAGACAACATTAGGTGCTGTTTTAAGAGGCAGGCAGGAAGACAAAAATTCTGACTTTGTTCAAGTGCCCTTCTTGCCTCGTGCAGAACACTCAAAGGCGCTGAAATGACGTAACTTACCGCACACTTCTTTATGAACCATAGTCGCAGACAAACATTGCCAAATAGTTGTTAGACTGATTAAAAAATGACATCACAAGAAACTGACATCTCTAAAAAAGTAACCTTGCTAGTTATACAGCAATGGTACAGATGTAGGGTTGGTAATAAGAAAATGAGAAAATGATTCCTCATAATCGAGAATGTTTTGCATAGCACATTCAACCGAAGTGGTCTAGCATGCCTGAAGAAAAAGGATATGCGATCAGTTACTTTTTTTTTGCAAAACACTGTGCAGAGGCACTCTCTTCAGCAACATAAAAACACAGCACAAATGGTACTCTGTGCAGAGATAACATAAACACTTATCCAATATTGATGCTGATGAGTACAGATAGCTTTCTCAATTCTCTAATATGTTATGGCACATTTATGGAATTAAGAAGTGGGAACAATCTTCAAGCCTTAATCATTGTACATATCTTTCTTCATCCTCTTCTAATGAGAAGGAGTGATCTTGAAGCTGTAGCAGCAGCTGTCGATCATGGTTATTTTTGCATGCAGCAAACCAGACTATGCGTCCGTTGGCAACCCGTTTCTCTGCTTTGTTTCCAACAGGTTGGCTTGTGAAAAAAAACGTTCGACAGCTGCGCTGGAGTATGGTAGGCTCAAAAAGTACTTCATAAAACTTGACAGCAAAGGGTACCCTTGTGATCTGTCTCCAATCTTCATTTGAGATACGTTGTGCCAGTACTGGCTCGCAGTCAAGTCAGCGTGGTCGCTTATCTCTATGCTGTGGAGAAGTTTGCACTTCTTGTCGGAAAGGAGACTGCAAGCGACGAGATTGATGAACTTTCTTGCCCGCGACAACTTTCGGATCCAGGACTCGAAGGTTTTTATCTGTTCACTGTAGTCCCGCTTGATGCAGCATTCGAGTATGCATTTTAGCGTGACTGAAACCTTTTCATGCACCAAGTGGATTCTGATTTCTTCTAGAAGAGACTGCATTTGCTTATGTAGGTTAGTGAAAAAGGCAGCACAGACACTCGAGGTAGTGTTTTGTTGACGGGTCACTCAGTTTTTCTAGAATGGCTTCTGCAGCAAGCAGGCGGTTCTCAGTGGCTGCTTTTTTTGAAAAACAAAATCGGGGATGGCATCTGCTCAAGCAGGCTCGTCAGAACAACTTGGAGAGACAGACACCTTGTTTGGCTTATGTGCAGCAGCTTGTGTGGTTGCACCTCTGCAAGCTTCTGAAATTCTTGGTATGTAAAATGTCTGCTTCGGCAACAAAAAGTAGTTGTAAACATCGCTTGCCAGGTCCTGAACTCCTCTTGGAAGTGTTTTACATGTGTACGAGTAGCAAACACACTATTATGATGAGACCTGGAATTTCTGCTTGTAGCAGTGACGCGACGGAATGATGTGCACCCATCATCACATTCGTTTCGTCGGCCACTAAACCAATCAAATTTTTGTCTAATGGAATTTCTGCAGCACTGAACATTGCCTTCAGGCTAGTGTTGAGAGGGCTGGCTGTCTCATCGTTGACTGGTACTAAGTCCAGAAATGCATCCATAATGCCACTGTCGACGTTCATTACTCGGACGACAAGTGACATTTGCTTCACTGTTGCCTTGTCAGTGGATTCGTCCACCAGAAGAGAAAACTTCTGTTTGCGCAAAAGCTCATAGAACACCTCACAACTCTTCTTTTCAAATACATTCTTTATAATTGCAGTGTGCTTCGGTCACAGCTTGGGTTCTTTGCAATCTGAATCGTCGCATGTCGTCTCCACAACGTCAGCCAAATGCCTCATGGCATCAAAGGGCAGAATGTGTTCGATGATGAACGCAGCAAATCTGATTTCAGCTTCTTTGACAGATTTGTCTGCTTGACTTTGCCCACTCATTGAAGGCATGAATGCCAGTGTACGGATCTATTGCTAACTTGCTGCACTTTTCTTGTTTATGGAGCTTGCAAGGTGGCGGTCAATTTCTGATTTTCCACCTTTGCAATTAGATCTGCATGCTTTGCAGGAAAAGTACAAGCGACCTTTTTTACTGGCTGACAGCCACCCTCTGTACTTGGAATCAGCTTCCCATCTGGTCAAATATTTTCAGTTGTATGCTTTTGCTTTCTTTCTGCTTGGCTCACCTTCCTAAAAGTCTCCTGGTCCAGAAGTTGCCATTTGACTTTTATTGATGAGGTCTCCAGTCAGTTTCCCTTTTCCACTAAGGCTCTCAAAGCCAGAGTGCTTGTGCTTGGCCATGGCATTGCATAGAGCTGTACCCATGCGTTTTTGCACTTGGTTAACACAGTCTTTTTTATTCAGTGGGTGTATGCCTATAAACCATGCATTTCAGCCTGCTGCCACTGCTGTACAGAGCTCAGCACTGAAGCAGTCAAAGTGGTGGTGTGTTTACGAAACACTTATGTACAGTATATACAAGGCCTTTACATTGTCGGCACAGGGGCAGAGAGCAAAACAGGCTTGCACAAAGGAGCGTGGCGATGACCCCGGGGGGGACGTCTCTTCGCTTGCTGTCTCCCGTCTGTCTTCTGGCTCAGCGCAGCTCAGTTTTTATAGCCTCGGGAACCGTTGTAGCAGCCAGCAGTTCGAACTCTTCAATCAGGACATGCACCAGGTCGCCATTTGAATTGGATGAATGGACAAGAGTGCTCGTCCATTCAAAGTTTGCAGCTAGGAAAAGGCTGCTGGTGAATTGTTGGTTGAGTCTCGGGCCAGCCCTAGTGAGGGATGGAATCCCGCCGAGCGAGCCTGGATGAGTCTTTCTGCAAGCTGCAACTTTTTTGAGAGTCATTACCTGACAGGGCTTGCTTTGTGTGATGCCAGGTGCACAGCACTGGTTACCACGTGATGCCAGCAGAATATGTGCTTTGGCGCAACAGCCTGCCATTCCTTCAAAGCAAAATACGTCCTGTTGTCCCCATTCTGAAACTTAAGTAATCTTGTTTACTGCAGGTTGTGGCACTCAAGCAACGACTTGAGAAGGATCAAGGTGGCCTCCACCTCGATTTCTCCTGCCCCCTTTTTGTAGTAACGTCAGCGCGAACCGCGCAGCATCTCGAACAATGGTCGGCAGTGAACAACAACGTTTATTGCCCAGAACCGCGATTATATACCCTCTCGTACTGAGAGGGTTACAGAAGAGGGAGAGAAGCATGAACGATAGGAACTCAGGCCAATAGGGGGGCGTGCGGCTGCCTTCGCTGGTCAGCACAAACCAAACAATTACAACATTTCTCCTCCCTTAAAAGTGAAACCGCTGTACCGGTTTTCTTATTCTGGTCGATCGTCTGAGCGTGGGCTGCAGGGGGTCAGTCAATCCCGCCGGAACCACTGGACGCTCCGTGATTGCTGGAGATGGTACTTCACTCTGGTCGGCTGCTAGCGGCTGAGGGCTTTGTTCTTGTTCCGACCCAGTGGTACTGGGCGTATGCACAGGTAACAGATCCGCACTGGTCACCTGGTCAGGATCGCCTTCTAACTGCGCTCTTGCAGTGGCCTCTACAGACGCAGTCCCTGGCGTAAACTCTTGACGACGGCGGACTTGGTCGACGTGGCGCTGCACTGCTCCGGTTGGCGTGTTCACTGTTACCATTCTCGCCCCCGAAGTGGTCTGTACCCTCCCAGGCACCCATCTTTTGCCGGTGCCGTAATTTCGCACGTATACGCTGCTGCCTGGCGAGATGGTCCAGTCGTGAGCGTCCGACGACGAGTCCACAGCTCTGGGTGGGAGACATGTGTCTAGTCGGGAACGCAGCTGATAGCCGAGAAGCATCTCGGAAGGTGACCTTCCTTCTCTTTGGGCGGTCCGCCTGTAATTGAATAACAACCGCATGAGGTTATCTTCCAGCTGTCCGTCTCCCATTTTCCGCAACCCGTCCTTCACGGTCCGAACCGCTCTTTCTGCTGCTCCGTTAGATTGGGGATGGAAAGGCGCAGTGCGCAGGTGCACGATATTGTTTTTCGATATGAAAGTGGCGAATTCTTGACTTGTGAATTGTGTGCCATTATCGGACACGATTGTGCGTGGCACGCCAAACCGGCAAAACATGCTCCTTAAGCATCGGATTGTACTAGCTGTATTTGCGTGCTGCAAGGGTACTGCTTCAATCCACTTCGTGTGGGCATCAACCACTATTAGTATCATCTTGCCTGCTAACGGGCCTGCAAAATCGATGTGTATACGAGACCACCGGACCGCTGTCTTTGGCCAACTCACTGGTGGGGCTGCCGTAGGCATTGGCAGGCTTTGCACGCAGTTGCGGCACTGCGCAGACAAGTTTTGAATGTCCCTGTCCAGGCCTGGCCACCAAAATAATGACCGCGCGACTGATTTCATTGACGAGGAGCCCTGATGCGTTTCATGTAGCAGCTGCAGCATCCGTTCCCGCGCTTTCCGCGGTATCACCACTCTGTTGCCCCAGTAGATCAGACGGTGAGCCAACGATAGCTCCAGCTTACGATCAAAAAACGGCAACAAGTCTGGCGCCATTCCTTTAGTGGTTTGAGGCCATCCATGCAAAATGAAGTGCGTGACACTGGCTAACATCGGGTCCTTGGCCGTCAGCTCCTGCAATTCGTGCGTCGTCACTATACCTTCTTCCAGGGATTCCAATGAAAGGACATATTCCGGCGGTTCACCATCGGTCCCCGGTTCCATAGTCGGCGCTGGTAGCCTGCTGAGGGCATCTGCTGTCAGCAGCTGTTTCCCTGGCACGTACTGTAGCTTGTACTGGTAGCCACCCAAGAATAGCGCCCACCGTTGAATTCGCGCGGCAGCCATCGGTGGCGTCTGGCGGTCAGGTCTGAGCAGTCCCAGCAGTGGTTGATGGTCGGTCACCAGGGTAAACTGCCGACCTAGAAGATAGTCACGAAAGCGAGAAACGCCAAAGATGAGGGCTAGTGCTTCTCGCTCCAGCTGCGAGTAGTTTTGTTCTGCTTTTGTAAGTGTTCTGGAACGGAACCCAATTGGCCTGTGCTCATTTCCTATCGAATGAAACAGCACTGCGCCCACACCATACGGAGATGCGTCACACTCTAGTTTCAGCTCCTTGTTAGGATCAAAATGCACGAGAATTTGTGCATTTTTGAGGCTTTGTTTAGCTCGCTCGAACGCCAACTGCTGCGGCTGTAGCCACTCCCAACGGCTTCCTTTTTCCATGAGCCGATATAACGGGCTGAGCACAGTCGACATATTCGGCAGAAACCGTGCGTAGTACGTGAGCATACCAAGGAACGAACGTAGCTCGCTCACGTTACTCGGGCGCGGGGCTTGCATGATGGCGTCTACGTTCTTTTCCATAGGGTGTAGGCCTTGCCGATCGATACGATGCCCGAGGTAAGTCACTGAAGGCTGCCGGAACTTGCATTTGTCGGCCCTAAGCTTGACACCATGCTCTCGGAATCGTTCCAACACTTTCTTGAGCCGCGCTTCCTTGTCCCCTTTGCCTTCTGACACTAACACGTCGTCAAGGTAAGCTTGGACGCCTGGTAGCCCGCCGAGTACAGCGTCCATCTTCCTTTGAAATATAGCTGGGGCAGAAGCTATACCAAACGGGAGTCTGTTGTAACGAAAAAGTCCGCGATGTGTGTTAATGATACAAAGTCCGCGTGACGCTTCGTCAAGGGGCACTTGGTTGTACGCGTCCTTCAAATCCAAGGTGCTAAAGTATTCACCTCCATTTAAGTTTGCGAACATGTCCTCGATCACTGGAAGAGGGTAATGCTCGATATCACAGGCAGGGTTAAGCGTGACTTTGAAGTCTCCGCATATTCTTACGGTGCCATCTTTCTTCAAGACAACTACGATGGGCGTAGCCCATTCTGAATGTTGCACAGGAGATAAGACACCAAGGGACAATAACCGATCAATTTCACGAGAGACCTTATCACGGAAAGCGTAAGGAAGTGATCTGGCCTTACAGAATTTCGGTGTCGCCGTTTCCTTTAGTTTTAGGCTGGCTGGCGGTCCCTTGATGAGCCCCTGGTCTATGGAAAAAACATCCTTATACTCAGCGAGCAGTCTGTTCACCATGTGGTCACTCGGCGTGTTTCCTGTTGTCGAATCCGGCGCAGTGAGTTCTTCCATCGTAACACCCGTCTTGCCAAGTGCCGCAATCAGATCGCGGCCGCATAGACTCGGTCCTGAACAGTCAAGCACCACGAGTGGACAGGTTACAGACACGTTTTTGAATTGCACCGGAAGTTCAAGTTCGCCAAGCACCGGCAGTTGTCCCGCGTAACATGACAACTTCACATGCGGCGATTTCAAGCGTGGCCACTGCGCTCTGTGTCGGTCGTAAACGTTCCGTGATATGACGCACACCGGGGATCCTGTGTCCACTTCCATGTCCAGATCTATTTCCCCCCACCGAAATGTGCGGCGTAACGGTGGTTCCAGGCCGTTTTTCCTACCAGAAATTAGCGTCCAGATGTGTGCCTCATCCTTGTTCTCGTTTCTAGACGCGGTTTCAACTGTCAGTGTCTTGACACTCGCGGTTCGCCTAGCAGCATTTTCATCTGTTCTCGCCCTGTAGCATTTCTTCGCCAAATGACCACGTTGCCTGCAGCGGAAACACCGTGCGTTAGCCCAGCGGCAGGCGTTATCATCGTGCTTCGTGCTTCCACATCGTCCGCACTCTTGCGCTGCCCCGCTGGTATCTCGCGACGAAGAGCGATGACTGGCTTGCATCCTTAGCACCGTTGGTGGTGCTCCACTGATATCGTTTGCATCGTTCTCGGCTGTTTCTGCTGCTATTGCCAGCGCTTCGGCCTCCTCCAGCGTCAAGTCTTTCTTCGCCAGTAACTGCTTGCGTAGGTTAGTTGAGCGTACACCGCAAACAATTCTATCCCGCAGCATTCGGTCTAGCGCACTCCCAAAGTTGCAGCCGTCTGCTATGCGCCGTATTTCGACCAGAAATGCGCGCACTGCCTCACCCTCTTGCTGGCAACGGGTGAAAAATTTATAGCTCTCCGCTATCTCGTGACGCTTCGGGTCGTAGTAGCTGTTTAAAGCTGCGACTGCTTCATCATAGGTGAGGGAATTCGGTGACCGGGGTGCAATCCGTCCCGCTAACACTTGCACCGTCTGCGTGCTGAGTGCTGCCACAAGCAAGGCTCGCTGCTGCTTTGAGTCAGTAATAGCATTGGCTTCAAAATATGCTTCTGCCCTTATAAGGTACGCTTTCCACTTATCTGACGTGTCGTCGAAGGTCGGGAGCTGCAGGCTGGTCATAGTTCTCGTCGGTGCTTCAAGTTGCGACAGGCTGTCGGCTTCAACTTTTACCGCATGGGTAGTTTCCGCACTCGTCGCCACTGTAGTAACGTCAGCGCGAACCGCGCAGCATCTCGAACAATGGTCGGCAGTGAACAACAACGTTTATTGCCCAGAACCGCGATTATATACCCTCTCGTACTGAGAGGGTTACAGAAGAGGGAGAGAAGCATGAACGATAGGAACTCAGGCCAATAGGGGGGCGTGCGGCTGCCTTCGCTGGTCAGCACAAACCAAACAATTACAACACTTTTTTTTCTGGTCTTTTTTTTTTGGCAGACGGGGGTTGCCTTTCATGCTTGGCACGAAGGGTCACCCTTTTTAGGACTTGACTCATGTCATAATGACTAGTGTGCAGCGCAGTAATTACTCAGAACCTTATAATCACGCACCAAGCCATTAAACAGCGCAGTCGCCGTGCCGATGCTGATATAAAACAAGTGTCCACGCATCATCCACGATCCATCATAGAAAATGACAATGTTTCTTGTATTGCTCATGTTCAGTTCGGTGTACAGCTTATGAAGCAACTGCACGCACTTGTTCATGAGTTTTTTGGCCGCGCAACTAGCAGCAGGTGTCAGTTTTTTTTTCACATAAGCCTGCCATGTATTTGCATGCGGACCACGATGGCTAAATTTCATTACTGAAAATACATCATTCAAAGCCGATTGGCGATTGCCAGTAGCCTGCATTGCACGCGTCGTGAAAACGGTCGCAATGAAAGGGTTCTATTTTTAGTGCTTTCGACGGGTGGCAATCCTTCACGCTGACGATGTCTCACCACAGTTTTGCACACCTCATGACCAGTTTACATTGTTTAGAAAGCTTTCAATAAGCCAGGTCTCCAGTACCATATAATGCGGATATAGGTTGAGGCGGAATATAGGTCGACCCACTTACCTTGAAGCAAAGAAATCAATATAAAAATTATAACGCACAAAACTTCATTTTATTTACTGCTGCCACCAGACTCGTCACCTGCTCATTCTTCTGAAATGTCTGAACTCTCATCTGAAGACGACTTCTTCACACTGGCTGCGTCCCACAACATGTCGTCCTCAGTACCGTCCAACGAGTTGCTAATGCAACATTTCTTGAATGCCCGCACCACCATATCGTTGGGCAGCCAGCGCCAGGCCTGAGACACCCATGTGGCCACAGTGGCGAGAGGTGGCTACCGCAGCCAGCCGGTTGGAGTCTTCGGGTTGTCGCCGGCCATCCACTGATTATAAAGTTCACACAGATGGTCTTTAAAGGGTTTATTCAGCACAATGTCCCGTGGCTCAAGTGTTGACGTCATGCCCCCTGGAATGACAACGAGCTCCGTCCTCTCGTCGCGGAGCGCCTGTTTCACACCAGCAGTCAAGTGCCCGCGAAAAGCATCCAAGACGAGCATGCTCGGACTACACAGGAGTGCGCCGGGTCGCCGATTCCAGACGGTATTGATCCAATTCACCATGAGGGCCTCGTCCATATAGCATTTTTCGTTCACGCGAATGACAACGTCCTGCGGGAAAGCCTCTTTCGGCAGCGTCTTCTTGAGGATTATATATGAGGGCAGCTTTCTGCCGTGTGCAGTGCACGCGAGCATTACCGTGAAGCGCGAATGCTCGTTCCCTGTTGAAAGAAGCTTAACTTCCTTCGCGTCGCGTTCGCACACTGTGGTGGATGACAGCATGTCAAACCACACCATTGTTTCATCGGCGTTGAAGATCTGTCCCAGCATGTAGCCATGCTGCTGCCGGAGACTGATAACATAGCGCTGTAATTCAACCAGCCTGTCTTCGTATGCCTCTGGCAGCTTCTGCCAGATTGATGCGTGCCGGCGAAGTGCAAATCCTTTGCGTCGCATGAAGCAACGAACCGAGTAAATGGAGCCCTCGAATTACTTCTGGGACAGTCCGGATTCACGGGTGAGCTCGATAGCTTTGATGTGTTCTGCTGTCACTGGCAAGATCTGGCATGATGCTCGCGGACGAAATCTGCCATCTTGTCTTCGAGCTCAGGGTGCCCCGCATGGCGCCCATGAAAGGACGTCCTCCGCGTGTTGCAGGCAGGCAGCTCGATTTTCTGCGTTCACCAGTACTGGACGCTTTTCTCCGGGACGCCAAAGTGTCGCTGGGCGGACATGTTCCCGTACACTTCAGCGAATTTGATAACTTTTTTTTTTGTGTCGGGGAACAAAAGGGCCTCATTTCCGGTGGCTCTTTGGTGTTGAGAGCACCGCGGTGGACTCGCGGTCATTGTCCCGAGCCTTCGCAAGCATCTTAAAGTGCAAACGATCCTTTTCGGTTTCTCTTCCCGACCTAGCGTTCGGCCTTGCCTGCCTGTTTCACATGCAAGTGAAACGCTCGCGAACACCGCCGCCGCGGCGCTTACACCCTCTCTCAAGCAGCGGAGGAAGCTCCAGCGCATGGAGTGGCCAGGTTCGGGCAAGCTGGAAATTTTCGCGGCGGCGACGCGGCAGCACCGCGTCTCAACAATTGACGGCCCGACGTTGCCACGTGACCTGGAGCAGAGGCCTCCTGCAAGAAAGCATGCACATAGACCAGTGTTTGTGTTTGTATGCTGCACGTAGGAGATCTTGTTTAAAAAAAAGAAATTATATAAAGTGGTGTTGAAGGCTTAAAATGCAAGATTTATATTTATTTAAATAAACTGTGAAACCTTTGGCTGGCCAGTTGACGTCACAGTCACATAGACCCTCTAATAATGGCAAAATTGAATTTCTGGTAATTTAGTTATAATAATTGCTTATATAATTAATAATTATACTGTAAGAATTTAAAATACAATTCGTCCAAAATAAAGTGGGCAAAAAACAAAGAGGGGGTTGAGGCATCCATGAATTTAACTGCTTGTGGAATCAAACGTGAGCTCCAAGAAACCAAAGAATTCACCAGAAACAAGTATGAGAATCTCTGCATTAACTGCTTGCTTTCACACAGGTATAAATGGAATATGCTGATAGGATAACTTTACGGTAATAAACTGCACTGAAAAGCAATGGAAGAATAAAATTTTACCTTGCAATAGTTAGAATAGAGTTTACAACAGACACAAAACCTTGCTACTGGCCCTTGAACTGCGTTATAACTTTGTGTGTTTCTGTCGAACCCTTTCATGATGTAGCCTATGTGTGATTGACCTGGCAACATGATGCATTCTCACATCCAGATACTTGTGAACTATTGCCCTCATTAAATGAGCTTAGCGGCTCTCCAGGGCATAACTATCAAGCATATGCTCATCTAGACCCTTAACCAGGTCTCTGCCAATGATTGTAGTCATTGTAGTAAGGGCAACCTTAGCTGAAAGTGTTTGGGATGGCAGTGAGGAATATGCAAGAGCCCTGCGCAAGTGCTTCTCTGTTTCTTGGCAAATCGTTTCCAGATCTCTTGAAGGATAGTTAAGTCCACCGGAGGACTTTCTTTGTATGAGAGAGTGTGCAGTGTATACAGGGCCTGAAACAGTCAGTGCAGAAGTGCACTCGGAACACTTGATGCGGGCCTGCAAATGACGAACAACAAAACCGGCAATTTGTGCAACGATGTAATCACCAAGATCCGAAATTTTGCTTGGATCTGCGCAGTACGCGTGATCTTCCGAAAGGGTCTCTGTTGAAAGGGCTTCCCTGTCGGCAAAGCTTCTTCTCGAGGTGCTCAAGTTAATCACGTCGGTGTAAGAAGGCTTTGCTGTTGAACTCGCATACAAAATTTGAATTTGTTCTAGTGGAAGACAGTTCCCAGCAGCAACATCCTTCACCTCATTTTTAATTATTAGGCCTTTGTATGCTGCAGCAAACTGTCTTGCTGTAGGATTGTCATTGCATCCCCCAAATGAACGAATTGCACCAAAGAACACTTCCAAGTGATCTTGACTTAGTTTTATTGTAGGAAGGTATGCCAGTAGCTGATTGTCCCGGATTAAATGATTGTATAGAGATATAACACTTTCGATGCAGATAATAAATCCAATAAATCCAGTTTTCCTGTTAGTTTCAATTATTAGCTTTCCATCTGCTGACTCTCAGCGAAGAAAAGTAGGGCTTCAGTTTTTGCAGGTATGCAATGACAAAAGTCGAGTTTTCAATGGTCAGCAGCTTCTTCCACCCATACTGTTTTAGGTGTTGTGAGTTGAGGATATCAAATGTGTCATTTACATACCTCAAAAATTTTTCGGTTGCGGAAGTTTGGCGGAATCTTGGAATATTCTGTGTTCTGCATTATGCTAAAGCGTCAGCTACAGACTTGCTGCAGAGCTGTGCAGCGAGAGAGACTTTCATCGGCTGACTTTTTCAATCTATATGCGACTGCCTCAGCTGATTAGCTAAATGGAGGCCTTCTGCATACTGAACCTCATGGAGGTCCTCAATATGCTTCCAATTAACCACTCCACCGTCATCTACAATAATGCTTTTGTCACAAAGTGTGTTGCGCAAGAGCTTCAGCATATGGCATGCATCCAGCATTGCAAAAATCAGTTGTTTTGTAACTGGATGTGGGAAAGATGCATTCAGTTCTGCAAGGTCAAGCTTGCAGCCAAGGCTACGCAACATTGATAAGTTTGCTGCAGCACAATCACATGTGAGGTTTACAACATGTGCTCCTTTTTCATGAGCATGAGAGCATTAGAACCAGGCTGCTCCTTTGCTCTCCTGTAAGTCCATCAACTAAAAAATAACCAAAAGAAGTTTCCAGTGTCCATTAATCGCTACCAGCATTAAATCAAATGCGTCTTTGGCGATTTGGAGGCAGTCATCGTTTACCTCAGTTCCCATATCGACATACCCATGAAATCTTTTCCCATCCCACTCTACATGCCTTCGAATTGCCATTTCATAGACAACCAAGTTATAAATTGTCGGGTAGCCTGTGTTTGAATTTTGATTAACTTTAATTTCTAGTGCAGCCAGGGCTTCATTTGTGAAACCAGCAGCACCATCAATGCTCTGGTACCATTTCGACAAGGTCTTTGGATGTGATAAGCAGGTGTCAAATAGAGCTCGCAGGTGTCAAATATATATATAGGTGTCAAATATATATAGCAGGTGTCAAATATAGTTGTAGGCCTTTGGTGAATAAAAGTGTAACGTCAAGGCAAAAGCCCTGAGTTCTGGTGAATAAACAGTTGGCATTGCTGCCCCTGACTTCTGTGCCATTTGACGCATCAATAGGTCTTTTTTAGGTCCTGCAATGCTTTCCAGCATTGCGATGCCTTCATCGATAAGAATGCGGTAATGCTGAATTTTTTTTATTTGGGATGCATAAACTTTATGAAGAATCAATTATGTACAAAGCTCTCTGAGTCTGTGGACCGTCATTAATCATGAAAAAAAGATGTTTCCAGCAACAGGCCTTTCTTATGCCTTCTTACTATTTCACATTGTGACGTTGATGGTCTTTCTAAGATGTTGCTAGCTTGCAAGGACGGAGGTGAAGAGGCATCCATACTTTCGTCATGCTGCCTTGAACTGCCTGGCTAGAGAAAAAATGACCATAATGCATGTAAGCAAAGAAGTTTGTTCTGTTAAAGTAGTCAACTTAAGGTTCTCACTATAACTGGTGCAAAAACAGAAAAAAACAACACTCAAATCATGAAGTGCACAGAATAAATTTAGATCTTACCTCATTTTTCGAATAATGTGATCTTGCCATGCGCGTAAAACTTGAGCCTACCTTCACTGTTTTGTGTTTATGGTCAAATAGAATGTCACTTTTGGCATGTCGTGGCACACTGACGGCATCACAAATATGGCATTGGCATAATACATAGCAAAATCCTTTCTAAATTAAACAAATTGATTTCCTGGCAGTGGTTTGGAATGCAAGTAAGCCAAAACAAACTTTTAAAGAGAGCCGTAAAGGTATTTCTCACCATATATATGTGCGAAATCACTTAATGATACCTAATAAATTGTCCCTTCACTGGTTAAGGTATTTCACTGTTTTCGAAAGGACCGTCTTGCAATATTTGAACACCACTAAAGTTTGCAGATAAGTATGCCCTCTAAGAACATTGTAAAGGCCATTTGTGTGTACACCCAGTGTTAGTACAAACTGTGGCCTGCAGCTATTTTCAGCATCTGCAGTTTTGCAACCCTTCCAGAATGCAGCTGCACATATAACTATCAACAACATAAACTCTGTTGCTATATTCACTAAATATTATATAAACAAGTAGAGCATGCAAGTACACAAAACCCATAGTAGAAAACATGGTAGATGTACCCTAAGGGTAAGCCCACCACGTTGACATAATGTAATAGCAACCCTTAAGCCCCAGACCTATGACTTCAGCACTATGCATAAGTTTTACCCTTAATGAACCGCTAACAGGTCACACAAACACCTTGACATTTGCAGGATATGAACATGCACATACTGCTGTTACATTGGATGTAAAGTTATTGGGGGTGCTTGACTTACCAAGACATCTTGCGATGCTGACAAGTCACTTAACATGCCGACAGTAACAGACTCATCCGAAATGTCCATATCTTCTGAGGCCACAGCAGAAGCTGCCTGTAAGGTACACATGAGAAATGAATCCTGTCCGCTGCAGGTGTGAGTTTCTTTTTTTTAAACAGCACTGCCTAGTGAGAGATTGAAAAAAATTCAGCATATATACTGTATCATCTTGAGGCGTTTGCATCTCTTGATGAAACGTGCTCATGGCTTCTGTTGTCAATGGCGCAGTGCTCTGTCCCAGAGAACGCTTGCAAAAAATAAAACACAATATCAAATATCTTTTCTTCTAGCCTAAAGGGGAAGACATTCTGTTGCTCAGTTCCAAAGGAGGAGTAAGAAAGCTGTTCTAGTTTTCAGCGCTTGCCTAAGAATAAATGTACAATGCGTGCATTTGTCATCAAGAAAAGCCAATAGAAACGGTCACTTAATATTATATATTAAGGTCGCATTTTTCTTTTGTATTAAAAAAATGCAGCCACAAATCAGCGGCTGTCTCTCAGCCTTACCATTGCAAAAAAAAAAAAAACTTTTGCATCTGGTTATTCTTGAATGCAATTAAGAAAAATTAAACCAAGTACACAGCAAAGTAACTTTGCAGACATACAACAGAGAGGATGGCCTTTTGTTTTATCTCGCGTAAGAATAAAACCAGTGTGTATATTCCAGGACATTAGGAGTACAGATGCTCAAGCGGCAGTAAAGAACCGCATTTTTCGAAAAAGATATATGTTACAAACACCATTCTTGTCGCGTTGCAAGAGCAATGGTTCCTGCTTTGAACTCCGCTATATTACTCAGCCAGCTTGGTAATTTCGTTTCTGAGGGCTGTTTGACGTGTTATTTTCATACTTCACAGACTTGTTCATCTCTCTGAATCGAGGAACTCTAGCACGCAAAGGCAAACAGCTAGTCCAGCAAAAAGCAGAGGACCGGAGTGTATATATGTTCGCGCTGAGCCGAAACGTGGAAACCTGAGACTGCGCGCACTTTTGCTCCCTCGAAAATCCACCATTCTTAAGAGTCAAACGTGATCTCGCAGCGGAAGATACATACATGTAAAGCAACACAAATGCGCTGTACGTGCGCCTAGCTAGCTTTGACGTCGCCTGGCGAAGCACTAGTTTCCGCAAATTTATATGTGTGTATTTTGCTTATTGAAAAATTAACTATTTCACTATGTGCTTGAAATAATCGTGGGCACAAGTGAAGGCGAAAACGATAACGTAGATTGCACAAACCTGCGAAATTGACGGCACGGCTCTTTGTTTCAGCCGACCTGAAATTATAAAATCCTCAGATTTGAAGTGAATAGAGCAGACACAGCTCCATTTTGATGGCGTCCAAGTTTCGTCGCGTTCCAGTGCTTCTCTCCAAAGAGTTTTCAGTTTAGGATCGTTTGGAAACCTGTTGTGAAAGGTGCAGCACGTATCAAGATATGCGAAATTGAATCGGCATTCAGATTAAGTAACGTCAATTTTGTCCAAAGTCAAACTAAAACGATTTTCGTATTCAGCATTACATAGGCATGCTTTAGTCGGCAATAGTTTCGTTTCTCAAAGAATGAGCGCAGCATATTTACCCACCGATGGAACAAAACCCCAGGACGGCATTCTTCCGTGCGGCTCCTGCATCCCGGCACGCAGCATTTCATTGCGCAGCGTAGACGACCCAGCTGCACTTTGCGAAACAAAGGGGCGCACTGAGGCACTGGCCTCTTGGCACATACAAATCTCTAAGCTCCTTGGCCTGTGTGTGCTTCTGAAATTTCAAGCGCAGCTGTGTTGATCGTCTGACGCAACACAGCGAGAGAGCGAAACAAAAACCGAAATCCGGTGAAGAGCTACCGCTGCCTTGTCACGTGACGGCCTATTTCCCATAATGCTTTTCATTGTATTTTTTATGACTAGACTTCAAGATTATAACGTCACGCTCCCTCCTAGTTTTTCTTCCTCTTGTAGAGAAAGAGGAAGAGACGCTCTTTCAAACGAGACCAAGATGGCGGCTTTCCGGCGCGTCATTTGAATATGGTGCACGGCGCAAAATGAGCATTTTTGAGGTACTTTCGCGAGACTTTCGGTCAGAATACTCCTGTTATTTGCCTTTTTCTGAAAAACTATGGGTTTCTCCGCTTTGAAACTTTACCCACATATAGAGAATGACCTCACGGTCATGAATAATCCAAAATTGAAAAACTGATTTTTTCGCGATTTTTCGGCCGCAAAGACCCGTGTCCCCCCTTAAAACACTTTCAACATCTAGAAACCAAACTATCAGTCAGAGTCCACTGAAGTGATACACAGTCACAATAGAAAGAAAACAGTACACACAAGTGCATTCAGAACAAAAACAAAGCATCAGGTAATAGACCAAAATACATCTACATAAACATATTTTCAAGCGACACCCTTTTCAGTATTTTAATAGAAGGAGAATTTATATTCCGCTTAAATTGTGTTTTCATTTAGAGCGCTAGGAATAAGATGTATTATACTCTGTAGTATAAAACTTGCGTGATTTCTGATCCAGCGCATACTACCGTTTAAACTGGTCAAATTTGTCCACGAAGTTCATATTCTTGTTGTAATCTTGGAGTGCGCCAGGGCAGTTGATATTAGTGATTGTCCCATCTTACTCTTCCCTGTTTACTTGAGCTTCTTCAGAGGGGTGGTGGAAATTTGATAAGTAAACACTCCGCTTGTCTTTCCACTTCAGGCAGCTTAGCTTATTGTCTTGAACTGAGTAAGCTTTTCATTGATTTGTCAGGGGTTAGCTTTGGCAGGTGCTTCCCATTAACATTCTTGATGCCACAAGCATTTATCTCAGCTTCTGCGAGATCTTTCAAGAGGTTGCAACTAATAAAATAGTTTTCGAAAAATATGTGGTGCTGCTTTCCAGCCCAGTCATCGTACAGCGTCTTCACAACACATGCACCTAGCGCCTTCTGGACACAGTCATTACACTTTCCAGTGTAAATCTCAAATTTGAAATTGTAGCCATTACTGTTGCACAACATCCGAACTTTTTAGCTGCGTTTTATCAGTTTTTTTGGCATGTACTGCTTCAAAGAACTTCTTTGAATTTTATCATGGATTCATCAATGGCCAACCACTCTGTAGGCTAGTAGTGTTTAGCAAAAGTTCTTGAAACTTCCAACATAACTGCGCACACTTTGTACAACTAGTCGAAGTTGGCATTGCCTCTCTCTGGTTGTAGAGCATTATCATTTAGGAGGAGGTGGGATAGGAGCCAGCCGCATGAATTTTTATTTTTGCTCAAAAAAATTTTACTGGCCTGGATTTCTGACACACTCATGTCATGCTTCATTAAAAAAAAAACCACGCAGTTGCAATTTACAAAAGTATTTTCTTTGCATATCACATATTATACACCATACAGCTACGGGTATATTTTGTGGATATACACAAACACATAGGATATGAAGAAAAAGAAAAGAAAGAATGAAAAATATGCAGAGTAAGTGAAATTAAAATTTTTATTGCAGAAAAGTGAAAATCTGTTAAACTTTAACAGTGAAACTCCTGTAGTGGTGGTGACGTCACTGACTTTGTACATCTCATGCTTATGATTATCCTAATGGAACGAAGCAAAGCAGTTTCGCTCCCTGTTGAAACAGAGAGCAGCATTGCACTTCTTGCATGAAACATTTGTGAGGCGGTTGCAAGAGGGCAGCCGGCAGCGCACTCGCTTGTGAAGCCAATTAGGCATATGGTCCGTTTTGTCCAGGCGGACGTCAGCAGTAGGCAGCGGCACGACTGGAGCCCTCTTCTTTCGGTGAATGGGCGTCTCATGTTCCGACCTTGGTCGCCCTGCGCGCTTTCTCTCGTGTGGCTTCCCTGCCTTGCAGAGTCCTTCTGCGATGACAGACTTGAATTCAAGAAGGGGAGTTTTGGTGCTTACTTGTCTTCGCCACAGCAGCCAGGCATTCACCATGGTCAGGTCCATCAAATGAAAGAAGATCCGATGGTACCACTTCTTGGGTCGTATTTTGATCTGATAGTAGCCCAAAATTGAGTTCAGCAGATCCACACCGCCCATATGCGTGTTATATATCAATACAACATTCGGGCAAGGCACCGTTTTGTGAGTCTTCAGCAAAGTAGCGCTTCACTTCGCCTGCTGGTTCACTTCCAGCGAATGTTGACAGCAAAGTCACTGTCTTATCGTCATGCCAAGCAACCGCTGAGAGCTTGGTCCCCGACACCTCGCACACCCTTTCTTCATATATTTCTCGCTCACTCTTTTCTTTTTCTTTTGGGAGTGTGCAGCCAGGCAGACGGTTTCGACGCACAGTGCCAAGACAGTGGACTCCCTCCTTCTCTAAAAAAATCTTGTAGAGGGACGGACGTAAACCAGTTGTCAAAGAACAACTGGCGGCTGTTCTGCCTAGGGATGGTACGAGCCAACCAGACAACATTGCTGCTGGCCCCTAAGTCAGGCTCGCCTGGAAGCTGCTTGTTGTCCGCGGCGCCAGTGAATACTTCCAAGTCGTAGCAGAAGCCAGAAACACCACTGAGAACAAAGACTTTGTTGCCCCAGCGATGTGGTTTCTTTGGGTTGTACTGCTTCAGTGAGCTTCTCCCCTTGAAAGGGACGATTTGCTCATCGATGCATAGCTTTTCTTCCCTTGGAATTACGCTTAGCTGCTCAAGCAATTTATTCAGGAGTGGTCTCACCTTCTGAAGTTTATTGTGCCCAATCTGACCAGGGGCAATGAACTTCTCATTGTCGTTGAAATGAAGTAATCGCTTCAATTCCTCCCAGCGATTGAGGCTCATCACTTCTGAAACCTTGTGGTGTCCAATGCTGGACTTCCAATAGTCCCGAGTGCTTGTATGCACAGAGCCATGCCAACGAACCGTTCCAGTTTCTCTACATTCGTCGTGAGAGGCTATTCAGGTCGGCACTGAACTGAGTAGCGCAATTACTCCTCGCGAATCATCTCAAAAATCTCTACAGGGCAAAGAAATTTGAAGAACTGTAAGGGTGTAACAAGGTCTGTGATAGCTGATGGCATCTCAGTGCTACCAGTGAACTCTTATTTCATTTGGGTCCCTCGTAAGGCAGGCTTTTGTCTACTTCGGCGGGCATTTGAGAGGCCCTTTTTTGCTTCGAGTACTGAATGCTGCCAGAGGAGCTTCATCTTCACTATAGTCCTCGCTTTCGGACGACTCGTCTGCTAGGAGGGGCGGCTCCTGGGTCAGAAAGATCTCTTCCTCGTCGTCGTCTGACAGCTCGCTGTCGCTTCTATCGCCATCACCTGGAATGGGCCGGACTCCACGTTTCGTTCCACCGTAAAAAGTGCCGACATCCATGGCCTGGAATATAAAAAAGGATTCCTCACCGTCGGGCAAACGCAAATCAAGCAAATAACAGTACAAATTTATTACTTCTCACAAGAAAACCTGAACACGTTTTCGCACACTAAAATTACCCCTAACTGCATGGTGTATCACATGTGATACAGGCCTAAATGTGGCTCTCGCGGCATAATGAAAAGGTTTTGCACGCTCAAAATGTGCCCAGATAAGTGAAGGAGCAATTCTCTACGTTAATAATTTTTTTGAAATGGGAGTATGTGTCAGAATTACAAGAAGATAGCATTCACTTACCAACTTGGTGCGCACAACTTGCGACGCTGTGTCCCCGTGTTTGCAAACAGAAATGAAGTTCAAAACAGCCTCGAGAGGTGGAGCCACTGCCGGTGTAGTTGCTAGACATGAGGTAGATTCCCGCTTAATACAGAATAGATTTTTTAGTTTCGTTTCTGCGGTACAAAAAGAAGTTTGGTGTGTATCGTATATGATACACCATGCGGTAAGGGGTTATCATGGATTCATCAATGGCCAACCACTCTGTAGGCTAGTAGTGTTTAGCAAAAGTTCTTGAAACTTCCAACTTAAGTGGGCACACTTTGTACAACTTGTCGAAGTTGGCATTGCCTATCTGGTTGTAGAGCATTATCATTTAGGAGGAGGTGGAATAGGAGCCAGCCGAAACAATTCACGGTCATGACTTTTGAAATGAAGTGGTCGTTCATGTCAGGAGCACCCCACCAATAATCACGATAGCTCGAACTCCTTTTCAGCCCCAGCAGAAAATTGAGGCCCAGGAATGCTCGCATTTCCTTGTCTGTTGTTGGAGTGTAGGGCTTGTTTTCTTGTTGTGCATACAGATTTGTCTGAAATACAATATTTTTAGTCCACTCAGGCATCCACAAAAGGTCTAAAACACCAAATGGGGTGACATTGTCAAACGGCAGGAATGTCGTTTGGCAGGCAGAGACATTCGGTATTTAGTACTCCAAACGGGAACCTTCTGAGTTGTGACAGGAGCCTCATCTTTTTTCGTATCAGATGCATCGCTACTACCACTGTGTCATTTAGCGTTACAGCTTCGTCATCTGTTAAGTTGTCACGGATACCTTCTGCATCATGTTCGCTTTCGCTCGAGGTGTCTCCTCCAGCAATGCTGTCATCGTCAAGTGGAATATCTTCATATTGAACATCTGAAAGGCATGTTTCAAAACGAAATTTACATTCATGTTGTGTTTAGGTAATAACATCTACAGTCCTACCTACGACCTTTGTCCGTAAAGTTTCTAGGCTGATTTATTTTCTTCTCTAGAAATGATTCCCTAAAACAAATGTTGGTGCATATGTGTAGCGCCATATTTTTGGGCTAACCTAAGCTATTTATGTTAATTGCTGTGGCAGTCGCTAGATGGCACTACATGTAGAAAAATACGTTGTCACTAGTCGTCTATGCACTCTACTGTGAGTGAACGTGGAGAGATGGGCGTCTACCTCTAACAGCATGTAAACATAAAATGCTGTGTGAAGCTTGGCAAGACAGGCACGCAAATGTATGAGCTCCTTCGGGAGGCTTACGGCAACAAGACATTATCGCGGGCTCGAGTTTTCGAGTGGCACAAGAGGTTCATTTCGGGGAGAACATCGGTGGAAGATGACACAAGGCAGGGGCACCCTTCAACCTCAAGGAATGAAAACAACGTGGCTCGGATCAGGGAAATCGTATAGCAAGACCGCACCATTACAGTCCGCATGCTATCAGTGCTCTCGACGTTAGTAAGACAACACACCACCAAATTTTGCGTGAGAACTTGGGGAAACGAAAGCTGAATGCCAGACTTGTGCCGCACTCCCTCACGCAGGACCAGAAGGGCACGCGGGCATCAGTGAGCGCTGATTTGATCTCTGAGGCAGAGAAGGATGCTGCATTCGTCGACGGTATCATTGCTGAAGATAAAACGTGGTGTTTTCAATACGATCCTCAAGCAAAGAGGCAGAGCGCCGAATGGCAGTCCACAAGCTCTCCGGCATTGAGAAAGATGCAGCGACAGGAGACCAAAACAAGGACGATGCTGATAGTTTTTTTCGATGCCAGAGGTGTCATACACCACGAGTTCTTCCCACAAGGGCTGACCGTGAATCAGGAGTTTTATATCCACGTGCTCCAACACATGCGTGCTGCACTGCGACGCCGTCGCCCTGACTTATCAGCATCTGGACAGTGGAGCCTTCTCTACGATAGCGCAAGGCCGCACACTGCTCTCAGCGTGAGAAAATTTCTTGCCAAGCACAGCATTACTGTACTTTCCCATCCGCCATACTTGCCTGACCTTTCCTCATGCGATTTTTTCCTGTTTCCTTGTGCGAAGAGAGCCCTAAAAGGTTGCTGGATGGGGAGCGTGGAGGCCATTCAAGATGTCATGGCAATCGAGCTGACAGCCCTGCCAAAATAAGCGTTTTTCAATTGTTTTCAAGATCTCAAGAAGCGTTGGAAGCTGTGCATAGAATGCAAGGAAGACTATTTCGAAGGGGTACTACACAAATGATTTCAATGTTAAATGCATTTTTTTTAATGGACTCGGTCTCTGAACTTTACGGACAAAGATTGTATAATGCCATTCATGCATGGTGGTCAGTGTAGCTGACCACCGCAAGAAAACATCTGCTGCAAAGTATATTTTTGCCTCGTGAGTACTAACTCATGCTCATGCACTACATGTTGCGCTAAAGAAAGGTTCTATATAAAGTATGTTACCTTAACACTTGTAAAACGTTTTGGGGTCCATCGCGGGAATTGACATGGTAGGTACAAAAGTGTGTTTTTCATAACACTAACATCCTCACAGACATCTCCCGCCATTTGGCGGGAGGTCAGAGAACACTAAAGAAAAACAGTCAACACTTAATTGCAAAAAGAATTGTAAATAATGGTCAGCACCACCATTGGTCACCAGGGGTCAGCAATGCTGACCACCATGCCTGAAAGTTTTAATGCTCGTTATTAATCTAGGGTGAGGCTTTGAAGAGTGCCTGAGAGACTAAAGGTACCAGACCCTTGAACTGGTCTGATGTCTTATTGGAATCATTGTACCACATGATAAGCACGTTAACAGAATCCTGTCGCAAGGCTGTTGCATGTTTGCAATGGCTGCTGAGGTGTTGGAAACAAAGTTATTGTTGCAGTTAAATACTTTGTCGAAATATACAGCCATTCATTTCATACAGCTGTGCAGGGCTGTGCAGCATGCTGTTGCTTTTTGTTTCAGCTGAGTGGTGTACCTTGCCTCATGAGCGGTTTACATTGTTCAAAGGGCCTTGAATATGCCAAGTCTCCAGTGGCAGTCTCTTTCTGTAATGGGCCCATTGCAAAACCCTTGAAGTCAGCATATCGGGTGCAACGCTGGACACATCTGGCTGTTGTCAGAATAATGCTGCACGCCTTTCCTACTCGTTGCCGGGTTGTGTTCCAGTTGAAATTAAGGAGTTAAGTGCATCTCTGCCAAGCTATTGCTTCGGAGAATATACCCGTCCTGCATTGAAATTAGGAAGTGCGGGTGAAATGGAGTTGAACCAAACCTCACAGCCAATGTGTCACTCTTTACTATAAGTTATTCTGAACTAGGCTGGAAATCCTGTAGAAGGGTTCAATTCTCAGAGCAGTGCAAAAAGTGTGCAAGTGCGGCCTGATTGTTGTCATTGTGGTCATCTGTTGGACAGTGCAAATGCCGATTGTAGCTGTGACTAACTAATGATGCATTCTCTATTTCATTACTTGCCTAGGTGCCGTTAATATCTACAATCTTCACTAAGTTTCGAAAGTAGTTCAGTCTTAGTGATTTGTGCAAGTGCATTACGTCTATGGGGAAATGCAGTCTTGTTTTAGATCAGAGACTAGATTCCAATTAGTCTGGACTTGGAGGCTCGCATTCGCGCAAGCGGGCCCTGCCCTTCCTGCAAGGCAAGATAGGCCCTACTGTCACCATCAAAAAGTGCCATGGTATACGAAAATTTGTGGCAGTGGTCTCTTGAAAAGAATCAAGGTAGCCTCCACTTCCATTTCACCTGGCTTCTTTACCGTGTTTCCTTTAATTTTATTTATTGTTACTGTAGGCCCTTCACAGACTCAATCAGGAGATGGCATACAAGAATACATGGGTAATTTCAGATGCAAATTATCGCGACAAGCATTAGGAATACAGAAGTGTGAACAAAAAAAAGTCGATATCTCAAGCAGGCGACCTCAAGTCATTTGTCAGCCAGTCGAGATAGAAAAAATAACAAAATAATCAGGATCACAATAGCATGGTTCTTGTGTGTAGAACCAGCCACGCCACTAAATGTAAATCAAGCAAAAATTATAAGTACACTTCCAACCTTGAAACAAATGCCTCAGATTTTCAGCTTTCTCCTGATACTGTTTCAAGGATGCAATCATTGTTTCCATTTGCAATAGCCTTAAGTGCACATTTTTTGCAACCATTTCCTTGAGTGATTATAAATCTTTGAGTACAGTGACTACAGTAAGTACGTCATCTATCCCACCAGGACCAGGAATTTCTTCAACATCACCACTTAGTTGCAATAGCAGGAGAATCATATGAAATGGTTGTAAATAAGAGAAAAGCATGCACTCGGGGCTCAGCACTACTACCAAACAGGCGTAATTGCTTTTAACTTGTCTAACAAGAGGCCCTCTATCACCAGCCTGTACAAAAAAGAGCGCATAGTTGGTCATTGTGCTTCGAATGGTGCCGCCAAGCCCACTGAAGTGCGTGCAGTCCATGTTGCGCCTTTTATGTTGTTCTGCAGAAGTTCCGTATGCCGCTGGGAGGCCAGATGGGCATTCCAGACTTAGCTTAGTCGGTACAGTATTCGAGTGGATGAAAGTCCTTATTGGTGCCACTGATATGGCAGGAGCACAAGGCCTGTCTTGATAGGCAGTTGTAGCCCTCCATGATGTCGCAGCTCTGTCGAGGCTGACGGAATCTGGGATGAGCACATGGCCATACTCAATGCCAAGAGAAGAATTGTAACAGTTTATTGGAAGCCCTGAAAAACAGGGTGATTAAAGCCTGGTGATCTTTGTCACTGAATTCATTCTAAACGACTCTTTCGAGTCCAAACACAACATGCGGTCGAAGCACCCGTTGGAAAGGACACTGCGATCCTCTGGCGCGACATTTATGGAGCGCTCTACCTCGATGCTGTCCATGCAAGAGGTAATGCCGCAGCCATTGAAGGATTCCCATATACACCTTCTGATATTGCCACCGACGTTCTGGTTTGAAGTTCAGGGCACCTTGTCGCGACAGCGTCCAGATGATTCCTTGTAGGTTTCTTTTGGAAGCTGCTTGACGTTGAGGTTCAGTGTATCATCTGAATGACTTCATTCTGCATCCACCCCCCCTCCCTCCCTCCGCGATAAACGGAGATACCAAGCAATGAACACTTGGATGTGTCTTTGCCGTGTTTTTGACCTTCTCTAGAACTTGGGACACAATCACATGGGCGCTTGCTCAGCTTTTTAGAAAAATTCAGAATCTCAAGAGAAAGGGCAGTGGGTGCTTATTCGAGCACGGATGGATGCTCAGTATTTTACAGTAAGGTTTCTTTTTTGACTGAGCGCTTTTTGACAACCACGTTTGTGGAAATTACTCCTTGCATCGGAGAGATACGTTCCGTTCGCATTCACAGTTCGCGTCCATGTATGGGCATACTGTTCCAGAAGGGGTTCATCTCCCTATGACCAATTGCACCATCCTTCACTTGTGTGCTTATCGGGCTGGTTTTCACCACTTCTTTTTCCAAGACGCTTGCGAACCAGTTCCATAGTTTCTAACATGGGTTACTCAGTACATCAACACCCCTTTTTTTTTGCAAATCCTTTGTGTAAGAGAAGCTGCAATTATTTAATATATTCTTCTCTTAAAGCCTTTTTAGACATTTCTGTAACACTAAACACATTTCAGGAATGATACATAGAAACTTTGGAATTGGCGAAGAGAGCCCCTTGACCAAGCAAGGTGGGCTTTTGCCTAGCTCTCTTGCTCATTGCAAAGCATTTGACTTTTCCTATATACATTGTTTTTTTTTAGTTGCAAGAGGGCAAGGAGTGGTTCAGGTAAAATTTTGTTTGCTTTTGAGAAGTAATGGTAGTCACAGAGCTACAACACAGGCAGACTGTAAGGCGAAGTTCAAGTTGCAGAGGTGCCAAGCAATATGCTGCAACCGTGTGGGACTGTGGTGTAAAATACATTTTCGACACTGTCTAGGAAAGAAGCCTGGAAGATATGGTATTGCAGGATGGATGTGCAAAAAGTTGTGGTTTATTGTTAGTGATTTCTGCATAAGAGGATAGACATACAGATTTTTGGCAGTGACAAATTGAAAATTGGTCTTGAGGAAAGGAAATTTCATCTTCACCAATCGTTGCCTAGTGCATAATGTAGTCTATGATGCACAGTGCAGCTCAATGTACTGTACTGTGCTGTGGGACAGAACCTGTGCTGACAATCCCTCCCTTAGATGTACTGTTGGATGACCCTTCCACTGGCGCCTCTTTTACATCGTGCATTCTCACCTTCGACAGAATGGTGCTAGAGCTAGTATGCAAGATCGCCGGTTGTGGCCACATTAGCTAGGCATGCAGTACCGCGGTGCCACCAAGTTTTTCTACGATCAAATCCTGGATGAAGCATTCAGTTTGATCAGAAACTGTCAAGAACTTGCTCTCGTACAGGCAGTAACACGAGGGTTGCTGACTGCATCTTGCATTTCAAAGCTTTTAGAATGCGAGGTGTCTACAGCTGGCACCCATCGAATGTGTTACGGGGGATGCTTTGGTGTGGACGTTGGAATTCCGGATGGGGCTGTATTATTGACAACAGATCTACTAAGGTGGGGCTTTATCTTTTTTCACGTGACTAAATGTCACCAACCCAGATCAAGGCTCGTTGCCTTGGCTGGGCTGGCTGAAGAGCAGTGCAAGCGTGATCTGTGTAGGCTCCAGTGCTCCATCGTGTGTGTGATGGGGCCAGGTACGAGCAATGGCTGCCGCTAATGTACCTTGCGCCGGTTGTGTGGAACAGTAGCTGTGACAAATCCTGCTCCCGTTAGCAAGCATCCGTGCCACTGCAGGTGCAAGAACATCGCGTTCATTCGGAGCAGTTTGTACTGCAAGTCGCTCACATATAATTGTCTACACACATTTCTTGAGCGCTCGAATGCCATGGTGGGAAGTCAACTTGCATTATTTACGAGTGGTCTAGGGCTCGAAACAAGACCGTAATCGTGCATGCACATTTCCATGGGTCATGTTTAACTCCTCATCGCTGCTGTCAGGATTTTCATCATTTGGAAAAAGCACATCGTGTACATGATAGTGCAAACACTTTTTCACATCCGACACGAATGTTTCTTTCCCTCACCAACAAGGATATACGCTCAACTAAACTTGTTCATGGTTTCACTGAAGCCTTTGATGTCGCCAAATCGTGGTTTGCGTGGAAAGTGCTGCAGCGATGGCGACATAAATCCTCTTCTCAGATTTTGCTGCTTCAGTTCCTTTTAACTGGCTGGTTTTGGCTGATTTTAATATTTGTTTGTTTGTTTGGCTGCATGACTGCAGTGTGTCCACCGGGGTACAAAGCATCACAATTTGAAATGAGCACACATCAATGAAAGCGCCAGTTTACCTTACCTTAGCATTTACAACATAGATGTCTGCTTTACTGCAGAGATTAGTTGTGGAGGGAATCTTCAAAAAGCCTGATTTGTTACTGAATTTGAGCTCAAGAACAGTACCTTATTTTACAACTTGATTCTTGGAAAAAAGAATAGCAACAGAAAGTGCCTGTGTGAAGGAAGAAATAGGCTTTCACACAGTAACTAATGGATGGAGAAATGCTTGGCTCACATACTGATGTGAAAATGCTTTATTAATGCACAAGAACGTAGCTGAACTTTTAAAATCGCAATTGTTTGCTTTGCTTGTTATTCCCATGAACGTCCCTTAAAACCTGGGAATAATTCAATTCACTTCAGGCTCAAGGTAGCCGGGCAGCCGTTTTTTTGTGGTTCCTTGGACATTCAGCTTTTTTTTTTCAAATGTGTCGTTCAGCCAGTTAGATGTATCTGGACCCTGAATATATGAATAATGTACTGAAATCAGTATTGCATCCTCTGAATACAGTGTATGTGCACCTGGAGAAGATAAATGCCACATCATCCAAGAGTATACCTTTAATGAAAGGAAGCAGAGGTACTGTGTACTCATGACTGCTTCGATACTGTTGCGGCAAGAAATTGGCTGGAAGTGTGGCCATGACTGACAAAAAAGAGAAGTGAGTGGAGGTTGTTGTGAGAGGCCTTCATTCTGCGGAGAACTTAGCCCCACTGCGCTTTTGCAAGTAGGAGGGTATAAGGGGGTCTATTTAAGGAGCTTGCATACACTTGTTAGCTGTGACGCTGCCTTGGAGGCCTATGCAGGAGCAAGATCTGTTCAACAGATGCTCATGCAACAGAGTGGTTTTACGCGTTGCATATTGCAATAACTCAGTTCAGCCCTTGGGCGCGGCCGGGCAGCCACCAAACCACGTGATGTGACGACAGCCGGAGGAAAAGCTGGGCCCCAACTCGCGCGGTCGCGCGCGGCCACAGCCACCATCTGACTCCCGCTCCTCCCGCTAGGGGCGCTGCGCCGGCGCGTGACGTCACGGAGGAAAAGCTGGGCCCCAACTCGCGCGTGGCCGCAGCCACCACCTGACTCCCGCTAGGGGCGCTGCGCCGGCGCGTTACGTCACGGAGGAAAAGCTGGGCCCCAACTTGCGCGTGGCCGCAGCCACCACCTGACTCCCGCTCCTCCCACTAGGGGCACTGCGCCAGCGCGTGACGTCTCGGAGGAAAAGCTGGGCCCCAACTGGCGCGGTCGCGCGCGGCCGCAGCCACCACCTGACTCCCGCTCCTCCCGCTAGGGGCGCTGCGCTATGATTGACGTCACGGCATATGTATAAAAGCTGCGCTCCTTCGCCGGGACAGTCTTATACCCCTGTCACACGGGCATTTCGAGGGCCCTCGAACCGATAGTCTATCGACTCAAAGGCGATCGAGCGCTGCTACACGGGCAGTTTCAGTGGCGATCGAGTCATTAGCCTATCGAGTCTACGGAGCAGCACGGAACTCCATCGAGATATGCAACGCATTCTTGGCTTAACCAAGCTAAGCCTGGCCATTTTTTTATCCGGGAGTACAACTGGTTACGTATAGTTCAAAAGATGGTCTACAAATACTGATATTTATTGTTAAGGGGTAAATAGGCACCACACACAAAAATACAGAACACTCTTGAAAGCCCCTAGCAGGCAGCCATTTCCTATCCCTGCGTCTCACGCTATCTCGCACTTCGTCTATTCATGTGCTGCGTGCCTATCACATCTTTGACATACCTGCGGACTGCGCTCACTGATGATTGACGATCCTAATCTGGCTGTCATAACCCACTTCCTCAATGCCGTTGCTGGTGCGCACAACTGCAAGCTGCACCAGGTCTATCGGTCCTTGGAGGATGCATGCCTTCTTGTACCATGTGAAGTGGCTTTGTGGCAGACCTTCAGTGTGATTGCCAGTGGTTCCGGAAACGTTTTGGAGACAGGTCTTGTGCGATTTGCGCGATGCTGCCATTGAAGGCAACCTTGGTTGTGGCAAGACCTATGAGCACGTGTCAGAACACCTTTGATGGCTTATTTTGTTTAGTGATGTCCAGGAACACGGCATCGTGCGAGCCATGCCTCTGCAATTTGCGTCCAGATTGCAGATGTCCTCAAGACAGAATTTCGTGGCTTAAGGTTGCTATGAGCGTGGATGCTGTCAAGAAGTGCCTGGGGCTCATCCAGTAAAGATGAATTGTTTTCTGCAGAAGTTGAAGGAAGAGCTGTGTCTTCAGTCAGGTCCTGAATACATGCATTGTTTTGCTCATGCTCGCATTGTGCAACTGCATGAATGTGCTTGCGCAGACCAAGTTACGATGTGGGTCGACGCCTCAGCGGCATTGACACACAGATAGAACAGAAGCCAACAGAAGCCCATTGCGGCGCATTGGCAGCCACCGGTTACGTCGGCTGCATCGCGCGTCGTATTGTCGACAAGGTTGCTTTCGCCAGAGTGATGTAGCGTGTGCGCGCGCGCGTTATGTCCGACTATAAATGCACCTTTAGTGCTCTGTGCTTTATAATGTCTGAATTCCTTTATCCTTCAGAGTCGTTTCGTGCTCTTCCAGATATTTTTTCTCTTCATTTCACCTTATACCTAGATACTTAATAAGTCTTCACGTGGTCAATCATGGTGTCACGTATTTCTAGTGGGTCTCCAGTCTCATCATTATATACCATTATCCCAGACTTCTCTCTACTAAAATGATGTCCTAGCTTGTCGCCCTCCTCAACACATAGTTCGTAAATTGTTCCTGCAACCTATCTCGCTTGTCTACTAGCAGTACAATGTCATCCGCGTACATCAGTTCGGCCAGTAATTGATTTTCTGGTCTTCCTGTCTATAACTCACGTCAACTCAAAAAGGCAAGCACATGGTTGCCAGCCACGATAATGATTCATTCGGAATGGATGGTGCTAGGCTAGGCAGTCTAGGGTTTCAAATGTTTGACGAAAACTTTAGCTTAATTGCAAATAAAGCTGCATATTTGTGCATGATTTTCTGTTCATTCATTTAGTGACAAAAGGGAACGAGAAAAGTTCGCTGCCTTACCCACAATGGTTTTGACTTTTAGTCGACGGACCCCGTGTTATGCCTGCTTTACATTTTAGAATAAAGGACAAAAACTCTATAATTTGCAATTTTTGTATAGCTAGCGTAGCAGTCATTCTTAATAGGTCTTCACCAGGACGTTTCTGGGGCTATCCTACAGCTGACGTTTCTAGGACATCCTGAACGTCTAAAAATCTGAGGACGTTTGTGCCTTTTGAGGACATCCTCAGGACATTGGGTGTTGCCTGGGCAAGCAGTGAATCTTGGGAATTATGTGTACAATTGGATACCTGCCTCCAAAATTCTTTAAAAAACAAGAAATTTGGACATCCAAATGGCTGCAGCAATCTTCAGGAATTTCCGCTTATAAGACTATATTCACTATCTCACGGAACTGAAATATCTCTCAATCAGGGTCGCCTTCTAGCACTATGTCAGCGAAAAGCTGTGGCAGTAGACTGAATAAGTACTGCTTCTGGCTTGCTATAGCTTTGAGCACAGTGCCCTTCCGAGAAATGCTCAGTGCTAATGGGTGGTTTCTCTTACCATTAATTGGTTGGAAACTATAGTTACTAATGTTTTTCAGTGTACTGCTCGGGCTTGTAACATACCAGAAGACAATAGGCCCTTAAGACATGATTAACCACGAATCCCATTCATCCCTCCAGTATATCGTGCATACATTCGGGAAACAACTGTTGTGTGACGTCAGAGTCGGGGATTTTCAGGAGGGAAGACTCCTCATTAATGGCATACAGGTGTGTATTATCTCTGTCAAGCTTTAGGTGGCTGCTGTGCGCAGCTGCTATTCGCACAGTTACATCAGCTTCCGACAGTACTGTGTTCAGCTTCCTTTTGTGAGCAAGGCAAAATCAGTACACACTGCCCTTTGCAAAACATGCACGGAAACCCCCTATCTATGCCGTCACAGTTGGTCTCCAGCAAAACAGACTGCAAAAACACGGAGTGCAATCTCGGCACGGCTGAAAAGAAACATTAAGCCCTCCTCGTAAGGACGCTTTATGTCGTTCACTTAAAGAAGCGATTATTTGACATACCCCAAATCTTTGCACATTGGTGTATTTGGCAAGGAGTAGCAGATGAATAGAGCTCAATTTGCTCCTGTATTTTTGGTTGAGGTTAGAGATCGAAAAGTACACTGTCAATATTTTGTCTGATCAGGCAGCCTAGCCGAGATGATTGCAAATTTCGAATTCGTCAGTGTGCAACGAGTACTGATTTCGCTGTGCCCCCTCTGAATAAGGCACGCTCTTTGACAAAAGCGGCATCTGAAAAAGCCTGAAACTTGGCAGGCTAGAGTCATTTCCTGCCAGACGCAAAACTGCTTGAACTACTTCATCAAATGACAGTAGATTTTTCAGCGAGCGTTTTCAAGGGTACATAAAAGCACACACAGCAGACACTCAGGTTATAGCTTTGCCTGAAGGTTTAACTTCCTCTGGCTGAACGTAATGAAGCCTTTTCTGCACTTATGCCTGAACGGCATGATCGCTTTGAAGGTCAGCCCACAGAAAATTGACAATATCAACTCCAAAAGTTAGTATTTCATCGCAAAGACTCCTGTTGCTGTTCTGTGCAGCCTTCAAAGTGTACCGCAGAACTGCAGATAACAGAAGTTGCACAAACACTTTAAAATCATCAAATATGTCGCGTGAAGCACTCCGCTTTAGAGATTGCACCTCTGTCGTCGTCAAGAAAAAAAAGCATCAAATAGGACTTGACCCAGTAAGGCCCATGCAAAACCTAGTCATACAATTTCTACTACCTTTTACGTGTCTTATTACCTAAAGTAAATAACACCATTTGCAAAGTTTTGTATCTTTACTTTTATTTGTTCAGAAATTATGACACTACCAAAGAAAATACGCAGGGCGCTTCCCACACCAATGCGAAAGTTAGCGCGATGCGTGAAACGTATTGAAGCAGCCATGCTTTATGCAAAGCGTAACATTACAATTTTCGCAACACCATTTCGACCTTTTGTGACAGACAGTGCAGCGAAACTGTATTTCGAGGTTCTTGTGGAAATGTCCGTGCAGATCGAGAACAATGGCAGGCACAACTGATGCTGGAAACTTCCTAATGAGTCGGTTAGGTACACTGATGCGTAAGTAATGTCTTGCTATGATGCGAGTGAATGAGAGTAAGTTAAGCTGTGAATATCCTACAAGTTCGTAAATTCTCCATGCTTTGACTATGGCCAGGTTGATCATCTGGGTAAACATAGGGGCCACCACCACTTTTGACCTCAGATCCCAATTCTGTAGTTGTAGTATTCTGTAGTATAAGAATTTGGACCAAACTTCATCCCCGTAGTGATTAGCAAGGCGATGTTATCAGCGAGGCTGCATGCGTGCACACACGCACACACACAAACGATGGCTATTTTTGGGAAGTATGCTATATTGCTAGTGAAAAAAAACTGCCATTGTCTAACCCCGAGTTCTATTCGAATCAGTGGCAACACAACAGGGAACCTTCGTTTACCGATGCTTTAGGCTATTTGGCCATCTGCAAAGACATTTTTATTGTTGCATGGAATATCAGAAGCCCCCTTGACCCACCTCGTGCTTTTCTTGACTGGGTCAAATTCAGAGATCTCAACGTACGGCCTCACGCCACCATCCTCCCTTACTCTGCCTGTGCATCAATTCCGAAAGGCGCACACGTCAAGAAAGGGCAACCAGTCAAGAGGTTTTACTTGCGCAGCTTATACCTCCTGTGGGGGTATAAGTCGTTGTCTTCCATGAAATTGTTTAGTCGCGTTTGTATGACATGTTCCATCAGTTTTCCAACGCAAGAGGTGAGGGATATAGGCCTTAGAACTATGCGGCTCATACAGCGGATTGCCAACAGAAGACACGGCATGAAAGAGCATAATCTCTTACGGCTGGTACAGGCGTTCGTAGTAAGCCGTATCTCGTATGCTGCCCCCTTCCTTGATCTTAAAGTTTCAGAAAAGGAAAAAATAAATGGAATTATCAGGCGATGCACGAAACAAGCTCTAGGATTGCCCATCCGTACATCCACTCACCGCCTCCTAGAGCTGGGAATGCATAATACCCTGGAAGAAATTACGGAAGCAGTGAGAACGTCCCAAATCGAACGCTTAGCCGGGACCACAACCGGCAGGGCCATTCTAGAAAAACTCAATCTTAGCCGAGATAACAGAACAACCGCCAAAGTTGACATGCTCGGAAAAATTCGAGACAATATAGTTGTACCCCCATTACCCAGGAATATGCATCCTATTCATCACTCAGTGCGCCAGGCCAAGCGGGCAGAGGCGCTAGAGAAACGCTTCCGCTCCTACAAAGACGAGGACGTGGTCTACGTGGATGCCGCTGAGTATGGTAAGAACACGATGACCGTCGCGGTCGTCAATAATAAACAACTCCTCAAAATAAGTGCCTCCATACTCTCGGGTAACCCAGAGACTGCAGAGGAAGCTGCCATAGCACTGGCTTGTGTAGGCACAAAAGCGAGATACATCATCAGTGACTCCAAAGTTGCCATACTAAATTTCAGCAGGGGCCGGGTCTCCCCTCTTACGAATACAATTCTAAGCCGTCATGTAATAGACCGGAAAATTACGCTAGTCTGGACACCAGCACATGCATCCCTGCCTGGTAATGAGACGGCCCACGAGTTCGCCCGAGGCTTTTCTTTCCGGGCGGACCCGAGCGAGGTGGTCTTTACAGACAGGGATCGCATGGTGACCTACAGAGAAATTACACAACACTATCGTTTGCAACGAGCTAGACTTCCTCCAGCGGATAGATCCTTGTCCAGATACCAAGCCATCAACTGGCGCCGGTTACAAACTTACACATTTCCAAACCCGGCCCTCTGGAGTCTTATGTACCCAGGGCAATTTTCAGAAAAATGCGCGAACTGCGAACTTAGGGCCACCTTGGACCACATACTATGGGAATGTCCTCATGCTCCCCGGGAGGGACGAGGTATTAACACAAAAGATCAATGGGAGACCTTACTACTGAGCTCCGACCCGGCGACTCAGTTACAACTCGTCCGACTGGCCGAAGCCGCCGCCGAGAGTCAAGACCTTTCGGCCGTCGTCTAGGCGGGTAGCCCTCTGGCTACCCTCTTTCTGTTGGATATTAAAAGTTTTCCTATCCTATCCTATACCTCCTGTGCTAATATGCAGTGTTCTCTAAACAGTGACCTTGTTGGAATGTGGCAGTTCTGTGTGTTTACATCATTCGGCTTTCCCACATGCTAAACATTTCGATTAATAAGGAATGTTCTTAAAGAATGTAGAGTCTCATCACAGGCAGAAACCATATACCAGACCTGCCAACCCGACGATGCTAAATCTACTATAGAGGATGCCAAGAAATACTAAAATTTGGTGAAAAATACTAAAATTATGTTTTAGTACATCAAATTTTTTATTTGGCTATGAAAACAAAGCAACTTCAACTGGTGTTTCAACACATCACGCAAACAACTTCAGAAAGATGTCTTCGAAGTGGAAGGTTGGGACAACACTGAGGATGTTGCTGCTTTTGCCTTCCTCAGAAAGTCCTTGTCGGACACCTGATTGTGACAGACTACAGACTCCTTACATTTCACAACTAACAGCTGTTCTAGGCTCTTTTCTGACATGGATGAGCGAAACTGAGTGCAAGTCTTCTTCACTTTGCTGAACACTCTTTCACAGTCTGCGTTACTGTGTGGGAGAGTCAGAATCCCTAACATAACTTTTGAGATCTTATCATACTTAAAAGTACGGTCAATGTCCTGAATACTGGCAATAGCATGCCACTGCTCGTCTATCCGCACCTGTGTAGTTACTTGTACTGGAAGTTCTTCGAGCTGAAGGCGGCTTAACTGGGCTTGGATGTCATCCAGGTCCTAGTCATCATCCTGCCCCTCAGAAACTGGCAAGAGAACTGGAAAGCGATTGAAGTACCTGACATCAGCAAACTTTGCTGTCACAATGCTGGAAAGCCTTGCCACTTCTGCTTTCTTCAGAATCTCTGACTTCAAGGGGAATTTCAGGATGATGTAATCGCTTACCACCACAAAAAATCTTACTCGTGTAAGAAACTGTTGCTTGTCAGCAATCTTCAGCCTTTCTAAGATTTGTAGAGTTTGGCTGCCGATTACAAGGTCATCATCATCCCTCTGGTTGCCAGAAGACTTGTAATCAATATCTGTCAGCTCACAACTACTCTTAATAACAGATGGTTTCACGAACCACAGTAAAATCTCCCTGAGCAGGCTGTTCAAAACTTCCAGAAGCACATGTACTTGGGGAGCTCCAGACTGCAAAAAGGTGTTTGTCTTTTCAAATTCTGGTATGACTGACAGCAAGAAGGCGCAGTATGCCTTGTTGACATCTGATGAAAGGAACATGAACAGTCTTTCTTGCCTATTTAAGACCTTGGCCACTTGCTGCTTCAGAGCTTGCTGCGAAGGAGCTGAGTCGATATCCAGCCTTGGTCGCTTGTTCTGATGTGTGATTCATTTTAAACCAGCCAGAAGACGCGACACAAAGGAAGAAGCAAACAAGACGAGGCTGGACTAACAACTGAAGTTTTATTGAAAGGAAGAAAACAACGAAGACTCGCACTGAGATGCGCGCGCACATAAGCCATATCAGTGAAAGGGCACACAAAAAAATTTTTCAATGTCAGGGTCTTACTAACAAGTTATCTAAAAAGGCAATTTCCTTAGCGTGAAGGTTTACCGACGGCTTAGCCACACACGTGTCCTTAGCCTTAGCAATGTAGAAGGCTTCAACTATCTCGCGACAGATTTGTTTTTCATTTCTATAAACTACAGTAGTGTCGCTGAAGTCAGGCGTGCAAAGAGACAGATCATCATCCGATTTGCATTCTCGAGATTGCACGTGCAACGCCAGATTAGAGTTCGCCTTCCCACCCAGAGAGTTAGAATGCTCCGTCAGGCGCACATTTAGACATCTGCCCGTCTGCCCGTAGTAGCATCGACCACAAGGCAGCGGAACGCGATACACCACATTCTTTCTGCAAGGGGTGAGCCGTGTCTTATGTGACACTGTACATCGGGAACGATCACTTGATGTTTTATCAAGCCTCCTTTTTACGCTGGCGCACAAGCCTCCTATCTTGTTTTTAGCTGTGAAGACAACGCCAACGTCATACTTCGCCGCAAGTTTCTTGAGTCGGTGTGAAACACCGACTTCTGAGACACCGACGGGTGTCTTCACAGCTAAAAACAAGATAGGAGGCTTGTGCGCCAGCGTAAAAAGGAGGCTTGATAAAACATCAAGTGATCGTTCCCAATGTACAGTGTCACATAAGACACGGCTCACCCCTTGCAGAAAGAATGTGGTGTATCGCGTTCCGCTGCCTTGTGGTCGATGCTACTACGGGCAGACGGGCAGATGTCTAAATGTGCTCCTGACGGAGCATTCTAACTCTCTGGGTGGGAAGGCGAACTCTAATCTGGCGTTGCACGTGCAATCTCGAGAATGCAAATCGGACGATGATCTGTCTCTTTGCACGCCTGACTTCAGCGACACTACTGTAGTTTATAGAAATGAAAAACAAATCTGTCGCGAGATAGTTGAAGCCTTCTACATTGCTAAGGCTAAGGACACGTGTGTGGCTAAGCCGTCGGTAAACCTTCACGCTAAGGAAATTGCCTTTTTAGATAACTTGTTAGTAAGACCCTGACATTGAAAAATTTTTTTGTGTGCCCTTTCACTGATATGGCTTATGTGCGCGCGCATCTCAGTGCGAGTCTTCGTTGTTTTCTTCCTTTCAATAAAACTTCAGTTGTTAGTCCAGCCTCGTCTTGTTTGCTTCTTCCTTTGTGTCGCGTCTTCTGGCTGGTTTAAAATGAATACTTACCAACTCGCCCAGTCCTCAACCTTGCTGATGTGTGATTTTTGCTGTCTGCGTCGACTTCAGAGTCCATCTCTGGATTTCGTTGTTCACTTGGTGATTCCAAGGGTTTCTTCGATGGCTTCACTTCACTGTGAAAGAAGCTGAGCAGTGGCTGCCACTGCTCAACAAGCCGTTTCAAGCTCCTACCAAGAGATAACCAACGAGTGTTGACATGTGTCAGGATTTTTTTTTTACTCTACATCATGCAAGCATTGAAAAGCTCTCAGTTTGTCTTTCCTTTTTGAACTCTTCTCCAGGTAGTAGTAGACATCAATCAGCACCTCGTCCACACTTACAGGAAGGCAGGCCGAACCCTTCTGAGCTGCCAAATTGATTAAATGGCAACAACATCCAAGGATGGCAATGTTTTCATGGTTTTCTTTGAGAACAGCAGCAACCCCATTCTTAGATCCGATCATCACTGGCGCGTTATTGCACGCCATGCCGACGCAGTTCCATACAGGCACGTTGTTGGCCTTCAGCGTGTCTACAACAAGTGCACCAATGTTCCGTCCAGTTGAGTCTCCCTCGAGTGTAGGCATTGCTAGCAAAGCAGTACGAACAATGCCGTCGACGAATTTGACAACAATCGGGTAGAGCTTTGCATCATTGCCAGCGTCGTTGCTCCCGTCGGTAGCGACCGAAAACGGTCCGGATTGAAGACAGCTTACAACACTACTGACCTGTTGATTGGCCATTTCCTTGGCGATTACAGCCGTTTTTGTACGAGCACAAGCGTAGGCCACTGCCTCTTTGGAGTTAAACATTTTCCTGAAGAGGTCTCCCGCATGGTCTGCAGCAGTGAATGGTACGTTGTGCTCGATGAGGAAAGCTGTGAAAAGGCATTCCGCTCGAATAGTGTCTTGGTCCACCGAAGCACTAAAATATCCACCGAGCTTCTCGTTGGTGTCAACGATCTGCGCCGAGTCCTTGTGCTTCTTTGTTCCGAGATGCAGGAGGATGTCCCGACGACCGGCGTGCACAATGTTCAGATCACAGCGGCAGACAGTGCAGAAAGCATATTTTTCGCCCTTGCGAGATTTCTGAATGCACGGAAAATCCGTCGAATAACTTGGTATGAACACTTGAAAGTACTTCTTGCCGGACATCTTACAACGACACCCGCAGCAACAACGCTGCACGCCGCGGAAATGACAACGCCGCCGGCAACACAACAGGCCTAACAAGCCTGGCTATGACCAATGTTACTAGACCAGGTTAGTTTTCAAACTTCCCATTCGAGCCATGCATTGCAAATGGCACATTTTCCTTCTCCGTCGCCAGGTGGCAGTGGCGTCGTATCAGGCTTAAAGCCCCTTGATGTTTTGAAAGTAGCGACACTCTCCTCCTTCGCGGCGCATTCCTCCTCGTTTCTCCTCGCCCGCCAGCCGCCCGCGCTGCACACGGCACTCTTTTTCACCCAAGCGCCCGCCGGCCAGCCGCGCCTTTGAACGCTGGCGTGCTTTTTAAGCACCGTTTACAGCTTCGGTAGTGAAAGTAATTCTCATAAACGGTTACCCAAGCGATTAGAATGCTGAGAAAAAATTCTGTGGATTTTTTTCCTTTTTTTAAGGTACTTAATTTCGAAATATTTCCCAGAAGAAAACATTCTTCTGCGGGTGTCATTTACGAAAACCGTCTCTGAAAGGAGATGTGATGTTTTGCGGCGTGTAATCAACTAAGTAGTGCTCCAGGCATAAGTTAATGCGTATTAAGCTTATCAGTGCAAGACATCTAACGGTTTGCTAGTGTTTATGGCGGCGTACAATAAATTAGTTGTAAGTGCTGTGCAAGACGATGTGTTTAGTTTCCTGATGTGAACGCAGGTGCATGCAGTGAGATGTGCGGCGCAGAAGTGATGGACTTAAAAAAACTTACAAAACTGACAGTTCAAAACACAACACAAAAAGCAAGCACAATTGTACAAAAGCAATATCACGCTATGAATGAATCGGTTTTAGTGCGGCTGAAAAATGACCAACACGGTACCAAGCATGAACTGCTTACGATTTCCAGACATGTAATGAAGCCGATGCTACGTGGTGCAAGGGCCAGCACATTATTTGGAGCCGAAACTCTCCAGTAAAAGGAAGTTCAACGCACGGAACGCAGTTTTCTATAACGTTTATTGTCTCTCCTTCACCCTTTGTGGACGTTCTGAAGTTTTTTTTTCCTTAGTGCACTTTACCATTGAGCCCCTTCAGTTTTATGTTACAGTAAATTGAAAGCGGATTGAAATAAAAAAAAGTCTTTTCTGTTGTGAACAAAATTTATTTCGACATGAAAAGCGAAATCCTCATGTTAGATATTAACTACACAGTGGCTGTAAAATTTTAAAATTTATCCCAGGCAGTGGCTTGCTGCTTATGAAAGATTTTTGTTTTAAAAGTATCACATAAAGGTCCTTTGCTTCGCAAGCAATGAAGCGTCTACACATCATTTAATACTTGAAACAGCAACGCGCATGCCAATGCTTTTACTGGCACATTTGGAACTCTCAATAGAAGATCTTTTGGCCGCTTCACTTTTCACTAAAATTTCCATGCGCAGTTTGCCGAATATTTTAACAATGTCTTCAAGTAAGTTATGGCAAGAAGGAAAGCATGTCTGCGAAGTTACGCTTTGGGTAATGGCTTTTTGCACCTCCGACTCATGTACAGAATTACGGATTAGCTTTTTCTTATTAGTGCAGAAGTAGTTCTCTGCTATTTTTATCACTTCAATCACCCCTTGCGATGGAGTGGTCAAAGACTGCTGGTGCTTTGAAAAGTTTTTGAGCTCTATCAGCGTCGTAGAGCTGTCTCGTTCATTCAGAGAATTATAGCAATTCTCACACTGTACTCGCTTCACAAGTTTTGAAGCAATGTAGCTTGCTAGGTACGTTAATGACTGCTCTATTTCAGGGCTCAGGTCAAGAATATCATCGGGCGCGTGAATAGCATCTGTGTCGCTTCTTGCTTCACTTGTGTCGCGTAAATGTAATAGTAAATAACCTTCCTCCTCGGAGTAGCTTCCTGATTTGCTAGGCTTCAAAAATTGACCTAGTGTTGCGTTCCTTAAGCTACATTTAAACTCATATAGTCTCGGGATGGGGTTTTTGGTGCGTAATGTAGAGAAAAAGTTTTCAAGCCCATCCTGGCCTAACCTGCTCAGGAACACATAATGAAAGTTGTATGTTGTGAGAAGGACGTCTTGTACTTCTAGTGCTGTTATTGTTGCTAGTATAATTCCCGATTGTACAGGCTTCCAGACAGCATTTTTTTCACGTCCAATTTGAATTTTAGAGAAGAGCTCGATTATCATTTCCAAAAATGCTACACTGGAGTCATACTCCTCTTGAACTGCGTGGCTAAAAGCTAGCTTTGTTGTCCGTGACGTGATCAGGCGAAACCACCTGAACACGGTTTCGATAAACCATGCAGTAGTAAGAGCGTTTCTCGGAATTTTTCCTCTGTCTTGAAGCAAGCGCAAGCCTGAAGCTGTGTCATTATGGAAAATGGAAAAAGCTGGGCCTACCTTCATTTTATCGTAGTAGCTTGGATCAAGACAGGAAGCATTTAGGTGCGGGGCAAGTTTTATATCATCCGTTTCATCGTGCCTTAAAAGTGCTTTAATGAACTCAAAATTCACGACATTAGTTGGCAAGTTATGTTTTTGCACAACTTCTTCGGGAAGGTAGATGAGGTGCCCTTTAGTCAAATGATTTCTAAGATTTTTTAACAAGTGAGGTACATCGGCCATGAACCAAAGCTTTCTCTGCGCGTCACATGGATGACGACAGCTAGTCTGCGCCCTGCTGTGCTTTCCTGAAATAATTCCGAAAAGTTTCCAAAGTGCCTGATTCGAACTGCCCATATCAGACACCACGACATGAATGCTGAGTCCGATAGACTCGCATTGGGCAATCAAATCAACTAATTCACGTTTCAAGCTTGCAGCATGAATGGAGTTCCCAGTTAGATGATATCCTATTGTTTGCTTCCATCTAGTTGATAAACCACCTATCATGAATACCAAACCGTGTGTAGCTAAGCAATCATCAGGTAACGATCCATCGGATAATGGCAGTGTGGGTGCACCCACGACTTCGCGAACCGTATGATCATACACAAGACCTGACGCGATTTGCATTTCGTCAAGCATAATAACAGCATGGCGCTCCTCCGGCTTCATGAGATTGACCTGCAGAATACAAATCAACATTAATAACGGCTAAAGGTTGATACGCACTAGTAATGCTAAGATGGAAAAAAATATGGACAGAGAAAACGATGGGACAGTAAAAAGACGGGAATAGCTACACCCATACTTAGAGAGCAATTCAGGAAAATGAGATCGTACTGTAGAAAAATCCACAAAAAGCTCTGTTAGCAAAAAATTCACAGTTACCTTCATCTTTAACGGTTCCAAAATATCAGTTAGAATTCCAGGTCGAAACTTCGCATGCTCGATGTGTCTTTGCAGTGTGCGCTCAGAAGGCAGTGGGTAACCATAATCTCGGAGCAGATTGTAGCCTCGCGTCCCGCATGCAAGCCGTAGTCTCAGCAACTTCACCAGAGTGTCAGCTTCCCACCGTGAACTATTACTGGACAACCGCTCCATTGAGGACATTTGATCATCATTGAAGAGGTGCTTGATTTTCTTCTGTAGCTGCTCCTTCTCCGCTTCGCACTTCAGGTATCTCCTTTTAGCAATTTGTAGTTTTCTGTTAGCATCCTTTTGGGCGCATTCCAAATCTGATATGCGTTCCAGGAGTGCTTGCTGGGATGCTAAAAAAGAAAGCCGATTTCAAAAACTGAAATTTAAGTCCTACACTCACGAAAGTCTAAGAAACAACATTCAGGGTTTCTAATGAGGCGCGAAAGCTCTGCTTTCTTTGGCGTATATTAGTATAGTAGTAGAAGTCGCATGGCAGCACAATGTATTCTAAATTGCTGTATGTTACAAGCTACACTATAATGAACAAAAAGCAGCATTTACCATTCACTGAACTCTGCTCGTGGGGCGTGCATGGTACCTCTTGATGTACTTCGGATGGGGCTGTAAAAAAAAAAAACAATGTTCTGAACATGTACTACGGGCTATATTGAAGTATGGGTATGAAGGCAGCAAAAAGCAGCATTTACCATTCACTGAACTCGGCTCATGGGGCATGTATGGTACCTCTTGATGTACTTCGGATGGGGCTGTACAAAAAAAAAATAAACAATGTTCTGAACATGTACTACGGGCTATATTGAAGTATGGGTACGAAGGCAGCAAAAAGCAGCATTTACCATTCACTGAACTCGGCTCGTGGGGCATGTATGGTACCTCTTGATGTACTTCGGATGGGGCTGTACAAAAAAAAAATAAACATAATGTTCTGAACATGTACTACGGGCTATATTGAAGTATGGGTATGAAGGCAGCAAAAAGCAGCATTTACCATTCACTGAACTCGGCTCGTGGGGCATGTATGGTACCTCTTGATGTACTTCGGATGGGGCTGTACAAAAAAAAAATAAACATAATGTTCTGAACATGTACTACGGGCTATATTGAAGTATGGGTACGAAGGCAGCAAAAAGCAGCATTTACCATTCACTGAACTCGGCTCGTGGGGCGTGTATGGTACCTCTTGATGTACTTCGGATGGGGCTGTACAAAAAAAAAATAAACATAATGTTCTGAACATGTACTACAGGCTATATTGAAGTATGAGTACGAAGGCAGCCGCTTACAGCAGGATTCACTTGTAGCGGTGAACTTTACTGCTGACTCACTGAAGTCTGCTGAGACTGCTGCTGGGGTACAGAGTGCTGCATGAAAAATCACACTATCATCTGATACAAGAAAAATATTAAAACCTAACTCACCATTGGTTAAATCTGGTTCATGGCGCACATTTGGTAGCTCAAGGCACTCTTTAGATGGGGCTGAGAGAGGTATGAAACTAATGTAGAAACTGACTATCGGAGCCAAATTCAGCAGGAAATAAAAAAAGATGCTTACAAAAGCGATCCCTCGAAGATGGAACAGGCCCTATTGCTGCGACACTGCATGCAGCGGGCAAGGATGTCCTGGCTGAAGGCACTGCATGAAAGATCAGAGAGAGGTGGTTTATGAATAGTAAGGATTGCTAATACATTTCGCCAAACGTTATTTCCGCGCCGCATCAGGTAGCAGCGAGAATTGAGAAGTAAAATTATTGCAGGAATGTACGAAATTCAGACGCAATTAAAACGGGTACGACTTACAAAAGACTTCATTGGGATTTGTGGCGGGTATCGAGGCATGGAATGTAGCGGGCAGCAAAGCGGAGGTACAAGAGACTGCACGAAAAATCATTTCCTTCATATCACGCGCTCAAAAAAAATGAAAAATTGACGTTTACCATTGGTTAAATCAGGTTCATGGCGCGCCTCAGATAGCTCGGAGCTCCCTCCATCTGCTGCTAATGAACATTGGTTGTAAGAACGCATGACCACACACTAAATTCATGCGCCATCACAAAGAACATCGCTTACAGAGTTTTTCATTCGAAGAAGAGCCAGACTCTGCTCTGGAGACATTGCAGGAATCAGGCAAACCCGCACTGTTTACACTTGCTGCAGAAAAAAAATAAGGCGATGAGCTACATCGGTAAGTGACAGAACTGATACGAATAAATGGACAAAAAAAGAAAAAACCAGCAATTATCACTCACTTCTGTTTTCCCGAGGGTCAATTCTTAGTCGGGGCGGTTTCCTTGGTTTTACAGCAGGTCTGTGCGAGAAAAGCTTCGGAACCGCATTTGGCTTCAGCTTCTTTTTCCCATATTTTTGCAGTATGAGTGGTTCAAACTGATCGTCACTGAAATGTGCCTAGAATGAAAAGCGAAGATTAGGTCTCTCATGAAGGATGAATCAATTTCCGTCAAATGACGCGGCTAAAAATTTATATAGTTAAACAGCAATACCAACTATTTATTCGCATAACCATCCCTGTAATATTCCTAAAGGTACTGAGAGCCCATCGCAGCTAGAACTCTGTATTCGCGCCGAAATAAAAGCTGTTAAGAAATATCTAAGGGTAAGACGCGAGATGCCACGGCTGAACGAAAAATTACAAGAAACCAATAAAAATAACAATTTATGATGTATTTAATTTGAAATCAGTCATCGCAAACTGATTTCACGAAATGAAATAATTCAAAACGAAGATATATATAAAGCGATCTAAATAAATACGAATAAATGACACCTAATTAAGATGGTAACCAGAAAATTGAAAGGATAATTAGGGGCTCGTTATTATACAACGAAAGGAGCGAGCAGTCTACGATTCCAAGGTGGACGCATGGGGATGTTTTGTTTGTAATGTTTATAGTAGTTTACATTGAGCTGAATCAGTCTTGTAATGATTTGATTGGGAAAGAAATTAAAGTAAAGCGGAAGAAAAAACAACGGGCCGTTGGCGCCATCCCGCCATCGGCACCCATTGTCACTATATGAGGTCTGTTAGAAAATTATCTGATGTGCATTTATTCAGGGTTATCATGAAATGTATACTTCGCTATGAATTGCAGCAAATCCATTTCCATGTCCCGTTTCGCATGCTTCGGGCATGCACGCAGCTTGTGGGCAACTAGCTGCCCATAGACTGACGCTTGGTCCTTGTCCTCAGTTATCAAGGCGTCAACTTTATCAATGTCGTCCTGCCACCGAGACCCCTCTTTCCTTTTCTTTCCTGTGCCAGACCGAGGGGCTGCCAGGGTTCTTGCAGCGGTACTGGCTTGTGAGCTCCCGTTTGGTGTGTGTGGCTCTGGGCTGGTACTTCTTGAGGGCACAAGTGGAGAGAAAGCACTATCTTCAGGAGGTTCTGATCCATCTTGAATAAAGAAAAGAATTGCAAACCTTTAAGCACTCAGAAAGGTTTTTGGATCGTTTTAAAGAGTGGAAAAGTAAAGAAATGATTTGTAAACTTCCCATGCTGCTTCTTCATAAATGAAAGCATGTATTTCAGAACAGAGCCCACACGTAGGACCGAGCTCACACAGGATAAGATGGTGTTCAGCATAAGTTGAATGCAGTGCATACAATGATCGCTTCCTGCTCTTAACTAAATCACCTTGCAGTGTTTCAGCATCAGAAGTAAATAAATTATTTTCACATCTGAGAGACTTCACTGCTGGCTCATTATATTGCATGTGTGGGTACTTGTGAACGACAGTGTTTGCAGGTGCATAGCAGCATAACTGGAATGTAAATTTGCACCTTGTTTCACTGTAGATCGATTCCAGGGCCGACTCTGCAGTTTCACCGTCCTGCACATGGCTGTCTGAGAAGGTGCTGAAAGAAAAATTAAGCGTCAGATGACACGGAACACCACACGGTTTACATTTCACAATTTGGTTTCTCGAATGTTTTATTGATTTCCTTGTTTGGAAGCACAGGCCTCGTATTGAAATGCAATTGATTGGCCTAGTGGTGGGCCCAACAAATGTGTGCGCATAACAAGACAGAAATTTCAACATCTACTGTACAACAGTTTCTATGCCATTTGGTCTTACTGAGAATATGCTTTTACCTGCCCAGCATCCTTATGTTGCTACATAAGGCTTTCTATTTCGAAAAGTAACCCACGAAGCATTGGGGACATACCTGCCAATATCCACCTGATCTTTTAGAAACATCATCATGTGGAAATACGGCCACTTCACAAGCATGGCATCAGCAGCTCCCGAGCCACTTGGCGCACCAGCCTTCCACGCGTGGTGCTTCTTCGTGAATGTATCACGAAGGCTCTTCCACCGCCCCTGTAGATTATTGTCTGCAAGTAGAATTGCACAGATTAACCTCGGTTTACTACCACACATTACCATCAAATAAAGCAGTTAAATATAATACTTTTGTAATATCAATGACAGCTGTTTATTGCACAAGCATGCCAGTATTTTATCTTGGCTTCCATTGACGTGGTTGGTTATTTAAGCAAATCGGCACGGATATACCGCGCGTCCCTTTTTATCTGATCTGGTTGTAAAACAAAGTTATTACACTGTGTCTTGCTAGAAATACTAGTAGCAATGCAACCATACCTTCCGGGTCACATCCAACTTCGGTGGCCACTTCGGCCCACGCCGCCATCTTCTTCCTCTGCTCCTTGAAATCCTCCCTTGTGCTGTCCCACAATATGGGACGCTTCTGTATCGCGCCTATAAGTTTGTCGTTAAACTCCACGCGTGATGCGAAGATTGCCTCAAAAACGCTCCATATATTACGGGCTTAAGGGTGTCCGGGAGCGCATGCAAAAGTGCATGAAGTGGTGACATATTCTGGCGTCCGCGACAGAACGTTTGGTGTTTTGTAAGCGCAGAGAATGGAGAAAGAGTCGGAAGGAGTTTACGAAGAGGTCGTAAACGAGTGTTTAGCAGCAGAGCGATATTGTGAAGTGTCGCGCTGAAGCGGTCACTAAGGTCCACCGTGTAGAGGTAGTCTTTGCCTTGAGAAGTTCAGTATCCGAAAATGAACTTGAAGGAAATATTTGAGGCTGGTATCCAGATGGGGATGTTTGGGGCTGAACTACGGAAATGGGTGAACCAGAGAGAAAAAAAAGCTCGAGAATAAGCCGAAAAAGAAAGACAGAAGGTCTGAGAAGAAGCCGAAAAAAGAGTTGAAAGGAGACACAGAAGGCTCGAGAAGAAGCTGAAAAAGGAGAGAGAGCGGGTAGAAAAAGAGAGACAAACCTCGAGAAGAAGCTGAGAAAGAAAGAATTCGAACGCGAAAAAGAACCGCTTGCCATGAAGCTTGAGCTCCAACGTACTGCAAACCATTCAGCGGAAGTCCATAGCACTAGAGAAGAAGGCAGCGGCCTGCGGATAGATGCCAGCAGAATGCTTCCCAGATTTGATGAAAACAAGGATCTCGATGCGTTCCGCAGGCGATTGGAAGGGATCGCGGGAAGTCAGAATTGTTCAGACGGTGAATGTTCAGCTCAGCGGGGAATCTCTAAGCGTATTCGGGTGACTTCGGAAGATGCTGCAAGCTACAGCAAGGTAAAGGCCGCCTTGCTTAAGCGATTCCGACTCACCACCGAGGGATTCCGAGATAAATTCAGAACAGGGAAGACCACAGATGGCAAAACGGCAACCCAGTATGTGGCAAGATTAAGCTACTACTTTGATCGGTGGAGAGAACTTTCAGAAATTGCTCAGGAATACAGTACACTTCGTGAGCTACTCATCAAAGAACAGTTCCTGAGTATCTGTCACCCGAATCATCGTAGTCGAAATCAAGAAGAAATGGGCTTGGGCAGGGCATGTAATGCGACTGGAAGATAACCGATGGTGGTTAATGGAAAGAGACTAGATACGAAGAGAAGGCAAGCGTAGCAGGGGGCAGCAGAATGTTAGGTGGGCGGATGTGATTAAGAGGTTTGCGAGGGCAAGGTGACTGCAGCTAGGACAGAGCTAATTGGAGGGGTGTGGGATAGTCCATTGTTCTGCAGTGGGCGTAGTCTGGCTGATGATGGATGATTAGATTCAGTAGGGTGCAAAAACCTTTTTAGGCTCCAGATGTGGACCTTACGCATTAGACGTGAGTTCGCGCTAAGGGGACGTTTGTGCCGTGGTCAGTGAATTGCTGCCTGTGCGAGCAATGAGAAACTATTAAACAATAAAATGGTTTGTGCTGTGTCATAGTGATGTGTCCTTTTGAAACTTTTTAAAAGGACACTGAAATCATGCCATAGAGTATATGCATACCTGCCAAGTTTTACGATTTTGTCGTAAAGTGCCCGATTTCCAGCGTTTTTTTACGAGTATCGTAATGTCGCTCTATCACATGAGAGAACATTTACTAAATATTGTTTCAAAGGTGCATACACACCAAACTTTAGTGCTTTATTCACTGCTTCATTGCCTTAATTCACCATAAGACTAAATAATGCTGCCTGAAAAGAAAGTGTGACAATGAATGAAAAAAACGGGGACCATGTTGCAGTTTTCTTGTGCCTCATGCGACCTGTGTATAACTATAGTATCTAAGCCACCATTTGGCTATTTGTGCCGGAACAGCGTGACTAAAGGAATTCATTTTTAAACTATGCATTGGTCGTAGACAAATACAATGTGGTGATTTATGTTTATAATGCCTCATGAATCATTACAAAGAAAACACACTATCAAGAAAAGGTGTTTAAAACTTAGTTTTTTACAGGCCGGAATGAGAAGTATGTACTGCAAAAAACTATTTTCTCTTGCTTCCTTGTCACTCAATCACAGCATAAGATACTGTACTGAGCCATCGCTGGGCATGAAAAGCAGTGCAAGAACACTTGAGTTCGTCCTTTTTTTTCCAACAACACAAATAAAACAATGCCATATTTTTACAATGGCATTCAATACCTTGCTCTGCTCAGCCGGTAGTTGAACACCCTCTGGATTGGCAGCATGCCTTTGCCCGGGAATGGACGCAAAAAATCTGTCCTCAATTGGAATGCTTCGTCCCCGACAAAAACATGCGCCGCAACCTTCTGGCTTTTTGGAAGGCGTGCTGCTGCTGGTAGGGCCACAACGCCATCATTGAGCTTTTTCCAAATGTGCACGATTTGAAGACTCCGCCGTCACTGTGTCGGCCTGGTGCACCGACATCTACCATCATGAACTTGTACTTTGCATCCACAATGGCCATCAAAACAATAGAGAATGTCCCCTAATAAAAGGAGAACATTAGACATGCATGAGCACCCCTTGTATATGTATGACATCTGGTTCAGCTTATGGAGTGAACAGTACCTTATAGTTGAAAAAGCTGCTTCCAGAATTTGGTGGTGCAGTAATCTGGACGTGGTTTCCGTCCACTGCTCCTACACAATGAGGAAAGTTCCAACGCCTGCTGAATTCTTGTGCAGATTTCTCCCATTGCGCAGGCCCTGGCTCCTAAATGAAAAAAAAAAGAGCAAACCTGAATATTTGGGTGGATGGTTTGGAAGTGAGAGATGCTAAAAATGGTCTTGCTTTCTGAATTAGTTCATTTAGGCCACTACAATGCTCTTCACTTTTGCCCTTTAGGCTCTTTCATGCAAATTTAAGATTGCTACATCGCCTATTAAAGTTCCACAACCAGAATCAGGAACAGAATTAGGCAAGAAATACATACAGGCAGGTAGAGCGGCTCCAAGTGCTTCCAGATCACTCTGCAGGCATTGTGAATCACAAGCCAGCATGTTGCTGGTGCAACTCGAAATGTCAGTGCTATCTGCTTGATTGCCATTCCCGAGGATAGGTACCTGTGTACGATAAGAAAGTAGTTGAAAAGTTGTGTGAGAGCGTCACTGCAGTCACAAGTGCTACAGTACCTGAGGGTTATAGCAAGTCTCTCTACAGAGCAAAGAGGCTCCCGGCAAAGAAAATTCCTCCTCAGGTCACTGCGGACAATGCTGTGCAGTTCGTCAAATTGCTTCGGACTCATCCGATAGTATCGGAAGAACATGTCTTCATCTGTCTTCATGACTTGAAACTGTAATGACAACAGTGAAACAAAAATTACCAACTGACACCAAATATTTACCCCACCCTTCATCATTACACAAATGGTAGGTGACGTACAGAGATGTGGAGCTTATTTTGTGATTATTAATATTGGAGTGGGCATTTTTCTAGCGACGCGGACCACAGTTTACATCGTCCCGTTTTATAAAGTCACACCGCCAGCCTCTCTTCCAAGTACTGTTTCTTAACAGCGTGTGTTGACATTAATGCAAAATCGGGAGTGGTACACACCAAGCGTAACAAAGTGTCTTCCGAGTGCATTCTGAGCTCTCGGATGCGAATCTTAATCAGTGCGAAAATGCCGCAGGTGCTGAAGCAAAACTGGTCAAGGGTACATTGGCCTATGCTGCCGATGCGGCAACCAGTTCCTCAGGCATATGCGGAAAAGCAACACTAGAGAATGCAGCCGCTTACAATGACACACCACGGAGTTCCTGGATTCATCGCAATTAATACAGCTCGTATGAAGCCATTCGTGCACTTTTAAAAGTGATAAATACATAACGTGGGTGGTATTCAGCTGGCATCTTAGGCATGAAAAAAAAGGAAAATATGCTAGTTATGAATTACGACCTCCAACTGGCACAAAATTTGATTATGGCAAGCACAAGCCGCAAGCCATTCAGCTGGACGAGTTGGTACAGATACATCATGTAAAACATAGCAAAAAAATGACGAACACAAGAAAAAGGAAGGAAGCAGGTAAGACAAAACGAAGAGTTGGGGGTAGTTAAAGTTCCCGAACGCACAACAGGAGATCGATCGTTACAGACCGACAAGTTACTTACCGCGATGTGGTATTCATCCTCCTCCTTTCTGACTTGCCAGATGGGGTGCACCCAGAATTTCGTCTTTCTTTTCTTCTAGGTCCCTCATCTTCATCAGCAATAATCTTTTCTTTAACAACAAAAGACGCCGATGTACCCCCATGGACACTGGGTTTGGTCACAAGAATAGAAGCGGCGCGTTCTCTCTTGCAGTAACGGAACCTGCTTGCCGTCCGCGCGAAGTAAATGAAAACTTTTTAAAATTAGTTTTCAGCAACGAGAGCCACAAGCAATGTACAGAACGAAGCTCAGATAGAAACTCTATAGTGCCTAGAATATACTGGCTAGTGTGCCGACCGTGGCCTTCCTGGTGGCACCGCGAGCGATGAATGCCGACGGCCGCCGAGCCGCAACGTCGGCAAGAGGACTAGTGCATTTTTGCTTTCGTTCAGCTGTAATCGACCAAAGCTGTCATGGAGGCAGCTGACTATAGGTTTCAGGGTTTGTTTTGAGTCTCTGTCGAGGAGCTGCACATTTAGCACTTGTCGCTTGTGCAAAAGCTGCTGTGAAATTCAGCACAACTTCGTGTTTCGAAACACGAAACTTGTGCTGTACATAGATATCTTTTATATATATATATGAAGTACTTTTTCAGTAACATTTTCTCTAATAAAGTAGGCGAAACGCTCCGGTTAATTTTATTGGATTATATTTAGGTGTTCTCGCTGTGTGCGTACTACATTTGCGAACGAGTAAACACATGCAAGGTGAATAACGCAGGAAACACAGTTGTGCAACACTCGTTTTTATTCGCGTGCAATATCAGTCGCGGACATGTTACAGAAGTACAGCAAGCAGGGCCCATATGTGCACATGAGAAGCATTTATTGGCAGCGACGCAGTTTTAGAAACTTAGGCCGACTGCCTTTGCGCTTCCCTCTCTTTGTTGAGGCCCTTGACAAAAAAACGAAACCTTAAGAGAACATAAAACTTTACAACAGTAGATAAAACTGCCTTTTCATGCTCTGAGCAGCCAAGTTGAGGAAAAGACAGTGTCTGTAGCTGACTCGAAAATTTAACTAAACTCATTTCATGGAGCTTGTTTTTACTAAAAAACACAGTAAAGGCATCTTCCATGGCCTTTACAGCAGTTGACAAGCTCTGGCTGGGGTACACTAGGCCCCCATTGTCAAAATGGCTAGTAAAGTACGAAGCGGCGTCGGCACTTGCTTCAGCTTTGCTTACACATAGGCAGCCTGCACACTGTGGTCTTTCTTGCCACGTAGCCTGTAGTGTGGTAGATCAAAGCACTGTGGCTCTTCTTCTCTATGCACAATGCATGGTCACTGCTAGACACGACAGCTTGAACTACATTTTCAGCTTCACTGACGTCAAGAAGGTCATCTATTTTGTCTGAAAGGAACTTACTCGTAGTTTCACACACCTCCTGTGGGCTCAGCAGTGCTTTGATTACGTCTGGGGTGCAGTTCACTCCTCTAGGTGGCTTTTCCAGGTTGTAGAATGCGAGTAAATTCACAGTCTTCAGAAACTGTGACACTGTCGGATGGTCGTTACAGCCAGACGACTGTCTAATTATACCAAAAAGGTTTTCAAGCTTATCTTGGCTTAATCTGGATGTTAAAAGATACTTGAAACCCACAGTCGACGTCAGGTAGGACAACAAGCCAAGTGTACTCTTGATGGTAACTGCACTAGCACCATGCACACTCTAAACAATCTTGCATTTTGCGTGAAATTACAGCCTTACCCTGTATTCCAAACAGCCGCCACATGCTCCTATTCCAGCTGGCGCCGTCGCATGTTATGCAATCCACGAACAGACCAGCCTTTTCCGCGAGGACTGTGGTTTCCAAAATGATTTTCGCCAGTGTTGGGGCCTTCACATTGCCCTTTGAGGCAAAAACACCGAGGATTTGCGTCCATTTTCCTGCGGAAAGGTAATCTCTCACAAATGTACGTGCGTTTTACGTATAAAGTTGCGAACTGTAACCAAGAGAAAAAAAAAGTTTACCAGTAAATGGCTGAAACAGCACAATCATCCCATGGTCTGCCAGCACATTCTTCTGGTCAGCAGGTGTATGACCTCTAAGGTCAACAAAGCCTTCAATATCACCTGAATTGTAAAAGAAAAGCACAGGAAAAACACCTTGTGTTATGCGCAGACATCTCTCAACAAAGATCAGAATATGGCAAAGGTGCTAAACCAGCATAAAAAGAAACACGTGCTAAAAGACTTGACGATCGAATATTACCAGAGCACTGCACGGCTCGAGCAATATTGTAGTGCTTAGCAGAACATCGTATTTTTCTCATACTGTAAAAGCTCGCTGATTCGTGCTTCAATGGACCGGAAAAAATGTTCGCATAGTCTGAAATTAAGTTCGAACTATCGAATGACCCCGAAAAAAAAAACTAACAAGAACCGCTTGCATCGCGTTAAATTTATTTGGTGAAAGACTTGGCAGTAGTTGCTTGTTATTTTAGATGAGAACGGCACAACAATCACTATTTTTAGCGGTGGAGCTCTGCCGCTAGTGCATCGCACGCTGCAAGCGCGGAAGATTCACGGGCGATGAATGCGGCATTGCTCAGCAGCTCCGAAGCGGCAAGAAAAAAATGTGGATAGGGAAGATTAGCGAAACAGCCAACCAACGCTATAAACGGCGTGTAGCTGGGTTTGGCTGGCTGGCTAGCGCGGTTGGGCGTACGTTTCAGAAAAGCAAAATCGAAACTATCAGTGTGTCCGCTCTTGTAGATGAGGCCGTCCGTCCGCCATCACGCCTGCCGTTCAGCGCAAGTCAGAGGTGCGCGAGTGATTCTGCAGCACAGAATTCAGCTTTGAGGGGGGCTATTTGGACGACCTCTTGCCGAACCGATACCTGCATGTACACAACCTCCTTTGGGAGCCCGTTCGAATTAACCGGTGTGAGACCCGTAGCTTCCGAAACAGCGAGCGTGCGACGCCATAGACTTGCATAGCGTTGGCCGGGACCGCGCCGGCAGTTCGAATTATGCGGATTTTAGCATTGCGGGGTTTGAATCAAAGAGCTTTTACCGTATACACAGAACGGTCCAAGAATTCATTGCAGCTATACTCACCGGCTGATTTCACATTTAGGTGCTCCGAAAGCTTTATTTCGTCAATGACGAGGCCACCGTGACGACTGTAAGCATCCATGGTCTTTGTTTTTTCATTTACGGCATCGAAGACCTTTGTACTGAGGCCAAAGCCACCCTTGAAGTGCTGTAGGTACTTTTTCAGGCAATTTCGCCCTGGCAGAACCATAATAGACTGTCTGCGGAGATGTTCATACAACTTCGGGCTTCGCATCCTCATCAGCATACATTCTAAAATCCACTCATCATCGTATCGCATTCCCTTGTGTGATTTTCGCCTTGCAGCAAGGAAACAACTCTTTACAACCAGCTGCTGCTTTGAGGGAAGAGATTTAATTTTGCTGTTAAATGTATCTTCACTAAGAGCCTCATTTCGCTCTTTCATGTGAGCCACCTGTATCCATGCATTTGCCAATCTTTTCTTGGTTCTTGACAGGCTTCGAGAAATGTTCCTGCACTCTTTATTTTCATCAGATTTTCTGGAAATTTCACTTGTGCTTTTCTTTTTTCTGCACGCTTGGTTTTGAGCCAGAATCCTTTGGTACTTGCAGAAAGCGCAGGATTCACCTTCAGACCTCACAGATAATGAACACTTCTAAGAAAAAATCATGCCTTTGTAGGAGGTGTGCTTTCCTGAGGCCGGCTTTATGCCGCATCCATCACAAAGATTTGTCAAGGCAACTTCCTTGATCAAAGCTTCGGCCTCTTTGCAAGTTGTGACGATGTGTTTTGACTTTTTCCTTCCCCTGAGGTAAACCGTGGCTACCACTGATTGTCCATCAAGTAATGGCTTTGCAAATGCTACCATCTTTTCAATGAAGAGGTTAGCGAAGTTATTTTTTTCAGCCTCACAATAGGCGTACGCTAATGAATCGACTGTCACGGATGGCACTTTCATCCATGTCACTGGAATAGCGACGTTGGAGAATGGATGGAGACGATCGTTGGTTGTTCGTGGTCGTTCGTCACCAGCATTTTGCGCTTCACCAGCGCTTCCTTCTGCAGAAACACAGCGTGGGGTGGTGCACTTTTCAGTTACTGCAGCTCCGCTGTTGGTGTCAGATGCTTCCATGCTCACCGATTCAGCATTATCAATGCCTGAGCACAACTCGGAGGCTTCCGACGCAGCACGCCTGTGACGCTTTGCTGGAGGCTCTTGCTGGCACAGATTTTTAGTTTTTCTTTTAGCTGACACTTTAGGCAGAATGTGTTCTGGGTAATGCGTTAATATCGAAGGCATGGCGTCGGGTTTCAGGCGCGGTTTATCGCGGGGAAGCTCGCTGGTAACACCATTTACGCTGACACTGAATGTGCGCTCGATACAACTGTTCTGAAAATGTTTCTCGCAAACCACAGCAGCTGGCGTCAGCCTTCTGTCCTCTCTTTTGATGTTTCTTTCCCATTCTGCAAGCCGCGTAGCATCAGATGGTGCAGTAAACATGGAAACACGTTCCTTGTTCGAGCGGTAACCGCTTTTACACATTGGCACAAAGCAAGTCTTCTCTTTGCACTGTCGCTTTGGCTTTGACATCTTTTTTGTGCAGTCACACGTAGCTCATTTAGTGGTGGACACAAGAAAAAAACAATCGAGAGCTCAGTGCATGATCTGACTACACGGTGAAAGCACGCAGAACGCGCGCACAAAACCGACGAAATCACCACAGAACTGCTCGGAGGAGCGGATGCGTCGACTTTCATGTGCAAGGAGCCACACAGGACAACATACACTGCACCTCAGTCAACAAAATTTCGTGCACAAGCAGGTTAATCGCGCACGCACAGGACCAGGTCGCTGCCTTCCGAAGCGGGAAAACCGCGTTATCTGCTGCGGCAGCACGATGGATGGATGGATGGATGGATGGATGGATGGATGGATGGATGGATGGATGGATGGATGGATGGATGGATGGATGGATGGATGGATGGATGGATGGATGGATGGATGGATGGATGGATGGATGGATGGATGGATGGATGGATGGATGGATGGATGGATGGATGGATGGATGGATGGATGGATGGATGGATGGATGGATGGATGGATGGATGGATGGATGGATGGATGGATGGATGGATGGATGGATGGATGGATGGATGGATGGATGGATGGATGGATGGATGGATGGATGGATGGATGGATGGATGGATGGATGGATGGATGGATGGATGGATGGATGGATGGATGGATGGATGGATGGATGGATGGATGGATGGATGGATGGATGGATGGATGGATGGATGGATGGATGGATGGATGGATGGATGGATGGATGGATGGATGGATGGATGGATGGATGGATGGATGGATGGATGGATGGATGGATGGATGGATGGATGGATGGATGGATGGATGGATGGATGGATGGATGGATGGATGGATGGATGGATGGATGGATGGATGGATGGATGGATGGATGGATGGATGGATGGATGGATGGATGGATGGATGGATGGATGGATGGATGGATGGATGGATGGATGGATGGATGGATGGATGGATGGATGGATGGATGGATGGATGGATGGATGGATGGATGGATGGATGGATGGATGGATGGATGGATGGATGGATGGATGGATGGATGGATGGATGGATGGATGGATGGATGGATGGATGGATGGATGGATGGATGGATGGATGGATGGATGGATGGATGGATGGATGGATGGATGGATGGATGGATGGATGGATGGATGGATGGATGGATGGATGGATGGATGGATGGATGGATGGATGGATGGATGGATGGATGGATGGATGGATGGATGGATGGATGGATGGATGGATGGATGGATGGATGGATGGATGGATGGATGGATGGATGGATGGATGGATGGATGGATGGATGGATGGATGGATGGATGGATGGATGGATGGATGGATGGATGGATGGATGGATGGATGGATGGATGGATGGATGGATGGATGGATGGATGGATGGATGGATGGATGGATGGATGGATGGATGGATGGATGGATGGATGGATGGATGGATGGATGGATGGATGGATGGATGGATGGATGGATGGATGGATGGATGGATGGATGGATGGATGGATGGATGGATGGATGGATGGATGGATGGATGGATGGATGGATGGATGGATGGATGGATGGATGGATGGATGGATGGATGGATGGATGGATGGATGGATGGATGGATGGATGGATGGATGGATGGATGGATGGATGGATGGATGGATGGATGGATGGATGGATGGATGGATGGATGGATGGATGGATGGATGGATGGATGGATGGATGGATGGATGGATGGATGGATGGATGGATGGATGGATGGATGGATGGATGGATGGATGGATGGATGGATGGATGGATGGATGGATGGATGGATGGATGGATGGATGGATGGATGGATGGATGGATGGATGGATGGATGGATGGATGGATGGATGGATGGATGGATGGATGGATGGATGGATGGATGGATGGATGGATGGATGGATGGATGGATGGATGGATGGATGGATGGATGGATGGATGGATGGATGGATGGATGGATGGATGGATGGATGGATGGATGGATGGATGGATGGATGGATGGATGGATGGATGGATGGATGGATGGATGGATGGATGGATGGATGGATGGATGGATGGATGGATGGATGGATGGATGGATGGATGGATGGATGGATGGATGGATGGATGGATGGATGGATGGATGGATGGATGGATGGATGGATGGATGGATGGATGGATGGATGGATGGATGGATGGATGGATGGATGGATGGATGGATGGATGGATGGATGGATGGATGGATGGATGGATGGATGGATGGATGGATGGATGGATGGATGGATGGATGGATGGATGGATGGATGGATGGATGGATGGATGGATGGATGGATGGATGGATGGATGGATGCGGCTGAACCCTTTACATCGGGCGGTGGCTCAAGCCACCTAGCCATGTCTTGTGAAATTTTACTCCCGTCTTGCTTTTAGCCACCAATCAGATAACCTTCGCTTGGTTACTTCTAACCTCTTAAAATCCACTTTCCCTTCACTATCCCTAAACCCCAATGCCTTGGGTAAGTCAGCCCCGCTGCTTTCCACTGTAGGAGGAAGCCCTTTACAGAAAACTATCAAGTGTTCAGCCGTTTCCTCCTCCTCTCCGCACGCAATGCACAAAGTGTCTATCTCCTGGTACCTGACTCTATACGTCTTTGTCCGCAAAACTCCAGTCCTGGCTTCAAACAACAACGAACTTCCCCTACAATTATCATAGATATTTTCTTTGACAATTTCCTGTTTATAGGTCCGGTATGTTCCCAGTGCCGATTTCGTCAGCATCCCTGTTTTCCACAAAGCTCTCTGTTTCTTAACCTTTTTCTTAACCGATAATTGCTGATTTGCCCCCTTACTGCTGTCCAGATATTTGCTTGTCAATTTTCTTGTTCGCTTTCTCCATTTCGTGTCAACATTTCGTGTCAGGTGTCTGAAAACTTTCCTAGCCCAAGGTGTTCGCCATCCATGCTGCCCACCACCACCTCCCGGGCTCTGGCCATTGCATCCACCATGCACTTCCCCGACTGAGCCTCCACCTGCACCCGCCTGTCTGCCTTCACTGCCATCAGAACGCCTCCCTCAACCCTTGCTACATTCGAGTCCCCGACCACCAGAACCCTCCTGCGCCCCAACCGTTCGCTTCCTAACTCCATCTGTTGGCCTCCGGATCGCTCTAGCTGACTCTCCTGCCACTGTACGCTATTGTCGCGAGTTTCCATGCCCGCTTTAACCTTTTTCATCTCGTTCTCATTTTTCTCACTCAATGCTCGCTGCACTACAGCACTGTACGATCGACGAGCCTCGTCCCCCACCTGACACTTCTCCGAACTGGGGTGCCCCCAGCCGGCCGCGACCTGAGCGCTTCAACCTGTTTTTCTAGCTGGGTCCGCTTTTCCCGCTCTTCTTTCATCTCGCCCACAATTCGCTTCAACAGGGCGGCATTATTCTCCTCCTTTTTAATCAAATCGGCGACCTGAGGTTCCAGCTTAATCCGTGCCTCTCGTTCTACCTGCAAGTCCGCATTAAGTGCATTAAACCCAGCTTCCCATTCTCCTTCTACCCGCCACGGTGGCTCAGTGGTTAGGGCGCTCGACTACTGATCCGGAGTTCCCGGGTTCAAACCCGACCGCGGCGGTTGCGTTTTTATGGAGGAAAAACGCTAAGGCGCCCGTGTGCTGTGCAATGTCAGTGCACGTTAAAGATCCCCAGGTGGTCGAAATTATTCCGGAGCCCTCCACTACGGCACCTCTTCTTCCTTTCTTCTTTCACTCCCTCTTTTATCCCTTCCCTTGTGCGTTTCAGGTGTCCAACGATATATGAGACAGATACTGCGCCATTTCCTTTCCCCCAAAACCAATTAAAAAAAAAAAATTCTCCTTCTAACGTATGAACGGCGTCCCCAAACCGCTTACACATCTTACACACGAAGCTAGCCTCATCCGCCTCGGCTAAGCTCCCGAACCCAGTCTCATCTAAATAACACCAACGGTCGCACTCCTGGCACTGTACTAACTCCCCGTCCTCGTCCACCTTAACTTTCCTTGCGTGCCGACCCATCGTGCGGCCGACTACGCCTTGTGAAAGCCCGCCAAAATTCCTTTGCCGATAGCCCTCGGCACTGCGCAACGTAAAAGCCAGCCAAAAATTATTCTCACACACCTCCGCTGGCCTCCCTACCCTTAACTCGGTCTAAAACTACCGCCCGACAGCATGTATACAAGCGCAAATACCAAAAGCACTTAGCTTCGGACGTAGGGTGCGTTCCAATACTCCCAAGTAGACGGCTACTTAGACGTCTAGCCGGACAGCCGCCATCTTGGGACACGTTCCAATTCTCACGAAGCCGTCCAAGAAGACTGCTTCGCCGAAGTCCACATCGATGCAGGCTAACTTGCAGTCTAAAGATGGCGGAGCAGGTGGACCAGTCGCGTCTGGAGCTGAGCGAGCCGTGTTCTTCGCGGGCACCAGAGCACGGAGACGCATCATTCTTCAAGTGTGAGTTTTTCAGTTATGCTAATTTTTATAACTAGCGGCCAATGAAGCAGTCTTAGTGGACCTACGATCGCACGTGTGTGAATCGCGCTGGAGGAAATCGTGCCGGGGAGATCTCTGCTCAAGCGGTAGCAATGAACGCTGTTGGTGCGTTTATAATATGAAGATCCAAGCTGTTTTGCACGTTTTGTTCCGCACTTGATCAAAAAGTTGGTTTCTCTGGTTTGCCCCTCCCCATCCCTCGTTCCCCATCCCTCGGGGGTCCACAACGGACGCCTTTTACGGCACGCAACTGTGTTTTTCCTGCTGCTGTATGGTAGCCTTATCGAACTCTTTTTGCTTACAGTCTCAGAAGAACAAACAAAGCGGCTCATCGCGAAGCGGTTTGAATTGGAGACCCTGTTCACGGGGAAGCGGAATTCTTCTAAACAAGCCTGGCTGTAAGTGGTGTGACAAAAAGCAAGCGTGTGCGCGTCGCATGAGTGCAGTCATGTTAGTAGGTAAAAATACTTTGCTCCGAGCAATGAATCGTGATGTATGCATGTACATTCTTTGTACATCGCACATTTGTCTCGGGCGTTTTCTGTTGTTCAGGTAGTTATTCTTGCCTTTTCGTTTGCTGCAAAACCCCACTGCGTGCGCCAAAGCTGCGGCTCGCAGTGTGTAGTAAGTAAATACACGCCTTCCTCCAGCAGCACAGTGCATAAGGTCTACCGCTCACTTGCGATAGCATATACATACGAGTTCACTTTGTGAGGGTGATGTGGCCACATATGATAGGTGCTTGACAGAGGAATATCCTGTTCCATTATTTATTTAAGAAAGACTCAGGAGCAAAAAAAAAATGAACACGCTTGTAGTGAAGGAATGGAATAGCGCTCGTCCTCCTCCCTCACTTCGTCCGTCTTGGTATTTTTACGCTCCTTTGTCTTTCCTGAGTATGCACTAACACACCTAGCAACAAGTACTCGTCATTATTAAGTCCATGGGGCAGCAAAGCCTGAGCCTCAAGTTTTGTCGGAATTGCCGTGTTTTGTGTTAGTAACATCTACCTGTGAACATTTACTGTTTCTTATACCCCTGTTACACGGGCGTTTTCAACGGCAGTTCAGTTGATTCTCAGTTGAACTGAACGGCAGTTAGCGGTGTTACACGGCAGTGCTAACTGCCGTTGAAATCTCAACGGCAGTTGAGTTCGACTGAGATCGGGGATCCCAGTTGAACGGCCAACTGACAAGATGGCGACCTACAGACTGAAAAACTTGCCCTCTTACTGGATTGTCTTGGCTCAGTGTGCTTCGAACCTGCAAATTTCTGCCGCAAAGCAAAAAGTACACAAAAATAATTGTCACTATAGTAAAGAATATATACACTACGATCATTTACAACAAGAAAAAATGCACACACTGCTTTTTTTCTTATTTAAACTTCGCTCTAGACGCGAGGACATGTGGTTTAGAGTGCTAACTGAACTGAACGCGAAGTGCTCGTGTAACAGCTGGCGATTCCAGTTGAGTTCAACGGCAGTTGAAATCCTCAACTGGTGGTTAACTGAACTGTCATTGAAAACGCCCGTGTAACACAGGTATTAGTCAAATCATTCAGGAGCTGGAGCTTTGGGGAGCCACACCAGAGCAGTGCAGAAAAAAGTGGCTCAATTTGCTGAGAAAATACAAGGCAAGTTGGACCACAACCTGCTGTATCACATGATATGCGTATGCAAACTGTGCATGTACCTTTCTCATGGCACAATAATCCAGATTTTAAGGACTATTGTCATCATTAATAAGCTTAATGTTCAAGGCTTTTCGCTTCCAGGAGCTCAAGAATCCCCCGACTGGGGCGGGCAGTGAGGATGGGGAGCTCGACTGGCCATACTTCCGGCTGCTTGACGATGGCATGAGCGGCCGGCCGATTATAAGTCCACCGCGCCTCATTGCATCAGCCCAAGGCGGCAATGTTGCTGGTGGCAGTGCTGCTGAATGGCCGGCTGGAGGGGAGTTTTGTAGCTAACAGCAGTATTTGCATGGTCAAGCTGTCCTCTTTTCTTTTCTCCATTGCACTGCATTCTTACTTAGCCTACCTCTTCAATCCTTGAGAACTTCTGCACGCCACATCAAAGCCTGCAACCTGGGAATATCTCCAGTGCTCATCCAAGCTCTGGTGGAACGCCTGCACTGGCCATCACCATTCTGGCTGCCTCTTCTGTACTTTCTTAAATTTTCGGCTTCTTTTCTTTTGTTATGTCAAGGACCCTGAGCCACAACATGAGGAGCGACCAAAAAAAAGGCGCCGTCAATCTGCTGATGTTGCAGAACGTCTGCTGGAAAACATGGAGCGGCAGACAGATATAATGTCAAAAATGTTCGACTTCTTCATGTCGAAACATTCTTGATATGTTTATATAATGTAATACTCTGTTGCATGGAGAACCTCTGTGCTCACTGCTGCTCACTGACTCAGTGAGCACGGAGGCTCTCCTTGTGACAGAGTAATACATTATATCAACATATCACTGAGTCAGTGGCTGTCTAATTTTTTAGGGCCATCCACATGAACCGTTAACATACGGCGAATTCCAATGATCATTGAGTGATGAGCCATGTGGCAGCAGTGCATCTGGATGGGCATTGAAAATTTCGATGGCCTTTGACTCAGTTGGCATTGAGAGTGCCTCATGTGACAGGTATATGACTTTATTTCGCTTTATTTCCTCATTATGGGTTTATGTTTAACGTCCCAAGCATAGGGGGCTGGGCTAATTGGTTCTCGGTATCATTATGACACATCATTCCAGCATACAGAAACACACAGGCAAAGAGAGTAGACACCACGGATGCCAGCGTCCGTGGTGTCTACTCTCTTTGTGTGTTTCTGTACACTGGAATGTCTCATAATTAAAATCACAAAGTGATTCAGGCTATGAGGCACGCCGTAGTCAAGGGCTCCAGAAATTTCGACCACTGGGGGCTCTTTAACATTCATTGACATAGCGCAGTACACGGGCCTCTACAATTTTGCCTCCATTGAAATCCGACCGCCGCAGTCAGGGTCGAACCTGTGTCTTCCGGGTCAGCAGCTGAGTGCCATAACCACTGAGCCACCACGGCGGCTCCCTATTATTTCGTTATTAACGCGGGACTACAAACGCCTCTAGTGCACTACAGCACAAATTATCGAAGGCTTGAGACAGGGACAGTACACACAGTGCTAACTTTCAACTGAATTTTTTAATCTATCATGGAGGCAAGTGAGCACACATATGCAAGTGAGCGCACAAAAAAGTAAGAAACCTAACACATCTGTATTCTAATGATATGACCTCTGAAACAGTTTGGCAAACAGGCATAGTTTTGCTTGAGGTGGATCACAATTGGATAATGTGCAGAAAGAAAGGGTGAAGCATAACAAAAAAAATGCAGCAACACTTAAATCAGAGCCATAAGATAAACAGTAGAAACAACTAAGAAAAGCAAATACACATGTACATTGCAGCAAAAAAAAAGCAGTATCATAACATGCTGTTTATTAAGAATGGTGGTCTGTTGTGGTCCTAATCTTGTGTTTACCAGCTGTAGATTTGAAGACAGTACCAAGCTGTTGCCCAGGGACAGTGTGAGGCGTCAGGTATATTTTTTATATATACTGAAAGGGGGTTGAAGTACAAAGTTGGGCTCTTTTAAAGATTATTTGAATACTTAAGGTGATAGGTGTTCGTGAGCAAATGTGATAACTGAAATTTTTGCGTACCCTGTTCTGTTTTATACTGCTGTAAATCGTGTAGAGGTTTCTAACTTGAGCTGTTCTGAAAATGATTTGAATACTGAAATGGGTGTTTGCAAATTGTGTGAGCAAATGTGATAATTCCCTAATTTTTGTGGTACCCTGTTCTGTGATATATTGTTGTAAATCTTGTAAAGGTTCCTAGGTTGAGCTGATTTAAACATTGTTTCAATACTTAAAGGAGTATAGACACTAATTTTGGTGGCATGTTTTCTTCTTTACAATGGTGAAGACATTACTACGCATGAGTCACGATGTGGTATTCACCTACAAGCACTAAAAAATTTATAATGTATTTTTCCTGTCATGCTGTTCCTGTTTCAACATCTGAACGATGGCTGTCACATCAAAGAGTGGTTTTATGTCAAGTGAGGCATGGAAAAACGTCGATCTAATCAGTGCTTCATCATTGTAATTTACTGCAGTGTTGAAGTCAGCCTTCCTCATTAGCCAGAATGACAAAGAATGTGGAAGCAGCGATTATATAACAAAAAAAACACGCACCCATAAGTTAGGTGTCTATACTCCTTTAAGGTAGGTAATGGGTGGTTGTGTGTAAATTGCGTGAGCGAATGTGATAATTCTCAAATATTTGTGGCACCCTGTTCTTTTATATATTGTTGTGAATCTTGTAGTGGTTCCTAAGGCCATAGTGCAATAGCTGAGTGTAATAGCTGAGCCGAGAAAACAAACCACATGCTCAATACTTGCATTTTGGCAAGGAGAACATTGCGTCATTACAGAATAGGGCTTTTCATAGGTGAGCAGTGACATGCTGTTTATGGTATACACTCAATACTTTACAGTCAGTATAGCTATCGTTGATTTATACCTTTTAAAATGCATATTGAATGTCGCCGATAACTATGCTGGTAAAAAAAAAAACCAACTAAATGTGCATGTCACTCCAGTACTATCCTATGATCCAGTTTGTTGCAGATAATGTCCCAGTATTATTTTTATGGACAGCTACCACTTGTTCCTCAATATATTGCACAAGGAGTGGTAGTGTTTGTAATACTGTTATTTTTTGCTGTTTTCAAATTGCAAGAATTTCATTTCTGAATATTGGAAAAAATAAATAAAACATTTGAATGGTTTCTTTGTGTGCAGTGTGAATCATCACCATCCTTATATGCCCAACTACAGGGCAAAGGCTTCTCCCATGCCTCTCCAATTAACCCTGTCCTTTGCCAGCTGCGCTCACCCTATGCCTGCAAACTTCCTAATCTCATCCGCCCACCTAACCTTCTGCTGCCCCCTGCTACTCTTGCCTTCTCTTGGAATCCACTCGGTTACCCTTAAGGACCAGCGGTTATCTTTCCTTGGCATTACATGCCCTACTGAAGCCCATCTCTTCCCGTTGATTTCAACTAGGATGTCATTAACCCGCGTCTGTTCCCTCACCCGCTATGCCTGCTTCCAGTCTGTTAATGTTGCACCTATCATCTTTTTTTTTCCATAGCTCGTTGTGTTGTCCTTAAGTTGAACCCTTTTCGTTAGCCTCCACGTTTCTGCCCCGTAGTGAGCACCAGTAAGATACAGTTGTATACTTTTCTCTTGAAGGATACTGGTAAATTTGATCTAAGAGAACCTGCCATATGCACTTCACCCCATTCTTATTCTAGTTATTTCCCTCTCATGATCATGAGCGGCCACTACCTGCCAAAAGTAGACTTGTTCCTTTACCACTGCCTGCACCTCACTACCAATTGTGAACTGCTGTTCCCTTGCTACACTGGTGAACATTACTTTGGTTATCTCCATGTTAGTTTTAAGAGGTACCAGTCTGCTGTAATTGAACAAACCATTTTGTTTATTTTCAATGCCCTCAAGTGCCGAGGCATTACAGAGTGGAGTGGGGGAACAACAAAAATGTTCAAAAGCGGCAAAACTAAGTAGGTAAAATAAATATGCAAGATAGTACAACATTCTAAGAAAGCAAGGAAGTAAACCACATAAACAACAGCAAAAAAGTACAACATTCCAAGAAAGCACAGAAACAACAACAAAAAGTATACATTACAAGAAAGCAAAGAAATAAAGCTTAGAAACAGCAAAAAAGTAACACATAAAACTGAAGGACAACAGCACTGGAAAAAAAATGAGAAGAAATGATGAAGCGAAAATAACTAGTGGTGACACGCATCAGACTCATCTGAGACTGAAGATAAACATCATAGTCATTTATGCTAGCCACGGCTGAGGGAAGGTGGTTCCACTCTTTTGATGTATGAGTTGGTATGAACAGCCCGATTTAAATCACAACATGATAGTCATGATCACCAGCTGCTGTTGGACAGGAAAGCCTGGCAGCTAGATCATTCCTGAATTGTGAGGAATTCTGTTCATTGGACGTTTCATCTACATCATCATCTGGGGTGTCTGGCTCCGTATCATCATCTGAGAGCTCCTCTGGAGCTTCATCATGCATTCTCATGCACACATTGTGCATTGCAGCGCAGGCAGCCACAACGTCTGGCGCCTTTCGCACCGAGACTTCCAGTGCCTTGGTGAATACAGATCTCCAGCGACCCTTCATTAAACCAAAAGCCCGCTCAACAATGCAGCGTGCTTTTGCATGAGCCTTGTTGAAGCGGATCTCAACAGGGCTGCGTGTGTCTTTGAAGGGTGTTGTAATGGTGATGGGTGCAGTTAAATTCGGATAACCAGAGTCTCCCAAGATGGCATATCCCACAGGTGGATAAAGGCTGCCAACGTATATCGGACTGTTTCTGAGTACTCTGGCGTCATGGACACTGCCAGGGTACCCAGTGAAAATATCTAAGAATATGCCACGATGGTCACACACTGCCTGTAGCTGAATTGAATAAAACTGTTTCCGGCAGAAATAATCTTGGGGCAATGACTCGGGTGCTTGGATTCTCACGTGACAGCCGTCAATTGCTCCCACAAAGCCGTCAAAGCGGTCATTCCCGGAGAGGGCTTTAAATCCTGCCTCAATTTGTGGGAGTTCATTTTGTTTTGGAAAGTAGACCATTTTGTCCAGCTGCCTGGTCATTAAGTTCAGTGCAGAGGTGACCATTCGGAAAGTGGTGGTCCTTGGTACGTTAAAACAGGCCCCCACCACACGGTACGAAGTTCCACACGCGAGCCATAACAAGAAGACCAGGAGGTGCACCTCTCTACTCCATCCGTGGGTCCTTGTAGGTAGGTCGGCCCAAAGCTGATTCATCAGTTCCCGGAAGGACTCTCTTGTGACCCTAAAGTGATGCTTGAAATCAAGCTCCTGATTGTGAAGGTACTCGAGGAGTATTGAACGCTGTGTCAGGCAGCAGTAGGGACCTCTGCCCTGTAAAATAAAGAAAGCTGTCACAATGCTGAATTACAAAGACAATTTTCACAACAACACTGACAAGCAAAGTTTCAAACCAAGTGCACAATTGCATTTTAGTAATTCAGTGAGATGTGTTGCTCGTGATTATCAGTCTCGCCAGTACACTGGACAAACCTTTATATTGAGCCTTTTTTTAGACAAAATACGTGCACTTCATTCAAGCCGTCCTCTGCATAATTATGAAATAGCTATCTGTACGGCAGGAACAACTGGTGCTAGTCTCTCCATGTCGACTACGGCTAAGCGAGCAGCCGAAAATACTGTACTTGCACAAGTTGCGATCCCTCGTAATGTCTGTACAGCAATACCTCCATATGTGCCCCTGCACCGAAACTCAAATTCCTCTTTTCCTCACCAGTATTGCATCTAACTTCCCCAACGGCGGAGGGAACAGTTAACTGGAGCGCGGAAAAGCGCGCGCACGTCGAACGAATACCATTAGCCACTTAACGCAGGAAAAGAAGTACTTACCCCTCGGTTGCTTCGAGATAGGACCATCTGGACGAGCATGTTCGAGGAGTACGATACATTTAGCATCAATAATAGAAGCAGAATCGCGTCGTCTTCCGATAGCGGGAACATTGCGCGGGAAAAGCAGACTGCAGCGATGTGCGCGCGAAACGGTCTGCAGCGTCTACAGAGGCACTGCCACCTATCATGTAATTTGCACAATTGAAATAAAACGCACACATTTAATGCAGTAAAAATAACCAAACTGCTAAAACGCGTTTTTAACTTGTTCTGTTGACAAACCTTATAAATATAACAGTGAAACTATTCGTAAGTTTTAGCTTCCTAGACGTCACACTAGACGTCTTGTTAGACGTCTAGAGTATTGGAACGCAGCCGTAGTTACAGTGCTCTAGAATATGGGTAGTGGGTTCAGGAGCCGGCGCGCTCCATGCGATGCGGTGAGGCGGCGAGTGTCGACAGGTCCCGGATGTAAGCGGTGGCGCTGTTGTAGCGTGGGCTGTAGGCTCGGCGCGCCCGCGCGCGCGGCTAGCAGTCCCGCCAAGCTGCCTGCAGCTGTTTGTTGCTTTTTGTGCGGTGCATTTTTCCTCTTTGTGAGTTCGCGGCGTTAAGACTACGGTCATGCCGAATCGTCGGCGTCAACGACATTGTTTTGCTCCCGGGTGCAAAACGGGATACCAGTGGACGAAAGGCGATCAGCCGTCGCTCTTCGCTGTGCCAAAGGATGAGAACCGACGGAAGCAGGGGGAACGCAACCTTCATCGAAAAGATATGGTTTTGGACGAAACCTGATGTGTCTGTGAGCTACAATTCGAGCCATCATGCATTGTGAGGGACTTTATACACATCATTGACGGCAAAGAAGTCCGCATCCCGCGTGGAAAGCCGGAACTTTTACCCGATGCGGTGCCAACTTTGCTGCCGAACGCGCCGAGCTATCTGTCAAAGAAAACACCGCTACAGAGACCACCGAGAAAGAGGAAAAGCACAAGTACATATCCTAATGAAGCGAAAAGACCACAAAGTAATGCTTCCGACGTCGAGGTGTCCGGGCATTGACACTGAGAGTAGCGTGTTGGCGAACGACCAAGACCCTTGTGAAGTTGACGAAGCATCTGTGCCGGACGATTTTTCTAAAGTGGATGTTCCTTCAGAATACTGGAGTTTTATGTTTTGACAAGGCTGCATTTTTATGTTAAATCAATCAATGAGTCGCGAGAAGCTCGCAGGAAAAAGAAGCTTCATGCTAAGATGGGCAAGTGCTCATAGTCGCGCGGCTAAATGTACTGTGCAAACAAGAAAACACGGCATTCCTTTGAGAAATTCAAGAATATGTCTCACACTGTGCATAATTGGAGCGCTGCAATAAAGGAGTGCTTTATTTTATAAAAGTTATTTTATCTTGTCTTGCATTCATCCGCGTTTATACATCGGCGGCAATTGACCCTTCGTTTTGATGAAAAAAATGCATGCATCAAAACAACAATTAAAACAGGGGCATGAAATCTAAAGTTCGACGAAAACTGGTCCGGTCAGGTAGAAGATTCATGTAAAAAGGAAAGGAACGCCGACCAAAGGTTGTTAGAAAAAAAAGACGTTTCGGCTTCCCTACGGAAGCCTTGATCAGAGTTATCAAGGCTTCCATAGGGAAGCCAGAACGTCTTCTTTCTTAACAACAACCTTTGGTCGGCGTTCCTTTCCTTTTTACAAAACAGAGGCATGCATACCACACTTAAAATTATCGCATTCACATATAGTACGCTGTACACACAACGGTCTCTAAGTGAAGCGTTTTTTTTTATTCCAATTTCTTGTTGCCCCGCCCCTCTACTAAAACACTTCCGATGGCTCAAGCTGGAGTACACTCGGCCACGTTTGCCGACAGCTTCGAGTTGGCCGCTGGATAACCCCGACGATCGATAGAATGTTTGCTCCTCTCCCTGTACGCAGCCTTTCCTATGGGCGGCGATAATACTAGTATGCACTAACGTTGAAATATGGGAGCCGTACCTGCAAAAGAGCACGATCAGCGTTGCGAAGCATTAACGGGGCCGCTCGTCCGCACCACCGCGCTATCGGCTGTTGGCTACTACTACATCTAATTTTCTTGATTCGCCGACAATATCTGTGTACAGCTTTACCTATTTGTAGGACCTGTTCTAAAAGACAGAGCCTTGCTTATTTCTCCGACGATTCTATGCACAGCGCGCATCCACGGCGCGGCGCGCCGCATTTCATACAGCCCATGCTCTGGTGGCGCCATCTGGTATCGTCGACACAAGTCGCCTCACCGCTGGCCGCTCCCTGAATCCACTACCCATATTCTAGAGCACTGTATCGCTGCAGCTCCCAGCCAGTGTTGCCAAATGTTGGCGAGCAAACGTAGCTAGATGTCAGGTTGAAAGTAGCTAGAAGTAGCTAAAAAATCCAGCAAGGAGCTAAAAGTAGCTAAATGTTTTTCAAGCGATTTTTTAAAATATACTTTATGTGTATAACGCATTTATTTGCAACTATACAGGAGTACATAAACGCAATCAGTCGTGCTGTACACACAGTTCTTGAATAATATCTGCAGCTTGCAGAGCATCATCATCTGGCGTTGAGTAGGATGCCATCGTGCCGATTTTTGATACCACGTCACTTGGCAAGCTATATTCATGACATTTTTTCTTTTGCCTCCGAAGCCCGTCCCGCACACTTAGTAGCGCATTTAGTGTGTCAATGTCTAACCTATTACGGCGTCGCTTGTTCTTCACAATGCTCATGTCGCTAAACCACCTTTCTACTCCAGCGTTTGAGAAAGGCAATGACAGCACTGTCATGGCGAGAGTGGCCAGCTCGGCAAAGGGGTTTTCACCTTGCGCGTCCCTATAGGAACCGACTTCTGCCCAGAAACCATCGGTTGTATTCATGGAGCACCATTTTACGTGCCTCAAATTCCTCCACTGAGTTTCGCAAGCGGACACGGCTTCCACGGAGAGAAACTGGGACGCCAATTCCGTAATTGGCTCACGTGTTGCTCTCAGTGCGTGCTCTACAGAGAGGAGGGAAGCCTTTTGCAAGCACTGAATATTTTCTGGAAGCCGCTGACGCAGCTGGTTGAAGAGTTCCACAATGAAACGTCGCGAGCGAAGGCGCAGCTCCTTTTCATCGTCGCGTGGCAAGCATGCGTCTCGGAGTGCTGTTTCAAACCGGTGACCAAAGTACGGATTTGGGTCGAGATGCTCGTTGATATTGACCGTTAAGACGTCGTATCGGGAGGTTTGCAAAGATACTTTTGCGGCCGTCGATTTCACAAGGATCATCAGGTCTTCGAACAATGTCATCGGGTCTTGTTTTTCCGCTTGATAGGATTTGTTGACACGCTGAACTTCCGCTAAAACCCAGTCCAGCAATAATACGTAGCATTTGTTCTTGGGGTCACTGTACATTTCATAAAGCATCATTGCCGTGTAGCAATTTTTGTCTGTCTGTTCTTTTTCAAAAACTTCCTTCAGTTCAGTTCACTGGGCAAGTATCCTACTTACTGCCGTGTGTATTGACAGCCAGTGTGTGTCACAGGCTAGCGGTATAGTAAGCGGAGTCTCGCCATCGTTTATTTCGCGGTATAAGCTTTGGTATTCCAGTTTCCTTGCTGAGGAGTGAGCAAACCATCGGTATGTCTCTCTGACCAGAAATTCTACGTTTCGTGGCAAGGCAACCGACGCATGTGAAACTGCAAGCTGAAGTGAATGGCAGACGCATCGCACCATAACAAGATGGGGCATTTCGTTTCTTAGTCGAGTGTAGACGCCACTATTCACGCCCGTCATGACGCTTGCATTGTCGACTCCAACGCCGACAAGGTTTTGGGGGTTCAAGCCCTTAGACCGCAATCCTTCTAAAAGCGCTGAGGTGATGCCTTCAGCATTGCACTTTTCGAGTTCTTGCAGGGTAAGAAAAGTCGAAACGACTTCACCGTTTGACTGGGAAAAATACCTGATAACGATGCCGAGTACCTTGACGACACTAATGTCGGTCGACTCGTCGATCAGAACGCTGTACTTCTGTTCCGCAATGTTTTCCCGCAACGATTTTTCAAAATGCGGTCCAAGGACGTTCTTAATAAGATTAGTACACTTTGTGCGGTGAATCTTAATCTTAGACGCGACCTGGCTATCTTGAAAAATCCGCTTGCAAGCTTCGCCCAAGTGGTCGATGGTGTTCATCGCGCAATGTTCAGCAACAAAAAGAGCAAGGGTGGCTTCTGCTTGCTGCACAGGACTTTGCGTTACACGTGGCATGACATCAGTTAGAGCACGCTGCTGAAATCCTTTGCGTGGCGCACAGGCCAGGTGTTTAGCAGACGTGGAGTGCTTATCGATGCTCGCTTTCTTCGCCTCGATAGAACATTTGCAAAAAGCCTTCAAGGGGTCCTCGGACATCGCCATGAGCCAGTCCTTGTACTTATCCTCTTTCAGCCAGCAGTCTCTGAAGCGCTGTTTGTACGTTTTGCTCTTGTCTGCCATGTTGTCCGAATCTCTAACAATCTTACAAGTATATGTACGCCACGCTCTCAAATTCCTTTTCGCAATCAGAGCAGTGATAAAGAGAAATTACCAGTCACACATAAAAAGGCACAGTGTTCGACAAAGCACTGCGCATGCAAAACAATATCGAGCAGCAGCGACAGTACAGAAAGAGCTGTTGCAACAACTGTGCCCTAACAAGCGAGATAGGCAAACGAAAAAAAAATTTTCACATTTTCACCAGTCACTTCAAAAGTGGGATGACCGCTGCAGGATCATGTATGATGTGGCCGCCCCAATAAATGGTGCACGCTCGATCCCCCGTGCTGGCTGGACATCAGCAGCGTCGAAACACCGGAGGTCGCACGGTAGCGCTTCTCGGAAACGAAACTATGGGTGCGAGTTGATATCCGGCACTCATTGCTTCTTATTTATAGGTCATGGCGTGTTTGTACGTTTGCACAAAAGCATACAGGCGCACAAACATCTAACATCCGCGGTACAAGCGCGTGTTCCCACTGACCGGGAGCCAAGGAAGCCGCAGATCGAAAACGAGCGTGTGGGAACGAAGAGGACACGGCGGAGCACATGGAGGAATGGCGGAGCACATCATTCTGCAGTGCCCACAACTGTCGCCCAAGCCGCGAGAGGGCACCACGATACTCATGGCACTGGGATTTGCTTCGGCGGAAAGCGATGTAGGAGACGGCCAACGGAACAGCGCAGTGTCGGCGATGAAAGCCCGGCTGCGAATGTGGTGGACACTCGCCCGGCGTTAGCAGCAACCCCCCCCCCCCCCCCCCTTCTAATTCATTGGGCTCGGGCGCGGACCTGCGCTCACCCGGTACAAAGGGTACAGCCACAAATCATCATCATCGTCTGCAGCTGTAGCAATAAGTTTTTCGAGGTTTTGACAATGTCACTGTACTAAAGCTAGACTTAGCTAAAATAGCTAGATTAGGAGCTAGATTTTGAAAAAAGGAGCTGAAATAGGTACTCGTAGCTAAATTACATTTTTGGTAACTAGTTGAGTCCAAAAGTGGCTAGATCTAGCTACAAAGTAGCTAAATTGGCAACACTGCTCCCAGCCACGTTGCTTCCACATCCCTTCCACATCGTTGCTTCCGCCCTCCCGACAAGCAGCGCCCTTTGCCGCCATCGGTGGGCTTTCATTGCAAACGGTGCCACCTGCTCCCATTGCGCAGCGCTGGCGCTCGGCACACTAGCCAGTATATTCTAGGCACTACAGTGAACTAGAAGTGTACTAGGCCAACACCACCTAGACTTTTAGTCTAGGTGGTGTTGACTAGGCACTATAGAAACTCTGCGCAATCCGCAACGGTCCACCCAATGTTGGTCCACCGTTTCAGTCGCACAAGGTCGCCAGATGAAACATTTCCGGCCAACTCTGTCCGCTGAACATCCACAAAAATATCGATACAATACTAAACATACCTGGTAATGTGTATAGACATATTAGTAGGGCATTTATTGCATAATTTATTAATTATAACACAAGCAAACAACATATAAGCATTGTTCGTTCATTTAGTGGTAGCCAAAACATTTTTGCCTTGTCTGGCCACACTGCGGCGGCGTTCGCCGCTCGTACGCCTCATTCTATGGCTGCGTTCCAATGCTCCCAAGTAGACGGCTACTTAGACGTCTAGCCGGACAGCCGCCATCTTGGGACGCGTTCCATTTCTCGGCGAAGCAGTCTCATAAGACTGCTTCGCCGAAGTCTACATCGATGCAGGCTAACTTGCTGTCTAAAGATGGCGGAGCTGATGTACGCGGATGAGCGAGTCGTGCTCTTGCGGGCGTCGGACTGTACACGGAGTATAGGAAAGGAAAAATGTGAGTCATTCTATTATGTTATTTGGTACGCAAACTAGTGGCTAATTAATCTTCGTGGACGTGCGATTCCTAGAAGTGAATCACGCAGGAGAAAATCGTGCAGTTGAGAGCTTTGCTACAGCAGCGGACGCTGTAGGTCTGTTTACGTGATCCGGCATCTGACGATGCCGGATCTTAATTAGCACCTTGATTTTAGAGAATACTCGTCGCTGTCGTTGGTTTCCTCGACGGGCGTTAAGACGGCTGGCGTGACGGTTAACAAATGTGTTCTTCTGTTGCTGTATTAGTTGCATCAACTCTTTCGCGTGCATTTTTTTATCTCTACACTCTCAGAACAAATACACCGGCATGTTGCGAATTGATTTTAGCCTTTGCAGGATTAAAGATCGCTGCTGTATTTAGGTCTCTCGCTGTCTCCGAGTGCCACGTAGGGCAGACAGCAGGTTTAATGTCACGTATGTGTTTTCCTGTTGCAGTGTATATTAGCCGTATCGCATTTCGCGCATATTGATTACAGTCTTTCGTATTCTTTCTTATGTTTACAGGACCGTCTGAACGAGCACGTTCGAGGAGCATGTACAGTTGAGCATCAATAATAAAAGAATAATCGCATATCTCTTTAGCGTCGTCTTCGGAGAGCGGCCCCGTCTGCTACAAGTAGACTGACCGATAGGCACATCCACCAGTCCGGTTTACGCGCAATGTCATTGCAGAAGAAATGTGTAAACTTGTTGAAAACACGTTTTTAATTATCGTTATTGCTCACTTTGTGAAAAATAGTAGTACAACTGTTCATAAGCTTTAGTTACATTATTATGCCGCGAGGCGGCGTGGGTAGTAGACAAGTTCCAATACACGGACATGTAGACTGCTTCCTAGACGTCACACTAGACGTCTTGTTAGACGTCTAGAGTATTGGAACGCAGCCTATAGAAGGGGGTAGTGGGTTCAGCAGCCGGCGCGCCCCATGCATTGCGGCGAGGCGGCGAGTGCGGACGGGACCCGGATGTTAGCGGCGGCGCTGTAGTCGCGTGGGCTGGCTGTTGGTGGTGCCCATGTGCTACCTCTCGCGCGTTTCTTCACTCATGGTTTGCGGCTTAATAATAATAATAATAATAATAATAATAATAATTGTTTTTGGGGGAAAGGAAATGGCGCAGTATCTGTCTCATATATCGTTGGACACGTGAACAGCGCCGTAAGGGAAAGGATAAAGGAGGGAGTGAAAGAAGAAAGGAAGAGATGCCGTAGTGGAGGGCTCTGACATAATTTCGACCACCTGGGGATCTTTAACGTGCACTGACACCGCACAGCACACGGGCGCCTTAGCGTTTTTCCTCAAAAAAAAAAAATGCAGCCGCCGCTGTTCTCCGTTTTTTCAGCGCATAATTTTAGTTTGTTTCGCCGGCTGCTTTCTTCATTCATGAAAAGTTAGAACCGTCAACGGCAACGACACTTCTTTGCTCCCGCGGGTGACAAACCGGCTACAAGTGGACTAAAGGAAAGCAGCCGTCGCTGTTTACCGTGCCGAAAGATGAGGAAAGACGCCGAATTTGCCAGCCAGGGATTTAAGTACATCATGACATCCGGATTGAGCCAGGATCCGCTGGAAAATTTATTTGGCATAATCAGGCAATCGTGCGGGTCCAGCGACCACCCAACACCAACACAGTTTTTAATTGTCAACTGCTTGCCGTTTTACAATCTTGCCAAGACAGCGCGCTCAGGCAATGCTGACCTTAATGGAGGTAGCGGAGAAATAAGTTCTCTCCTGGATGCGTGCGATGCTCCTGCTCAAGAAAACAGGGTTGCTGCAATCGACCAGCTCATCGAGAAAGGCAACCTAGCTTCAGCCGAGTGCATGCTTCAGAGTATTCCTGCTGAGCACAGAGAGTATCTAGAGCAGAAGAGCGACGACCGCCTTATACATTATATGGCATGCAGGGTATGTTGCCCGAAAGTTTCTGACACGATATCACTGCACGCGCTGCAAAGCCTATTGGAAAGCTCCAATAAAGAAGGCAGAAATTCGGAGTTCAGTGATATGTGGCAAGGGAGGGTTGTTGTGTCCTTCGCAAGAACTTTTCCGGGCAGTGAAGAAGTTAGAGGATATATTCGCTGTTTTCTTCAGTCGCGAGGAACTCTGCAGTGACAGCATAGTAGATGTAATGCTGCTTGTGAAGGCAAATTTTGGTTATGCCTTAGGTTGCAGCCAGCACGCAGATGAGCTCACAGCAGAGTTGATGAATTTCAATGTGCTGACAAGGCTGCACTTTTATGTAAAAGAGCTGAACCAATCGCGACAGGAACGACGTAAAAAGAAATTGCACACGAAGATAAGCCGTTGTTCATAGTGCCTCTCTTGTAGCAGCCGTAAGCATTGCCTTGAGAAGGAGGTGGCTGCCCGTTGTTGTACCAATAAATCTGTTTGGTGCAGTTCCCCCCCCCCCCTTTTTTTGCAGGTGTATTACGAAATTTCGCGCATTTAGGAAGCGTCGTGACCGCCTACTAATACCATCACCGTGGCAGGAATTATCTTTCTAGATTTCAGTGAATGTGTACTTTGGAAAATAAAAGCTGAATTTGACGAAATAAAGCCTCGTCGATTCGGGATATCTTTTCAGGATGCGTAAGTACGCGTGCCGGAATTGTTTGGCTAACTTTAACAGTGAATGTGATTGCTCCTGGACGTGCATCGAAAATTTTGATTGAAAATTAAGCGATTTACTCATCCACAATTTTACTTCTGCCCTGTCTGTGAGCTCTGCGTTTAGAAATGCAGCCGGATCGTCGTACGGCGGTTCTTTCTCTTCGTCGGGTCGGCTTTATCTTCGCCCAAACTTGTGGCGTGTCCGCCTTTCCATCTTTTCTGCGCTCTTTGCCTTGAGAGGTAGGTTTTAAGAAAATATGCATTAGAGCTGCAGATGTCCGATTTTCGGTGTTACACCAGATGCACACAGCTTTCTCGGCGCTGCGAATGCAGCGCGTATCGCGGGTATGTCGCGGGTTCTTTACAGCCAGTGCTCCGGTGGCGCCATCTCACGCTGTCGACGTGAGATGCTGCACCCGCGGGCTCTCCCTGACCCCACTACCCCCCTCTAGAACACTATAGCCTCATGTAGCCTGGCTACAGTGAACTAGCTAGCCTCATGTAGCCTGGCTATGGTGGTCCAGAAGCGAAGCGCGTAAACCCCGCGGCGGCAAAGTCTTCTTTTTTGTTTGTGTGGTTCAACCCGTCCCAGTCCTCCCTAGGTCTGACTCCGCCCTTAGATTTCCCCGTCCCTAGGGGTAAATCCCTTCCCCTGGCTACAGTGAACTAGAATACTGGGTAGTGTGCTCACAGGCCCCGCTCGGGGTGACCCCGCCGGTGTCGACAGGGCGGGGCGGCGCGTGGTGGCGCTGCAGGCGTCTTCACTGGTACCATAAAGCTGCGCCGATGGGTACAGCAGTCCTCCGTGGTCGCGGTACTTTGTCAGCCTCGCAAGAAAAAAGTTATCATCGGTAGACTGCATTGTGTGCAACGTTATGCACGTTTGGCAATTTCTCTTCAATACACACTTCCGTGCAACATATCCTGCTACGTAGAAAACAAGTCTACTGTCACTTCTAGCTACGTGCTCATTGTGGTCATGTGCAGGTACACAAGTTGAAATATGTTCTTGTGCGGAGGGCCTTGACAGTGCATTTGAAGGCTGCTTATCTGGGCATGCTCCATCATCTCCGTCTTCAAAATATAGCAGAGAATCTAGCACTGTCTCAGGATGGTTGCCCTGTGATACACATTTTATGAGCCCATAAAATGAAAGGCAATTAACTAAAATTAAAAATTGGGTTGGTATAGGGTGCTGGTTACATCCTGAAGACTGCCTTATTATTCCAAACAGATTCTCAAGAGGATCCTGGCTAAGCTTTGCAGTCATCATATATTTATACTTTAGCTTTTCTGTCAGGTATGTTAACAGTTGAAGTGTGCTGGAAATGGTCACACGAAAACCAGTGGCTGTTGAGGCACTAAGAAAACCACGACCACTTTTTACAAGTGCCTCCCAGTCGTCGAGGAATGATAAAAATGTCTTCAAAACATTGTGACGCTTTGATTCCGGCCGCAGAGCCTCTAGTGGAAACCGAGAAGTCATGGCCTCTATGAGCTCGTGGATCCGTCTGCACCACACAAAATAAAGAGACCCTCAGCACTTGACACAACGACAAAACATTTGTTGTAACACTAGCCTGGAGAGTTTCTGAACAGAGTTTTACAAGTGTACATAGGTTTGTAGCTGGCTGCTAGTAGTGTATTATTTTGTAGTAGTATTGAGCATAACAGATATTTACCAGAATCAGGAAGAAGGCGCGCGAGTGCTCTTGACAAAAGACCAATAAGTCTGCAAAAGCTCTTAGGCCTGTGGCCGACATGTGAACTACAAAAGCGAGCGCTTGTTCCCTTGATATCATTCCTTGAGGACAGCGGCATCCTTCGGCAATACTAGTTTAGTAGAATTGGAGTCAATGCTAGAGCTCTGACCTCTCAGAGCGTGAGTGCTTCAATATCTTTGTTATTTGCTTTTGCTGTGCGTACTGCAAATAAGCTTATGTTTCGTTCTTCTGTCCTGTTTATTCATATCTCTTATGTATGTTGTATTGTGTGTTGTCTTAACATTCACAGTGTTTTTGTTCGCTCATTAGTGTTACTTCTCCTGACGCTTGCACTTTGTTTTGTATGTTGTGTACTATTTCTGTCATGTTATGTTGAACTGTATATCTGTATATGAATTCTTGAAAAGGAGTAGCCAGAGCCGCTAGGCAGCACCAACCTCTCCTTTATTGTTCGTATAAAAAAAAGGAACATTGAATGAAATTGGCAAACAGTTCTGCTCACCTGAAAAATGCTTGTGTTCCAGCAATACATCCATATTTTTTCTTCAATTCCGTCTCGTACAGGTGAAGACCTTGCTGGACTTTCATTCCAAAAAGCTGGAACGCATACGAAACTCGCATCTTCTCAAAATTGTTCGGCTCCATGTGGCTTCGCGTGATTCTAGGCATAGCCTTGAGTGTCACAGTGGTCGAGTCCATTCTGAATGCCTCCTTCACATGCTCCACAGTTACCTGTGAAAAAGAATTCTTGTTAGACACCAATGTATGTAGCAACTATCTGAAACTGAACGGTCATATTGAGTGAAACTTACTTGTCCATCTGGAGTGTGAAATCCATTCTTCAGAAGGCAGTTCCGTAGGCACTTCAATAAGTGAGGAAAATCTGATATAAAGAACAAGCTCCTTGAGGGTTCCACTGGATGCTGAACTTTACATTTCACAGAATTAGAAGTTCCTTGAATACCCATTAATCGCCACATCTTGCGATTCCACGTCGCACCATCACACGTAATAAAGTCAACGAAAAGGCCACTGTTCTCAGCAAGAATAGTAGCTTCTATGACTACCTTTGTTAAAATTTCTGCCCTCATATTGCCGCTAGTCGCAAAGCAGCCAATTATTTGGCTCCATTTGCCCACAAAGGGTACAAAGAGGACAACCATCCCATGATCAGATGGCAGACGCTGTTGGTTGGGTGTGGTGAAAGGGCCCAAGTCTACAAAGCCTTCGATAAAGCCACAACGTTTCACGGTCAGGGTTTCAGAGAGCTTCACTCATCAATAATGAGGCCACCATGCCTCCTGTAAGGGTCAATTTCAGCAGCCTTTGCCTTGATCTTTTTCAAAACGTTCTCACTGAAGCCAAATGATGATCGGTATGAGGCAAGGTACCGTTTCAGAGTAGACTTGCTTGGGAGACTGAGGATGTCATTTTTTCTAATGTGCTGATAAAGCTGTGGGCTCTTCATTTTCATGATTAAGCACTCAAGCACCCATTTCTTGCTGTAGCGCATGCCTTTCGGTTTCACCCGTGCAGCAGCATAGCATTGACGGACAGCCTCTTGCTGCTTTGGGGGTAGCAATGAGATTTTTTCGTTGAAAACATTCTCCCCTGTAGATGCTGCACGTTCCTGCGCTTTTTCCAAGGCAGCAGTCACGCTCTGAAGACGCCTCACAAGTCGCTTGTTCTTCCGTGACAGGGCCTTAACCTTCTGTGCAGATGAGCGAGCTGACGTGGCAATCTTCCGCTGAACCCTAGAACGGCGTGTCAGCACAGCTTTTCTGAAGTATTTGCAGGAGACGCATCGCCTACCTGTAAAGAGCAAAGCAATACATTATTTCTAATTGTTTATAAATGGTCTCAAAATATCCGCAGCACGCTTACAGAAAAAAAAATGTTCAATTGAAAAAGAAGAAAAAACTGTGTGAATACCTGGTTCAGTCACTGTTGTTAAGAAGGTATTGCTGAAGCATGTGTCATCACGTGCGACAGCATGACCACTAAGCTTTTCAGTGAGGTAGGCGCTGTTGTATTCCTGGGTCTTCAGTGCTCCTGTACAGAGTTGAAGTGCGTCAACATGCTCAAGGACACCTTCTGCTTCCAATTTTGAAGAAATGGTTTTTTCCTCTAGCAAGGCCTCTTACATACACTTTGCAAGAGGGGACAGAATGGCCAGGAAGAAATATCACAACTTTTTCGGAGACAACTTCCATTTGAGAACTTAATACTGAAGTGCAGTAGAAAACTGAGCCATCATGGTCCGGAAGCATATTTTGCCCAAAAGTTCGATGGCATCTTCAGGCTTCCAGCATATTCTTCTGATGCGCAGGCATTAGAATGATTAATGGAAACGCATGCAGAGTCATCATATTCCGAGTTTGGGCACTCCGAGGATTGATCTTCCGTTTGCTTCTGGTGGTCTGAGGCCGGTTCCTGCTCTTCTGTTGGTACTGGTAGAGAGACAGCGGGCGGACTTGAAAATTTTGTTTTCGAGGGCCCATGAGATTCAACATCAGCGGGTATCCTCCTCTTTCTTTGTTGCCTTTCTTTCGGTAGCTTCTTTGAAAGGTAGACCGGCAGATTCGGCAACAGCGTTGGTACGGCATCAGGGGATAGTGCTGGTTTCCCACGAGGAATGCGGACTTCATCTCCATTCACAATATGAACATAGTCCCGTAGAACGAAACGCGGTTCGAAATGAAGTTCACAGACAGCGCAGCTCTCATCTAGTCTCTTGTCCGACCGACGAGGTTGCTTTCCCACTGCTTTTTAAGAGCGTCATCTTTGGGAACTCCGAACAGGGCTATCTTTGGGCCACCTTTGGTATGCATATAACCGGTCTTGCAACCAGGCGCGTAACAGTGGTTTTGGCGGCGGGCCGGCATATTAGCAGTCAGTCCCAGTGCAGCAACCAGCTAGCAAACGCCAGATGTCCTGTTACCACGCCGTGTGTGAAAGAAAAGCATAACAGCGGTCCAACCACGTGGCAAAACACGACCACACAGACGTAAATGGATTATTAGTAGAACTTGGTGTAAACAACACTTTCACTGTCGACGGGAGCTTGAACAAGCACTGGCACCATACGTGAACAAAAACGTGAAATGATCCTCGAGAAGCACTCAAACTAGCGCAAAACCGCACAGCAGAACAACGAGCCCACAAATACACACGGACGGCGCACTGCCAGCGACGGCAAATCCTACCGTGAAGTCTACTGTGGCGCCACCTCGTGACAACGCCGCGAAGCACAAGCCTGTCGACATTCGCGGGGCCACCTCTCCCCCGGAGCCGCCGCTGAGTGAGCACACTACCCAGTATTCTAGTTCACTATACCCTGGCTAAATTTGTTTGTGTTGTTTGTCCAGCTGAAATAATTTTTAGTATCGTATTTGAAAACAATGCTTATAAATTTTACAGAAACTTTTTATAGTTTTGTTTTTATGTGATTTGAATTCTGTTTTTGTATTATACATGATCACGTGACTCCTTTGTTTCGCAGTTTTGTCCCCCGTTGCATCGTGCAAGCGTCGTCGCTGATGCCTGGATCTGCGATCTTGCTGTTGCGCTAATTGCTGTAAACGTTGCAGTAATTGCACTGTTTTTTTACCGCATTGTCCAGCCGCAGCTCCGTTGAGCTTTCTTTGTGGCCGTTGCCATATTCTGTGTTGCGCTGGGCGCGCAGTTTCTCCTTGTTTGCTCCGTTGCGCGTTCTTTGTTTGCCAGTGTGAATTGTGTTTGTGTCTGTCGCCGAGGTGCCCTTCTAGGAATGGAGGGACCAAGCGCACCACCCGCAGAATCACCTGTACGAGATAAGTATCAGTGTCCTGTGTGCCAAGCTGAGTTTTGGAGCAATCTCGAAGGAGGCATGTGCGAAAGCAGCATCCCGAAGCTGCAAGCTCTCTTAGTGGTAGTGCGAAAGCCTCCTACAGTTGTGATCAGTGTACTAATGTGTTCGCCCGCCGTGGACAATTGTTGCAGCACCACGAGCAGAATCACGGGTTCGTGTCGAGGCTCAGTACGCATCAGTTCTCTTCCTATTCAGGTGAGGAAGATGCACGTGTTCTTGGCGCCATTTTTTTGTGTCTGTGCATGCACGAAAAAAGTGTGAGCTTGTGTACAAACGCAAGTAGGCTTGCGTTAGAGCGCTCGCGTAGCGTTTACTGCATGCACGAAAGAATTGTAAGCTTGTGTACAAACGCGAGTAGGCTTGCGTTAGAGCGCTCGCATAGCGTTTACTGCATGCACGAAAGAATTGTAAGCTTGTGTACAAACGCGAGTAGGCTTGTGTTAGAGCGCTCGCGTAATGTTCTGCGGAGGAAAAGGGAGCGAAATTTTAAAGCAGGCAGTGGTTTCACAGCAGCAGATTAAATCGCTTCCACGTACCTACATAAACGACAGAGGTATGACGGTCGAGTCACCAACATAGCAGATTTGAAGCTTCACTTTTCCTCCCGCAGCATAGCGTTCTTGACAAGTCGGCCCACGTCCGTACATACCAGTGCATTGCAAATTATATCGCTGGGTAAAGTAAGGAACAAGCACAACAAATGCAGGACTTCCTGGTTTATTGAGACGACGCTGTTTGCATGCACAATTATTGAGTCTGCCACCAGAACAGCAGCAGAAGCTCAGGGTGTATTAGAAAAAAAATAAGCTGACAAATGCAAATGAAGGGAAAACATTATGCACCTCAATGCTTGTGCTTATCTGCTGTGTATTGCTCTCTCCTCTGTAATTTTTAATGCACAACTTGGAGTAACAGTGCACCTCTTCTTTCCGGTTTGGCAAACATGCATTATTTTCGAGGGTGAGAACTCGGACACAATGAAGCTACAAGCTTGCGCATATGTCCCTCTTGCTAGGAAATATTTCCCGCAACTGGCGAAATGATGGTCTTTTCTTTTTGTGAACAGCTGACGAAAACGTATTGTCCACTAAAAAGTCATCAGTGCTCACTCTACTCTTAATGAAAGAGTATGGCTACAATAAGGTGTTAATCTGGGCTAGTCGGTACATGGTACTAAATGAAGGCACAGCGCACGAAAGGCGGGACTGAGAAAGAGACGAACACAGCGCTGACTTACGACTGAAAGGCTTTATTGCTCGCACGCAATAAATAGGCGAAAAGGAGCACAATCAACAGAAGAACCGCATCAGTGATGATTGTCAAAGAACACTACAAAAAAACGCACACAACAAAAGAGCACACAATCACAACCTACACAAGCGAACTTAACTGTTAAGATAGTCAATTTCTTTTTGTGTTAGCGCGACGGAAGGTTTGCTGACACAGTTGTCAAGTCCCCGGTGAATTAAAAGAGCTTCCACGATTTCCCGCGTACGTTGGTCCTTATGTTTATACAGTATTTTTGTACGGCCGAAAAAAGGAGTGCATTTACCGGATAGCCAATGTATAACCAAATTGCTTTTGGGGGGTGGTTTTAGGGAGCGTTTATGCTCATTTAGGCGATCATTAAGGCAGCGCCCTGTTTGGCCAATATAAAATCGCCCACAGGATAGCTCTATCTTATAGACATTTTTACGGCACTGCACATAGGGTGATTCGTGATTTTTTCCGCATTCGGCAGGGAGAGGTCCTTCACGGTTTACGGTTTTACACAAGCGCTGCAGTTTGTTCGGGGCAGAAAAGATCACTCTGACACCGGCTTTTCCTGCAATTCTTTTCAGGTTATGGATACCTTGTGCGCATAAAGTATCACCGCATAGTTTCGGTTTTCTGCTGCAAGCGAACTCGTTTTTGTTCTGAATTCGGCAAGGATTTTCTCCGCTACAGCACGCAGGATGTGGTCTGGAAAGCCGGCCTTTTTCAGCCTCATGATCTGGCTTCTGAAGCTAGATTGCATTTGATGGGAACATGACCTGGAAATGGAATTTTTGAGGGCGGCTGTCGCGACGCCTCGTTTTACTATTTTTGAATGAGAGAATGAGTAAGATAGAAGCCCTTTTTGTGCTTCTATCTTACTCATCCACAAGTTGTTATGAATGTGCAAGCAGAGTCTCAGGTGCAGGCATCCCTGGTGAAAAACGGGGTTTCATATCTGTTCGGCACCCGCCACGGTGGCTCTGTGGTTAGGGCGCTCAACTCCTGATCCGGAGTTCCCGGGTTCGAACCCGACTGCGGCGGCTGCGTTTTCACGTAGGGAAAACTTTAAGGCGCCCGTGTGCTGTCTGTGCACGTTAAAGATCCCCAGGTGGTCGAAATTATTCCGGAGATCTCCACTGCAGCACCTCTTTCTTCTTTCACTCTCTCATTTATCCTTTCCCTTACGGATGCGTTTCAGATGTCCAACGATATACCAGACAGATAGTGCGCCATTTCCTTTCCCAAAAATCAATTATTATTATTATATCTGTTCGAGCGGTTTTTCATATGATGCGGTAGGTTACGAGTGTTTACTACGAGTGTGTGTGAGATACTAGAGGCACAAATTAAGAGATTAGTGATTAAATTAGTAGCAAAATGCGTGTATGCAAACAAGGTTTCGCAAGGTGAGGTGCAGACAGTGGCCATTAATGCTGGTACATCATACCCTTAAACGGTAACTGAAAGGGGGTAAAAATAGGTGATGGTAATGATGTATACTGAATCACGTATCATCCTTCCGTGAAAATTTTTCATCTAGGCTCTGTAGCTCTACAGATATCTGCAGTTAAAAATGACCTCTGCGTTTTCCCTCTCAAATCATACGCAGAGTGAAGTTAAGAAATAATCACATTATAGACATCTGCTGCACTCCACCCACAAAGCATTCATTGGTTATTTTTTTAAGAGTGTTAGCTCTTACTACTTCCAATTGCTTGTTTCGTGTCTGCTCTTAGATTTCAAGATGCGGGGCTAAATCGCGTGATCATAGCTGTAACACCTCAATTCAGCAAAATGTGACACCCCACTACGTGACCGCGCGCGCGTGCAGTTGCTGAGCCGTCACAGCGGCTGGATTACATCCTATACTGGCGTTCTGCTATATGTGTACAGTCTGAGCGGGCGCCATAACTGGTGCCACTTGGGATCACCATTGGTGAAAAATCGTGACCCGCCTGTTTGGCACAGAGGGTTCGGAGTGTGGTAAACAGAATGGCATGATTCGGCACACAAAGTTGTTAGTTGAGTTTAAACCCGGTGTTGTGTTTTGGGATAACGTAACAGCAATCTTTATTCTCCTGGGTTACACGTTACACAGGGCCGGCGCTGGCCGTACACACACACAGCACTTGCTGGGGGGGCTCTGCGGCGGTGGCGCCGTCTCGTGCCACGCACTCATACACGCACACACAGGCGCTGGGATGGTGGCGCCATCTCTTGCCACACACTCAATGCACATACACAGCACTCCTCCTTCCTTAAGAAGGTTATCGGTAACGTAGGGGCTTGCGAACAGTTCTAGTTGAACGTCTCACAGATGGCATCGCCGCAGCCTCCCAGGTGCTTGCGGTGCTGGCTACGTCTTCCTCGGTGCTTGCAGGTGTACCCGCTGTACTTGGTGCTGGAGTGGTCAAGTGCTTTTTCACTTGGTTGTTGTGACGGCGAACTTTCCCTTGAGGGTTTGAAACCGTTACCATCGAAGTTCCGTTCGTTTCATCAACTTCGCCCAACCACCATTCAGCTCCTCTGCCGAAATTGCGAACTGCAACCTTGTCACCTTTCTTGTATTTGGGTCCCTTTTTCGTCTCTCCGCAATGCCTCTTGGATTCTGTCAGCAACTGCTCGGGTGCACTCTCATTCTCCCTTCTAGGAATGCAAAGATCCAGCTTCGCTTTCATTGGGTATGCCAACATCAGCTCAGATGGTGACGTTCCATTTGGGCGGGGTGCTCTACGGTACATAAGCAGCCATCTCGCTAGCCGGAGCTTGAGATCTCCACCCGTGGTTTTCTTGAGGCCGTCCTTTACAGTTCGAACTGCTCTCTCAGCCAAACCATTTGATGCTGGATGGAAAGGAGCTGTCCGTAGGTGCTTAATGCCATTTTCCGAAAGGAATGCCTGGAAAGCTTGGCCAGTAAATGGGGTTCCATTGTCTGTTACAATGCACCTTGGCAGCCCAAACCGTGCAAAAATATCCCTCAAATGCTCTACAGTGTTTTCCGCTGTTGCACTTGGCACGATGATAACTTCAAGCCACTTTGACTTGGCGTCTACAAGTACAAGGAGCATTTTACCTTCAAATGGTCCGGCATAGTCCAGGTGCACACGTTCCCAGCATGCACCCGGCTCAGGCCATGGCACTGGTTCAGACTTTGCTGGCATTGGAGAATTCTGCAGACACTGTGTACACTGTCGAGCGCACTTTTCGATTTCAGCATCCATACCAGGCCACCAAAACAAAGACCTTGCCATGCCTTTCATGACAACCACTCCCTGGTGCGTTTCATGTAGCAGTTCCAAGATATGCTTCTGGGCAGGAGTAGGCACCACGATTCGGTTACCCCAGTACAAGAGATTTCTGTACGTGTTCAGCTCATCACGTCTTTGCCAGAATGGCTGTAGGGCTTTGTCCGGGGTGCTTTGTGGCCATCCGTCCTTGACCCACCGCAGCACTTGGCTTAGGGCTTGATCACAACTCGTGTAGTGCTGGAGCTGCTTCACTGACACTGTCAGTTTTTCCATGCTTGAGACTGAATTCACCAGCTCTGGTGGTTCAGGTGGATCAGCAAAGAGCACTGCCAGTGGTAGCCTGCTCATGGCATCTGCATTTCCATTGAGACGTCCAAGTCGGTGCTCAATAGTATACGTGTAGGCACCAAGTGTGAGTGCCCAACGCTGGATACGTGAAGCAGTCATGGCTGGAATTGCTTTATCTTCACGGAAGATGCCGACCAGTGGCTTGTGATCAGTGATGAGGATAAAGCTGCGACATAGCAAGTAGTCTCTGAAGCGTGTGACACCAAATATAATGGCTAGTGCCTCCTTTTCCAGATGTGAGTAGTTCCGCTCCGCAGGTGTGAGAGTTCGAGATGCGAATGCTAGTGGGAATTCAACCCCTTTATCACGATGTGAAAGCACCGCACCTACACCATACGGCGAAGCGTCACAGGCTAGCACGAGCTCCTTAGATGGGTCATAGTGTGCCAACACTTTTGCCTCCATGATGGCTTCCTTGCTTTTGACAAAAGCTTTTCGTTCTTCATCTGTCCACCTCCAGTGACTGTTCTTGTGAAGCAGTGCATACAACGGTGCTAGTAGTGTGGACAGGTTCGGCAGAAACTTTCCGTAGTATGACAGGAGTCCAATGAAGGATCTCAGCTCACCAACGTCCTTGGGCTCGGGCGCTTCAATGATGGCTTCTGTGTTTTTCTTTGATGGTTGAAGACCAGTGGCATTGATCTCGTGGCCCAAGTAAATGAGGGATGGTTTGAAAAACTCACACTTTTCCTGTTTGAGCTTCAACCCTGACTCTTTGACTCGTTGCAGAACTTTGCGCAGATTCTGAAGGTGCTCTGCGTCAGTTCTTCCTGTCACCAAAACATCGTCTAAGTAGACTGATGTGCCTGGGATGTCACGAAGGGTTTCTTCCATTCTTCTCTGGAAGAGGGCAGGTGCTGATGAAACACCAAATGCCAGACGGTTGTAAGCAAAGAGACCTTTGTGTGTGTTGACGACCAGTAGCTTACTGGTTTCTTCATCAACAGGCACCTGATTGTAAGCTTCGCGGAAATCCAACTTGGAAAACTTGACTCCGCCTTGCAAGGATGCGAATATGTCTTCAACTTTTGGCAATGGGTACTGTGTCGTTACCACTGCTGGATTCACACCGATCTTATAGTCTCCACAAATCCTGACACTTTGGCCATCTGCTTTGAGTACTGGTACAATCGGTGAAGCCCACTCAGAATGGTCCACTGGTGTGATGATGTTTTCACGTTCTAGACGCTGAAGTTCATTTTCAACCTTGGCCCGAAGTGCGTAGGGTACCGTGCGAGGTCTGAAGTATCGTGGCTGTGCATCCGGTCGAACGTTGATATGCACCTGTGGTCCTTTCAGTGTCCCGCAGCCTGGTCTGAAGATCTCTTCAAACTCCTGCAGCATTTCTTTCACTTTCCCTTCAGTGGTGCTTTCGAGCTGTGTCGCATTTACTTGGCGTGGTAGCAGGTCAAATGCTGTAAGCCAATCCCTGCCGCACAGGTTAGGGCTCTTGCAGGCTACTACAAGCAGTGTCTGCTGACATGTAGTCTTGCCAAGACATACGTCAACCACCAGCGTTCCCTGCACCGGTATTGTTCCACGTATGCAGTTCAGCTTGATGTCTGTCCGTGAAAGCTGCGGCAAAACACCTTGGTGCTGCCGGTAAGTATCTTTTGAGATTAACGAAACGGGAGAACCTGAATCCAACTCCATTTCCAGTGGCACTCCATTGACTATGAATGTCACTGTGATTGGCTTCAGGGGTGACTGTGCACGTAAAGAATGCAGGTAGTACTCAGGTGGCTTCTCGGTCGACTGTACTGCATTCACTGCAGTTGCGCTCAACTTCTTCCCTTTCTCAGCACCAGACAAACAGTAGTTCACCAGGTGACCTACTTTGTCGCACTTGTAACACCTTGTGTTGATGTGCTTGCATTCCGGGGGCCTGTGATCACGGGATCCGCAGCGTACACACGGCCTGGACTTCTCTTGGCGTCCGGTTTTGATTTTGCCTTTAGGCTTCGGGTCTTGCCCTTTTTGGCCACCGAGCCCTTGCAGGTGCTGCTTTTTCTTGTGCTTGACATAATTCGCTGAGCCTTCTTGAACCGGGGAAGTCGGTATGTCCGCGTGGCTCTTTAGCAGCTCGTTTGCGTTGAGTTCCGCCGCCTCTGCCGTTCTAGCAATCTCCAGCGCTTTATCTAGGGTGAGGCTCTTCTCAACTAACAACCGTTGCTGCACGGCTCTGTCACGAATTCCACACACAAGTCTGTCTTTCAGCATGCGGTTCAGCGCCGTACCGAAGTTGCAGTGTTCCGCCATTTGCCGGAGCTCGGCGACGAACACCGCGACGCTTTCATTCTCGAGCTGTACTCTGGTGTGGAAGCGATAACTTTCGGCTATTTCCGATGGAGCGGGGCTGAAGTGGCTTTTGAGAATAGCCATGAGTTCAGTAAACTTCTTTTCTTTAGGCTTTACGGGCGCTAGCAAACTACGGAGCGTCGCGTACGTGCTTGTGCCGACCGTCGACAAAAATACCCACTTTTTCTTATCGTCGTCTTCGATGCCATTTGCATTGAAGAACGCATCCAGCCGTTCCGTGTATGACGACCACGGCTCTTTGTTGTCGTATTCTTCGACTCGACCAAACGTCGCCATGTTTGCGCGGGAACGAAGCGTGCTTCACTTCACTGGCTACTGGCGCAAGTTCACTTGCCTGCGTGCATCACGATGCGATGTCTTCGCTTGCGTCCGGGTCCCCGCTATCCCATCCTCGTCGCCAGTTGTTGTGTTTTGGGATAACGTAACAGCAATCTTTATTCTCCTGGGTTACACGTTACACAGGGCCGGCGCTGGCCGTACACACACACAGCACTTGCTGGGGGGGCTCTGCGGCGGTGGCGCCGTCTCGTGCCACGCACTCATACACGCACACACAGGCGCTGGGATGGTGGCGCCATCTCTTGCCACACACTCAATACACATACACAGCACCCGGTGTGTGTGGGGGATTCGTACCCATTATTTTTGGTCTTCGAAACCGTAATGGAGGCAGCCTTTAGAAGGCCGTGGTGGGTGAACCAGTGGTTGCAGAGGGATGCGAGCGGCACCAAACGAATCATCGTTGCTTGGTGTACACATTGGTATCAAAATTTGTCGAAAGCTTAGGTGAAAGCAACTTAGCTAATGCTCTTCATTTGATTTCGCATTGGTAAATCATTGTTTAATTTTTCTCTTTTCCGCCTGCTGCCCCACTGCGGTTAGAAAGCAAACGAGAGTGGGAAGGGCACACAATGCATTCTGCCAGGGCCAGGCAAGCACCTCGCCTTCTTCGCTGCGGCTCTGGTGAACTAGTGACAGCGTTCCCTGACTGCCGTGCTGTGCAAAAGCTGGGATTTTTAATGATGCGTTGTAAACAGTCAGCTTCTTTTTGAGGACTTGAGTGTACCATGCACACCCAGGTGGTATATCCGCTACATTATTGCACGCATTTCATAGCCACCTTGTTAAACACTGTCGGGGACCCTTTAAAGGTAGACGTGAAGCGTCCCCCTTTTTTTAAGTGGGGCTTATTGTCCCAAGGCAACTCTAGCAATGAGTGACGACACAATGGAATACTGATAATTTCTGCTGTCATGGTATCTCGCCTTTCACATCTACTAAAATGTGGCCACTATGGCTGGCATCGAGTCAGCCTTGCCCAGTTCCCTAAGCACTGAACCATCACGGCAGGGCTGGACATGCTTTTCAGCCAAACACCATTATTTAAAGAAAAGCATTTCCAGCGGCATATCCAAGTGTCATATCCACTACCTATAGATTAAGAGAAATTTTGCCCGCACGTCAGTGTGTAACGGAATTTTTTTTCAAGCACTATGCATTCAGTGCAATAGTACCTGTAGTTGATGGAAGGATTTCTGGTGTACTTAACAGTTATATGGTGGTTGCCTTTAGTATATCGTGCTGTATGCCTGTGTTTTCAGATTTTGATTTCTCATAGCTTGCATTAGGTTGCTAGACTTTTGAAACGTATGACAGCCATAACTCATACAACTGTACTGCACTGCTTTTAAAGGACAAGGTAGGTTATAGTTAGTAACATCAGTTAGTCAAGCAGGTGCTGGGGTAGGTGGGCCTTAAGCACTTTGAGTGAGCCTTGAGCGATCACTTCTAGCCCATGTTCTGATGGCTGCCTTACATCTTGAACTTCAGCTAAAGGGTCAGCAAATCAAGTTTGCTCAGTGTATGTCTTCATTAAATATGTGCATTTATTTTTGTTTCAGGGTCAGGGATTCCATGTGCCTACCTGCTCTCAAAAAGTACTACGGAGGAAACTATGGTTGCTTTCTTTCAGGCAATCAAAGACAGACTTTGTGAGGCACTTTGCTCTGAGCTCTTCATGTCAGATGTTGCGCCAGCATATTACAATGCTTGAGGGAAGAGAGTCAACCAACCACGGCCGCCGACCAAAGTGACCTTCACACCGCTGCAGCATAAAGAGGCACTGGCAGAGTGGTGTGTGAAAGTGCGTGAGGTTTCCGGGTGAGGTGACTGGGGCAAAAGAGAGCGTCCACGAGAGTCAACTTTTTTAGCTGGCAAGATTGACCGCAACCACGACCACCAACCATATTCACCTGCACTCCACTGTAACAGGAAGGCCAAGGAGTGGCAAAGTTGTGTGAAAGTGTGCCACTGCCAAGCACTCCTGGGACTATTAAGATGGTGACGACACCACATCTCCCTTGACAACTTGTTTTCTGTTCCGAAAGGGCCACTGCCTTTGAGAACCGCTGTGTTGTGTGCATGGACTGCCGCTGCGCCGCGATCATTGTATGTGTTTTTAAATTCGTATTCAGTGCGAACGTTTCGGTTCATTCTAATTATTATCTGACATCCTTAATCCTAACCACTAGTGTATGTATTCAATTTGCATCTAGTTCAGCGGCAGACTAAATGTATACAGTGCTCGCTGTCATCCGTAATTGTAATCACTTGTACGTATGCAGATTACACACATACAAGTGATTACAATTACGGACGATAGAGAGCACTATATACATGTGTTTACAGTATCTATCGCATGGCAGTCTTTGATTAATGTAGTATGGTTTTTGATTTGCCTGCGTGTGTGTCATCATAAAAATATACGTGTTGTTTTTACCTGAATTTGTGGCTGTGTCCCATTCACAACGCGTCAAACTCCACCCCCTTCCGGCCTGGTTTGGCAAGGTGCTTCGCATTTCTGCTGAGCTGCGAGAGCACATATGCATGGTAGGAACACAGGTCAGCATATTCACAAATGCCTTCATTCTGCCTCACACTCAGGCTTGCAAGTGGAAGGTTTGCTGTGCACTTTTGTGACGCCTATACGTGTTTAGTTGAAGGCAAGGATGAGTCACTACCGAGAGTACTTGAATTGGAGTGCAGTTTGATTGGTAGAAGCTCAGCTGGCCACCTGTTGTGCAACCAATTACAGGCTTTCTTTGGCTTACAACATTCAGGATGTCTTTTTCACCATCTTCCCCGCATGATAAAGGTGCATTAGCGGTTTCAGAACAAAACTTACACACTTCGATAGTTATCAGAAACGTAACCTTCACGCATGGTTGTCAGCCTCAGTGATTCGCGACTCCTTTTTGCTTATTTCGTCATGACACTTGTACTTGCAAGACTGGCCTCTAAAGAGGGTGTAGGCTGTGTAGCTCTACAGGTATCTGCAATTAAAAACGACCTCTGTGTTTTCCCTCTCAAATCACACAATAAGCCAGTTTAAAAAAAAATGGGACAGAACAGCGCCCTGTACAAATGCCTCGCACAACTTCGGGCTCCAACAGAGCTGGTCTGAAAGATTGTAGTCAAGCAAACCGATGATGAAGCAATCTCGGAACAAGCCTATCTTCAGTAGCAGATGGTGCGTACTCTTAGTGCTTAACCACTGTATGGACAGCACTGCAAAAAGAGAAAAAAAAAACAAACGGTCTCGCCCAGCTGCTCCATCCGGCAGTGGAAACAGGCAGATTCATATAGCTTGAGTGGATGTACGAAGTGGTCGGTGAATGCCTTCTCGACAACTGATGTGGCCATAAAGTCTACTTCAGCCTGCAATGTCAATGCAAGAACTGTTCTTGCGTGCAGCCCCATGCAGTGGAGCATGGACTTCGAAACCTTTACTGCAGGATATTCGTCGTGTCGACCTTTAACATCCAAGGCATACGCACCTTTATTGAGAGCACTCTTGTAGAGCCCTTTAAAAACAATAAATGTATATTAGCTTCGTGAGGCATTCATGTCACGAAGTGCTTTACATATGAATACAATAAGCTTTATAGGCCAAGTGTTGCACCAAGCAGAAATGTTATTAATGTCACACTTAAGAAAAATAGTATCGGATGGGGTGCACAGGTCTCAGGCTGTTTGCCAATGATTGCGACATACTAATAGATGATGTTATGACATCATGATGATAATGTAGATTATGAAGAGAGGTCCTAATACAGGCCGTTGAGGAACACCTGATGTTATGATGACAGATTAGTTATTGTTATTAGCTGTAGTGCATGCGATCACACAAAAACAAGCCTTTTTAATAGGTCACTCTATACATTTAGCATTTAGTTTACTAATTCTTAAAGGGACATTGAGGAGAAATCGAAGGTGGCTTGCATAGACAGAATACCAGGGTCTGTATTCAGAGTTTGTGTCACAATTAAAAGCGTCATATTCTGCCGCAGCGGCCACACCTGATTAATTGCAATGCCTGCAAGATGTACACACTCCCTGGCCTGGGAAGCCCGCCATCAAAGACTAACCTTCGTCAGCGTCGTCGCAAGGAAGGTGAGGACAACCCTTCCCATCAAGCAGCACTGCCTTGAGTGGCTGAAAGAATCCCAAAAATCAGAATATGTGTGCTTGTATCTCCGAGAACTCTGCACAAAAGAAAGGCCTTCTCGACGAGATTTACCCCTTGAAGTGAGATCTTTCTACCAGCGTCGTCAACAGCTCACAGTAGAGGACGATCTGCTACTCTACGCAGCCTGTGTTGTTGTCCCACTCACGTGCAGGAAAGAAATTTTGGGCCTTTTGCACGGTCATTTTGGTCACTTTACTGACATGCAAGTTCCAATTACGCTTCACATGCCAAGTACAGAGCACGCGTTTCAAAGGTGGAATGTGTGAGTACACACAAGTCAAGCAACACTTCACAGCCTATTACAGAAGTTTTCGCTTTCATAAGCACATACGGCAACGATCCGAGAGCATAGACGCATTCTACTTTGCCCTGCGTTCGATGGTAAGGAAGCTGTAACTTTGGTTCTTCAACTGTCGAGGACAGGCTGGAAATTGACGGCTTTGTTGTTGGCCTGCTCGACGCCAAGTTTTCAGAACAGCTGTGTCGCATGCCAGATCTGACTCTTGACAAAGCATTTTTGCATGCTTGCTTGCACAAGGACGCACAGAAGGAAAGAAAGGAAAGGGCACAAGATGGGTCTCTGACTGTGCACGCAGGCACGTGCATCACAAATCCATTCCAACAGAGACACGTCAAAAAACATAGAAGAAGCTTTGCAACTTTTGTGGACCCGAAACTCATGTGCATGCCTTCTGCCCTGTGCACAATGCTGTATGTAGGTTTTGCAAAAAGAAAGGACCTTATGAGAGCGTCTCTGCAAACCTGTCCGTCTCGCCAAGCAACGCTTATCTCCAAGACACTTGCACGCAATGTCTGTCCCACCAAGGCGGAAAAGACTTGACACGAAGTTTGTGCGCATGAAGGTCAACAGACTTCCTCCCAAATTTAAAGTGGACCAAGGTGCAGAAGTGACTGCAGTTCCCGACACCTTTCCAGGCTTTCCGTCGCTGCTGGGTCCATAATCCTCATCCGACGTCGTCTTTACCCTTGCACATCCTTTAAGGCTTTAGGCATATCACCAGCAGCCAGATTCCCACAGTCAAAAGCTGAGGTGGACAGGATGGCGTGGACCGTCAAGGACCTGGTGCACAAGGCGGACAATGTTTTCCTCGCACTGCTTGTTTACCAGAAAATTCCTGGCGTCAGTGAACTAAGCACAGCACAACTTCTCATATGCAGACGCGCACCAGAGTTCCTAAAACATCAAGCAGCTTGAACCAGGCTGGCCCTTGTCTAAGTCTTTTAATCTGAGCGATCAAGATAATAGGAAAAGGAATTCACCTCAGGTACAGTGCCCACTTCAGACTAGTGGGCAAGTTCGGGTGCATGGCACATAACCCTGCGATGGTTCTGGGACCAGTTCAACATCCCCCAGCCGTATGTAGTGGAGGACCTGAATAACGTTCTTCAATGCTACAGGTTATTCCTCATCCCACTGTTCAATGTCCGAGGGTCCTGCCAAACGTGTTACTGGAATGAACCCGAGAGGAAGCCATCAAGGAGTGAGACTAATACAGCAGGGACGCAGGTAGTTCTTTGCCCAACTTCACGGCTTCACCCCTGTCACAACCTTCAAGTTCACCCTTTTGAGTGTCAAGATTTGGACAACTGATTTGGAGGCCTATAAGACTGAACTTGTGCTTGTGTAGTGCTGAGCATAGAGCGCATTTTTGTTCCTTTCTTAAACAAGGGGGGATGTAGTGTGTGTTGCACTAGGTGGCCTCACTGCTTTCTCGGCTACATATGCCATGTGCAATAAAGCTTTGGGCCTTTTCCCCGCTAACCAGCATGGTGTGTGGTTCATGCTTGTGGAAGCACATCTCTTACAATCACAGAAGATGCAGAAGAGCGAAAGCACAAGTGCTCCAGTCACACAGGGGGCAGGCAAAGCAATGAAGCTGCGTCACTGCATCCAAAAATTCGTCCGGACACTCGTTTAACCACTGGAGAGGAACTGGATGTCTGCTTCATCCTTCAGATAGCAAAAAATGCAGTCAAGCCTTGTTAGAACGAAACGATTTATGATGAAATGAGGATTTAATATAGCAATGGCTTTGAACCCTCTTTGAACCAGCCATAGGAATCCATGTATCTGGCGCCAATTTTTTTACTAAGTGAACTTTTCCTACCATTGCACACTGTAGTCTGCTGCGGTTGCCTAGCAGTTATGGTGCTCGACTGCCGACTCGAAAGGCGTGGGTTCGACCCCGGTCGCAACGGTCGAATTTCGATGGAGGCAAAATTCTAGAGGTTCGTGTGCTGTGCGATGTCAGTGCACGTTAATGAAGCCCAGGCGGCAGAAATTTCCGGAGACCTTCACGACGGCAGCCCTCATAGCCTTAGTCGCTTTGGGACAAACCCACAGCAAACCAAACCATTGCACATTGTGTTGAAAAGCACTTGTAATGCATACGGAACCTGGTATAGTGGCAACGACATTTGTGAAAGCGTATTGCAAAGTTCTGCGCATGCTATGGCTGCATGAAAAGATTCACCTTGTGCTAACACACAGCATTACACGGTTGTGAGGCACTGCTATTTTAGATAAAGATGTGGCCGCACTACACATTTAAAAGCCAGTTTGTCATTCACAGGGACACAGCTTAGAGGTTTCACAGATTCTTCATATTATTACCAACTATTTTTTCCTTTCATATAGTTCTGGCTCAGCAATGCCTGGCATAATGAAGTAGGCCAACAGTTTAATGGATGTGAATAATGCTTGCCACGATGGGTTTGTCACGAATGTACACATTGGATATAAGTGATGCCAACGAGGAAAGCTTTCAATTAATTTAAGCCACACCAATGGCAAATTCAATGAAGTCTAAATGGAAAAATGCCTCGGTGCTGGGCAATGTCAGTGAACACGCACTTGATGCTGCAGACTCCACAGAGCAGATGCAGCTCAGAAACACATCAGGAACAGGTCTCACTGCCACCAAGTTACTCATCAAAACCTTGCAATCCCTGCACTGCCCATTGCTGTAAGTACTGCAGGCTGTAGTGCAGGTCCTATGGCCTGCAGTACTCATAGCATCCCCCATGCCGGTGGCCCTTGGATCCGCACTGGTGGACGATATACCTGGCAGGTGCACCTGAGAACGGTGCCAGGATGCCCGCTCCATAGAATTTTGCGAGGCCCCTGACGAAGACCTCCGCCAGCTCCTCGATACCTTCGCCAGCTGATAGCCATCAGCAGCGAAAAGGTGCCTCTTGGGTGCCTTCACTGCATCCAGGAAGCGATGCTGAAAACAAAATGAGATATGTTGATAAATAAGGCAGCTTGAGCAAGCATGACATCCTAACAGCATAGAGCTACAATAAGTATTTCGGCTTTCTGGCACAGCTTTCCAGTAAACAATGCATAAAGAATGTAGAAAGAATGCATCCACACAAATGCAGTGCTCAATGAAAACAAATTACAATGCCGTAATTAATCTATGGCAGGTAACCAGGCACACACACAAGGATAAGAACAGACCTGGATGTCCTCCTGCGCTAGGAGTGCTTTCTGGCAAGACACTGACATATATTGATACCTTTATCGCCTTCTACTGCAGTCTTCTCAGCTTCTATAGTTTCCTACTTATGTTTTTGAGAATGAGTCTGAGCCAAGGCATGAACCCACTGGAGCTACAATGTGCAACCAAGTCCTACATGGCCAGTTTTCATCCTGCTAGCATGCCACGCGAGTCTTTCAATATGACGCTGCCCAGCCTGTCTAATACACTACTTGCTGCAAGAGAAAGGTTTACAACACACCGCACCTTCTACGCAATAAGGGACCTTAAGGCAGGACCCGGCTTTTAAATCAGAAAAAATCGGGTAACCTCCACAACGTGGGCAAGGCTCTGGAGGTTCCCACAACTCAGATAAAGGCCTCCGCCATCTTCTCAGGACTGCGAAAGTGGCTGAGGTTTCAGTGTATGTAGCGAAGCATAGGGCCAACATTTAGAGTTTATTAAGCATGTTTGCTTCCCTTAAAAAGCTAAAAACATCTTGCATATCGACCAGTGTATCTGCACATAAAATCACGACTGGAGGAAAAGGAATGTGTTCTTTATAAAATGGGGTAAAATATTTTTTCCCAGTCATTAAAATTTTGTGCATGAAAATAAAATTTGGTTTGCTGTAAGCTCATCTCCGCATTTTCTGCAAACAGGTTTGTCTTCGCTTGGCAGTAGGAAGTTATGTGTGAGATGTGCATGTCCTATACGAAGACGGCAGATAGCCACTTCCTCAAAACCTTTCAGGCAGGTGCAAGACTTCCATTCATCTAAAACTGGCATAGCAAAGTGAAGTTTATTTGCTTCATTTTTCATTAAAGGGGATATGTGCGATTTTATTTCCCTGCCACGAGCTTGAGCAGCGCAGACATCTGCTCTCTCGTTGCCTTTAATAACGACATGGCTCGGCACCCAGCACAGTTTTGTTTTGTCCTTGAGCTGTGGCTATTTTATGTTGTGTATGATGTCGCTAAGAAGCGGAGAGATTACATTTTTAAATTAAAGAGCCGAAAGTACACTCAGAGTGTGTGTGTAAATAATACTGTCTGTGAGGTTATTGTTTATTTTTTCTACAGCTACACAGACGGCTTAACAATCGGCAGTGAAAATCAATGCATAATGTGGAATTCTTACTATTTCTTTCCCCATTTCCTTTCACCACTGCGCTTCCAACATAAACAAGTTTTCCAGCCATCCGTATAAAAGTCCGTGAACCACTATTTTTCTTTCAGTACAAGAAATTCTTCTATAATCTGTTGTAGAGTGTGCTTCTTACAGAAGTTAGCGTGAAATCGCAGATTGCTGGAAAATTGTACCATGCAGGAAGTGCGTCTCGTCTTTGAGCAATGCCGGGTAGCGAGTCTAATATGCCGAGATTTTTGTATATCTCTTCAAAACATAAGAGCAGTGACCTGCTAGCTTGCAGTGTTGAACAGTGTAGCATTCAAGCGATGCCTTCGTCGGTTCGAAGAGGCTGAGAGCTGAGTGTATCTCCACGACATGCAGCCCGATCACGTTTTCACGCCTGAAGTGATCAAATTGTGGTTTTAAAATCTTCTTTGTACCTTTAGCCTTATGCTAGTGTCACCTTCCCACTCCTTTACAACCATATCAGCCAAAACACTGGCTATCTGAGCCAAACCCCCAGAAGCAGCAGCCGTTGGGACGAGGCAGGAGCTCAGCGGTCGGGAGACATGCAATGGCAGCGTGACCACGTGATCAAAGATGGCAGCCTCCATGACATGGCACTGTAAATAGTGTATAGGCAACAAATTTCAAAATGATAAGCAATGTGGTTGAAATGTCACTTTGCTGCTTGCTTAAGAGACTTTTGTTACCTTCGGTCCGAGTTATAGTCTGCTCTGGACCACAGCGGCGGCCTAGTGGCTGAGCATCCACCTCGCATGCGGGAGGTACGGGGTTCGATCCCCAGTGTTGCGGGGTACCCACCGGTGATACAATGGGTACAAGCTTTCCCCTGCTTGGTGCTCGGCTTATTCAGGGTGAAATGCTTGGGAAATGGGTCTTTGACTCCACCTTGAGCAAACGAAAATATCTTGTGCCATGGCGCTCTTTGGCCGCAGATGCCCTTGCACCATAAACATTCACTCTCATCATGATCACTCTGCTCTGTCTGCCAGTGCATCAGTCATTGCCACCTTGACTTTGCGAAGGGAAAAAAAACTACGTCACTAGCACATGCAACCCCGCATATTTTGTAACTCGCTCTTTGCTGCTTTCATTAACAATGTGTATAATTTCCGAGCAGCACACACCATGGTGTTTGATGTCTTTTCTCATCTGTTTGCACGAGTTGTCACATTCAGTGCCATAGACTTTGCTCTTGGTATGAATGACAGGTATGATTCTGGTGGTCTAGAAGGTCACTCACTCACTTCTGTTCATTCCTTTGATCATGGTCTTTCTCCTTAAAAAAAAGATGTTGCATTTCTTGCAAGTGTGCGCTGATGTTAGAACTTACAAAACCGTGGCCAATGCACACGCAAAGCGTTTTTTTTTCTGAGCCACCCGCGGCGGTGGCTCAGTGGTTAGGGCGCTCGGCTACTGATCCGGAGTTCCCGGGTTCGAACTCGACCGCGGCTGCTGCGTTTTTATGGAGGCAAAACGCTAAGGCGCTGGAAGATCCCCAGGTGGTCGAAATTATTCCGGAGCCCTCCACTACAGCCCCTCTTTCTTCCTTGCCTCTTTCACTCCCTCCTTTATCCCTTCCCTTATATGAGACAGATACTGCGCCATTTCCTTTCCCCAAAAACCAATTATTATTATTATTCTGAAATTAGCTTTGGATCGGGACACACAGACACACAACAGCTTGCGTTTTGCCATGCTATGATACTTAGCTAGAATCTGAGCTGCCAAGAGGTGGCCAAGGTAGCTGGAGTGTGTGCAGTACATTACAAACAGTGGCATGTTACTCGCTCCTCAACCCGGTATGGAAAGCTTACACGTCAATACTATGTACCTGCCTCATTCGATAGTTTGCCACCTAGTGTATTTCGCATGAATACTAAATAGACACTGAAAAAAATTTTGCAGCCTGTCTCTGCGTTGCTTCCTGCCCTTTATTTCATCTGATGTCATTTTCTTAATTTCAAATTACGGTCATCCCTCTTGATGGCGTAACAGTTGTGTGTATATTCGTCTCTCTGTGTTGCTGAGTTTTTTTTCAAAATTCATTAAGTCTTTATTTTCCTTTGCTTTACATTTCTCACTTTCTGCCAGGCACTGCCACTCATGCCGTTTGAGGCTTTAGTAGGCATGATTTGTGCTGTATGAAAACTGACATGAAAGTGGCGCCCACCCGAAATCAGCTCACAAGACTAGCCAATCACGGCAGCATTTGCGAAGGAAGCTTTTTTTAGCATGGTTTCAGCAAAGAAGCTGCTAATGCTCGCTTCATCTGAGCTATAGCTCGGTGAAATAGTTAAGCGAAAACTTGGTGGGCATAATGGAGCAAGGAAGGTCATTTAGGCTATTTATTATTAACTATTATGGTTGTGGAAGACTAAACTCACTTCTTGCCAAATTTTTGCAACACTCACAGCATCCCTTAGAAATACAATATATTACCAGAAGGTTTTTCTTTAGTACTGTAGTCATACGTATGCTGCTGAGTCTTAAAAACGGGGAGTTAGTATAATTACACTTCTTCAATGCCGTGAGGCGAATGAACAAGGTGACGAGTGACAGGCGATTGTGTCGTGGGGCACACCACCAAAGAACATTAGTTCATGCTTAAGAGTTTGGCAAGTGTGTCTTCTATACTGCAACCCCTCCAGTGCAGCACGCAATAACTAGAATGCTTTCAGGAGTATGCCAGCCACCTGGAAATTGGACTTGGAAGGATAGCTGCATTGCAGTATCTGTGGGTACACACCTCAATTCGCGGACGCTCTCTGAAAAACAAAGGTCGATTGACGCAGGAAAGTTCAGGCTCTGAGAAGACCAAGGGGACTGTGTCACTGTTTGCTCGCCTTCACTTCTATCAAAACAGTTCGCAAATTCACGGTCACATGCAGGAGTTAACTTTTTCTACGCGACAGTTTGTTTCCCCACGCACAAATATTGTTGCAAGGTACCACACCACTATATTTGTCGCATAATGTACAGTCGTCAGCACACCTATTTAAAGCGCTACAACGCCACCAAGTACCACAAAGAAAGTGAAAGTTTTGAACCTGTACTCGGTTGTCAATATTATGCTGGTGCTAGACCGAAGGCGCACTGGCACACTGTGCGTCCTGTCGACTGCACTGTACCAGTTATAGAACAGCTGAGCCAATATTTCACTTTTATGGTTCTTCGGCAAACCGCTCCAGCGCCCGCCAGGCTTGCTGCGAGGAAACTGCCTGCTGACTGCACTTGCCTCGCACACGGTTAAGACAAGCATGAATCGGTACTCACGTCTGGGTTCAAGATGCCCACACACGGCGTCCGCTTCAGCGCAGCCGTCAACTTGCGGTTAAGCAAGCGAAGACTTGCCTCGGCGTCCGTCGAGGCAAAACACCGCGGCAACACCTTTGCCACAAGCACGACAGGTGCCACGTCGCTCAGCAGAAGCAGGACAAGGGCCTGTGATACGAAAAGATGTATGAGAATTTCATACTGAAATCGACAGCAATTGGAAGTGCTCAGCAATTACGTACTACCTTGACCAGCTGCACCTCACAGAGCAACATCTGGCTTCCTGCCTACGTCGAGAAGGTACAATTCAAGAGGCTGAAAGATATCGACTTCACTTCGTCCAGGGTGAAAAAGCGAAAGCTGGATGATGCAATCTGTAACAGCACTTCAACTGAGACCAAAGCAAAGAAACGAATGGATATCCCACCACCAACAGAAGAAGAACTTGGAGAACTTTACAGTGCTTTCGAAAACACGGACGTTGTACCTGCGCTATTTTCTGTGCTGCCAGAATATTGCGAACGTTTTCAGGAGCCCGTACGGACACAACCTGCTCATTTAAGAAAGTTATACTCTCAGGAGAACTTGGCTAATGATTTTGATGTGCTTTTGGAGAAGGCCAAGAACTTTCTGTCCACATTTTCAGTCGGAGAGGACACAGTTAAATCAGTTGAGGCTGCAGCAAGACACCAGGGCAATTCACCGGACTGGTTCCTCTACAGAGCTGGCAGAGTGACAGCTTCAGTAATGAAAAGGGTGTGTCAAACAAGTGTTGACAGCCCCAGCGTGTCATTGCTGAAGTTGATATGTTACCCTGAACAAAATTCTGTAAATGTGCCTGCTGTTATGTGGGGTCGGAAACATGAGCAGGATGCTTTTGAGGCTTATAAAGCTAAAGACGCCATAAAGCACCGCGACTTCCAATGCCGAAGGTCAGGGCTGCACCTGAGCACTGCTTACCCATTTGTTGGCGCATCACCGGATGCCATAGTCTCATGCAGCTGCTGTGGGAGAGGTGTTGTAGAGTTTAAGTGCCCATTTTCGTTGAAAGATGGTGAGGAGATCACCACCAAGTGTTTCAGTAATATTAATGGAACACTTAAGCTTGACACAAGTCATGCTTACTACTACCAAATCCAGACTCAGATGAAAGTGTGCCAGGTTGAATTCTGTGACTTCGTGGTGTGGGGACCGAATGTGTTACACATTGAGAGATTAAGGTGTGATGAGCAGTTTTGCACTGACATATTTGCTCGTGCAAGGCAGTTTTTTCAGAAAGCAATTTTACCTGAACTGTTCAACCGCTTTTACACAAGGCAACAAAACAGTCTAGAGGACAAGCCGTCCGACGGTGCAGAATACTGTTTCTGCCGTGGACCGGATACTGGCAAAATGGTTGCTTGTGACAGTGCGTCATGCCAGTACAAGTGGTTCCACTTCTCCTGTGTTGGACTGAAACGCAAGCCGAGAGCAAAAAAAAAATGATTTTGTCCTGAGTGCAAAGAAACCAAGACTGATTAGTCTTTTTTTTTCTCACTCTTTATTCTTAAGTGCTGTTCAGGCTTCCAGTTTTTGTTGCCAATACAAAGAAAATATCCCCCGCAGGGGGGCGCCTGCAGCTTGCAGGCGTCGCGACGGTGAGTGGCGACACCGCGGGTTCCCGAGCATCCGCAGGGACATCCCCGCAAGGGGTGATGGTGAACTGTGCATCACCACGGACCCGAGCACCCTCGCTTCGCCGTGCGTGGCATCGCCGTGTCCGGGGAAAAGGGGATCCTGGTGGTTGAGCCGATGCCGAGCGTTTGGACCCTTAAGGCCCCTTGGCGGAGGCAACACACCACTTTGGCCCCAGCTTCCTGCAGACGGCACCTCCGGCCTGACCCGACCGGGGGGAATCGGCAGTCGCCTTTTCCTATCCTCCCCCCCATCTTTTACTTTCCTATCTTCTTTCTCACAACTCTCCTATATCCTACTCACTTCTTGGTTTCTCCTTTTTCCTGGCGGCGAGGGTTAACCTTGTGTGACGAACTACCCTGAGTTGCGTCATATTCGGTTATAGTTGCGGTGTACAGCTGACGCGGGCAGGCCTTGCTTGCAACCGTCTGTCCCGTCCCCATGTTGGGCTCCGTGGTGGGTGGCTGCCACCGCAGCCGAAAAACAACTTTTTTTTATGGATCCCTTTCCTTCAACAAATGATCGCCCTCATAAACGAGGGCGGACCGATGCCACTACGCAGTTCCTGCAAAAAACAAAAGAAGTTTTCCCTAGGTACCATGTCGTACATAGTGAAAATCTAGATCAACCTGCTAGGAAAATGTCCCCATTCATTGTTTCTAAATCTCTTACCGACGCCCTGGGCCTTGGCTACAAGGTGACGAAGCTAGCCAGTGCCGACCTACTCCTCCAAATCCGAGACAAAGTGCAATTTTCCAAACTCCCATCCATAGTGTCCTTTGGAGACATTCCTGTATCCATTACTGCACATCGATCACTAAACACAGTGAAAGGAGTAATATCTGAACACGATTTCCTGAACCTTTCTGAAGAAGAGATGTTGGAGGGTCTGAAAGACCAGAGCGTCACCGAAGTACATCGTATTAAAATCCGAAAAGATGACAAGGAAATAGCAACAAAACACATAGTCCTGACCTTTGCCTCCAGCCAACTTCCCGAAACCATAGAAGTAGGATATCTCAAAATAAATGTAAGACCGTACATCCCAAACCCCAGACGCTGCTTCAAATGTCAAAGATTTGGCCATGGCTCACAGAGCTGTCGTGGCCGCCAAACATGCGCCAAATGTTCGTCAAAAAATCATGAATCTGTGGACTGCAGTGCTTCACCACTGTGCGCGAACTGCGAAGGGGATCACCCCGCGTACTCGAGGTCATGTCCTACCTGGAAGAGAGAGAAGGAAATAATAACAATAAAGACAAAGGAAAACATAACATACCAAGAAGCTCGGAAAAGACTCCCATCAGCTTTCCAGTTCACGGCAAAAACAAATTTCGCCGATGTGGTGCGCAGGGGCGGCACACCACACCAGGCTTCGGCCACTGCCCAGGAAATGCCTGAGGCAGGGCCACCCCCGCCCCCGGCAGATGCAGCGAAGGCTGCCCTGCCACCTCTGAGCAAGGGCCCGCCGGCCCCTCAGTCGGCCGCCCGAAAGGCTTCCCCCAGTCGGGAGAAGCCCACAAACCGTACACCTGCGGGTTCACCGCGGAAGTCCAGAGCCTCTAATGAGGCGATGGACACAACTCAGAATTCGCCTTTGCTGCAGCAGAGGCACAGCTCCCTGGAGCGAAAAAGAAAAAAGACCCCGGTATTGGCACCCCCAAAACCGGTACCCTAAGTTTTAACTACACTAGTGAAATATGGCGTTCCTTATACAGTGGAACTGCCGAGGACTAATAAATAACTACTCTGACATAAAAGAGCTTTTAAACACAATGTCCCCGGTGGCTTTGTGCTTACAGGAGACCAACTTAGGTCCAAAACAAAAAAATATTTTAAACAAGTACAATATCTTTCGGTGTGACCGAGAGCAAGCAAGCAAACTGTCTGGAGGTGTTGCCATTGTCATCCAGAATGGTGTGGCAACCCGCGAGATTAAACTTAAAACCAAATACGAAGCCGTCGCAGTCACCATTCTTCATTTTAAAACACTCACAATATGCACCATATATCTTGAACCACACCTAACAGTAACACTTCATGATTTAGAATCCCTTTTAGAACAGCTACCGGAGCCATATCTGCTAGTTGGTGATTTTAATGCCCACTCCGGTTTTTGGGGCAGTGCACACACTGATGCAAGAGGTCGTATTTTAGAAGATTTTATTCTAAGTAATAATGTTTGCCTTCTTAACACCGGCAAAGATACATACTGCTCTCCGAGCACGGGGAAAAATGAGTTGCATAGATTTGTCTTTTACTTCACCTTCTATCTTTTGTGATTTTAAATGGGATGTCATTGATAACCCATACGGCAGCGATCACCTCCCTGTATCAATAAGCCTAACATCCCCACCACTAGTCACCCCAACGAAACCACGACGGTGGAAGGTACAATTAGCCGACTGGGAACTTTTTAGAGAAAGGGCCAGCTTAGATACAATATTTTCAGATGACCTCAGCATAGACCAACTGAATGAAGCTATCACGAACTGCATTTTAACAGCTGCACGCCTAGCAATTCCTCGGTCATCTGGAGTAGTAAAGCAGAATCACAAAATTTGGTTTACACAGGAATGCAGAGATGCAAAAAAGAAACAAAACAAAGCTTGGGGAATTTTTCGTAGGTACCCAACGCACGAGAACTTAATAAGCTTTAAAAAGGCAAGAGCAAAAGCTCGATATATTCGCCGTAATGCAGAAAAAACTTCATGGCAAGGTTACGTGTCCTCAATAAACAGCTCAATTACGTCAAAACAAATGTGGGAGATGGTAAAAAAGATAAATGGCAGCTACTCCCCATTCACAGTTCCGTTTCTATCAACCCCTGGCATACAGACAAATTTAGAAGAGCAGGCAGATATTTTGGGTGAATATTTTTCTGAAGTTTCCAGTTCATCTCACTACAGAGAATCATTCCTGAAATACAAAGACTGCCGACAAGTGGCAGTTCAAATGAGCCCTATAATAACCTACTTACAATCCAAGAAATTAATAGAGTACTGTCCGCTGGTAAGCAAACTGCACCTGGCCCAGATGAAATACATTATCAAATGCTGGCTCATCTCTCTGAACCGGCTGTGGAGGCGCTTTTAAATTTTTTTAACAAAGTTTGGGTATCGGGGAAACTTCCTGAAGCCTGGAAGATGGCCGTTATTATTCCTCTATTAAAACCCGGAAAGCCCTCTACCCTTCCTAGCAGCTATAGGCCCATAGCTCTGACTAGCTGCCTAGCGAAATCTTTTGAAAGTGTATTGAACATCAGACTATCATTCGTGTTAGAAGACCGGGAGCTTCTGGATGTCCATCAATGCGGTTTTAAAAAGGCTTGCTCCACCACCGACCACCTGGTTCGTCTTGAAAACACTGTTCGTGAAGCTTTTGTACACAGACAGCATTGTCTCGCTGTCTTCTTCGATTTAGAGAAGGCGTATGACACAACGTGGAGATTTGGGATTATTCAGGACCTGGCTGAACTGGGCATCCGCGGCAGGATGTTGAACTGCCTTAAAGACTTTTTGTCTAACCGTACATTTCACGTCCGCCTAGGCTCAACCCTTTCAAAGAAGTTTATCCAAGAAAACGGAGTACCTCAAGGATGTATTTTGAGCACAACACTCTTTATTGTAAAAATGAATTCTATCAGGAAAATAATCCCGAGGTCCGTAATGTATTCTGTCTATGTAGATGATCTCCAGATAGCCTACACATCCTCGAATACATCAACATGTGAACGACAGATACAGCTAACAATAAATAAACTGGCAATATGGGCAGACCAAAATGGCTTCCGTTTTTCTCCACAGAAATCGGTGGCCATTCTTTTTTCACTCAGACGAGGCATGCAGATAGATCCCACCCTACACCTGAACGAAATAGACTTAGCCGTGAAAAAAGAACATAAATTTCTAGGTGTAACATTCGACAGAAAGCTCACCTTTATGCCTCACATAAATGCGCTGAAAAAGAAGGCTTCTCGATCCCTGAACATACTCAAAGTACTGTCGAGAAAACACTGGGGAGCCGATAGGACATGTCTGTTACAAATATACCGCTCTGTAGTACGCTCTACCCTGGATTACGGATGTGTAGTGTATGGATCAGCGAGACCATCGTACCTCAAACGGCTAGATCCGGTACATAATTTAGGTTTACGTCTCTCCACTGGTGCATATAGGACATCACCCATAAACAGTCTCCATGTAGAGACCAATGAACCATCGCTTACAGATAGAAGAGCCATACTCACATGCTCATACATTCTAAAAATCCGTTCACTGCATAAACATCTATGTTACCCTATCGCCACAAAGTGCCTTTCTAGAACACTCTTCAACAGCAAGCCGCAAGCTACTCGGCCTCTCCTCTTGCGATTTGAAGACATGTGCCGGAACCTTAGCATATTAGACGTATTGCCAAACATTGCCCGAAGGCGAGGTCCACTGCCGCCATGGCACAATTTCCCTGAAATCTGTGATTTCACTCTAACACAGTTCCCTAAGAAACAAATTCCGCAACAACATATAATACAAGAATTCCTCACACTCGAGGAAAAGTATACTACTTTCACAGCATTTTATACCGACGGTTCCAAAACAGATGCATACGTTGGAAGTGCAGTTGTACAGGGAAATTGGAATAAAATATTAAGACTTCCACAGTGCGCTTCCATCTTCACTGCGGAATGTTACGCCATTTGTGTAGCCATAGAAAAAATACTAAACGAGAACCTACCCAACAGTATTATTTACACAGACTCACTAAGTGTGCTCACAGCCCTTCATCCTAGAAATGCAATAACCCCGCTGCTTGGCGACCTCATACACAACATTACAACAGCCATAGCCCAAGGACAAAACATAAGACTCTGCTGGGTACCAAGTCATGTTGGCATAAAGGGCAATGAAAGAGCAGATTTGTGCGCTGCTCAAGCTTGTGAAAAGCAAATTAAAAACATAAATGTGCCCTATAGAGATTGCATGAACTTAATACATATTAATGCAAGGAAAAAATGGCAGTCCACCTGGAACAACGAACTAAATAACAAACTACGGTTAATAAAACCAGTCCTAGGTGAATGGAAGTCATGTGTGCACCAGAAACGTTTCAAAGAGGTCATTATCTGCCGACTCCGGATAGGTCACACACACTTCACACACAACTTTCTGCTAAGGAAAGAAGACATACCAGTTTGTACATGCGGAGAACTTACAGTGACTCACATTTTAATTTCATGCTCTAAACTGGAAAGGCTACGGAAAATGTGTTTTTCTCCGTTTTATAACCAGTGCATCCCTTTTCATCCAGCACTGCTCTTGAGTGATAACGCAATTGTGGACATGTCCTGTGTTTTTAGATTTTTAACAGAAGCTGGTTTTCTTAAAAATATTTAAATCATGACCCAGTACTTCGCCTGACACACCTCGGCCATTCCTAATTCCTGAGAAAAAGGGTGAGGTCTGTATTTGATTGGTTGGAAGCCTCGAGATCCTTACCCTGGTAAGGATGGCTGCTGAGGTGACCCGACCCCCTTTAAACGTTTTTAATAGTACCAATTTCTAGCATCTTTTTCCTTCATCATCATGAGGTAATTTTAACTATTTAAGCACTCTGCACCAGCGACGATTTTCACATTTCCATAAAATCATCCAGAGATTTCTCCTATACCTCCAGCTTGGCGCATGATGGCCTTAGTTGCCTATGCGCCATAAAACCCAACACAACACAACACAAAGAAAATATACCCTGTGTAAGACTGGACATGGGCTTTAGAATCTTCAGACGCTGGTGCTCAACGAAGAAGACGACGAGAAGCGCCGAACACTCCGAAGCTCGAGCGCCGAACGCTCGTGCGTGCTCTAAACTGAACGCGGTCTCTGATCTGTGCCTGTACGGTTCCGCTGGTTGTTCGTGACGCTGTGCTTATTACTGTGCTGTGGTGTGCTGTATTAGTAGTGTGCTGTGTTGGTGGAGGTGCCAACGATCCCTCGCCCTGGAGCTTCGCACCCGCGCATTGCCTACCACCTCTGCAATGCCCGAGACCGTCACCCAAACCACTTCACAGCTTCCGTCGGCTGTCTTCTGTTCCGGCGCCGCGTGGCAGCGTGACCCAACCATCTTCAGCGCCACAGATGACATGGATGTGGAGGATTGGTTGGCCTCCTATGAACGCGTAAGCGCATACAACAAGTGGGACGATAGCGTCAAGCTCACCAACGTTATCTTTTATCTGAGCGACGTAGCCAATCTCTGGTTTTGAAACCATGAGGCTGACATCTCAAGCTGGGCAGCTCTAAAAACCAGTCTGACAGAAGTCTTTGGCCGTCCCACAGTGCGAAAGCTTCGCGCCGAGCAAATGCTTGCGAAGTCGGGCCCAGCAAACCGGTGAAAACTTCACCAGTTATATAGAAGATGTCGTCGACCTCTGCAAGCGTGTCAACCCTTCTATGAGCGAGGCCGACAAGATCAGACACATTATGAAAGGCATTGAGGATGATGCCTTCCAGATGCTCGTCGCCAAAGATCCCCAGACTGTCTCCGGTGTCATCGGCTACTGCCAAAGCTTCGATGAGCTGCGCAAACAGTGCCATTCTACCCGGCGTGCAGGCTTTCAGGAGGCCGCACTTTGCAGCTTGGCTCTCCCAGGGGACGGTGCTCTGGACCAACAGTCGCTCCTCCAGAGCATCCAGCAGTCTGTACGTGAGGAAGTCGCACGCCAGCTATCTTTGTCTACCTGCCCGCCTACGCCTGCGCCGTCGCTCACTCCCAACCTACAGCGTATTATCGAGGAGCAGGTCGCTGAAGTCCTGCCACCTCCTTCTCAGTCACCCCTGATCGCGGCTCCTCTGACGTACGCCGATGCCGTGGTGCGCTCGCGCCCCTCACCTGCTGCCCCTGTCTACCCAGCGACCTGCAACACCACCTTACCGTCCGGTTGCCTGCCCCCGATCACAGCTGCAGCCACTCAACCCCTGGCGCACAAAAGACAACCGCCCTATTTGCTACGCCTGTGGCGTCGCTGGTCACGTGGCTCGTTTGTGTCGCAGTCGTGACCACCGTCCCTACAATTATAGGCGTGAGTCGACGTATGACCTTCCGCCGTCGTCCTCGCCTGCGTCACACTTGCCGCCTCCGGATTCTTCTCCTAGTTACCATCCCTGCACCCACCGCTCGCCGTCTCCTGGCCATCGTTCCCGTTCTCCAATGCTCTGTCGCCAACCCGCCGTCCACGCGGAAAACTAACCACCGCAGTTACGGAGGCAAGAACTGCGTCACCAGCAGCTCACTCAAGACCTGTTTCTGCGCCTGCCAATATTATTACCATTTTCGTTGAAGGAGTCGCCGTCAAAGCACTTGTTGACACTGGCGCAGCCGTTTCGGTTCTCAGTCACACCCTCTGTCGCAGTCTCAAAAAAGTGACGATGCCCCTTCCTCCCGTTTCTCTCCGCACCGCCAGCGCTTAGGACATTCGACCGTTAGCCGCCTGCACCGCCCGCCTGCTCATCAGGAACGTTCCCTACACGATCGAGTTCATCGTCCTCGCCCGCTCCTCTCACGACGTTATCCTTGGTTGGGAGGACTTCCTCTCCTCACATCACGCCGTTATTGACTGCGCCCGTGCTCAGCTTGACTTGTAGCCCTACAGTGACGCCCCCTTGGACGTAACCGGTGCTGCTGCCGCTACTGTGGTCGTCTCAGAGGACACAGACGTTCCTCCTTTCTCTTCAGTGCAGGTGCCTCTTTCTTGTGCTGCCCTCTCAGATGCAACTGTCACTTATACCCCCACTTTACGATGCGCTGACCAGAAGTCTGTTTTGCTGCCTCATGCTGTGCTGACAATTGTTCGTGGCTCCAGCGCTATTTATGTGGCCAACCCGTTCTCCTGCCCTACCACTTTACTCCGTGGCCAATCGCTTGGTAACGTTGCCGTTCTCGATCCCGCCTCCGCATACCCCCTCGTCGATAGCGCGGCCGGCCTTCACGTCAGCGCCATTACGCCTGTTCCCATCACGAATCAGTCGTCTGTAGATATTTTTCACCGTTCCATCGACGCCGCCCTGACGTCTACCCAACGAGACTATAGCTTGTAGCCGTTCTGCAGCATTTTCAAGCTTCGTTTGACTACCAGCAACCTTCCTTGGGCCGCACCACCACCGTTACCCACTGTATTGACACTGGAACCCATGCCCCTTTGCGCCAACGTCCGTACCGCGTGTCAGCCGTTGAGCGCAGCATCATTGACATGCTCCAGCGTCACGTGATACAACCGTCGCACAGCCCGTGGGCGTCGCCAGTGGTTCTGGTCAAGAAAAAAAGATGGTTCCATCCGTTTGTGCGTGGACTACCGTTGTCTGAATAAGATTACACGCAAAGATGTTTACCCTCTCCCCCGTATCGACGATGCCCTTGCCTGCCTGCAGGGCTCTGAGTTCTTTTCTTCATTGGACTAGCGCTCCGGTTACTGGCAGGTGCCGATGGCGGAGGCCGATCGCCCAAAAACTTCATTCGTCACACCCGACGGGCTCTATGAATTTAATGTCATGCCCTTCGGCCTCTGCAATGCACCCGCCACATTCGAGCGCATGATGGACAACATACTCCGAGGGCTCAAATGACACACATGCCTTTGTTATCTAGACGACGTTGTAATGTTTTCCCCGGACTTTCCGTCTCACCTCCAGTGCCTTGAGACATTTCTTCGCTGCCTGGCCGACGCTGGCCTCCAACTTAATTTGAAAAAGTGCCGCTTCGGAGCTCGGCAGCTCACCATTCTCGGACATGTCGTGTCGAAGGATGGCGTTCTTCCGGACCCGGCCAAGTTGCGAGCTGTGGCCGAATTTCCAAAGCACACTTCTGTAAAAGACCTCCGCAGCTTCGTCGGCCCCTGCTCCTACTTCCGCCGCTTTGTCGGCAATTTTGCCACTATCGTCGACCCCCTGAACAAGCTCCTTTCCAGCCACGACCTTACGGCCTGGTCGCCAGCCTGTGATGAAGCGTTTACGACACTCCGTCGCCTCCTCACCACTCCACCAATTCTGCGTCTCTTCGACCCTCGTTCTCCGACGGAACTCCACACCAATGCCAGTGGCGTCGGCCTCGGTGCAGTACTCGCTCAACGCAAGCAAGGCTTTGACGAATACATTGTCGCTTATGCTAGCCGGACACTCACAAAAGCTGAAGCCAACTATTCTGTCACCGAGAAGGAGTGTTTAACCATCCTTTGGGAGATCGTCAAATTTCGCCCCTGCCTGTACGGGCGCCCTTTTGACGTTGTCACCGATCGCCTCGCCATCTGCTGGCTGTCCTCATTGAAAGATCCCTCTGGTCGACTGGCGCGATGGGCTCCGAGACTCCAAGAGTACGACATTTGCGTTATCTATCGTTCCGGCCACAAACATGCCGATGCTGATGCCTTCTCACGTTCCCCTGTACCATCTGAGGCAGCGCCTTGTATACCCGCCCTGCTTTCTTTGAAGTTTGAGTTCGCTGATATGGCTTCCGAGCAACGCAAAGACCCGTGGATCACTTGCCTTTTTGATCTCCTATCTGGCCAATCGTCTCGACCTCCTTCCCGTGCTCTCCGTCGTCAGTCCCACCATTTCGCCATCCGAGACGAGCTCCTTTACCGCCGAAACTATCTCCCGGATGGTCGGAAGTGGCTTCTCGTCATTCCGACGCATCTGCACTCCTTCATTTGCTCTTCCTACCACGATGATCCCCAGTGTGCCCATGCCGGATTCTTGAAGAATTTCACCCGTCTACGACAGCGGTACTACTGGCGTGGGATGGCCCGTTACGTCCGCCAGTTCGTTTAGAGCACCGCATGCCAGCGACGAAAACATCCACCTCGCCGACCCGCCGCTCCTATGCAGCCGCTGCCTTGCGCAGTACAGCCCCTCGAGCGTGTTGGCGTCGACCTCCACGGCCCTCTTCCCAGCACATCAACTGGGAACCGCTGGATCATCGTTGCCATCGACCACCTTACACGTTACGCTGAAACATCGCCTTTACCATCCGCTACAGCCCACGACATTGCATCCTTCATTCTTCGCCATGGTGCGCCCAAAGAGCCTACCATCCCCAGACAAATGGCATGGTTGAGCGTTTTAATCGCACCCTCGGCGACATGCTGGCCATGTATGTTGCTTCCGACTATTGTAACTGGGACTGCGTTCTCCCTTTTGTCACATATGCTTATAACTCTGCTGCTCAAGCCACCACCGGATTCTCTCCGTACTTTCTCCTGTAAGGCCGTGAGCCTTCTTGCAAAATGGACACCATTCTACTTTACCGCCCTGATGCTTCTGAATTTACAACTATTTCTCAAGCCGCAACTTATGCCGAAGAATGCCGACAGCTTGCCCGGTCCTTCACTTCTCACGCCCAGCAGCAGCAGAAAAACACCCGTGATCCCCCTGCACTTCCTCCTGCTTACCTTCCTGACTCTTTGGTCTGGCTCTGGGTACCCTCCTCAGGTCCCGGCCTTTCCTCCAAACTTGTTAGCAAGTACCAGGGACCCTACCATATTCTTCAGCAGACGTACCCCGTCAATTACCTCATCGAACTCCTTACACCATCCCCTGATCATCGCCGCCGAGGCCGCGAAATTGTCCACACGACCCGCCTCAAACCTTACTACGACCCCGCCGTCGTCACATCGCCCTAGGCCGCGATGGTGGCGCAGGAATACAAAAATGTGTTGAAGTTGCATTGTAAAACCACTTTATTGGCATCCATCTACGACCCTAATCAAATCAGAAAAATGTATACATCTCAACTAGAGATACAACTAGATACAACTAGAGATATGGCAGTTGAATTGCTGGTGATACAGGCGTAAGCAAGGGCTCTTACAGCAATTCATTAACACTAGAGGAAACCCACCAGATCTAATACTTCTACAAGAGACAAATTGCACCCCAACCCTAAAAGGATACTCATGTCAGGAGAACGGAAGAACAGCAACTCTCATTAGCAACAAAATCACAACCATAGCTCATAAGGAGTTTGAAGACACACAGCTAGAATACATAATAACTGAAGTGATTCCCAAGAGAAAAAGAAAAGCTAAAAGCACTTTTATAGTAAATTTGTACAGCCCACTTAAAAATAAAGGAGACTTCATTAAGCTTTTTGCGGAAGCAAAGAAGTTTGCAGGGCAGAATACCCTAATAATAGCAGGGGATTTTAATGCGAAAAGCCCACAATGGGGCAGCAGGATCGAAGATAAAAAGGGGCGCGGCATCTGCACAGCAGCGGAAAACATAGGCTGCGAGTTAGGAAAACATAGGCTGCGAGTTACTCACAGATGAAAGTCAGCCTACTAGACAGGGTAATAGCGTAAGCATGGACACATGTACCGACCTAACCTTTGACAGGGGCGCTAAGCAAGTCGAATGGGAGAACCTGCAAGAAAATCTCGACAGCGACCACTACATAATTAGGGTCAGCACAGAGGCAGAAAGCATCAAAAGGAAGATCGGCAAGGCAAACCTAACTGACTGGGATGCCTTCTGCACCCACTGCAAACAACTTAAGGACGACATAACTTCGGCAGAAGATTGGAGCCAACAGCTTAGACAAATCAGGGATATCTACACTAAAGAAGTGGATCGAACAGAACAAGCACCAGAAGTGGACAAGCAACTCCTCAGGCTCTGGGAGGCAAGACGAGGCCTGACCAAGCGGTGGAAGCGCCAAAAGCTAAACAGAAAGCTAAAGAAGAAGATTGCCGAAATCACTAGGCAAGCAGAGGAATATGCAACGCAGCTGGCAAGACAAGGGTGGCAGCAGTTTAGTACCTCGCTGAATGGCACCCTCAGCACGGCTAGAACGTGGCAGATCCTCGGAACACTCATGGATCCGAGCAAGAGCAAGGCGGAAAGCAGCAAATCCATCCAAAGGCTAATTCATCAGTACGAAGGTACAGAAGAACAGCTGCTCCAGGCAGTACGAGAGAAATGCTACGGGAAGGACCAGGTAGACGGCTACCAAGGCGACTACCAGGGCGACGAAAACCCAACCACAGACTGACCCATCACAAGAGAAGAGGTCGTCGAGGCCATAAGGGCAACAACGAAAAATATGGCAGCAGGGGCGGACAACATTCATAACTCGTTAATCCGAAATTTAAGCGACGAAGCAATCAGCCAACTCACCCTATATCTAAACAAACAATGGGAAGAAGGGACAGTCCCAGCGGAGTGGAAACACGCCGTAGTCGTCATGATCCCCAAGCCCGGCAAGAAACTTCAAATTGAAAACCTCAGACCGATCTCGCTAACATCATGCCTAGGCAAGCTGTACAAGAGAATAGTTACCCGACGAATACAAACACATCTAGAAGACGGAGAATGGTACCCCAACACCATGTTCGGATTCAGGGCAAATTTATCAATCCAAGACATCTTGCTACAACTAAAAGAAGAGATACTCGAAACAATGCCAAAGAACGGGGAGAACGTTGTCATGGCCATCGATATTAAAGGGGCCTTTGACAACGTATCCCATGCCGCCATTATGGAAGCACTTAACACAACCAACTGCGGGAAGAAGGTCCATGACTACGTTCGAAGCTTCCTCACGGACAGCACAGCGACGGTAGGCCTTGGAGACCTGCGGATTCACACCTTTCAAACGCCATGCAAGGGCACTCCGCAAGGCTCAGTAATCTCGCCAATACTCTAACATAGCGATGGTCAACCTCGCCAAGAAACTCAGCCAAGTTCAGGGGATTAGTCATGCAATGTACGCAGACGATATCACCATCTGGACCACCCAAGGCTCACTGGGGCAGAAGCAGGAGGCGCTACAAGAGGCTGCCACCTGCATTGAAGAATACACAAAACAAAGAGGACTTAAATGCTCCACGGAGTGGGTAGGAACCCTACGGATGCTCCACTCGAAATAAAACTAGAGGGCCAGAACATCCCGGAACAAAAGATGATCAGAATCCTCGGCATGTGGCTGCAAGGAAGCCGGAAGTGCAGTCATACACTCAGCCTGCTAAGCAAAGCGGCAGGACAAGTAGGCCGGATGATCAGCAGAGTAGCTCACAAGAGGTATGGCATGAAGGAGGAGGACACACTCAGGCTAGTCAACAGCCTAGTGATCAGCCGGGTAACATATTCATTACCGTACCATGTGACTATCAAAGCAGAGAAGGAGCAAGCGGAGACAATACTCCGGAAGGCATACAAAACAGCTCTTCATCTCCCAAGAAATACATCCAACGACAAGCTCATGCAACTCGGAATCAGCAACACCTTCGAAGAATTAAGAGAATGCCAGCTCAAGGCACAAATACGGACTTAGCAACACAACGACTGGAAGGGCGCTCCTGACAAAGCTAGGTCGGGAAATAGAAAAGCCACAAAATAGCAGGGCCGCAATACCAGACCCGCCAAGAAAGAAGCTATGCATACAACCTATTCCCCGAAACATGGATCCAATCCTCCATGCTAACAGGAGACAGGTTAGGGCAGAATTTTATGAGAGGAACATGGGGCATCAGTCTACACTGATGCCTCCCTATACCCCCGAACACACAAAAATAGCGCGGTAGCAGTAGTTGTAAATTACCACGGAGAACACATCACAAGTCTCACAGCCGAAGTATCTCACATAACGGAGGCAGAAGAGATTGCTGTCGCCCTGTCAGCGAATGGAGGATATAGGACATGGAGATCCCTTAACATCTTAACAGATTCACAAGAGGCGTGCCGGAACTATACTAAAGGCAGAATTAGCAGCACGGCACTCAAGATCCTCAGTAGAGCTCTGCTCCCTGAGGGACGACCAATACACAACATAGTCTGGATACCGAGTCACGCAGGGATCAGGGGCAACGAAGGGGCAGACAACCTAGCTCGAGGAATGACCAGCCGAGCAGGAACGTCATTAACCCCGGAGGGGCCCCAGATTAATTGCAGGGACAGCTATTCAGAATTATTAAACCTATATAAGGGGCTAAGATTCCAATACCCCCCACCACATAAAGCATTATCCAAGGAGGAAGCCACAGGATGGCAAAGACTGCAAACAGGCTCCTTCCCAAACTTATACATATTAAACAAGATGTTCCCCACACAGTATAGCGACAACTGTCCGTGGTGCGGAGCAAAACCAACACTATATCATGTCACATGGGAGTGCGGAAGAAATCAAGCATTCCACAAACACAAAACACCAAGTGCGGAGCAATGGGAGAGCCGGCTCACCAGCTGCGAGCTAGGGGTCCAAAGGGCCCTCATAGCACACGCAAGCGAGGTGGCCCGACTCAGTGGAGCCCTGGACTAGGGGCCCACCCACGGCCAAGGAGGACCCAAGCTTCAAGACGAAGACTTCGTCCTCTACCGCTACTACTTCCTAAAGGAACCAATAAAGTTTTTCATTCATTCATTCATTCATGCATCTCAAGATGTTACAATATGTGTAGTGGTAAAGGCATAACACAGATTCGTATGTGCAAGAGGTGTATATATTCAATGCAGGCCACAGAGCATGGTGTACCTAAGATAAGATAGGAAGAAAGGGACAATGTCGATTGTGCCCCTTTTCTTTACTGTTGCTGGTTAACGGGAATAGTTCATCTTTGCCATGCTGAGACTGCAAATGTACGCATTCCAAGGACAAATGAAGCAGAAACAGCGCAACATTGACAAAAATCTGAGGGGCAACCACACTGATGGTACAAAGCTATGCAAGACAGTGCCGTGGATAGCTTTGCACCTAAATAATCTGCGATTCGCTGATGACATTGCCTTGCTGAGTCACTCAGGAGGTGAACTGCAAATCACGATCAATGAGTTAGACAGGCAGAGCAGAACGGTGGGTCTAATAATTAGCATGCAGAAAACCAAAGTAATGTTCAACAGTCGAGCAAGGGAACAGCTGTTCACATTTGGCACCGAGGTGCTGGATGTGTTAAAGGTCTACTTAGGGCAGGTAGCGACTGCTGATCTGGATCATGAGCGGGAAGTAACTAGAAGGATAAGAATGGGGTGGAGCGCATATGGCAAGTTCTCTCAAATCATGAATGGCAGTTTACTAATATCCCTCAAGAGAAAAGCATACAACTTCATCTTACCGGCACTCACCTGCGGGGCAGAAACGCGGAGGCTAACGAAAAGGGTTCAGCTTAAGTTAAGGACAACGCAGTGAGCCATGGAAAGAAAAATGGTAGGTGTAACATTAAGAGACCGGAAGCGGGCAGAGCGGGTTAGGGAACAAACACGAGTTAATGACATTCTAGTCGAAATGAAGAGGAAGAAATGGGCTTGGGCAGGGCATGCAATGCGAAGGCAAGATAACTGCTGCTCCTTAAGGGTAATGGAGTAGATTCAAAGAGAAGGCAAGAGCAGCAGGGGGTGGCAGAAGGTTAGGTGGGCGGAGAACATTAAAAAGTTTGCAGGCACAGCGTGGGCGCAGATGCAGATGGCAAAGGACAGGGATAATTGGAGAGACATGGGAGAAGCCTTTGCCCTGCAGTGGGTGCAGTCAGCCTGATGATGGCGAAAGGCTAATGCAGCACACTTACTTGAATGCAGCCCCTAAGGTGAAATTACAGGTAAAAAAAAGTTTCTTGGTGGGATTGAAACCTAAAAATTCCATTATCATTCCCCAGCCAAGAGAGGCACCTGTTTTTCATTGTACTGTTTTAGTGATGCTACTATTGAAGGACATAGGTTAGAAAGGGCACAGCAGACAGTAACAATCTTGTCGAGAGGTGTCAAATCATCTCCAGATCTGCAAACAACATAGTCAATGGCAGTGTCGCTTTCAGAATAACATACTTATTTCTGATAAGCCCGATAACTCTCTCAACGTGGATCCTTACATTTGCTAGTTTCCTCGTGGTCAGAACGTCTACTGCGGACAGTTGCTTCTGGAAGTAAATTATCTAGAAGTCCACAGTGCTCGGTTATGTGCCTGTCGCTACAGCGCCCTCCCCAGCCTTCAGAGATGTTGACAATTCCTTGTGGTGCAATGCCAATTAAATACTTTGCTGTATTGCTGCCTTTATACTGAGACCATGTCTCACTTCTGGGCAAATACGAAGATGGTCTCTCTATCTTTATTTCAAAGCAGTCGATTATTACGGCAACATTTTCCCCAAAAGAATCATAAAATGCTTGTGGCATTGTCCGGTGCAGAACACTTCGTTGTGGCCACAATATTTGAGACTTTAGACGGGAGTAGGCAGTATGCAGCCATTTATCGAATATGCGTGACACTGTGGCATCCGACACATTAAACCTGAAAGCGAGGTCAGTGACGTGCAGATTCAGTTTCAACTTCATCATGAATAGCAGGAACTCCTGGAACTTCAGCAAACAGTTGTTTGTATTGTGCGATACAAACCTGTCTAGAACATTAAAGAGTGCATACAGAATTCTGAAGTTTGCCATGCCAGTGTAGAACACAACCTTAGCGTCGCTACATTTGAGGGCATCTTCTGTCAACTCCAGAAGCTTATTTTCAGTCCTTGAAGCGTAGAGACGCTCATTGAGTGCCACCCATTCGTTCTCCAGTGCTTCAATGTCGCCAATTTTAAGGTCAGTCTGGACTGCAATCCCTGCAACAAAATGAATTTTGTTATGTAGTTCATGTGCTGCAAAAAAAAATTAACTTGAGATGTTGGGAGGGGGGCAGCATTGTAGTAGAGCGTGGGGGATAGGAGGCTAGCAAAGAAGCAGGAGGGTGACATCTGGGGTGCCCCACATAAATGAAAAAAAAACTAAGTCCCTTCTCCACTCCAATTTTGTGCTTAGCCGCACCCGGCCCCAAACGCACAAAATAAAAAAGACGTTCACCTGTTTCGCAGTCTTCTACGCCGACGTTGTGCTCAGCTCGCGGCGAGGACGACGGAGAAGCGGGAACGACGTCCGGATTCGCAGCATTTAGTAGAGCGTGGGGGATAGGAGGCTAGCAAAGAAGCAGGAGGGTGACATCTGGGGTGCCCCACATAAATGAAAAAAAACTAAGTCCCTTCTCCACTCCAATTTTGTGCTTAGCCGCACCCGGCCCCAAACGCACAAAATAAAAAAGACGTTCACCTGTTTCGCAGTCTTCTACGCCGACGTTGTGCTCAGCTCGCGGCGAGGACGACGGAGAAGCGGCAACGACGTCCGGATTCGTAGCCTCCATTGCTCCCGACTCCTCGGCCTGACACTCCGCTTGAGCCGCGCGTTTCTGGGTCCGTCGTCTTGCCGCGCGAGCGTGGCGACCGGGATCACCATGTTTTGCGTTGTAGCCGAGCAAAAGCGTAGGGGCCCAGTCCGGGTCCGTCTCCTCCCACAGTTTTGATGGTCTGCCTACAAAATGCAAGAAAAATTTGTTTAAAATGACATTTTCTGCTATGCTTGTACGTCATGCGCCTAAATGAACATTGTTCATATGCAACAGACTTACCTTTTACGAAGTGGGCGCCGCAAACACGTATGCCCGTCCTTTCGGTGTTGAGATCGGCACGTTTTATACGAGCCAGCCACACCTCCCGTCGCTTCGCGCATAAAGCTTTCGTACGGTCACCTTGATGCTCTATGACCTTTAGAAGACGAAAAAAGTTTGTGTTTGTTGATTTCGCCCAACAAGTGCGGTTGGAGCATCCAACAACGGCGCAGATAACCATCGCAATGCCGTCGAAGTACACCGTACGCGCGAATTGTATCAAGTGCACCACGGCCGCTGCGACTGCACCAACATGGCGGAACAGTATCCCAGGATTCCCAGCTACGACGTCAGTGCAAGCCATGTACAGTCTCAACCGACGGGCATAAACGTAGGCGACTTCTGCACAATCGCTTGAGTTGCCCCCGAAGCTAAACGTACAGGTCTCAACCGACGGGCATAAACGTAGGCGACATCAGCACAATCGCTTGAGTTGGCTGCCGCCAACAAGAACGCCCCGCATAGTCATTGCTAAACTGAAATAACGCAACCATTGCCAACCAATGTGGCCTAGGGACTGTCAAGCTCTAGGTTCAATAAGTTGAGCAGCTAAAAACGCTAGGCTCAACGCGCTAGGGACACTAGAGGGCTGGTGTACCTAGTGTATTCCGCAGAGGTTAGTCGCGTCCGGCTAGAAGGGAGAGGTGTCAGCATCGGCGCGCCGGAGAAGGAGCGAGAATCCGCCTTTTTCACGACGCGACTGCGCATGCGCCCATCCCCTGGCGGCGGTGTCGCGAAACATATTGGAAGGGTCGCTCGCTCCACTCGAGACCGGCCGTGGAAGTGTAAACAAACCGGCTTCCTACGCGGGGTGCGTTGCTGCAGCCGTCGGGCGTTCAGCGCGAAACATTTGGCGCTACCTACGAAATATGTTGCATACGGCAGCAATGTCTAATATGTAAATGGAAGTAAACTCGGATTTTTTCGATTTCCGAGCGCTTCCCGGGACAGCCGTCGACGCGAAGCGTGGATAAAAGCAGTTGGCCGGCTCGACGATCGTGCCGCCCTTGGGCACCGTCAAGCACGTCAAGACTGTGCGCGAATCACTTTGTGACAGGTACGGAGGAGGTACTGCGTTTAAATGCGTGTGCAGTCTATCACGAAGTGTTTTATTCATGGGCACGAAGGCCTGGAATGTCACCGCGGCACCCAGACTACGTTCCGACGCTTTTTGTTTTCTCAAGCAAGAAGGCCGAATGGGCAAGTGCTGTGAGCCGCTTTCAACGCGCGATAGAGCGGGCAACGAAAAAGAATCTACTAGAGCATTCACGCATGGTGTTAAAATTTTGTCATAATCTCCTATGGAAATTTCCTTGTTTATGCCACTACACCCTGGTCAATCCCCCGGTGTGGATATGTGCCATGTATTAAGAGGCAGAAGAAGAAGAAGGTGCGTTATGCGTGTGTTCTAATCATATCCATGATGAAGAGCTCTGCGTGGTATCGCCGGAATGGATTAATATGCGCCTCTCGCGCTCGTCTTTATGGACGCTCATGCTTGTTTAACCTATGCAGCGGTGTGTTGTGGGAAAATACAGTGAAATGCTAGTAGAGCTGCTTTGTTGCGAGTACGCTTGCGCTTTTATAGCTCGTGTAGCTGTTCTGCAGAGCTTGAGCACAATGATTGCTTATGAAAACTTCTTTAGTAAAACAACGCGAACAACGTAGGACAAGATGAAGGAGGACACAGGACGGGCGCCCGTCCTGTGTCCTCCTTCATCTTGTCCTACGTTGTTCGCGCTGTTTTACTAAATATGCATCCATACCAACTCGCCCAAATGAACGTTATACTTAGCCATATTGTGAAAACTGTTGTCTCCAGTCGTTTTCTGTACAACGGCGTGCACGATGTAGTATCCACCTTTCATGAATGGCAGGCATATACAGCGGAAAACGCCAACCTCACTGATCGGGGATATTTTATTGAACATTATGTTCCGAATGTAGCCTTCATCTCTGAAGCGGCGGCCCTTGCTAGCTGCTGTTCGCATCGCATGCCGGATGATCGGAGATACTGAAGAATTTGCTCTTCGGTGGGCACTACAGCCTGCCTTGGACTTCGCACCCAGCCATCAGTCAACCCTAGAAACCCTCCAGGTACCAGGTGCTGCCCAGGACACGCCATCGTTGACAGATTCCAACAAAACGTGCTCCGCAGCGGCACTCAGTCCGGCCAGGTTGGGCGCGCAGTACCCTACCAGTGAGCTTCCAGCGTTGTACGCGAGGTGGCAGCACAGGAAAATGAAAAAGGCGGATTTGTTCTTGCTATCGTTTGGTATGCACATACTGAGCGATTGCCCGTTATCTGACACTCGGCATTCCGTTGTCAACTTCCTTGCGTCCGAATATTTTGTGTTAGCAGATAACCCAGGACTAGCGCTGAGCCCCCTTGCCCGGCAGTGGACCCAAAGGCCCGGAGGGAAAGACTCGTCTGTTTTTTCGTAAGTTCTGCTCAAAAGCTCTGTGCAGTTCAGCAGAAAAGAGCTTGCGCTGAGCGTGTTTATATCTTTTGTCCACCCAGCCCAACGTGTCTCATGGTCATGTAAAACGCGCATAAATACCAGCTTTTGCGTGCTCCCGAAAAAAGGCGGGAAACTTTTGACTACAGTCCAGTTGAACTAAGCGTTTGTGCGATGAGTTTTGATTTTTTTGTGGCCCCGCGGCTGGGAAAGTCTGTAGAGTGTTGACTTAATGCTGCACTTTACAATTGTGTGCTGCTGTTACAATCCGCCTTTTTCACGACGCGACTGCGCATGCGCCCATCCCCTGGCGGCGGTGTCGCGAAACATATTGAAAGTGTCGCGCGCTCCACTCGGGACCGGCCGTGGAAGTGTAAACAAACCGGCTTCCTACGCGGGGTGTGTTGCTGCAGCCGTCGGGCGTTCAGCGCGGCGCATTTGGCGATGCCTACGGCACGTGTTGCATATTACGGCTGCAATACCCAATATGTAAAGGGAAGTAAACTCGGATTTTTTCGCTTACCGAACGCTTCCCGGGACCACCTTCGACGCGAAGCGTGGATAAAAGCCGTTCGCCGGCTCCACGATCGTGGCCGCCCTTGGGTACCGTCAAGCACGTCAAGACTGTGCGGGAATCACTTTGAGACAAGTACGGACGAGGTACTGCGCTTCAATGCGTGTGCAGTCTATCATAAAATGCTTTATTCATGGGCAGGAAGGCCTCGAATGTCACCGCGGCACCCAGACTTCGTTCCGGCGCTTTTTTGCTTTCTCAAATTAAGCAAGAAGGCCAAATGAGCAAGTGCTGTGAGCCGCTTTCAACGTGCGATGGAGCGGACAACGAAAAAGAGGCTACGCGAGCATTCACGCGTGGTGCTAAAATTTTGTCATAATCTCGTATGGAAATTTCCTTGTTTATGCCACTACACCCTGGCCAATCCCCCCGTGTGGGTATGTGCCATGCATTAAGAGGCAGAAGAAGAAGAAGGTGCGTTATGCGTGTGTTCGAATCTTATCCATGATGAAGAGCTCTGCAACCTCCTGCATGCAACCTCATCTGCTATGGAAACAGAGCTACACAATTTTTGTTAGATCATCCCACGCTTGCCATATGCAACATGCAATTTAAATAGTCAGCACCTGGTTATGGTCAATCCCCCTTGTGGGTATGTGTCATTTTGTGAGGGAAACAACAACAGCTCTGCGTGGTATCGTCGGAATGGATCAATGTGCGCCTCTCGCGCTCGTCTTTATGAACGCGCAAGCTTGTTTAACCTATGCAGCGGTGTGCTGTGGGAAAATACAGTGAAATGCTAGCAGAGCTGCTTTGTTGCCAGTACGCTTGTGCTTTTATAGCTCGTGTAGCTATTCTGCAGCGCTTGAGCACAACGATTTCTTGTGAAAACTGTTGTCCTCAGTCGTTTTCTGTACTAGGGCGTGCACGATGTAGTATCCACCTTTCATGAATGGCAGGCATATACAGCGGAAAACGTCAACCTCACTGATCGGGGATATTTCATTGAACATTATGTTCCGAATGTAGCCTTCATCTCTGAAGCGGCGGCCCTTGCTCAGCTGGTGTTCGCATCGCATGCCGGATGATCAGAGATACTGAAGAATTTGCTCTTCGATGGGCACTGCAGCCTGCCTCGGACTTCGCACCCAGACATCAGTCAATCCTAGAAATCCTCCAGGCGCCAGGTGCTGCCCAGGACACGCCATCGTCGACAGATTCCAACAAAACGTGCTCCGGAGCGGCACTCAGTCCGGCTAGGTTGGGCGCGCAGTACCCTACCAGTGAGCTTCCAGCGTTGTACGCGAGGTGGCAGCACAGGAAAATGAAAAAGGCGGATTCATCCAAACGCGTCGGCGCTGCTGTCGGCTCCGAGACGCTCCTCGCGCGCGCGCGCGCCCGTAGCAGTCGCTTTCTGTCGCAGCTATTTCAGGATACCGCGCGGATTACAACAAAGGCTATTTGGCACACTTTTCTGACGGCTCGAAGCAAAGCATGTATAGGCACTGAAAACCATTTTTGAACTTGCTTCCCTGTATATTCGCTGCGTGCGCCGCTGGCACCCCGAAGCGCTGGAAGATGGCGAATCGAATGACTTGCCATGAGTTTGTCACCAGAACAACGTCCGTGCAGTTTCAATTTTATGCTGCAGTGTTATCCATGACGTCTCAATTCAAGTAGAAGCATTAGATACCATACTTGAACGCTTTATTTTGATGACTTCATCGAAAAGCAAGGTCTAGCAAGACATTTATTATGACACACACAATTAAACGTCAAAAACACCATCAAAAGAAAATGAACAGAAAATACGCATCAATGTAGGTGAGAACTGCAAGTTATACAGAAACTGAGCTAAAAAGTAAACAAGGCAAGTAAAAAGAAGTCAATATGCAATGCTAAAATAGGCATACACACATGGCATTGAGATTTGATTGGCAAACACAGATGCAGTCATAAACCAGCTTACAAAAATCGATTTCTACCTGTGTCAAACACAGCCAAATTGTGACATCAAATTTACTAATGGGACCTTTGTAACAATGCGAATAAGACATTACTAAAAAGTCACAACAGACGACACAATGTGGGTAATGTACAATACCATGAAAAAAGAAAACCTTGTTGGCTGTGTTAACATTATGAAAGTTATGTAGTACGTCTCAACTTCAAGAACTTCATCTTTTCTCTCTTTTTTTGGTTGCATGCATTTTCTCCAGCAACAAGAAAATGCATCCTTGTCAATGTGAAGAAGCGAATGATCTGATTCGTCACTTCCACTTTGTGCTGCTCACAGCCGACCATATTTAACCTCTTCACAGACAGGCAAGAGATGAGGTCCATGATGCTATCATTTTTCAACTTGTTGAAACTGAAGCAGTAAGTAAAAGCATCCTCCATAGCTTTGACCAGGTCTGCTAGGGACTCAGACGGGTACAGGAGGCCACCCCTATTAATGTAACGTGCGAGGCACGACTCTGCCGGAAGCAAGCTCGAGTCCTCCGTGTGAAGCAACAGCCTGCTACATTCGCTGCACTTCGTCTTTTTCAGCATCTTCCGGGCCACATAGCCACTGACGTAATAAGTGATCCGGGAGTCACTTTTGCGTCCAACGATTTCAGCGTGCTCAGGGAGTGCTTCACATGCCACAATCATTTCATGAACTTCGTTGAGACGTACCACATCTAGGAGGTCATCCAGTTTCATGGGATTAGTGTGAGCGCCCGGGCTTAGAAGGCTGCTCAGGACTGCTGAAGGAATGTTGCCACTGGAGGGTGACTGCGCTAAGCTGTAAAAACTGAAGCAATTCAGAGATATGAAAAATTGTGTCGGTGTAGGGTGATCGTTAGAGCCAGACATTTGCCTTAGTATCCCGAAGAGGTTTTCAAGCGCGTCTTGGCTCAAACGAGAAGTCATCAAGTACTTAAACCTTAGGGTTTTCGTGACATAGAGCAGGATGGAAAGTGTGCTGGTAAGAGTAACACGGAATCCTTCGGCTGTTGATTCGCTCAAGAACCCACCCTGCTTAGGCAAAGTTTTTTCCCAGGTCGCTAAAAACTCCAGAAAGCGTTTGATGCTTGCTACTTCTTTACTCTCTGGTCTTAAACCTCGCTTTGAGTATCTAGATGTCATGGCATCGATGGGGTCTCTCATCATAGAGACAAATGCAGAAGTAGCCTTGGTACAGCCAGTGCCATAGCAGTGTTCCACTTGGCTGTTGTAGACATACAGGCCCCTTAAAACTTCATCACTGAAGAAGGTGAACGCCAAGTTGACCCGCATTTTTTCGAAGCCATTAGGCTGACAAACAGCCATGGTGACATGTGGCATTGCCCTGAGTGTCACTGAACTTGAAGTGTCGCATTTGCAGGCCTCCTTTACATATTCGTTGCCAACTCGACCATCTGGTGTTAACAGCCCTTTGGAGGTTACAGCGTTACGCACACATTTCACCAGGTGGGGGAAATCTGACAAAAAATGCAAATACCGGCTTGGATCCACTGGGTGCTTTACTTTGCACACTGTCTTTTCGAGCTTCCCACTTACGCCGAAAATTTTCCACATGCTGCGGTTCCACACAGCCCCGTCGCATGTCACAAAATCCACGAAGAGCCCCGATTTCTCGGCACAAATCACAGCGTCAACAATGATTTTGGCCAGAAAATCTGCCTTTACATTGCTTCGTGCACCAAAGGCACCGAGAATTTGTTTCCATGTGCCTGTGAATGGCTGAAAGAAAATTACAAGGCCATGGTCACATTGAGCACCTTCTTGCCCTGGTGAGGTGTACTTGCCGTGGTCAACGAACCCTTGGACTTGCCCATTGCTGTCTACAGTCAAGTTTTCAGACAGTTTCATTTCATCCACGAGTATGCCGCCGTGTCGGTGATACGGATCAATAGTGCGTGCTTTCTCTGCAACAGCCGTGAGCACTTCTTCATTAAAGCCAAAACCACTTCTATATTTACGGACATAAGTACGCAGGCACGAAGGGCTTGGCACAACCATGATCTTGAGCTTACGAATGTGCTCGTAAAGACGCGGGCTTTTCATATTCATCACAATGCATTCAAGGATCCACTCTTGCTGAAATACCATTCCATTGGTTTTTCTCCTTTTAGATGCTTCAAATCATTCACGTACCTGCACTTGCTGCTTTTTTGGCAGGCTTTGCAACTTCTCTTCAAAACTAGAGCTGCTTATAGCTTCGTTGTCCTGCTTCATCTTTTCCATGGTCTCACTCAACTTTGCAATGCTGCGCTTTTGCCGTCGCAGCTGCGCATTTTTTTCGCGTTAGCTTCTGTGTGAGGTTACCTCTTGTCTTTCTCGCTCTTGTACGCTTATAGGAGGTATTCACTGAGGCCGCGCTACCAGACGGCGCGAGCGTCGCTGCGGCAAACGCGCCATGTTTGCGGTCGTTTCACGAAAGCTCGCGCAGTGTCACGGTACGCCGTGAGGTATCCGGCCTATATTGTTAGTGATCCGTAACATCTTTGCACGTTGTTAAATGCGTCAACGTCCACTTTTCTTTGTGGAACGCTTATTGTGTATTAAGTTTGCAGCAGAATTCTGTGCCGTAATTTAACTGAGCTGCGTGCCGCAACTCGGCAGCAAAACTGGCCGGCTACATTGCACGCAAGAATGTAAACGACTTGCAGCTTTTAATATCAGTTCATAACTGTCAGCTACTCATGCAGCACACATAGTGGATAACACAGCACATAATTACCCATATTCCTCATATTTCATATTTCCAGCTCATATTTTTATAACTCATATTTCCAGCGGCTGTAGTCCGCGAACTGCCGAAGCCTCATTGTTTCAGCAAAAAGGCATATTGCGTCATAGCTGCTTTATTTACGCGACAAAATGGTCGAGCAAATATTGTCATGCACTCGCAGCACTCGCAGCACGAATGGCAGAGAGCAAGAATGTTTTGCAGGTTTGATTGTAGAAACGTAGCATTGCTTCCAGTGCACAAGACCTGGAATCTGTAGGCCGGTTCGCAGCAACGCGATGTGCAGCAATTCCGCTACATTCAGTAGTAACACGTCACTTTCAGCAGACAGAGACGACAAGTTAAGCTAGCTAAACGAGCATACACGTTTAACTACCCACCTAGGTGAAAAACGGCACTTCGGCCGTCGGCACCCTCAGCACGGATGTTCGGCCAGACCGCTTGTCAAGCAATTGCGCCCTCTCATAGATTTGCATGCTTTAATTCCTCGGCCTGTCGGCAAACTTACGCCGTGCACAAGGCGGACCTCAATATCGGTGAATTCAACGCACGGCAGCCGTCTTGTACGTCGCACACCTCGCCTGCACCTGCACATTCCTACGGGTCGACTTTTTCACAAAATGTAACATTTCAGCGTGCCCGCTCTTTCTGCATCGCGCAGTTCACGGCGTATCCACTCAGTCACACGGTGTTACGGGTCGGACAGAAATGATCTGCGGCGAGACGCTAAATACACTCACATTTCACACATCACAAGCCAGGTAAATGCTGCGCGGCTGCCGCGCGCGCGACCACCAACATGGCGAATGCCGCGCCGGCCACTAGCGCCCCTTGTGGATGACGTCATGTGAATACCTCCTATAGTATGCCTGATTTATCAACAGCTTACGAAGGTATTTGCACTGCAAGCATCGGCTTCTATTTTGCACTGTCCCACAACACGTGAGGCTGTGCAGTTTCCCTCCATGGAGTCTGTGCTTTGTTTTTATTTGCCCACTTTGCATTCCTGTTTCCATTTCAAACCCCTCGCAAGGAATCATGGCATCCATTTCGAACAGGAGGTCCTTAACATCACTAATGCTGTCGACATCCGCTGTTTTTACAAGAACACCCTGTACATATGCCGTGCAATGAAAGGTTGAGGCATTACTTGAACACAAAAGTAACTTTTCAAAGCACAGAGTTCCACCACTTGAAGCACACAATGAGAACGCCACAACGTCCGTATCGTTTGGGATTACGTGTTTCGCCCAGTACTTACTTGGATGGTTGCCTTGCATCATACCCTCCAAGATATTGTAGCCGCCGCTACAGTTCGAACTTGACGGAACGTCGGTTTCAGCACTCAGCGGCTCGTCGTGAATGGAGTCAACCTTTCTTCGCTTTGAAGTTGCACCTCCATTGGACGACACCGTCTTTCTTTTTGGAGGCAGCTTTTTTGTGAGGTAAGCAGGCACATTTGGAAATATCGTGGGAATCGCATCGTCTGTCAGTGTAGGGCGATCACGAGGGATTTCCACAGACTCGCCGTTGACGACATGCTTGAAGCTACGGACGATGAATCTCTCGTCGAAATGAGCCTCGCACACAACGCAGTTCTTCTCCAATGACTTGTCAGCACGAGGAATTGCGCGCTCCCAGGCCCTGCGTCGTTCATCGTCGATGGTAACAGCGAAGAGAGACGCCTTCTTCACTTGTTTGCGGGCCGAAACATACCCCGCTTTGCATCCAGGTGCGAAACAGTGTCTTTGTTGTTTGGACATCACTGTGGCATGGCCACGTCGGTGCGTAGCAATCCCAAACAATTTAAAACCAGACACCGCAGACGCTGCGGGAACACGTGCCTGTACCTGCCTGTAGGCGACGAAACGTGCGGCGACGGCGGCTGGCGGGTGCTCTCGACGGATCTCGGTAGCGACGTGCGCGCCGCCCCGCGGCGGCATGAAATACCAGCGCGCCTCCGAACACGGCGCGACCGCAACGATGCTGACAGCTCTCCTTCTAGCCACCATAGCCTGGCCGGCGTCCCGCCAGCGCGTTTTTTTTTTCGCGTGTGATAATCGCAGGAGAAAAACGCCCCATGTAGCCCCCGCCTTAGAGTGTGTGGGGGTAGCGGTCTCGGTCACAGACGAGATGCCCTCGACTCAGCGTGGCAAGCTCAGCCGGAGACCAGCTACAAAGTGACAAGGGGGTCGATCGTTTGGTGCCCAGCTTTCGCCGTTCGCAAGCCAGCGAATGGGTCGGAGCCAAAGGTTCACAAAACAAAACAAAGTTTATACAGCTAAGAGATGATACAAAGGATTTCACTATCACTCGTACCAGCAGATACAAAGTGATTTACTAATACAAGGCAACTCATGCAAAGTAACAATCGAGAGAGATTACACTCTAACAGAACCTTTGCACCTAAAGTGCACTAACACACAGACAAACAAACAAAACAGGATTTGTTCACCGGACACAGCGACAGTCCGACGACCTGACGAGCACGATTGGGCCGATCCGCAGGTTGGCGCACGTTGCCTCGCTAATCCGTGGCTAGGCGGTGGTGTTCTCCCGGGGGTCGAGTGGGCGTGCTTCTCGGAGGCTTAGACGGTAGCTCGGGCTAACAGACAGTGGTTGCAGCCCCGCATTTATAGGCGCAGCCCGCGTCTGTTTGTTTTCGCGCCAAGGCATGCGCGCACATAAGCCCTGTCTACATGAACCCGACAGGACCGGGTAGAGTCAGCGTCGGGTTAGGTGACCCGCCTCTGACTCGCCTCGATTGGTGTCGACATAGGATAGGATAGGAAAACTTTTATTGAATCATAAGTATTTAGGCGATCAGAAGTCTTCTTTCTTGCTTCGCGTGTCGCTGTCTTCACGCTGCTCTGCAGGGAAGGCTTCTTCAGCAAAGGGTGGTCCCTCAGTCCAGGGCTCCACTGAGTTTGGCTGCATCCCTTGCGTGCTCTACCATCCTCTTTTGGACGGCGAGCTCGCAGCTGACGAGCCGGCTCTCCCAGTGCTCCGCACTCGGGGGTTTGTGTTCTCATAATGCGTTGTTTCGTTCGCATTCCCATGTTATGTGAAATAGTGTGGGTGTGGCCCCGCACCACGGGCATGTGCCCCTATATTGCGTTGGGAACATCTTGTTGTATATAAAGAGGTTGGGGAAGGAACCTGTCTGTAATCTACGCCAGTCTGTTGCCTCCTCCTTTGTTAGCGCTTTATGCGGGGGCGGATATTTATATCTCACCCCTCTGTGATGTTGGAGTAGTTCTGAATAGCTGTTCCCGAGGATCATGGCGCTCAGACCACGGCTCTCCTGCTGCTGTCCGACTCGGAAACAAAAAGCTCGAGCTAGACCATCCGCCGCCTCATTGTCCCTTATGCCCTCGTGCGCAGGTATCCAGATTAAATTATGTTGGACTGTTATGCTCTCTGAGAGGTTGCACTCTCTGAGCACCTTAAGAGCAGCTTTGCTAATTCTGCCCTTCGTATAATTTCGACAGGTCTCTTTTGAGTCCGTGAGAATATTCAATGATTTGTTCTCCCTATATCCTTTTGCTGCCGCCAGCGCTACGGCTAACTCCTCGGCGTCCGTTATACTCCAGATTTCCGTGGATGCCCCGGAGGTTAGTTCCCCATCTTTGTTTACTACCACTGCCGTACCTATGTATTTGCTTCTGCCGCTCGCTACTTCCATAGCGCTTGCGTCCGTGTAGAAGGTGTTATCCTTCCCCGCTAGTGTTCTTTCAATGTGTTCTGCCCCGGCCTTCCTTCTGCCTTCGTGGAGCCTGGGGTCCATGTTCTTTGGAATGGGTCTGACATAAAATGTTTTCCTTATTTCGGTAGGCATGTCTTCGTACCGCTTTGTGTCGATGTATTCGCAGCCTATTCTGTCGAGCAGTGCTCTTCCAGTGTAGGTCCCTCCTAGTCTTTTAATTTGCGATTTTCGTTGCGCTTCCACCATTTCCAGGAAGGTGTTGTTGACGCCAAGCTGCATGAGCTTTTCGTTGGGTGTGTTTCTTGACAGGTGTAATGCTGTCTTGTATGCTTTCCTTAGAATGGTTTCGATTTCTTCATTAGACGTTTTGGTCCTTACGTGGAAGGGAAGCGAGTACGTAACTCTGCTTACTATGAGGCTGTTGACCAATCTTAGGGTGCCTTCTTCTTTCATCCCATGTCTTCTTTGAGAGACTCTGCTTATCATTCTGCTGACACTTTCTGTTGATTTCTTGAGTAGGGAAATCGTGTGGTAGCATTTCCTACTACCCTGCAGCCACATGCCGAGGATGTGGATCATTTTGCATTCCGGTATGAGTTGTCCTTCGAGAGTGACTTCCAGTTTCGCCTTAGTCTGGTGTCGGCCCACTCTCAAGAGTTCAGACTTTTCGGTAGAACAGTTGAGGCCTCTAGCTGTCACGTAGTCTTCTACGCATCTCGCCGCTTCCTGCAGTGCGGCTTGCTTTTCTTCTAAGGTCCCTCCGGTAGCCCAGACCGTGATGTCGTCCGCGTACATCGCGTGTCGGACTCCCTGGATTTGCTCGAGTTTTCTTGCTAGGCCAATCATCGCCACGTTGAATAATACGGGCGAGATTACGGAGCCTTGGGGCGTACCTCTGCTAGGCGTTGCAAATATATCGCTCCTTAGTTCTCCTAGGCCTACTGTTGCCGTTCTGTTTGAAAGGAAGTCCTTCACGTAATCGTGTGTTCTCTTCCCGCAGTTCGCGTTGATGAGACCTTCAATGATGGCCTCGTGGCTTACGTTGTCGAAGGCTCCTTTGACATCGATCGCCATGACCACGTTTTCGCCCTTTCTTCGCATAGTTTCTAAGACCTCCTTCTCGAGCTGTAGCAGGACATCTTGCGTCGAGAGGTTGGCTCTGAACCCGAACATTGAGTTTGGGTAGTACTTTTCGCTCTCCAGGTGTTGTTGGATGCGTTTGGTGACTATCTTCTCGTAGAGTTTGCCCAGGCACGATGCGAGAGAGATCGGCCTCAGATTATCGATTTGGATTTTCTTGCCGGGTTTGGGGATCATCACTACGACGGCGTGTTTCCATGCCGCCGGGACTCTCCCTTCTTGCCATAATTTGTTTAAGTAGCGGACTAGCTGGTCTATCGCTTCGTCGCTGAGGTTTCTAATGAGGGAGTTGCGTACTCGATCTGCTCCCGCTGCTGTGTTCTTGGTGGCTGATCTAATTGCCTCAATGACCTCTTCCCTAGAGATGGGTCTATCCATGTTCGGGTTTTCTTCGCCTCGGTATTCACCGTGGTATCCCTCCTGTTCTCCCGTTCCGTAGCATTTCTTGCGAACCTCTTCGAGCATCTGCTCGTCCGTTCCTTGATACTGGTGTATTAATCTTTGGATAGAATTGCTGCTTTCCCGTTTGCTCTTGCTGGGATCCATCAGGCTTCTGAGTATTTGCCACGTTCTGGCTGTACTAAGTGTGCCCTTCAGCGAGTCTGTGAATTGTTGCCACCCCTGTCTAGCCAGTTGCGTAGCGTACTCTTCCGCCTTCTTACTGATCTCCGCAATCTTCCTCTTCAGTTTCTTATTTAGTTTCTGTTTTTTCCATCGTTTGGTGAGACCGCGCCTTGCTTCCCATAGCCTAAGCAGCCGCCTATCTACCTCCGGTGCTTCCTCGGTCCTGTCCACTTCTCAGGTGTACATCTCTTGGATCTGTTTTAGCTGGTGGCTTCATTCCTCCGGGGAGGTTATGTCGCCGCTCATCCCTCTGCAGTGTTCTCGAAAAGCGTCCCAGTCCGTTAGCTTGGCTGTGCCGATCTTCCTTTTCGTATGTTCTGCCTCCAGTTGCAGGCGTAGAATGTAGTGATCGCTCCCAAGATTCTCGAGCGTATTTTCCCATTCCACGTTTCTGGCATTCTTTACGAAGGTTAGGTCAGGGCAGTTGTCTACACTGACGCTGTTTGCTATTCTGATTGGTTGGGCTTCATCGGTTAGGAGCTCGCATCCTACGTTTTCTGCCGCAGTGCTAATCTCTCTACCCTTTTTGTCGTCTTTCGCGTAACCCCACTGTGGACTCTTGGCATTGAAGTCTCCTGCTACGACTAGCGTGTTTTGTCCCGCTAGTTTTTTAGCTTCGGCGAAGAGCTTTATAAACTCTCCGTTCCTCTGTTTTGGTGAACTATATACGTTAATTACGAAAGTGCTTTTCGCTTTCCTCTTCTTCGGAATGATCTCCTTTATTGTGTGTTCGATGTTTGTGTCCTTAATCTCGTCGTGTGCTATGGTGACTATCTTGTTGCTTATGAGGGTTGCGACCTTGCCTCTCTCCAAACACGTGTAGCCCCTAAGTGTCGGAGTGGTGAAGGTTTCTTGTAATAGTATTAGGTCTGGCATCGTACCTTTGTGATTGATGAATTGTTGCAGGAGCCCCTGTTTATGCCTGTAGCCCCTGCGGTTCCATTGCCAAATTTCTAATTTGTTGCCTCCGGCCATATTGGGGCGTTGGTATTATTGTGAATATTAGCGTTAGCTAGTCCTGGGGTTTCTGCGTTCCCGCCGAAGCGGCGCTCGTTGTATAGTCTATCTCTAGAGTCATGGATCTTTTGCACGTTCTGGTTCTTTATGTAATTGCGGAATCCCTGTTCTTGTAGGGCTACTTTTTGTTGTGTGGTTTGCATTTCCTTCTGTATGTTCTGAAATTGTGACTGCAGATTTAGTAGCATGTTCTTGATTTTGCTAATCCCTTCCGCTGCCTGTGGCTCGGGGCTAGGGGACTTAGGCGGCGGAGTGGCCACCCTTATGGGTGCTGAGTATGGTGTTGCCGGTGTGAGACCCTGTCGCCTGATCTCTTGTAGTTCCTTGATTATGTCATTTAGCTGTTTCCTCAGCTGTTGATTTTCCTTTCTTAACTCGTTTATAATTTGTTTATCATTGTTTGTGTGGTCATTTGAATTTGAGTGCGGAGTATCTGGGTGAATTGTAATGGGAGGGCCGGCTCCCCAGCTCACCTTCGTGCCGCCGCTTTTCTTCTGTTGCTGTTTCTCTGCCTGCTGCTGCTGCCCCTTGGGTGGCGGTGTCCATGATCCGTCCCGGGCTCGGCTGCTGCTGCTGCTCCACCCGCTCTGGTCCCCTTCTTCCCTCGAGAACCACCTCTGGCGTCTGGCTCCGCCGCCTCGGCTTTTGCTCCGGCTGCGACTTTGCCTCTGCTGCTGCTGTTGGGGTCTCCCCCATCTTAGCTCGCTCGCTGTCTTCAGTCTTTGCTTGCAGTCCCTGGTTCCTGCCACGTGGCCACCGCCGCACAGCAGACACGTGGGTATGCACTCGTGCTCCTCGGTTAGATTCCGTCCTCCGCATTGTCGGCAGGTTCTGGAATCTGGACTTGGGCAGACGTCCGTTCGATGTCCTTGCTGTCCGCAGGTGTAGCAGACTTGCCTCGTGGGTCGGTATGGGTAGCACCACATCTCCCCGCCGTAATAGATGACTTGCTTGGGGAGACGCGGGCCGTCAAAAGTTATGACTGCGGTACTCGAACGCCCGAGCATTCTCGCCGCCAGGATTTTGACTCCCTGGGTGCGTACTCGCAGGTGTGCCTTTAGTTCTTCGGCCGGGGTTCCCGGGTCTACGCCGTGGATGACCCCGCGCAGCGTTCCCTCCGGTGCCGCCATATGGCAGTTGACTGCGAAGGCTTTCCCGCCAAAATTCAGCTCGGTGATCCGTCTGATATTTCGGGCAACCTCTTCGTTGTTAGTGCTGATAATTATGATGTTTGATCCGTTTCGTAGCCGTACTATGAAGTCTTCGGTCTTGCAAGTCTGGCCGGTGGCAGTGATTACCGCTCGCGCCACTTGGTGCGTGTGCAATTCCTTGACTGGCAGTCCCCTTGGTCTCAGGACGACCTTTAAGTCTTCGCGTGGAAGCGGCGGCAGTCTTCGCCTTGGCGGCGTCTGCAGCTGCGCTCCTTTTCCTCCTTCCCCGGGTGCAGGTGGCGTGTTGCCTGACGTCACGCTCGAGCTCTGTGGTTGGCTGTTGCCATGCGCCGGTCCCGCCGAGGCCGGCCCGCCGCGCTGGCGTCTCTTTTTGTCTCTTCGACATCGCGATTTCCCAGTCTGCGTCCGTGTCTTGAACCGACTGGTGCGCCTGCGTGCTTGGCGCCGGCCCAGAGGCCGGCGCTGAGGCTGGGGTGCCGCTCAATAAAGCCTGGTGTGGTCTATGGCCTAGGCCTAGCGTGGCCGTCGACGTGGCAGCATCGGTGGTGTCGGCGGTCGCTTCTTGCAGGTCTCGATCCATAATATCCTGGGTTTCCATGCCGGAATCCCTTGAACGTGATGGGGGTGGGGGTCGTAACTCAGGTTGTCGCGTCGGGCCTTCGCTCGGGTCCGCTTCCCCGGCCGATCGTCGCCGGGGGTAGGCCTCCGGGCCCCGTACTCGTGCTAACCCTCGTTAGGCTTAACGCCTGGCCGGCCACGTGGGAAATTCAGAGGTCGGTAGATTCCAAAAATCTGGACGTACCGGCTCGTGGTCCTCTTATGCGTCGGATCCAGCAAGAATTTGGTGGATCCAATAGGGTTGACCGGGTCAAAACACCCGAAAATCGCGGAGCGCATGTAACACGCGTCCGCTCGCCTCGGCTGCTCTGTTCAAGCGCGTAAGTATCGCAGCGGCGCCTAGCGTCGAGGTTCGCAGTTATCGTGCAAGTTTCCGGTTCCTGTTTTTGGCCCGCGGGTTCCCGCGCGTTCGCAATGGCCATGTCGTCTGCTGTTTTGATCATGATGCTCACTCTCCATCAGCTTTATTTCATGACCCTTTTGATGTCATGGATAAGCTTTCATAATATGCTTCTCTCTGCCGCGGTGATTCATTACCGGGCTCGTTGTCAACGTATACGGAGTATATCAAACAGCCGAACACCGCTCACCGCCGGTTGGTCCGTCCACGAAGTCGCCGTCATGTATGGTTAGTATCTATTCTTCTACGCCTGTCCTCGCTAATCCTGGAGTGCAGAAACTAATATAGCGGATGATGTGGCATTCCTAAAGTCGCTAGCTACATATCTCGAATACAGTAGACTGCATGAGTTTTAACGGTGGAGTGTGAGACGAAAAATGGAGTGTGGAAGTGCCGCCTTTTCCAAAACTAACCGATCAACGGGTTTTGCATGTTAGCCGAGTAGCATGACACTTATGGCAGACCTTAAGCTCTGATTCTGTGTAAGGTCAGGAGAACCCCTGTACTCACCTTTCGGGACTTTTCACTCAGTAGGAGTGCCGTAAGGGGGCTGAAAAGTAGCCCCGTTGCTCGGTTGCTTTTACAAAGGGGGTACAGCTCGTTACCAAACATGCACTGCGCTGTTACGGGAATACGTTCTCCTGTGTTTGGTGTAGTGCTGAACAGCATGGCGACGCGGCTGCGAATGATCGCATTACGTAATATTAAACATCGTTACTTTATAACGCTTCATCAATCGCGAGGTTTTCATAAATTGCCTCTTGGTTTTCATAGGGTAGCAGGATGCAAGCACATGTGGTAAAACTAATTATATAACGTAGCAGGATTTTGGTAAGTGCTGCATAAGTTCATTAACCTCATAACGATGGAGTAACCTAAAGAAATATGCAATCCTGTATTTTCAATGATTAATTTTAATAGCTGCACTAAAAGCCAGCAGCAAGTGAATTGGAAATACTCAAAATCAAGCAACAGAGTTCATGCTTTCCAATACCTTATGTAGCACCATGGCATCTTTTGTGACACTCGTTTTTAGGACTGTGATATCCACGCACTAGCCTGCAGTTTGTGCATATTCATAAAAAGGTAGTGAAAAAAAAGTGCGTGTCAAATTGATAACACCAGGTATCTTGCAGGACTGGAATCCCTGGAACCACCACCAAAGCGGCGCATGTGGATGAAGAACAGAAGTAGTGATTGGTGGGACAATATTGTTTGCTCGAACTTTGACGATGGTGAATGGAAAGAAAACTTCAGAATGTCACGGGCAAATTTCTGTGAATTGGTTGCTGCCCTTGCTCCATTTATGTCACCAGAATGTAATTACGTTCGAGAGCCAGTGCCAGTTGACAAAAGAATTGCAATTGCACTGTACAAACTGGCTAGCTGTTGTGAGTACCGAGCAGTTGCAAATCAGTTCGGAATTCACAAAAGCACTGTGCAGAAATTTTTGTACCTTTTCTGCAGTACTGTAAAAAGGCACCTTTGAAACAAATTTATCTACCTGCCATCAACTGAAGAGGCCACATTGATTGGCAGGAGGTTCTCTGAGAAGTGCCACATCCCACATATATATGGTGCCATTGATGGCACTCATATTCCTATCACTGCACCAAGAAAAGGGTACAGAGACTTTATTAATCGCAAAATGTGGGCATCCTACAACATGCAGGCAGTCGTGGACGACCGTGGACTGTGAGTATATTTGTTTATTCGTTATTGGAACTAAGCTTTGCTGTTTGTATGCAACAGCAACAACTGAAACTTATGGAAAACAGTAATGAAGCATGCTGATGAAGTGTTTCACACTAAGTACTCTGAAATTCGAAGCTAGATAATTATTTTGTTGTGCTTGTGTGCAAGGACAGGCATGCCGAATTTTCAAACTTTACATTCTTGTGTGCTAGGACCTCTCCCAAGATATGCTTATCATGATTGACTAACATGGCATCCATTTGTTGGTACTGTAGTGCATGTATCTTGTTCTATTTAAACTGTGGGACATCCATAAGTAATCTATTTGCCTTTAAAATCTCACTGCAGACTTTTTGCACACTTCCCACTGAGCAATCTAGTGGTGTTGTACAGTTTGCTTGTGAACTATTTCTTTTAAACCTGTACTAAATTTTTGGCACCTAAATAAAAACAAGCTATATGAATGCAACACATGGATAATTTGCAATTAGGATCATAGCTATAGCAAAAAAATACATAAAGATGGCAGAAAGGAGCTCAACACAGCTCCTGTGGATGTGCCCAGTGGCACATTTCGTGGCAGTGATGCCAAAAAGTTTTTAGAATGCAATTCAGGGTCTGCAATTTGTTTTTGTTTTTTCAAGATATTTTGTAATTCTATTTCCTTTTTGACATTGTTTTGCTGGCTAGTTTTGCTTCCCTTTAGTGCAATTCAAATACAAACTTATTGCTTTTATTTTGCACCAGTGCTTTAGCACCTAATAGATGGTGTAAATGATAGCCTTCAAAAGCTTCTTTGTCTTGACGTGCATCCCATTTTTTCTGCATTCAGGTTTCGCAGCATTTCATGCCTTGCGCCAGGCAGTGCGCATGACTCGACAGCATTTAAGATGTCGAAACTCTACAAGAACAGTGACCAACTGTTGCCAAAGGGCAGCCAGCTCTTTGAGGGGAAGCTTCTTCCCTTCATGCTTCTCGCTGACTCTGCGTATCCCCCACTGCCCTGGATCTTTAAAGGCTACACAGGGAGGCTATCCAAAGAAGCTGAGTCCTTCAACGTGTACCACAGCACTGGGAGGAATGTTGTAGAACAGGCATTTGGCAGATTGAAGAGGCGCTGGCGCGTTTTACTTAAGCGCACAGACATAAATTATAAGTTTGTGCCCACTGTTGCCCTCACAGCATGCGTGCTGCACAACTTTTGTGAGCAGCATTCAGAAACCTATGAGGACTCCTGGGGTGCCATTGTTTCAGCTACTGAATCGGAAGACTTTCCGCAGCCCGTCAGCAGGCCTTATGCAGGCACCCAACAGTAGGATCTAAGGGACTGCCTGAGCAATTATTTAGGCCATAACTTCCCGATTCGCACAGGTAGCTTCCGCTAAAGTGAAAATGAAAATTGGTTTTGGGGGAAACGAAATGGCACAGTATCTGTCTCACATATCGGTGGACCACCTGAACTGTGCATAAGGGAAGGGATAAAGGAGGGAGTAAACGAAGAAAGGAAGCAAGAGAGTAGAGGGCTCCGGAAAAATTTCACCACCTGGGGATCTTTAACATGCACTGACATTGCACAGCACACGCGCGCCTTAACGTTTCGCCTCCATCGAAATGCAGCTGCCGCGGTCGGGTTCGAACACTAAAGTGCATTGAGCAGAAAATTGTTAGCACAGAAGACCGGAACGATGAGCACAGTAGCACAGGATAGGCATGAGGTGTCACTAGAATTTTGTTGTCAAGCAACTTTTTACGGCATTTGCCACACACAACTTGCATCTTGTGGAAGTAGGCAGCAAAGAAGATCCCACACATTATATCAAGCACGTCCATTTTGCACAGCCACTTATGTGAAGAGCCCCACAACAAGCAATACTCAGGCAAAAGGCATTTGTTTTTAGTAGCCTGAAAAATCATTAATGCTTTCAGTATCTCAGCAGTCTTGGGATTGTTTTATTTGGCTGTACAATAATGACTGCTTTCCTAGTTTGGGTGACAACTGAACTACAGTGTCTTTGGACTGAATGGGCTTGAAATATTCTCTGCTTCAGACAGACTATTATGATAGTCCTCATAATATATGCGACTGTGTGTGCCACATGTTGCTTCTGATATGTCATGTGGAATCCTGTGTACTGCCTAGCTCCTTATGTTGTGGATTGTATCTGGCAATGTGTGGTTGTCACAGAGAGCTTGGCTCGGCAATGCTCTTCACTTCGCAGTTCACGCCTGTCCTGAGTTAATGTGTTCTCTGTCATCTTTTGGTTTGGATTGGTTTTTGGAGTTTAACATCCCAAAGCGACTCAGGCTATAAGGGACGCCGTAGTGACGGGCTGCGGAAATTTCGACCACCTGGGGTTCTGTAACGTGCACTGACATCACACAGTGCACGGGCCTCTCGAATTTCACCTCTATCGAAATTCGACCGCCACGGCCGGGATCAAACCCGCGTCTTTCGGGTCACCAGCCGAGCGCCATAACCACTGAGCCACTGCGGCAGCTACTCTGTCATCTTTAGTACTGAAAACAGTTTTGCTTTTGTACCATGCATCACCTACTTGAAACCAAAGTATTATTGCATTTTGCAGTTAGTGTAGACATACTATAACTGCCAGCCTTTTTTTTTTCACTCGTATCTTGAACAGCCCTACTATGCATGCATTAACCGAGTGATGTTCAAAATCACTTGAAGACAGTGATTTGCCCAATAATTGGAAAATGGCGTATGTTGTGCCGATTCATAAATCAGGGCCATGTAATCTGGCTTCAAATTATCTCCCAGTATCCCTCACAAGTGCAGTTTTCAAGGTTTTGGAACATGTATTTTTTACATTGTACACCATCTTAAGTTTTCCCTCATAAATAATAACCAACATGGGTTTTGTAGTGTTTTCATGTGTCACACACTTAACTGAACTTGCCCATGATATAGCTAGTTCTTTAGATAAAGCAGTTTCTGTTGAGTGCATGTTTCTCGATTTTATGAAAGCGTTTGACGTTGTACCACATACTTTATTACTAGAAAAATTATCATTGTATAACATTAGCAGTAAAGTAGTAGCATGGAGCAAAGCGTACCCTCATTTAAGAAAACTTAGGGCGGTGGTTAGTGGTGAAATATCGGACGATGTTGCTGTAACCTCAGGAGTACAGTCACGAGTAAAAGAGATTAGCACACATGACGGAACACCTGAGCGCTGGAATGACAATGCGTGGCGCTGCGGATGACAAAGAGGCTGATAACGACAGTGCCGGGCCGTTCCCATTCTGCAGTATTAGGGGGGTTCAGCGGACTGTCACGGTCCAGCAAAATTTATTTTTCTGTCTCGCCCTCTCTTTTGTTTAGCGCAGCCTTGCTCCCACAGGCAACGGGTGAAGAATAGGATAGTTGTTTTTTTTTGCTTGTTTGGCAGTTATTTTTGCAAGCAGCCTCAGCCGTGCTGCGTTTGGTAACTGCTTGAACATCTCTGCATCCAGGAGTTGCCATGGCCTCCCAAAGGAGCAGATTTGAATATAATTGAAAATATATGGGGATTAATGAAAAAACGACTAGCTGTAAGGCAGATGCACAAATCATCACCAGATATCATTTGGGCGGCGGTTCAAGAGGAATGGAGCAGGCTCCAGGCTCTTCCTGACCTTGCAAGCAGCCTGTTTGACTCCTTCCCTGAGCGCCTTCAAAGCGTTGTGACGGTCGGTGGGGCCTACGCACGCCATTAGTGCAACGACGTGTTTGCTAACGCATCACGACAGCGAACTGGCTGTCCTCCTCCCTTCTTTCCCTGAATCGATGGGATAGTGGTCCTGTTAATAATGTTACTACACTTTCCCAACAAAGTGACCTGTGTGAATTAGTTGCATCGGAAAAATAAACTCTATCTGTTTTTCTTCCTTGTGTAATACTGGCTAAAAGTAGCTCTATCATCCCGAGCGAGTTCCTTTTGACAAACCATCACTGACATAAAAAAACAGTAATAAAAAAGAATCCCTCTTTGCCCATGATAACCGAACCAAAATAAATGCCGCATGCACAGTCACGTAGGGTCGGCACTTCGACGCTTGGGCAATGGCACGCTTCATAAAGCTTACTTCCTGCCGTCCCCCCCCCCCCCCCCCCCATGCTGAAAATATGGAAACGGCCTGATAGGCAGGTCTGCAAACCACAGCGCCGCATGGCGAGATATACAAATTCTGATCGGCAGTGATTTGTGCTAATATTTTTTACTTGCGACTGTACCACAAGGGTCAGTTCTGGGACCACTTTTATTCGTAATTTTTATGAATGACATTTTCGCTGGTGTATCGTCTACATTGGGGCTGTTCGCAGATGACTGTTTTGTACCGAACTGTTTCTGTTCCTGCTGAACGTGATGCTTTGCAATGCGACCTTGACAGAATTTCTAAATGGTATGATAAATGGGGCGTCACTATTAATCTCCGGAAAAGTCTCCATATGTTTTACTAAGAAAAGGTCACCTGAATTTGTTGTCCGTCACCGAATACAAATATCTCAGTGGGTATTTAAGTAGTGATCTGTGTTGGCATAGGCACATCAATTAAATAACTGCAAATGCAGGTCGAATTTTGACTTTCTTATGCTGGAATTCCAAGCGTTTTCCTTTACAAAGTAAAGAACTGCTATACACAACTAACGTAAGGCCTATACGTGCACAGTATGCGCATGCGCGCACAGTATGGGGCCCTGAAACTAAAAATATTGATAAATTACAGAAGGCCCAAATCCTGGCTGTCCACATTGTTTTAAATACTTACAGCAAAAATTTCAGTGTGTCAGCAACGCAGAAGTCTTTCGGATGGGTTTCACTGCAGGGACGCAGATATGTACTTAGGCAGAAATTCTTCCGAACTATATACCATTATAAAACAGGTATTGACCGTGACCATTATTTCCACCAGACTATATATCTGCAAAAAGGAACCACACTTTCAAAGTAAAAGAAGTTAAATGCACTACTGATTAACTAAAAATGTCATTTGTTCCAAAAACAATACATGAATGGAATAAGTTGCCCCAGGAAGTCATTTCAACAAAATCTAATGAATTGTTTGCCGCATTGCTGTAATTTTATGCTTGTGTTTGTATCATATTATGTTGCAATGTATTTTCCGTGAGAATTTTTTCCCTGCCACTATATTGTATGATTATGTTGTAACTCTCTCCCTCCACTGTACTGCCATACAGGCACTTTGGGTAATGTGATAAATAAATACATTATACAGCCGTGTTTGGAATGTAGATCTTTTTTATTTGTCTCAGAAACCACATACAAGAAATATAAATGTGTTTTCGAACAACACAAAAGGGTGCAGAAGTCAAAGTGTCAGGAGGACACCTGATTATTAATGTGATTGCTATTGTTTTCACATCAGATAAACACACCACTGTTTGTACCTCTCAGGTGAAGCAAAATAAATGTCACTCTTTGGCAAGTAATAAAAAGAAAGCATGCATAAATAGTTAATTAAAAGACAGCAACAAAAAGCAGATGTCACTAATATTCGATATTATCACATATCTGAAACAAGGTTATCAAAAATCTTAAAATCAAATTAGGAACTGAGAAACAGACCATTTTCAAGTATTAAAAGAAAGCACGCATTAATATAGTTCATTAAAAGACACCAGCAAAAAGCAGATGTCATTAAAATTCGATATTAACACACATCTGAAACAAGATTATCAAAAATCTTAAAATTAAATTAGGAACTGGGAAACATATCACATAGTTTGTACCTCTCCAGTCAAGCAAAATAAATGACTTCGGCAAGTAATACAAGAAAACATGCAGAAATATAGTTCATTAAAAGACTCCAACAAAAAGTTGGCATCATTAAAACTGAAGGTTATCACATTTAAAACAAGATTACCAAAAATATCTTAAAATCAAATTAGGAACTGAGAAACATCACACAGCTTGTACCTTTCTGGCAAAGGAAAACAAATGACATTTGGCAAGTACTAAAAGAAAGCACGCATTAATATAGTTCATTAAAAGACACCAGCAAAAAGCAGATGTCATTAAAATTCGAGAATAGCACATCTGAAACAAGATTATCAAGAATCTTAAAATTAAATTAGGAACTGGGAAACATATCACATAGTTTGTACCTCTCCAGTCAAGCAAAATAAATGACTTCGGCAAGCAATACAAGAAAACATGCAGAAATATAGTTCATTAAAAGACTCCAACAAAAAGCTGGCATCATTAAAGCTGAAGGTTATCGCATTTGAAACAAGATTACCAAAAATATCTTAAAATCAAATTAGGAACTGAGAAACAAATCACACAGTTTGTACCTGTCTGGTGAAGGAAAACAAATGACCTTTGGAAAGTACTAAAAGAAAGCATGCGTAATTATAGTTCATTAAACAAAACCAACAAAAAGCAAGCTTCATTAATACTCTTAATATATATATCTGAAAAAAAAACATTGCCATTATCTTGTAAACAAATTAGGAACTGACAAACACATCACACAAAAACACAAAATGAAACTGAACAAGGACGCAAGATAAACCACTGCCTCGGTAGATAATAATAATAATGAAGATAGGAGCATATTATTAAAAACAAAAAGTACATTTACTTACTGCACACTTTTGACTTGTCAGGAATCTAATATTGCACTTATACTGTTTGCGATAATATTGCACATCCTTATAGTTACCTATGAGGTATTAGGGTAGATTAACAGGACACTGAGAACAAATAGAAGCTGGCCTGTATTGTAACTGTACCGTGCTCAAACCACAAAGAGACAATTCATACCAAAATTGGAGCTTTTTGTAAGCTGGAAAAGAAAAACAGGCACTGCCGTCAGCGGCCGATTTCGGAAGTGGAATGCATGTCTCAACAGATTTTTGGGCGCGGATCCCAGAAGCTAAGCTACACCACCATTCACTTGTACACGATGGCAGCCCGGTGGCAGAAAGTACAGATGTCACGAATTTGAATTGACTACTGGCAAATTTTTAAAATCCAATTTTCTCTGCTACAAATGCATCTTTTGGTGCTAGAGAAATGCCAATACAGCCAGAAAGAGGCAAGGAATCAGCCGCCGCGATGGCTCCATGGCTATGGCGCTCAGCTGCTGACCCGAAAGACGCGGGTTCGATGCCGGCCGCGGCGGTCAAATTTCGATAGAGGCAAAATTCTAGAGGCCCGTGTACTGTGCGATGTCAGTGCACGTTAAAGAACCCCAGGTGGTCGAAATTTCCTGAGATCTTCACTATAGCATCCCTCATAGCCTGAGTCGCTTTGGGACGTTAAACCCCCATAAACCATAATTTGTATCAAAAACAATGATTGGATGGATTTGTCTTCAGTGTCCCTTTAATGTTTCCGAGGCTGCTGCACGTTAAGGAGGCATCAGTCGCTATTTTGTACTCTCGAAGTGATTAAATGAAACTGAAAAAGGTGGCAAGGTCACGGGTGTAGTTCACCTCAGTGTTTAGGTGTTGGTGGTGTGTTGGTGGCTGGCGGCGGTGGTGGAAATTGGTGTTGCAAGTTCATGTTTGGTGGTCCCATAAATTGTGGGAAGCTGGGCATGTGTTGTAGGGATGCCACCAATGCTGTCTGCTGAGAAAAAAACTGCCCCATTAAAGTTTGTGTGCCCTGCAGAAAGGTGGTGGAAACACCTTGCAGGAGCTCCTGCATGTGCTCGTTTTCATCTGCAAGCAGTTGTTTTTGTTGTTGAAATTCTATGTCTGCTTGCTTCGTCCAAAATTCTTCGTTTTTACGCTGCACATTTAACAGCACCTTTTCCAATTTCGCCTCTCCCATGCGGCGTCGTTTCTGTGGCGGTGATCTGCTTGAGGTGCTTGCTAAAAAAAGAAGGAAAGCACATGCAAATGGTCACAACTTTCCTTCATGGACTTTTCACACTTTGCTGAAAAATAAAGAATTGCAGAGCAAAAAAAGGCAGGTCTGCTAAAAACAGGTTTGAACTTTTAACTTTTTATACGTGCTGTGGCTGAAGCAATCAATTCTTGCATGAAAACTACACGGAGCTTAAATGGAACAGTGCTACAGGTAAGCTTCCACACAGGACACTGTTGCTGGTGTAAAAAAAAAAAGAATGGGTACTAGCAGTTGTCACGGACATTCTATTGAAGAAGCGTAGCTTGTTGGGCCGGTTGCTGCATGGTATATAGAAAACCAGTGGAAAGGACTCTTTCTCAAGCAGAAGTACACAGGGCAACTTTGCCCTGTGTACTTCTGCTTGTGAACGCGTCCTTTCCGCGGGTTTTCCATGCATCACCGACATTCTTTTTGCGTGCAGCGCGAATCCTAAAAAGTTTCTGAAAACTGCTCACAGCTTTCCCTCTGTGTTTATGCATATCCTAAAACATAGCCATACTCAAATGTGACAAGCACCCATTACATTTATAGCATCCTGCCAGCTGACCCCTTTATTGAACAGATAAACACTGCCTCATGTTCTTGAACAGCACACATACTATACCAGGGTGCTCACTTCTTTGCACATTGTTTACTTTTTCTTTGCTAGAGGAACCAGTGTTCTGAGTCCATGCAGGTTGGAAACTGAAGACAGTTCTGATTTTATGTGTCAAGACTATCATTCTAGTATATAACACCCTTTGGATGCAGCAATAACTTCAGACTCCTGCTGCCAGTGCTTGCCCAGGCAATTTTTTTTTTTTTGGAAAACACATTCTAGAATGCTATGACTCCGAAAGAGAGGAAAGATGCTGTGGCAAGGTACTAGACCTGGAATTTGAGACTACGTCCTGTGTCGTGATGTCCCCTTTTCACTAGTAACATTTCTGTGTGATACATAGCAATGTCCATGTTTACAAAGTGAGGTAACAGCTTTAGGCATGTTCAATAAACCGAGAGACAATTTTCAATTAGAGGTCAAAAAAAGAAACACTGCAGGCACATACTCACCATTAACCTTGTGCAAGTGAAACTTAGCCCACGAGACCTTGTGGCACAAAGTTTACACACACTTTAGATGAAAACATTAAAATTACCAGAATGGGAAAATGCCATAGTATGCATAAATTCTGACCCCCTCAGCAATGCCCATCACATGCACACTGCTCCTTTCACTATAAAAAGAAAGTTTTTTTTTTGTCGAAACACTGGTCACATATGTATTTCAGTTTTCACTACCTAAATATTCCTGGCAATACAACACATCAGGATTCTGCAAACAACCACACTTAAAGATAGCAAGTTGCATCACTTTACTTTGACAACACTTCCTAATAGCATAGGTATAAGAGCTTTGTGCTGTGTTTGAATGACTTTTTCTTGAAAAAAATTCGTGTGCTACTCTTTTTCTCTCATTACTGCTGCATACAGATTCGCAACCGGAGGTCTTTTTTGTGCACAGTGTTCACGCCTTTTTGTGATGTTTGTGCTTTTGTGCGCTGCGAGTATCTTCATCGTTAGGCCTCTTTTCGTTTTAACTGTAGCTCTGAGCGGTTAGGTTTGTTGATTGTCCGTCACTCCGATTTCATTTCATTTCATTTATTTACCTTAAAGGCCCCTTTCGGGGTATTACATAAGGAGTGGGGTAATCAAAAATTGGTACATTTTTTCACGATGACATATGAAGTTCAATATTGGCGTTGACGAGTGACGGGCAGGTGATAGCAGCAGCGGAGTGGGAGAGGCCGTTCCAGTCTGACGCGGCTCGTGGAAAGAAAGAGGTGGAGAAGGTTACAGTACGGGCACGTGGACGAGTAACTTGAAGGGGGTGACCAGTGCGATGTGATATGCGCGGCGGAGGTGCGCAGATGTATGGTTCATGGCCGAGTGAGCTGTAATAAAATTTATGAAAAAGAGATAGGGTTGCGACGCGACGACGGCAAGAAAGACTTCGTAAGTTGGACAGTGATTTAAGGGATGTCACACTGACCTCGTATGAACTGAATGAAACGGGCGGCGCGATTTTGCACGGCTTCAAGTGCATCGATTAGATATGCTTGATGGGGGCTCCAAATGGGGGATGCGTATTCTAGTTTTGGTCTTACCAATGATGTGTAAGCGAGTAATTTGACCTCTTTTGTTGCGTGACGTAAATGGCGCTTCAGATAGCCAAGGGTTCTGTTTGCAGATGAAATAACATTAGTAACATGTTCCCGCCAAGCTAGATCATGACACACAGTGATACCTAAGTATTTGTATGAAGGAATGTGCTCTATTGGATTGTTAGAAATTCTATAGGAAAAGGACAACGGATTAAGTCTGCGGTGAAACGAAATAAGCTTGCATTTGTTAGGGTTAAGTGTCATTAGCCAATCATCGCACCATTTTTCAATGCGGTTAAGATCATCCTGAAGGGCTTTTTGGTCGGAAGTGTTAGTCATTGAGTGGTAGATAACGCAGTCGTCGGCGAATAAACGCATATTGCATGATAGGTGTTCTGGCAAGTCATTTATGTATATTAAGAAGAAAAGAGGACCTAGGACCGAGCCCTGAGGTACGCCTGAGGTTACGGGGGCAGAAGGGGATGACTGGTTGTTAACAGCAACTGACTGAAAGCGACGCGTTAGAAATGCTTCAATCCATTTTAAGATGTTAGGATGCAAGTTCAGCTGCGAAAGTTTTAGCATCAAACGTCGGTGGGAAACCTTGTCGAAAGCTTTAGCAAAGTCTAAAAAAATTGCGTCAGTCTGGATTTTTAAGTCGAGGTTCGCATGCAGATCGTGAAGAAAGAGTGCTAATTGTGTGTTACAGGAATAGTTTTTGCGAAATCCATGTTGTGCAGGATGAAAGAATTTGTTACCATCCAGGAACTGCATGATTTCTGAGTAGATGATATGCTCCATGATTTTACACGGTACACTTGTGAGCGAGATTGGACGGTAATTTAATGGTGAATTTTTGTTACCGGATTTGTAGACTGGAACGACCTTTCCCTTCTTCCAATCATCAGGTATGGTGCCTGTGGAAAGTGACTGAGCAAACAGTAACAAACATTCGGCAGAAATGCACTTTGTGTTTTTTAAAAGTTTAGAATTTATTTCGTCCATGCCTGCTGCAGATGAAAGTTTAATTTTATCTATTAAGGACATTATTCCATTAGCAGAAACATTGGTTACAGGCATGGTGTGCGGAATGGTTGTAGGCAGAATAGGTAAGGACGCATCGGGCTCGCTTGTGCAGACAGAGGAAAAAGCAACTGAAAAGATATTAGCACATTCAGTGTCGCTAAATGGCTCTCCTGAATCTTTATTCAGGGTAACTGAATGCGTATTAGTAGGGTTTATAATCTGCCAGAACTTTTTTGTGTTACTTTTTAGGATTCTCGACAAGTCGTCGTGATAAAAGTGTTGCTTAGCGTTTTTGACAGCTGATAAATACGAGCTCTCGGCGGCATAATAGTTGTCCCATTAGGAGGTGCTGTTATTGGCTTTAGCTGCGCGGAATAGGCGTTTCTTTTTATTTTCGAGTTTTTTCAGTGACTTCGTGAACCACGGCTGGTTTCGAGTGTCATGAAAAGTAGTCTTCGGGATGTATTTATCTGCCAGAGAGTTAAGCTTTTGTTTAAATATTGACCAGTTTTCCTGGATAGATATGCTTTGAAAAGTTGCGTTAAAAGATGGAAAGAAGGCGTGCAGCTCGCTATTTATTGCTTCATAGTTGCCTTTATCGTACAGCCGGATTGTCTTTCCCGGACTGTGGCGAGGAATTGGTTTGAAATTAAAGACTGTGTGGATGACTTTATGGTCACTAATTTCCCGCAAGTCATGGAGGAGAAACTTTCAGGATGGCTTGTAAATACTAAATCTAAAATATTTCCAGTGTCGTTTACTACACGCGTAGGTTCTAGTACAAGTTGGGCAAGATTAAAATTCGAACAGATATCAAGAAATTCTCTTGTATCCGCTCGATTATCTATGGAGTGCACCGGGTTATGCCAGTTAATAGTCGGGTAATTAAAATACCCGAAGAGGAGAACGTGAGCGTTGGGATACCGCGAGGTTAATTTAGACAATGTTGCGTTCAGCTGGCGGCAAAAATGGGGAGTTTTGTGTGGCGGCCTGTAGCAGAAACCCAGCAGCACGGAATGTGGTGCGGATCGCCAGATAAGCCAAATTAATTCAAGGTCGGATGAAATGTATAAAGCAGTGCATGATAAGTGGTTGCTTGCCGCAATCAGAACACCACCACCACGTGCGTTTTTACGATCTGAACGAAAGAGAGAAAAATTAGGCAGATCAGCAAGCACCTCGCGATCACTAATGTCATTTGTTAGCCACGTTTGAGTTAATATAAGCAAGTTGCTATCAGATGATAACACCAGGTTTGACACGAGCTCTCGCTTCGGGATAAAACTGCGTATATTGGTAAAGATTGCCGAAAACGTAAGATTAGGACGAGGACATGTTTGGGAACGGTGTAGTGCCGACTTGCATCGCCGTGGTGGCTAGAAGATTTCTTTTACTGTTTGCCCAGACTCATAAAAAAAATAGCGTTTGGTGTCTATACGGAGGGTTTTGTACCGCAAAGAAAATTTAGTTGTCTTTGATTTGGCAAACGCGACAAGTTGCTTTCTTATATTTTGGACTCGGCGGGAGAAATCTTCACCAATGCTGAAATCAGTATCTTAGTTTGGGGCCATTTGAGAGGATCATTTGTTTAGTCTTAAAAGACGCAAACTTTACAATTATGGGACGCTGGCGTTCTGTGTTGTGACGCCCAAGACGGTGTGCACGTTCGATATTTTTACTATCTAACGACAAATCGAGCTGATCGGAGCAGTGGCGGATTATGACTTCTTCGGAATCGGCAAATGACTCGGATGGTGTAGGACCGTAAAAAATCAGATTGCATCTTCGTGAGCGGTTTTCGGCGTCATCAAATCGGGCTTCCAGATCCCGCACCAGTTGAGTAGCCTTTTCTGTGTTGCATTGCATACATTCGACATCTGTTTTCAAAGTAGCCAGGTTCTGGTAGTGGCTCTCTAAATCGGCAATCCTCTGAATTAGATCTGTAATGGTTTTATCTGTAGTTGTTAACTTGTTTTTGATGTCTTGGACGTCACTAATTATTGTAGCCTGGCCTGAGGACAACTTCTTCAATTCAGCAAGTACTGCCTCTGCACTGGCAGGTCCCGGATTTGTTTCTATGTCCCCGGACAATAGTAGCAAGATGTGAATCGTTTCTAAACATTCAATAGCAACATCGACACAACACTGTGGGCTCGGAAGCTGCACCAGGCAGTAATTACTAGTTTTCTTAGCAAATAAGGCGTATGGGTTACTGACCTGCATTATGAGCAGAAGCGGATTAGTGGTCTGCTTCATGGTACAGCCACCAAGCCCACAAAGCGCAGCCGGTGATTGCCGCTCATTTATACACGGTGTGCCAGGTGCCTTCGATGACGATGGGTGTGTCCAAGGTTCCGGAAGTGTCCAGGGTTCCAGCGATGACGCTGGCAGGTTTGAAGCGCTGATGGCGTTGAGACAACGGATATGCGTATCACTGCAGGGGTATCCAGGCAGGTCTCACGGCGCGCATTCCACCCCAGCCGAAACCAGGGCGGGAAGCAGCGCGTGTGTGACGACTGCCGCGAGCACCTGCATTATGAGCAGAAGCGGATTAGTGGTCTGCTTCATGGTACAGCCACCAAGCCCACAGAGCGCAGCCGGTGATTGCCACTCTTTTATACACGGTGTGCCAGGTGCCGTCGATGACGATGGGTGTGTCCAAGGTTACGGAAGTGTCCAGGGTTCCAGCGATGACGCTGGCAGGTTTGAAGCGCTGATGGCGTTGAGACAACGGATATGCGTAGCACTGCAGGGGTATCCAGACAGGTCTGACGGCGCGCATTCCACCCCAGCCGAAACCAGGGCGGGAAGCAGCGCGTTTGTGACGACTGCTGCGAGCACCTGCATTATGAGCAGAAGCGGATTAGTGGTCTGCTTCATGGTACAGCCACCAAGCCCACAGAGCGCAGCCGGTGATTGCCATTCTTTTATACGCGGTGTGCCAGGTGCCGTCGATGACGATGGGTGTGTCCAAGGTTCCGGAAGTGTCCAGGGTTCCAGCGATGACGCTGGCAGGTTTGAAGCGCTGATGGCGTTGAGACAACGGATATGCGTAGCACTGCAGGGGTATCCAGGCAGGTCTGACGGCGCGCATTCCACCCCAGCCGAAACCAGGGCGGGAAGCAGCGCGTGTGTGACGACTGCTGCGAGCACCTGCATTATGAGCAGAAGCGGATTAGTGGTCTGCTTCATGGTACAGCCACCAAGCCCGTCATGAGCATGGAGACGAAGGTCACGAGCAAGTGGCGGAGGTACCGTATCATCGAAAAAGAGTACAGGGAACTTTTGGAAGAGCTCGGCATCCGACGGCCACCGTCTACGCATCTGAAATCCTCCGGGAGGAAGAGAACGGGCGGCGAAGCAGCCTTGGACGTTGTCAGCGCCATCCACTCCCGCTACCGTCCGGAGCAAGCAAACGGCCGAAAAACGAAGCCTGCACCGGCGGCGCTTGCGCTAGTGGCAGCGGACGAGCTATTTCGTCGCTACCTGCAGACCCGCCGGTACCATCTGTTCAGAGTGAGCTCAACGAGCAGGCTTATATGTCCGAGAGTTGTGCTGAAAGCCTTTCTAGTGAGGATACTGCTACCTCGTGCAGCTCAAGCGATGAGACCTCGTGGCCAGCCTCATGATGAGCCAGCCTCATGAGGAGTCTCCTGAGCTTTGTTATCGCCATCTCTCGACAGCGCAGGAGTTAGCTAGCAAGCACAATTTGATGCACGCCTGCATCAACGATTTGCTGGACTTCTGCCGTCGGCGTGGGATTGTAGAGCTCCCAAAAGATGCAAGGACCATCATGCAGACGGAGCGGAAAGCTAATCTAGAACACGGCGACTCGTTTGTGCATTTTGGCCTTGCTGAGGGCATTCAGCATGCTGTTGGTCAAGGACCAGCGCCTGAGAATGTCGAGCTGCACGGAAATATTGATGGGCTGCCTCTGCATAGGAGTAGCCAGACTGCACTCTGGCCAATTCTGTGCAGAGTAATTAACATCAAGAAATCTGAACCATTTATGGTCAGTGCGTACTGCGGTGCAGGGAAACCTCCGTGCCTCCAGGAATTCCTCAGGCCTTTCATTGATGAAGTGCGCAACCTTAGTTGCAACGGACTGATGGTGAAAGGGGTGCACGTCAATGTGTGCTTAAAATCCGTGATCGTGACGCTCCAGCAAGGAGTTTCGTGAAGGCAATCACTGGCCACACACGCTATCATGCCTGTGAACGTTGCAGCCAAAAAGGGCACTATCTGGAAAGCAGGATGACTTTCCCTGACCTGCATGCACCACAGCGAACAGACTCCTCTTTTCGTTCGCAAAAGGATAGGCGCCATCACACTGGTGTTTCACCATTTACATCTTTGAACGTAGATATGGTGAAATGCTTTCCTACAGAGTATATGCATTTAGTCTGTTTGGGGGTTATGCGGCGGCTCCTTAGGAATTGGATATGCAAGGGGCACGCTGCAGGCTGAGCCGGGCTGACAGGTGCGCACTCAACGACCAGCTGCGAGAAGCAGCAACTGCATTTCCAAAGTACTTTCAGAGGAAACCGAGGAGCACCGAAGAACTCGACAGATGGAAGGCCACAGAGTTCAGGACTTTTTTACTATACCTGGGGCCTGTTCTCCTGAAATACATCCTTTCTGATGAGCTTTATAAGCATTTTTATATTTGCATGTATCTGTTAGGGTACTTGCCTCTCCTCAGCATCACAGAGCCCTCAACCAGTTTGCTCCCGACCTGCTGCGGTACTTTGTGCAAGAATTTGGCAGGCTGTACGGACAAAAACAACTCGTGTACAATGTGCACACCCTTGCACACTTGCCAGAGCAATGCCTGGAGCATGGCACTGTCGATGAGTTCAGTGCATTTCCATTTGAAAGTTGCCTAGGAAAGGTAAAGAAGAGGCTTCGGACGACAACAAAGCCTCTGGCGTAACTCAGCCGACGAATGTCGGAGGTGAGGGCGTGCACACCGCTCTCTACAGGACAAGTGGGTGGTGACGTGAAAGTCGGTGACTGCTTTCTGGTGGATAACTGCGCTGTAGTCATTGTTGATCTCCTGGGGGGCAATGCCAAAGCTGGCATCTTGCCAAATGGCAGAGAGTTTTTTAGAGTCCCAATTGACTCCTCAAGGCTGGACGTGCGTCGCTACAGTGAGCTTGGTCAAGAAACCAAAATCTGGCCCCTTTCGTACATCAAGAATAAAGTTCGATGTATAAAGCTTCAGTACAAGAGGGGGCATGTCATTTTTCCTTTGCTTCACGTTCAGTGAGGCTTTACATTTCTGTGGTGCCTGAAGGATTATGTGCCTGTATTATGATAGCTGCAGATTGCAGAATCTTGCTTGAAGTGTTGGTGCTGAAGACAGCAACTTCTACATCACCATCCTTTGCATGGTTTGGATTTGGCTGTATGGGGCTTAACTTCCCAAAGCGACTCAGGCTATGACAGACGCCATAGTGGAGGGCTCCAGAAATTTCGACCGCCTGCAGTTCTTTAACCCTTTCAGTCACATTATGTTCTGGCGTCGAGAAAAATTTGAAACCTTTTGTGTGTATAGTTTTACATTGATATATAAAAAAATTATTATCAATTGCTCAAAAAATTGCAAAACTAAAAAATTAGGTCGCGTGCACATTTGTGCACACTGTGACTCAATGACACCTAGGGTCAGAAACCAAAAAAGCCTTTATTAATCAGAAAAGTGAAAATGAACAAAGTATAACACGTTATATTGATTTTCTGACATTCAGGTCACAGGAAAGTGTCTATTTTGAGTGAAATGCAAAGAAGCAATCGTTAGTTGCGGACAAGCAAGACACCACACTTTCTGCAGCGCACGCGAGACTGATGTGCAGCCTGCTCTCCTGCATCGTCGCGAAAAGTGCGTGGCTAAGTGCTGAGGCCAGTGTTCTCTTCCGTCAAGCCGTACCGAGTTGGTCGGAAGAGGCTCAGCATTGTGTTGTAGCCTTGCTGCATTTTGATTACTCTCAGAGCTGGGTCTGCCTCTTTTTCCCCTCTGTTTTGTTATAGTGAACAAGGCTGAGTGCGACGTCTGTTTGAAATTCCAGCATGTCTTTTGTGCTTTTCCTTGGGAGGCCTTCTGCTGCAGCATCTCTCAAATACTCGAGCTACGAGTTTGCAAGTGCAAAGGAAAGCATATGCGAAATCATCCGTACTGGCCATTTCTTTGTTTTAGTGCGGATGGGATAGAGTGACATAACAAAGTCCAACTTATCGACTCCACCCATATGCCGGTGGTACTCAACAATCACTTGAGGGCACTCAACCTGAATAGTTTCCTTCTTTGCCGCGCTCCATCTCTTGGCAAGCTTCATGACGCCCAACCCAACTTGTGTTGAAGCGACCGTCACAAGGTTATTGTCTTTCCACCTAATGAGCACGACATCACCGTCCTCGGTCACGTTTAGGTCTGTTGCTCCACGTTCACAGTTTTTCATTTCCTTTTCTCCTTTCAACTGGCATCCCAGATGCCTGTTAGAACGTATTGTGCCTGTGGCAAGGATTCCCAGCATTTTTAGTTCTCGAATGAGCAAAACAGACGTAAAGTAATTATCAAAAAACAACTTCAGGTTTAGGTGGCGTGGAAAGGTCTCAATAAGTCTCATTACAACACAACCGCCCAGACCGAGATATGAGTACTCACGGTCAATGTCTGCCCTTTCCTTGATAAATTTCGAAGTCATGGGCCAATCCATCGGTGCTGCACCGCAAAAAAATCTTTACTGCAACGGGGTTTGGTTTGCTTTTGATTACTTGTTTCGCTGGTACCCTCCCTGAGAATGGCGCCATCTTCTCGTCAATACTGTTCTGCTCAAGTACCTCAAGTTCAAGGCAGCGCTTCCTAATTCTGTCAAGCAGTGGCCTAACTTTCCAACATTTGTCCGCCGATCGACGATGGATCTTGGGGCTCTTTCTGGGCAGTTATGTGCAAAGCTGCCCTGATCTTAAAAAATCTGTTCACAGACATCGAGTCTGCGATTACAGGGATGCGAGTGCCATTGTTCTAGTACATCCGAATTCTTGGAAACTTCAGCACTCCAATGTAGGCTAGTATTCCAAAAAAAGTTGATTTCTTCAAGAGTGCAAGAAAGTTCGGTACCAGTCTTTTGCAGATAATAGACATTGGTGTACTTTGTCAGTTCTTCAAAACCAGAGTTGGTAAAATAGCATTCGAAGTACTTGAGTGGATCCATAGGAGGGGAAGCACCACGTGGCTTCATTGCTAGAAGCCACCGGAACGTCCTCATCATCATTCACCTGAAATATTATTTAAAGAATATTACAATACAGAAGGCATCAAAGCGAATTTTCTACTCACCGCTCCTACAGGGTCAATTTAATTTTCTTCATCGTCAGATAGATCCGCATCAGAGACATCTCTATTCAAAGTTGACGTAAAAAGCCGGTCAGCCACTGAATTTGGAGGCTTGCATCGACTCCTCCCATGGTTCTGGATATCTATAAAAAGAATTGCGCTTATATGACACTCAGGAAGCGCTGCGAACAATTTCGCGATCGAGTCTAGTTGAAGCACGACGTGCACAAATGGGCACGCACGTGGGGGGGGGGGGAGCTAATTCACATGTCAGAGCATACTGTAGCACAAATTTTTAATTTCCTAGTGATCGACATGTCTTTCTTTACACATTCATGTCAAAAATTATTATTCTCGAATGCACTGCAGTGCGTAAGACAATGAAAACTTGACAGCACTCACTTGGCGCACCGTTGAACGTGGCAGCGTCCATCTTAATAATAATTGGTTTTGGAGGGAAAGGAAATGGCGCAGTATATGTCTCATATATCGTTGGACACCTGAACCGCGCCGCAAGGGAAGGGTAAATGAGGGAGTGAAAGAAGAAAGGAAGAGGGAGGTGCCGTAGTGGAGGGCTCCGGAATAATTTCGACCACCTGGGGATCTTTAACGTGCACTGACAGCGTCCATCTTCTTTGCTTGTTTGGGTGAACAATTCTCGTTTTCAACAAGAGGTGGCGCTAGCTATATTTAAAGCGGGAATTTCAAGCCTCGTTTGCATCAGTCCTGTGGACGAAACTGCGCTAGATGCCGCACTAAAAATCGCGAAAAGTCGCGTGCACAATCGTAGACGCCATGCCGCAAAGGGTTAACATGCACTGATATCGCACTGTACAAAGGCCTCTAGCATTTAATGCTCATCAAAATGTGACTGCTGCAGCCCGGATGGAATCTGCATCTTTCAAGTCGGCAGCCAAGCACCATAACCACTGAGCCACCGTTGCATACTCTGCATTGAAGCACTTGGAATTTCATCTTTTGGGGAACATCAACTTTGAAGCTATAATGGCCCTCTTCAGGGCCACCCAAATTTACTGGCAGGGTCGTTGCTGCGCCTCCAGAAACTCCAGAACCCTTTTGTTCCCCTTAAAGTATACTCTCAACTTGTTAGTATATAACTCACTGCAGAGTAGTGGGCAAAGAAAGATGTTGAGAATGCAAGGCTGAATTAACACGCATTTACGTTAAATGTTAGGTAAGACTAGTGCATGCAGCTTAACTGCTTGTAAGTGATGCATTAATAATGACATGATTACAAAAAAGGTAGTATGGAAATTTAACTTGACAAACCTAGAGTTCAAACATCATAGGAGAGAAGGGATGCTCACCTCTGGAAGTCACTTCATGGCACGGAAAGTTGTTGCATCGAATAATAAGTTTGAAATGACTTGTTTCTAAGCAGTGCACCGCTTCTTAGTGTCTGCCAGCAAAAACGGATTTCTGTCACTAGTGCAGTGGCATCTGCTGTGATGGGTGCCCTTAATTGTTTGTGTCCCGTGCAGCTCTTTTCTCATGCCACCTAATTTCAGGCTGTTAAGATGAGCCATGTTGTAAATATGCTGAGGATGAAAGTGCATCAACACTTGGCACGAGCCACACCAGAAAGTAGGTCTGTTTCTAGGAAGGAGCTCCCTTCAAACACTTGTTTCAATGCAGTCGGAATTTTGTTACTTAGCACGAGACACATCATATTTTCAGCACTGTAATTTAACATATTGATTTCAAAAGAAATTGAATAATCTAGCTGTGTAACCATATATATGTCTGCTCATGACATGAGGCTTGGGCTATTTATACTGAATAAAAGTACCATAGAGCATCAAGTTTGTAGCAAGAAATTCGAAGCTGCTGCTACTTTAAGGGATGCCAAGGACAAATCTGATGGAATACTGCTATCTGAAAACAAAAAAAGCTACTTGCACATCATAACGCTTTAAAATTGAAGTTGCAAAAATTTAGATACATTTGTTGTCATCAGTAGAGATTTTTGCAAGAAAAGTGCAGTTCAAAAAGACGGGTTCTTTTAGGGGATCTGTGGTGATGCGCCATTCAATTATAAATGGTAGTTAGCAGTTTTTTTTTGGTATTGTTATGAATTGAGAGATGAAAAAATTTAAAATTCTGATTTTCTCGGCAAGAACTAACAGCACAGAAAGCAAGAGCCATGGTATCGATTATAAGAAAGCAATAGGTTGAAGTCATATCCTCCGTGCCCCTTTAAAGCTGGTGCTTGTGCCGTACGTGTTGTTTTCACTTTGCCAAAAGGAGGCACACAGAGGTGCCATATTCTTCTTTGTCCTTAATGACTGAATTGGATCCACCGTTTGTGGGCATAAAAGGGGCCAAGTGTGTTTCCAGTCCAGTCCTTTACATGCATTTTATGCAGTGGTAAACTGGCTACATGGTGGCTGGTCAACAATTAATGGTTTGTTGCCAAACTCCTGGCAATAGTCTTATAAGCCTGAGAATAATTTCCATTTACACTTATAGCTTGATCAGAGTTGCAGTCTAGGCAAGTTGGTAGACAATCACACTTCTTCGAAACATGAAAAAAAAAAACTTGCACATAAAGCCTACTCACAACTGGTTATTGCAATAAGAAACTTGGTGAAGAAGGAACCGAGTATGTGAAACACTTGGCTTTGCAGCCAAGCATTACAAAAAAGGATAAATACATAAGAATACAAGAAAAGTTACTTTGATCTCTCGCTTAATGCATGAGCAGTCAAGAAATTTTTGATTCTGAGAGTGCAGTGGGAATTAAGGGGCTTTTATGCTTGTGCTGCCTCCTTTCGAGACATGAAATGCCTTAATTGTTTCATGAACTTTCTGTTTGGGCTTAAAGATGAGTTGTTCCTGAGAGCACTTGCATAGCTATTTTTCATGTATCAAGTTTTTTCTGGGCTCATTAATCTTAGGGTTGAAAGATCAGCCTTTTAGGTTCCTTCTTTGATAGCATTTTTGCTGCAGTAAAAACTGAGAGTGCACTTCCTTATGCATACAGGTATGCCTACCGTCGTTTTTTCACACTGCAAAAAGTTAGAGAGCTCATTGTGTATTTTCTACCATTCATCTTGAGAACGCAGGAAATGGCTATGTGTTGTCGGAGTTAATGTGGTAGTGTAAGTTGCTTTTACACCACAATTTCTTGGTCGTGAGATGATCGACGGCCCTATGGACACCCGTTCAGGTCATTGAGATTACTTGAACTATTGCAACAGGAAACGATAGGTTATGCTTCTAGCTCACGTCATTAATAATACATATTGTTTTGCTTTCTCCTTCATCTTTTTATCACCTCAACCCCTTCTCCCCCTGGTTAACCTGTCTTCCTTTCCTCCTCCTCGTCCTCCTCGATTTGCTTTGCATATTTGTTGTATTCCTTTTCCAGAAAACTGAAAACTTCAGGGGTACGTTTCTTTTTTTAAACATGCGCAGCCTTCATACCTGCCTAACACGCACCATCCTGATCTAATTTAGGCACTGGTTATTGAAAAAAAAAACAAACAGTACCAGCATCCCACTACAACAACAATCCATTTATTATTTATGTTTCGATGACTGCAACATTCCATGAACGAGAATTTAGTAAAGAGAGGAGGGGCACAAAAGACAAGCCAAAATATGACTGAAGAAAAGTTTGTGGACATGCATTCTAGCCTGCCAAGTGCAAGTGCAAATAGTAGCTGGCCTTTGCCATGATGTATATCTATAGCGTCACCTCGCTCTGTAAAGTTTAGCACGTTCTGAAGCAGGCTTGGGTTGACTATTTAATTAAGGATGTTTGAATGAAGGATTTTTTATGTGTTGAAAGTGAAAAATAAAGAGAATATCCTGGTGAAGGCGTTCTCGTACTATAATTTTGCACCTAGAAATAGTGTGACTTCACTCTTGCATTTAAAGTTGAGGCTTAGTACAAAAGTGAATATTTGGCACAGCGCTAAAGTTAAACGCAGCTTTGAAGTGTGGTGCATGGCCTAAGTGAAGAATTGTACAGCTCAAAAAAAAATAATTGTTATTGCCATACATATTATGCCCAGTGGAAGAAAAGGGGTCGTACCATGTCAGTCGTGTGCAACTATAGCCTGGTCTTATGCTAGTCCAAATTGCTACCCTCTATATTTGCAGTTTTCAAAAGCTCGTTTCCGTAGCTGTCTGTCACCTTCAGCCGCTTCAAGAAATCAATATCTGTTCTGTGTATAAGATAGTGTATATCCTAATTTAATTATTGTGCTTTCGTATTTGGACTATGCGGGTATTACAAGCATATTTGTTCCTGACCATTTCAGAAGCAGTAAATTCTACAGAAATGGAGAAAGGTAATTAAAGTACTTTAAATCTGATCTCGTAGATGTTAGTTATCTGGAGTATGTAGACTCCTTCAACCCTATAGCACAAAGGTTGAGGTCTGTGAGGCATAAAGCCATGTGATGAGATATCCAAACTGTATAAGTAATTAGATTGCAGGATAATTTTATTTATGACAGTAGTGTTCTGTGAATGCCAGTGACAATGCGATCAGCATCATGCTGTATTCCATGAACCGGTACTATACCTAACTGACTATACTAATGCGTGAAGTAACAATTTTGTATTGCACAGGCCGATAAAAGATATGAAAAATACGAAATGCTCTCAACTCTACACTCCTAAATTTTCTCTCATACCGCTGATGTTGTATACTTCATTCCAATAGCAACAGTTCGTTTGGTGTGAACAGTCACATGCAAGCCTTTGCATGTGTGTCGACACTGGCAATAGTATGCAGAGTGGCTAAATTATTTTCTTGGGCATACACATATTTGATAAAGTCGTGCACCTCCATGGCTTTATGTTGTGTAACACACAACATAAGGTATTGCATTTGCTTTGCTGAAGAAATGTCAGTGAAAGGCTCAGCAATAACCACTGATATGTTTACTTAAGATAATGAAATATAATAGCATTGCTTTACTTTGCTATACTTTTAGAGTAACTATAGCAGTTCCTACCTAAGTGGCTAATTTATGGGCAAAATTTAAACTGTCAATTTGTACTGCAGATGCAAGCATATAGGGAAAATAGTGACCATCCGGGGCCATTATTGGGAATGTAACTGAGTGGTAATGACAATATGGGGAAAATAATGGCCAACTGGGGTCATTACGGGGAATGTAACTGAGTGGCAATGCCATTATGGGGGACATAGTGGCCAACTGGGGCTATTATTGGAAATGCGAGTGGCAATGCCCATATCGGGAAAATACTGCCCAGCTTGGGCCATTACTGGCGATGTAACTAAGCGACACTGCCCATATCGGGGACACATAGAACATGTAGGGCCATCATTGGAACTGTCGGAAAAAGGCATTGCCTATATTGGGTTTCTAGTGGTGATGGTGGTCCTACATAGGACCACCATTTGCCATCACAATCCCAATATTGGGCCAATGGCTTGTGCTGCCTGTGTTTGCAATATCGCTCTGCTGCTAAACACTCGTTTACGACCTCTTCGTAAACTCCTTCCGACTCTTTCTCCGTTCTCTGCGCTTGCAAAACACCAAACGTCCTGTCACGGACGCCAAAATATGTCACCACTTCGCGCACTTTTGCGTGTGCTCCCGGACACCCTTAGAGCGTGGGGGGGGTACCGGTCTCGGTCACAGAGGAGATGCCCTCGACTCAGCGTGGCAAGCTCAGCCGGAGACCAGCTACCAAGTGACAAGGGGGTTCATCGTTTGGTGCGCAGCTGTCCCCGGTCGCAAGCCAGCGAATGGATGGGAGCCAAAGGTTCACAAAACAAAAACAAAGTTTATACAGCTAAGAGACGATACAAAGGATTTCACTATCACCCGTACCAGCACATACAAAGTGGTTTACAAATACAAGGCAACTCATGCAAGGTAACAATCGAGAGAGATTACAATTTAACAGAACCTTTGCACCTAAAGTGCACTAACACACAGGCAAACAAACAAAACACAATTTGTTCACCGGGCACTGCGACAGTCCGGCGACCTGAGGAGAACGACGGGGCCGATCCGCAGGTTGGCGCACGTTGCCTCGCTGGTCCGTGGCTGGGCGGTGGTGTTCTCCCGGGGGTCTAGCGGGCGCGCTTCTCGGAAGCTTAAACGGCAGCTCGGGCTAACAGAGGGTGGTTGCAGCCCCGCATTTATAATCGCAGCCCGCGTCTGTTTGTTCTTCGCGCCAATACAGGCGCGCACATACACGCAGTGTCAACTGTGCAAGCTCCTTCTCGCGCCGGGCGTGCGACCCCATTGGTCGAGCGCAGAAACCACCGTCCAGAAAAAATCTGTCATTCTCGCCACGCGGAGTCATCGACGCAAGAGCGAAGGGGAGAGGGTATCACTTTAGTGCGGTCAAGGTCATGCCCTCTCCGTCGACAACGAGCAGAAACTTCTCCGACATTATAGAGAAATCGACGCCGCGCGCGGCCATGCGTCCCTTGGCGCCGCGCCGGCGAGCTGAGTAGCAGCAGTACGCACAAAGCTACGCACTCTCTGGGGGTCCTTCCCTGCTGATTTTGTTTTATTTTACCGCGCGCGGGCGCGATTGCTTAGGCGCAGCGGCGGTTTTTTTTTCGAAAATGTGCCGAATTTTTTGACACCTGTTTGTTTCTCATACGAAGGGTGCCAACTGCCAGTGACATCAAGGAAAGCATAGGGTGTCTTTTTTGGTGTTGATGAAAGTGAAATAACTTAATCATCGAGATAGTTGAGTAGAAAGTAGAAGACGCAACCATGTGCCGCCCATAGAACGTGAGCCTACGAACTCCAAATTTTGCATTGTGGGTTTGGATCCCACTAGCGGCTTGTGGTTATTTTTTCTTTCTAACCAATTATTTCCATGATTACATTATTATTTTGCATCGATCAACAAAATAACAATATTCCTATGCTTTCGTTGGTGCCAGTGGCTGACTGCGGTTGGCTCCCTTCGTATCTATCTCATAACCGCCAAATAATTATTACCGCAAATAATATCTGAGCATAGACTGAACACCTTCCGCAGAGAAGTAGAAAATGAGACATGGCATGACATTTGTTCAATAATGTGTCCTAATAACGCATACCACACTTTTTTACGGAAGTTTATCGCTCTGTATCAAAATAATTTCGCCCTTACGAAGGTAACAAAACGAAGAATTAGGAAGCCATGGATATCATCGTCTGTGTTGCATCGCATCGAGGTAAAAAAACAAACTTTACTCGAAATTTATCAAAACGAGAGAGCCTGATGACTGGACACAGTACAAAGCTCATCGCAACCAATTAAACCGTGATATTAGAACTGCTAAGGACTGTTACTACAGTGACATCTTTGAGAGTAGTAGTGGACGTACGGATATATTGTGGAAACAGCTTTCCAACATCATTAACCCTTCAAGTATTACCAAAGCTTCTGAGATACTTTAACAGTTAATGGTGTTGAGATGAGTAGGTTCGACTTGGCTAATGCGTTTAATGATTACTTCCTTGATAACTCGCGGTCCCAACATAACCCGGAAGCGATCAAATTTCTATAGACTAACAACTCAGAGTGTTTTTCTTACTAGAGTTGACAACGAAGAAGTTCAGTCAATCTTCAGGGAACTACACAATAGCCCATCGCGTGATGCGGAAGGACTTCAAATTTCTGCTGTTAAGTATGTTATAGACATTATTTCACCCTCACTGACTCATATCTTTAATCAATGTCTTAGCACTGGTACGTTTCCCACCAAGATGCAAGTTGCTAGAGTACTGCCTGTATCTAAAACAGGTGATCGCAATAATATCGCCAACTATAGACCAATATTCCTTCTACCAGTGCTTTTGAAAGGTCTTGAAAAAGTTGTCGCTAAACGCCTGCACCAATTTCTGGCTCGCCACACTATTATTACCCGATCTCAACACTGTTTTCAGAAAGGATTTTCTACTGAAACTGCATTGGTGGCCCAAAAAGAATTTATCTTAGAAAACGTTGAAAAAGATTACACTTGGGGTTTTCATAGACTTAAAAAAAGCCTTCGACAGCATTAGTCATGACTCTTGCGAAAATTCAGAGATATGGTATCAGGGGCCATGTGCTAGAGCTAATTCGTTCTTATCTTTCGCACAGATATCAATATGTCGACATCAATGGATGCTCCTCGCGCATGACTCAAATCAAAACTGGCGTCCCGCAAGGAAGTATCTTAGGTCCACTTCTGTTTAATTTATACATCAATGATATTACCACTATTAATACGAATGCATACTTTATAATATACGCGGATGACACAAGCATATTCTTCAGTGGTTACAACCTCGATGATCTCATTATCCTTGCAAATAGGACGCTTTCAGCGCTTGTCCACTGGGTAAACTGTAATGTTCTACAGATAAATGTTTCGAAAACGAAAGCAATGTTCTTTCGTCCGAAAGGAAAAAATATTAAGTTTCTCCATACAACTCTGCTGTGCCTCGAGTAGTATAGAAATTGCTAACACCTTTAAAACATTAGGAATCTGGTTTACGGAAAGACTGCTCTGGGATACACATATTGATCATATATGCCTTACGGTTACTCGTGTATTTGGCGTACTATCACGTTATCGCCATTTTTTCTCTGCCTCAATTAAACTGCTGTTTGAAACCCTCTTCATGTCACATTTGCATTACTGCAACCTAGTTTGGGGAGCTGCTACAAAGACCACTCTTCAAAATATTTACCTCCTTCAAAAGAAGGCCTTAAGAATTTTTAACCAACCTTACGATTATCCTTCCGCAGCCCTTTTTCACAATAGTAACGTGCCGAGAATATTTAGTCTCTATGATATACGTCTGTCCTTGCGCTACAAACAGGAAACACGGGACAAAATTTCAACAATATCTCAAATTGCTAACCTTGAGCTCCTTGTGCCTACATACCCGCTACGCCGTCTGCGGCACTACACCCTTAACACGCCACGAACTACGGGATACTGATGCTTAGATATTATCTTCCCGCACTACTCAATCGTCTCTTTGATGCAGGCATTGTCATTAATAAATGCAGCAATGCTGACCTCCGGGCGTTCTTTCACTAAATAATTCTATTTTTTTTATGGTTTGTGGTTCTTACGAATACGGTAGAAATATTCAGGCTCGTTGAATGCTTATCGTAACCCGTCAGCACGCCAATGTCCTGCTGTCTTTATTCATGTATGCCGAAAATTTTTCTTTTATGCGTTGTCAATGTGTTCACTGCTGTGCAAATAATTGCTATAATCTCTGCGCATATAGAATGTTTCAATAATGCTTTCAGTGCATGCTTTGAATTTTATATATAAACTTGTTCTTTATGTTACATTTTCGCGCTTAGTTTGTGTTTCCGCTGTTCATTCACAGATTGTGAATCATGCCTTAGGTTGATGTATGCCTTTCTTGTTTGCACGTGACCAATGGCGCCACTGTTGCTGGATGTTGTGGGCCTCGGGAGCTTGGCAAGCTACGGCTTTTTTTTCCCGGGGCCCACTGCTCTCTGTAGCAAGAAATAAATAAACTGAACTGGACTGAACAAGCGCCTTATTTTGCTTACATTTCTTTTGCTAATTAGCCGAAAGACGGCCTTGAATCTGAGAATTGATGTCATAGGTAGCGTAAGATTGTTTCCGCACAGCTCCCACCTTCCCCATTAGATCACTTCCCTCGTGACACTGCGTTGTTACTCATGGTTAGGAAGGTGCTCCGGTCGGAAAATAACCTGGTACACGAGGTGTGTCTTCTATGGTGTGCGACCTGTCGCTTTCCTAAAGGAGTGGGACCTGGGACTAGCAGCAGGCCACTGGCGCATGGACAGCCTGTGAACATAATAAATGACACATAGGAATCTAAGCTTGCAGTATTTGTACAGCATTCTATAAGGTACTCAGACAAGTTGCCCACGAACATCCTGCGGAACACCCACTACGACTTGTTCACAGGTGACCCATAGCTCGACGTTCAAATTATTGACCTTTGTTGAAAACTGATTTCCCTGGTGTATTCGCTTTGTTCGTTTTGGAATCTACACGCATTCGACTAGCTCCTGTTCCGAGCGTCTTTTAACATCTCAAGTGCTAATGTCGAAGCATTTTCTAAGGTCAGTGCTGTCAACAGAAGCATATTTAACATTCCGTCAAGATCAGTAGGCATACTACTTCAACCAACTGTGCGTAGCGTGCTTAACAATTACGTAAAATACTGGTGCTCCTTGCTTCTATCACCCATCAGTGTAAATCGGTGTGAACATCGATTTTTGAAACAGATATAAATGCTGAAAAACTTCTGCCGATTTTTCTCTGAAATAAACTCCGGAAAATCTTTATGCTGTGTTGGAGCTTCTGGCGACAATTCTGATTGTTGCGGCAAGTGACATAAGTATAACGTTGAGCATATTAGAAGTAAACAATGTTTTTGGAGAGCAGTGCGAACGGCAGCCGGAAGGCAATGTTCCAGATTTATTACTATCCATTCAAAGGGGAGTTGCAAAAGAGGTGAAAAATTCATACAAAGTAGGCAAGAAAAGGAACTAAATGATGTCCTCGGCATTGGTGAGAACCATGGCAGTGGTGTTGTGCTCTTCGTCCAGGAAGGCAGCACGGTCCTCCCATCCAAGCACTTGGCTAGTGAGGGCGTTTGTGCCAAGCAGCAGCGCTAGCGTCGCTGCCACCTTCACTAGAATGCCTGGAACCACCTGCGGTCATGAGGACTCGACTTGCATTCAAGACAGGACGGTGTTCATTTTTTTGTAAGATTTATAGCTCACTGTTTCCTGCTTGTTCGACTCTGTACCGTAATTCTCTTGGACGGCACGATACACAACAGCCTACAACTAACAAATTTTCAGAACTGGCATGGATGCGCGTGTCGCTTCGTGCAGGTCCCAGTCTCTTGGCTTTTCCTTCAAGTACGGGACACTCCGTGTTGCTCTGATCTATCGTTGCGCGGAATTATTTTTTTTCGGAGTATGGTATTCCTCCTGTCCACGCCACCATACTTAGAAAGATAATGGCAGCCGCTGCTTGACATTCCCAGCATAACAGTCACCACTGCGGCACCCTGCACCTTCATAACATTACTGTAAATGTTAGTGGCATAGCCAATTTTAGCCACATCGTGAATAGCACTCAGAAGTGGGAGACCAGAATTTTTGCAACTGGTTTTTAGGCAAGCACATTCTGCATTCACGCAGGGGACAGCAGAGGGGCAATGGAATGATGCTGCTGCTTGAAAATTATCTGCAGAATTAATGCTTGCTTATATGGCAGCAAAGCTTTGTAGCAGCCATAAGCTCCCAAGCCCGGCGGTGTGAAAAAACGAAAAGTGGTTCTCTGCATGCTTTTCCGGTGACTGCAGTCTCGTGAGCTCCTTTGTCAAGACGGATGCTAGTATATGTGAAGAACTGCAGTGCGGTTTTTCAACTCTCACGAGGTGCTACAGTCGACGACCGATTTTTCGGACTCTCTAGGGACCGCGAAAACGACCGAAAAATCAGGCAGTGCGGAAAATCAAATTTCACCGAAAAATCACGATCTTATTATCAATCTGCCAGTGAAAGAGGTCAGTCGTATTGCACACATTCTAAAGCTCTTAATGACTAAATTTCGCAGCGCAACGTGCACAGACGACGGGCGGTGACTGCTTTCACGAGCTCGGCCTGGCTGTGCTGCCCTCGGCACGGGTTGGGATAGTCTAAACGAGAAGATGGCGAAACAATAAGAACCGAGAAACGGCCGAAGCAAGCGCTCCGTCAGCGTTGGCCTTCGTCATTAGGCCTAGGAACTAGAGCTAAAATCGGTATCGTATCCGGTGATATGCACTCTGCCGTGGCTTGCATATAATGACAGGCGTCTTGCACGTCGTAGAAATGCCAGTCGTTTACAGCTTTACGATAGAAAGGTCAGGGTTTCGGTGCGTTTGCCGTGGGTACGCTGACCTCGCTTTGAAATGCACCACCTTTTCCTCTCGCCGTCTCCGTGAAGCCGTACGCGTCCCACGCGCTGTGCTGCTAACTCTTTTCGTATTCAGGACGAAAGACTCGGCACAGATGAGTTCCGCGAACTCTGACTACTGTTTGAGTTCTTGCGGCGGAACACATTCCAGAACAGCATAAATTCGAAACCACCCGGGCGCATGGTGCCGACTCGCACAGGATTTCAGCATCGCAAGTTAAGAGCCCCCCTTCAAGCTTTAATTTCGTTTCGTTTGATCAAGTTTTCGATCTCTCCTGCAGTTTGAATTAATGAGGTTCCACTGTACACATTATGTGCCGTCATGGGTATTGGCAGCAAGTGCGTATGAGGTCCGGGAATTCAAGCAGTGAGTTGCGATGGGTCCAAAATTTCACGCGCTCTTATACATTGACTCTATGGACCATGTCGCGGTGCCGCGAAAAGGTCCGAATAATCGAGCATGTCCGAAAAATCAGGCATCCGAATTTTCGGTCGTCGATTGTCGCCTTGCCTTTGCAGCTGTCACGCACGCTCCCGAGAGAGTGCGAGGCACATCACCGCCACATGGGGCCCCCTATTTTAATCTGAATGAAGGTCGCGGGACCGGAACGGAGTGGCCTGTACGCTTGAGCGTTGAACTTCGCCGACTGTACATGGATCCACCGCACAGTCATTTCGCATTTTGCTTCCTTCGGAACACGGCCAGGACTGGATACCGCGACCATGGGTTCAGCAGCTGTATGCCGTAGGCAGTGAGCTGCAGCATTAATGCTTTTTTCATTCCTTGATCGTTATTTTCATCAATTCTCGAGATGGGTACATGGCATTTTTGTGTGCAGCGCAGGCAATGCGCTTCACTGATGGATATGTTCGTTAAGTGTTTTACAAGCAGTACTGTGCATTGCGGAATTTTAGTCCACTCATTAGCGGGTATGCTTGTTTGAGAACCCATCGCGGTGGCTGCCTACAGTGTTTGGCTGCTGCGCCCAACAACACATAATCGAATTGCGGCCACCTTTCGATGGAGGTTTGAAGCGCAAAATGTACCCCGGTGGTCTAAATTATTCCGGAGCCATCTACAACGGTGTCCCTCATAGCCAATGTGTCACTTCGGAGCGCTAAACCTCGTATACAACTACCTTCTCTGCGAGGCTTACCAGCGTGACGACCTGTCCATTCAGTGAATGAGAAGTGCAGGCAATTATGGTAGATGAAATTTAGGCATATAGCAGTAGGGTTCAAACAGAATTCAGGCGATATTCAGAGGGAGGAAATGTGTTCTATACGCTCCCTCCATGTTGGTTTTTGACACACATTATTACCAGCAAGGTTACGTGTGTTGCACGGCAAATGGCGCTCCCACTGATCTAAAGCTGACAAGTGTTTTGTTTCAGCCGCAGCTAACTTGTTACAGGCAAATTGGATGCCAGTCTCTCTCCACAGCTTCATTTCACTTTGTTTAGCATGCATTCTGTCACCAAGACGGACCTCCGTTTATCTGCTGTTAGTAGTGCATGTTTCGCTGATTCCATTTTTCCTCGCAGCTTCAGCTTGTGTTCTGTAATCAAGGATCTATTCTTGTTGTCTTTCAGTGCTACCTCCATCATTTTAATTCCCGTACTTAGCTAAGGTGGGCTGAAGCTAGTTTCGAAATTTTACGTGAGCCTTTAAGTTGCTGGTTTTCATAACTATAGATACCTCTCAAATCCACTCAAAACTATTCTTAATCTTACAACTGATTTTTCAGAGTCAGGTACTGGGCTCACTAAAAGGACGGACAACTATGGAAAGGGGTCATGATGTTATGGTTGAGATCAGAAGACCTTGTCTCATAATATTCCAAGAATTGAGCATTGTATATTGAAGAAAGGGGATTGGTAATTTAAAATTGGCACTGAATATCGCATAAAACATGCAGATGTGACATTTGCGGTTATAGCTGTACCCTATGATGTGACCACATCGCTGTAAAATGCTGCTTTAAAAATCATCAGTCAAACTACGTTCATTACAGGACAAAGGCCTCTCCCATATTTCTCCAATTAACCCTAAAGACCTTTTGTGCAGCTTCATCTCGGCGACCACAGCCGATGGAGCACCCTTTTACAAGTACATTATTTGGCCTCCCTTGTTTATTACTTCGCATTGTATGTTAACTGCATAGTGTTTAACAGCTGTGTGAACTTCGATGCATTGCCATGTCTTTTGATGTGTGTGTGTGTGTGCGTTCTGAACATTGTGCAAGATGGCAGTGGCCAAGACTATGCGTCACATTTAATTTTGCTTTAGTGCACGCTGCTAGAAGGGGAGCATTAGCTCGATGACTCATGCTCTTTGTTTGGTCTCCCCACACGTTCTTGCATTTTCCCTTGCCCCTCCAGACGGAGGAGCTCTCTGCCGGCCTCGACCTTTGGTCCCTATCCCCGGCTTGCCAGAGTCCATTCGCCAGGGGGAGCCACTACCGGCTATAAAGCAATTAGATAGGTCTGTGTTTTGCCCCACTGAATTATGCTAAGTGGACTAGGTGAAGCATGTAAATAAACTGAAAGTGCCGCATAGCCACGGATATATAACAGAGATCCACTCCACTACGAAACTATGAAAAGAGTTGTTTTGGGGTGAGTGAGAAACCCTGACATTATTTTTGATTTCTCACCTGATATCAGGAGGGATGCTGCAGTTTGTACATTTTATGTTTGCCTGTGAAAAGGGGCGCAGTCAAGCTAATTCACCCCCCAAAGGTATCTGTGCCCGAGGTTTTTTTTTCTATAGCTCAGGCGCTCGGTCTGGTGCTGGGAGTAGACAACTTCAGAGCTTGTGCCAGGCTGATGGGACACGTTATCCCTTGCCACTATTTGGCGGTCGGCTAGGCGGCCGAAAATAGTTGTAGCCGTAATTATTCATGTACCCGTCTGTAACAGCCTGTATAAAGGTTTTTTCTCTCTGCACATTGCTTCACCTGCAAGTCATTTCATCGACCAGGCCCTTCAAGCAGTGCATTCAGTTTCCTGTAGCCTCTGGATCCACACCACTGGCACATTACTGGTGCAATCAGCATGATTGGTGCACTGCAGCAGCGCCGAGGAGTGGACGAAGACACCTAGAGAATGACGAAGTCAGCCTATTTAAGATGAGGCACCCAAAGGAACGGCCTGCTATGGGACGGGTACGAAAGTGCCAGCCCCATACGCCTTGAAATGCCGGAGACAAGCCTTCAACGGACACAGAGTGGTATCCTCGAGCAACGGCAGCGGTTCACAGCTTCAAGTGGTGCCAGTTTGGAGGTCTACACCATTCCTGCATTGAGTGGGTCCCTTGGTTCCTTTGTTTTTCTTGCCAGTCACTGACTAAGGCTGCCGTGGTTAATAACCAGATTTTGACGTGTTATCCCATACAGGGCAGTGACAATGGACAACTAGAGTGACAGTGGGGAAGGTGGAAACAAGGGCAGCAAAGAGGCGCTAAGGTCTCCGCGCAGCTATAACACTGAGAAATAGTTGGAATTGTAAAAGAAAAAGATAAAACCTTCCAGCTTGAGATCAAAATCACGCGTGCTTGAGGCCTGAGTGAAGTCCCTTCTGGCGACGAGCGGTTGAGACATTACACTCAGGTATTCACCGGCGCATTCCTCGAAGTGCCTGCAGACGGTGAAGTACTCGTCTGGTTTGCTCGGTATGCCCTCTAGGGGTACAACATTCTGAAGGAATGTTCTGAAGTCCCAGCAGCACAATGCCGGGACTACGACCAGTTGAAAGCAGTGGTATTAGAAGAGTTGAACCTTTCACCGGCAGAGTGCCAAAGGCGGTTTTCTCGGGCCATGAAGCACCATTAAGAAACCTGGCAGCCATTCGTCACGCGCCTCCAGATTTACTTAAATTTTTGTTTTAACTCTAAAGGCGTCTGCTTCATCGACAGACTACTGAGGGTACTGGTTGCTGACCAGCTCACATAGTGGCTGGGACCCACTTCGTGGTCCTTCCCAAACACGAACCCGGTCACCTTTGCTCACAGTGGATGCAGGTCTAGCACTATTGTCATAGTCATCATCATCATCCTGACTACACCCACTGCAGGGCAAAGGCCTGTCCCATGTCCCCAGTTAACCCTGTCCTTTGCCAACTGCGCTCATCCACCCTAATCTCGTCCGCCCACCTAACCTGCCGCCCCTCGCTTACCTTCTCTTGGAATCCACTCCGTTACCCTTAAGGACCAGCGGTTATTTTGCCTTTGGAGTACATGCCCTGGCCAAGCTCATTTCTTCCTCTTGATTTCGACTAGGATGCCATTAACATGACTTTGTCAACCCACTCTACACCCACTCTGCCTGCTTCCGGTCCCTTAACGTTACTCCTATCATTTTGCTTTCCATGGCTTGCTGTGTTGTCCTTAACTTAAGCTGAACCCTTTTCGTTAGCCTCCACATTTCTGCCCCGTAGGTGAGTGCCGGTAAGATACAGCTGTTGTACACTTTTCTCTTGAGGGATATTGGCAACCTGCCATTCATCATCTGAGAGAACCTGTCATATGCGCTCCACCCCATCTTATCCTTCTAGTTATTTCCTTATGATCCGGATCAGCTGTCACTACCTGCCCTAAGTATATTCCTTTACCACTTCCAGCACATCGCTGCCTATTGTGAACTGCTGTTTCCTTGCTAGACTGTTGAACATTACTTTATTTTTCTGCATGTTAATTTTTAGACCCACCATACTCCTCAGTCTGGCTCATTGATCATAATTTGCAGTTCATCTCCATAGTACTCGTTTTGTTCGTGCATTCAAGAGATCTTCTTGAGGACACACTCAATTACTTTTGGTCTCAGCAGCTCTTTCTTGGTTGGGACCATTGTTCTCGTTCTTCTCCTATATATGACGCTGCGCATGTGAGCGAAGATCTCCTTGACGAGGTACATGGTCGTCCACTCTTAATTAGAATGTCATTCCATGGGGTGCCCCTGGCGGGCGCCGTAGAGACTATTGCGCAGGAGCAGTGAGAGCCACAGGCAGGGCTTCGTGCGTCGTCTGCTACAGTGCGCTATGTACTGCGGTGAAGTGGGCTTCAATTTTGCACTGTGTCCACATAACGCCGATCGCAGAAACGTTTTTGACTAAACAAAAGACTTTTAAGAAGCCTATCAGCCACTTTTATTGCATTGCAGAAACAGTAGCAAAGCGCATTTTCTCCCCAGTGTCCTTATTTGTAGGTTACAGAAGAATGATGAGTTGGGCGAGTTGCATGTAGTTCATTTTGGGGGAAAATTCAGCGTGGAGGGACGAAAGACACTGAAAAGGGGACAAAACAAGCGCTGTCTCTCAACTACATTTTATTGTGAAGAAACGCAATATATACAGACAGATAAATGGTGTAGGTGCGAAAGCCACGGAGTGCATAGATAGCATAGAGGGCGCTATCAAGTCTAACGTGCAATGAATAACAAACGGACGTACACTTCCGCGACCGATCATCAGGTGACACATCCTGAGGCGTCTAAAAATCCTACCTCTCTTTCATACAACGTGATGGAAGGAGTGCTAGTACAGACATCTTTTGTCTTCCACATAAAATACGCCTCCGTAATAGAGGGCTTTACCAGAGCGTATTTGCGCCTTCGCTCCACTCAGAGTTCCCGCGCACCCCAATCGTAACATTGGCCATAAGATTTCTTTTTAGCTGAGCGGACATGAGGCGAACTGCACAAAGGGCCCCCTGGCGTTGAAATGTGAAATTAGGCAAAAGGAATAAAGAATAGCTTTATTTTCCATCGCACTATAAAGATGCATATTTTTGCACGGAAACATTTTCTAACATGTAAGGTGAATGCATATGCTGTTTTTGAGCAGACTTTTTTATTTTTGTTATCGAGCACAGTTGCAAGCCAATGAGAGGTCAGAAAGTAGTCGTGATGAGGCGAGCCCCTTGTTCGTTCCTCTGTTGTCTTGTGCGCGATACGTTCAGCGCTCGTCTTGTACTGCTAGCCAGTCCTTTTGCTTGCGTGATATTTAGCCTGCATCATGACACAAATGAGGAGTGTTCTGCAAGACCCACTCTTGTTGTGTCAACTCACCTGGCACGACATTGTAGACCTTTTAGTAATGGAATTGTTTTTTTCAGGTATCTTAATATCGACGCTATGGATAATAGACTTTTCCGCTCTCGTATTTTCGCTTCGAAAAAGCTGATATTAGAAGACTGAAAAGTGCTCTGCTCGTTCCCGACGTCATCTCGACGCCGCAAAGAGTGGTCATCCCTGGAGGTGAAGCCCTATGCATCACTTTGCGTTGCCTGTCTACAAACAGGCTCTGCGAATTTGAAGAGCTTTTCTGCCGGCAGTGCTCGGTGATTTCGTCCGTGACCACCACTGTGCTCTCACACATAGAGGACAACTTTGTTCACCTCCTGAAAGATGGGAACAATCACAGCTGGTGCCTACAATTCATTCGAATTTCTTAAACCACCATAACAGGCATTTACTTTGCAGGCTGTGCATTTCAAAGGGGCTCTCCTCCACAACTGCTGGGGGTTCATAGACGGAACCGCCAGAGCTATCATCAGGCTGTCAACTAGCCAAAAGTTGTTCTTTTCTGGACACAAATGCATACACGCTGTCAAGTACCAGTCCATCATGTGTCTGAACGGCATCATGTGCCAGCTTAGCGGGCCATTCTTCGGTAGCCGGCACGACGCTGGTGAGTTCTTTGTTCAGCTTTTTTGGCATGGCTTGAGCATAACTGACTTTTGTATAGGAAGGGAACAGTAATTTAACCAGCTTACTTGTTTACATGTCTTTCAGGTATCCTAAGGAAGAGCAAGACGTACGAAAAACTGAAAAACCTAGTCCAAGGGCACAGCTACTGCCTGTATGAGGCCCTGCTTACCCATTGAGTCTACTGTTGTTAAAGCCCTATGGTGCAGTGAGGATTACAGCATGGCAGGAATCATTTAATAGGGAAGTGAGCAAGTAAGGCAAGCTGTCGAGTGGGGCTTTGGCAAGATCGCAGGATTTTTTGCATTTATTGATTTAAGAAGAAATCAGAAGCTCGACCGGCAGAACTTGCCTCACATGTACAGGGTGTGTGCAATTCTCATAAATTTCCACACATGTGTCTATGGCTCTCAAGTATCTCAGTACTTCGGCCTTGAGCCACCAAGCTTAGAAACATACCTCACCCCACAGCCCTATTAATGGCTGCATGGAGAGCACATAAGGTCAGCAGCATGAAACTTGACCTCAGACATTCAGAGCTATGCGGGTTGCTCTAATGGCATTACTTCTGTTGGTACATTTTATATGAATTATAAGTTGAACTTCAAAAGGTTTTTTTACTGCAAATTTAAAGCAGTCATAATAAGCAGCACAAGATCATTTTTATTGGTTTCAGAATTTCATGCACTAGCTTTTTAGTCTTGCTCTCTTTATTGGACCGAAAAAGGTTTGCAGAATTGTCATGTTGCTTGGAGTCTGCATGCTGGTACATCGAGACAGCCGTTTCTATATAGCTCCCTCTTGTACAAGAACAAGTCTTGTACAGCGAGGAACTGCACCCTGTCTAGGCACTGTTTTCATTATTTTGCAAATGATTCATAGCAAATACAGTAAAAAAGCCTTCCTTACGTGCAGCAGCACTTTAAGAGCTCCCTGCACCACTTGCTTGTACTGTTAATTATCATGCTTGCTTGCCACGGAAGACATTTAAAGTGATTTATAGTGTGGAATTTTATGATGGTAGGGTAAAATGCATTCTAAATCCTTCTGGATACCAAAGCCCCAGATTTCAGGTACGCATGACAACACAGCCATTATTTCTGGTAGCACAAAACGTGATGCACCAACTGCATTATATGATTTTTTGTTGTCCCTGCCTGTTCTCCTCTGCTCTTGTAATAAATCCTCAATTAATGCGTTGCATCCGGTCCAACAGCTCATCATGTTGATCTTTTCAAGATTTAATATGTAGTTCATGCTTCTCCTCCTTGATGGGTGCTTTCCTCTCTTCCAGTGCTAGTTTTTTTTCGTCTAGACGCAATTGGCATTTTGTCAAGGCAAGCTTTTTCTTCAGAAGAATAAATTCATATTCTTTCCTTCGGGCACGGAGCTCTAGGCCCATGCTTTGGAGTCCTTGTATTCCTATCAGGAAAACAAAGAGAAAACATTTTTAGTGTCCCCTAGAGTCTAAATGATACTAAACTATTGCACCAGTAACAGTCATGTTATAAATATACTCGTGGAGCAGATGTTTCATTCAGAGCACACTAAATTTGTTACGCTTCAATCTCGCACACCAACAGGGTAAAAACGGCTTGCATCTCTGTACAGAAGTAAACATGATATACAGTATGTCAATCCGGCCAACAGGGAATTCGCCTTAGAGCGGTATACAGTCTCAGTGGTAACTTTTGAGCCGCGAATCAACATCCCAGAAGATCTAGAGCTTTAGGAGCAAGGATGAGAAGCGTGCTTACCCTGCCTGGCAATAGCAGGAGCCTTGCACAGCTCAAAAGCTACCCCGTTTGATCTGGACACAGCTGACAAAGGCTGTACACTGTGTTTGCAAAGGTTTTTATGCCCCTGTTTGGGAGTAAGCACGCATGAAACAAAGTGAAAATATATGTAGAGCTGAGTGATGTCATGTGATAACTGTTATAATGTGCAAATGGCTTGTGGACCAGGTTGTCGGGTCCAGTTTCAAGTTTGGCATTCGCCTGTCAAGGTGCAGATGTACCTGAAAAAAAAAGCCCCGTATTTCAACTACAAGCCTCCTGGTCACGTAAAAGTCATAGAGTTTAACATTATGGATAACACTACTATGATGTCAGCTGAGCCCTTTCTTCAAAAGCTTCCATTTGAAAAAAAAAATTGATGCACACATGATCCATCAACTCCTTCTCTTTCACTTAAATATGCCTTTAGAAAGTGCCCTAGAGTCCGAAGTTACAATTCCTCATAAGAGTGCACTTGCCACTCTCGAAATACAGCCTCTACACAACAAGCCACCTCGTCGTGGCAGCTTAGAGATTTGGGTGCTCCAATAAAAGGTAGTGCAAACACTGCTGTGCTTCAAACTGAATTTTACTGAAGCGTGAGTAAATTATGGATATGAATTAAAAAATTACCAATCAGAGAAAAGGTATGATGAATAAAGCAGTGACCCATTTATCTACTTTTACTAACTCCATGTTTTTATTCACACCTCAAAATACCTATGCAATCAATAACTACCTACAAGTTTATGTTGCTTTGCCATTGTCATAATTTTTTTCTTGGTTTTTATTATGTTTGTATTGTTCAGAACATTTGAACAGGCAGCAATGCCGTGTTCACAGGTGGGCAGCTCACTCATGAGTGCACGCATACCACTTTACTTGCACATGTGAAGAACATGAGAGAGTGAGCCCTTTTGAGTGTCAACCATCATCAGTACAAGTGGACGTTATATTTGGTGGTTGACAAGGAGAAGCTGCATGCATGTATTAGAGACTCTAGTGAAGGGCTCTAGCGTATTTAGGCCACTGAGGGTACTTTAACATCCACCGTCACACACCATGTGAGCATTTTTTTATTCTTGCCTCTAAAATGCAATGGTCATGACCAGAATTCAATCCGACATCCTTAAATGAATGACAAATATTCCTGACTTCAGCTGACTATCGCCATGTTTCTGTCAACATAGCTCTCTGCGCCCTGTTATTCTGACACTGCCTACTTAAAAAAAAATTGAACACCAACTTGCCCAAGCCTAAACATTTTTCAGCAGGCACGCAGGCACATCGTCCGCACATCTGCCTGCAAGTCCGTCTGCTGTGAAGCACAACAAAGTAATTTTGAATGCAATAATGTGCTCAAGCTCTACTCATTGTTCCACACAAAAGCACAATCCAAGCAATGTTTTAGGCTGCGTGCAGTAGGTGTCTGTTTCATGTTTGGGCATGTTTCGAGCTCGCTGTCTCTCCGCCTTTGCCGAGGCTGTGCTTCTGGCTGGTGCGCCATCGCAGCAGCATCATCACTTGCAGAGTCATGGCTCTCTGCAGGGAAGTGTTCTGTGCGGACAGAGCATGGGCTCTGTGGGGACAGCGGGGCCTCCTCCTCAAGGTGGCATAGCGACATCAGTATTCAGGAGGCTGCTGACCTACAACAGTCTGCAAGAAAGCAGCAGTAGAGAAATGCCGCTGCTATGATTAACTTTTGCCAACACCACATCTGAATACAAATAACTTAAGACAATCTTCCTAGTGTGCATGTTATTGCTGGCATGACCACATCAGTGTGGAAAAGGAAAGACAACAGTGGACTGACAAGGCAGAAAACACCAGTTTTCTCTTCTACTGCCTCTTGCTGTGTTCTTTGGGGCTGACATGCCGTGTTAATTGCACTACTTGGACATTGATGTATAGTGTGGAAGAATGACATATTACTGCAAATGCCAGAAAATAGAGCAAGATGAACAGTGTTTGCAAACCCTCAGACTTATCGTGCGGCGCTGTTGTATAACAGCAAAGAGCCGTGCAAGTCTATGCAATTACAAAACCTCGCGGTAAACACTGGGCGGCTTATGTGTGAATATCTTTTTCTCTCAGTACCCGCGGCAGCAGTATTTTATACCCAGTTTTAGAAACGTCAACCCCGTGCTGTTCGATACAGGGCAATTTCTCAGTTCAATATACACTCGGCCTTCGCAAATTGAAAGGATCTGTGCTGGATTATTTGAAAGCATGATTACAGAACTTGCCGCTCACCACTCCGTCGTCGGCTTGGCCTCCTTCCATCTCGATTGGCTTGGCAGCACAGCATCGTCCCTCAAGTTCTGTATGGCACGCATTTCAGCAGCAGCCTAAAATAGCGCCGCCAACACCCTTTTGCACAGTGCCGTGCTTCCTTTTCTCGGCACTGTCCTGAGCATATACGCATGCAACGTATATGTCACAGGCGCAGGGCAAAGCAAAATACGTACATAAACACCTTCGTAGGTTCGCGTTGTCTTGCTGCCGAAAATACCCAAGGAACAGGTCCAGCCTGTCGCACACTCCGTAGAGGGCGAGATCGCGCCCCACTGCATCTGGCACGTTTCGGCGCACTTCGTCCCAAACGCGGGGGTTGCTGAAAGGATTTGCTGTGACTACCTCATGCAAAAGGCATAGATCCTCATCTTTGCGAAACCTTTTTCTAGGTTTGTGGTTGCATATGCCAATGCGTATCGCGGAGGCCGAGGAACATTCGCTGTCAGCTGCAGAACAGGCAGCTGTCATGTTGAACAATGCTGCCGACTCCGCGCGCGTGAGACCAGAAGGCCTTTCGTGAGCCGCACTTGTCGCGCCGTTTCACACTCCGCTGAGACTGCGCGCGGGCGCAACGGAAGTGCCGGTCCGCTTGCACGCCCCCGTCTGACCATTCGGCGCATGCCCAGTAGCGCTTCCACTAGCCAGCTTACCGGAGCGGAGGCGCAAATACGCTCTGCTAAAACAGTCTAATCTCTCGAGTATGCTGATCACGATGCCAGTACAAAACAGTGGTATCAAATTCAGTGGCGAGGCAGCGCTTTTGTCCCCCTTCCAGTGTCTTTCGTACCTCCGCGCTGAATTTTCCGCCAAAATGAATTGTAGCTTTCAACTTAACCAAGGAAGCCTAACACTTTGGTACTGTTTCTGCAATGGTATAAAAGCAGCAGATAGGCTTTTTGCCAGTCTTTTGTTTAGCCAGAAACGTTTCTGCGATCGGCGTTATGCGGGTGCAGTGCAAAATTGAAGCCCATTTCACCACAATACAGAGCGCACTGTAGCAGACGGCGCGCGAAGCCCTGTCTGCGGCTCTCACTGCTCTTGCGCAATAGTTTCTACGGCGCCAGCCAGTGGCGCCCCGCCGAGCACCGGCATCACGGAGCGACATTCTAACAGTGGGCGAGACGACCATCTACATTCTTGAGGTTCAGCATTGCATGCTGCACGTCGCTGTTGTCGATTGCACAGCGCTTGAGTGTGTCCATCACCATCTGTACGGCTCGCTCCTTGAGTCCATTAGATCTAGGGTATAATGGACTGGATGTCTGGTGCTCAAACTTGCGAAATTCACGTTCCATTGTCGGACTGCACAACTCTCGGTATGCTGTGAGTAGCAAACCAATGCTTCATTGCTACAATCACTTGTGCTGCAGCTGCGTTCTTGAGTTCGTTGAAGTATATCCACAATTATCCACAATTGCAATGTGGGGCTTGCCTTTATAGTTGAAAAGGTCCACGGCCACTCTTTCCAAAGGCAGGTGTGGGACCTCTGTTAGTATGAGCGGCCTTTTTGGTGATGCTTCGCAAACCTTGCTTTATTGAATGAGATCTGTGATGTCCTTTGACATGCCTGGCCAGTATAGTTTCTCTCTTGCTCGTCTAAGGCTGCTGTTGATGCCTAGACGGGCATTGTGTATGGACTTCAGCACTCTTTCTTTCCAGGTCTCGGGTATGACTACGCGGTCACCTTGAAATAACAGGCCTTCATATGTTGACAGTTCGTCACGTGTGGTGGAGAGCATATTTTTGTCCTTCCGTCATTCTTGCTGGGCATGACCAGCCATCCTATACTGCTCGTACTACGCTGGTCAATGCAATGTCTTGTTTCATCTCTGTGACGAATTCTTTGAACGAATCTTCACCCATTGGTAGTACTGCAAGAACTTCCATCTCCTCATTGATTGCATCTTCTGTACTCTCAATTGATGCACAATCACGGCTTAGTAGGTCAGATATGTGCAGGTCTTTCCCCTCTTCTATGCAATGGCGGGAGCGTAGTGTTGTATATCAAAGAGAATCCTCTGAAGTCTTGGTGGTGCTTTTCGTAAAGGCTTCTCGCTGATGGTTTCTGGGGGCAGTGATCTGTCTCTATGGTAAGTGGATGGCTATAAATGTAGGAGTGAAACTTTTTGCAGCCATACTTTATTGCAAGGGCCTCCTTTTCGATTTTTGGGTAGTTCACCTGTGAAGCAGTTAGCGTGCCTGATGCATATGCCAGTCGCTTTCCGTCTTGCATGAGCACCGCTCCCATTGCTCTTGAACTTCGACTGACGATGCCATAGTACTTGAATGTTGGTGCTTTCTTTAGGTCTGTCTTGATTGCCTGTAGTGCATCACTCTGCTCTTCAGTCCAGAGCCATTCTGCGTCTTTCTTCAGTAGATTGCACAGAGGAACTGACTTCTGTGCAAGGTTGATGATGAACTTGTGCAAATATTGTAGCATACCCAGGAGACGTTTAAGTCCAACTCTGATTTTTGGTTTCTAGATTTCTTCGATTGCTCCGACCTTGTCCTCGTCTACTTCTAGGCTTTTATCTGTCAGCACATGTCCAAGGAACTTCACCCTCGTGCTTGTATAAACGCATTTCTGCTGGTTCAACTTGGCACCATCCTCTCTATTGGACTGCTTCTGTGTTTTTTTTTGAGCTCATCTGGAGCCTTGGCGTAGATCAGAATGTCATCCATGGAGTTGGCTACGTTGGGGAGGACATTTAGGACCTTGGTGATGACTTGGAATACCTCTGGGGCTGTTGCTATGCCAAATGGAACACGCAGGGATGTGTGCATGCCCCATGCCGTGCTAAATGCAACGTAATTCTGGGTTTTCTCGGACACTGTTAGTTGCCAAAAGCCCTTCTTCAGGTTGAGAAGTGTAAAATATTTGGATCTACTGACCTGAGCTCCAAACTCTTCTAGTGTTTTGAGTGGAAAGTGTATTCTCAGAAGTATCTTACTCAAGTCTGTAGGGTCCAGGCAGATTCTGAGCTTTCCTGTTTGCTTGACAATGACCATCTGGGTATAGAATGGGGTTGGCTCGTTAATTTTCTTGATGACTCCATTTTCCTCCATATTGTCAAGTTCTTTCTTGACGTTCTTCCTGATTTCAAATGGTACCTTCCTTGGCGGTCTGTTTTCACTGTTGCGGACATCATGTTTGAGATGTATCAAGGTGAAACCCTTGAGGCATCCTAGGCCATTGTAGAGGTCACTATTGTCCTCGTGCTGTTCTAGCACGTGTACACGTTTCACAAGCTTCAACAGTTCACATGCATTTCTGCCGAGCACAGGGGAAACAGGCCCTTCCACCACAATGAACTTGATTGGCTTGTCGCATACTTTGCACGATGCGATGCACTCGCCTGTGACATCAAGTTTGTGCTGCATGTAGAAAACTATGCGTTTCACTGATGGCTGCTGCACCATAAGGCCAATGTTACTGGCGTAATCCAGTGGGAGCACATTCAATTGTGCACTGGTGTCCAGGTTGATTTTCGCAGTTTTCCCACTCTGGAACATTCAAAGTACAAAGCTTACGGCCTAGGCACTTGCACTTCAACGCTTTGATGTTAGCCTTCAGCATCACAGTGTTGTCTATCACACTTATGCAGATGCCTTGTCTAGGAACCGCAACACTTCCTGGGACAGGTCATCGGCTGAAATCCCACAGTGAGCAGTGGCAGCAGTAAAACAGGGAATGAATTCTGTCTTTACAGAAAAACGTTAGCCTACGGTTCCTTGTCGTGCAAATAAATGGTTCCAGGGCGGGGCCCACTGCAACCTTGCTGCTAATTGGTTATTGGTTAATACAGCGGTCGGCATCTTCCAGTGAAGTCATTTTGACATCACACTCTCAAATTTGAGAGCGATATAGAGAGTGGAAAGCAAAACGTCCCCTGGACTCGTTTGACTATAAAAAAAATGCGCACCTTAATCAGTGCTAGTGTAGATATTCTGTGCGTATTTGTTTAGTGGACCCTAATAATATGCACGAGCTTAAGTGCGTGATGAAGGATAGCGGCATGCTGACTCGCAGGCTGCTATAGCTTGCTCGTGCTGAAGTACTCAACGAGCACTGGCAGAACCCTTTGTATTGTTTGTTTGCTTCGGCATATCTCTCAGTATATTAATCAAGCCTATGAAGGAAAGTGTAGGGTTCGGCGTGTTGTATCTTTTCTTTCTTTTGGGGTGGGTTTTGTGAACATTGCGCAAGAGAGCGGTGGCCCAGACTGCGCGCCACGTTTTGGTTTGCTTCAGTGCGCGCTGTTAGAAGGGGAGCATTAGCTCGATAACCGATGCTCTTCATTTGGTTTCCCCTCCCGATCTTGCATTTTCTCTTGCCTCTCCAGACGGAGAAGCTCTCTGCCGGCCTCGGCCTGTGGCCGCATCGTCGAGGTAGAGTACTGCGCTTTCTTCTGCTACCCTCTGCGGCCATCATTGCTCAGGGCTAGGGATGGGGAAGTAACCGAACGAATTCATGGCACGAATCAAGCACGCAGCACGTACAAGAGATCAGGCGACGAGTAATTCATCAAGTATCCATGTAAGGTAGGGCTCTCGCAGTCGCACACACGCAGTACAGGACGAGTAGGTAAACCAAAGGAAGAAGGGGCACTCGAAAAAGAGAACCGCTATGTAATCCAAGTAATGTAATCCGCACTACTGCCCGCAGATAGCGCAGAATGATCGCCCGCGCTGGTCATGGTTTCCAGGATGAGGATACTTAAAAAGGGATGCAATGACCGACAGAAAAATCAGTAAAAATTTTGTACTGGGTTTAAGAAAACCATTGTGGAATTGGGCGCCTTGGACACTAGGCTTTTCACTGCGTCGAAAAAATCGTGTGCTAACCTAAGTTTATGTAGCCTAAAATTTATTTGTTGGTCCCTTTAATAGGCTTGACAGGTGCGCCTCCTCAGAATTATGCACCGATCCTTGAAAGCTTTTATGTTTTGCAAGAAATTCAAGTTCGCCTATTTTCACAAAAACCTTACCACTCCACTAGGCAGAAATGTGAGGTTAAATGGATGCCTGTCTTGTAACCATTCGTCATTCCTACCGTTCTTCTCAAGGTTCGGTCAGTGTGGGTTGGGCTTCAGAGCATGATAAAAAGATTCTGTGCAATTCTATTCTTGAACATTAGTCTTGTGCATACAGAGGGGTTACTATTTGTATGCACACATTTCTCTTTTTTCTTTCTGGTGAACCGGAGATGTAGTTTTCACGAGGTGGCTTGTCCTGGTGTGCGCATGTCTAATAGGATACAACTTCAAAGAAGAGCGGTTGGTAGCAATCGGCCATGTTTCGCGGCATCCTGTACTACTCCGCAGACCAATCACGACAGTAAACGGGATCAGCTTTTCAGTGTTTTCAATGTGGGCTGACATTCACTGCAGACTTAAACTCTATTCTGCCATAGAGATTCAGCTTCATGAAGCGCTAGCTAGCATGCATTGGCCAAAGGTGCAAGAGGCATGTGTCACATACCGTGATGTCTGGTGTTATGTGCGCCGAGTCGTGGATGACAGCCATAGAAATGGAAGCTGTGGGCAGGATGACACCCACGGATGAGGCGGCTGTAAGCGGCACTGCCAGGTAGAGCCACGGGCACTTCCTCTCACGTGCCTGCAGCCGCAGAGATGCAGGTTTAGCTGTTTCCTTCGCTCAGTACGCAGCCGGGATGAGACTAGTGCTGAAATGGGATTTAAGATGGCACAACAGAGCAAAGAGGAAAAAAAAAACTCAAGAAGATATTGTAACCTGATGGCAAGGTGCTGAAAACAGAACAACATTACAGATAGTGATGGCATGATTTAATGGCTGCGGGCCTAGCGCAACCGCTCCTGCTTGACCCACTGCCCGCTTTGCTTTCTCTAGCCCGTGACAAAATATGTGTATGGGTGTGTTCATATAAGGTCGGTAACCGAGGTCCCATGACCATTCATTTTTCAGATAAATTTTCATAGTGTGATGGACAAATGTGTCGACAAAGTAATGGACTTATGTATTCCAAGAAAGAGCGCATTTTTTTTTAAAATAATCCTATATCAAAAGAAGCGGAAAACTCCGCTTTTGCGAATTAGAAACAGCTTAAATTTGGATCACCACAGAGTGAAAAGTTTAACTTTTTGGACTCTGAATCTTTTTTTTTCAATTATCATTCTCATATGTGTGATAATTTTTCCGAATATTTTGTGGACTTCGCAAACGAAGTCAACAAGACTTGACTGACTCATCAGCATACAAAAAATTGCACATTTCTGTGCAAGAACGGCAGTTTTCAGGACTATGATAGGGCAAGAAGCAAGAACTTGAAGCTGAGATTCCCCTTCATTGTTCATCGGTCCTTCCTACTACCGTGAGGGGTACAATGCTTGATCAGACAGCATAACAGTGCAGCATGCGATATGGTCAAACAAGATGCGTAACAATATTAAATCTACAAAACACACATGATTAGCAACTAAAGATGCCATGATGGGTAATGAAAGCTCATTGTTTTTGAACTCCTAGAGACCGGAAGAAATACCCAAAGGTCGAGTCATTGAATGCTTCTCGCCGCCTTAACCAAAGAAAGTGGGAAAATAAACCGTTCTGAGGAGCCTCAGTCGCACAACGCGAAGAGCTCGTGCCGAGCCACAGTTTCGCCATGCTGGAAGAATGAAGGCTAAACTGCGAGACCGCCGAAAAGAAAATGAAATGACCAGCGATGCGCCAGTCGGCGTCTGAAAGTGGCGCGCAGCTGGGTTCGCACCGCTGGCGAGTGCACGGCCGATTACCACTTTCGCTGCGGAATGGTGGCAAAGCTCAGAAACCGAACCGAGAGGACGCCGTCATGCTGTTTTCCTGGCACTTTAACCTATAACTACGAGTTATTGGCCCAGATAGTTTGGTTTTGCTGTGGTGGATTTATAAAAGTCCGCATGGTATTTCAGTGCTGCCGAATTTCGGAAATGTTCGAATATTCGGGAGTTATCGAATATCTATTTCTCGAATCATATATATACCGGTCAAGCATTAAATGTTTCGAACATTCAGACACCACTAATTGGTTGTAAATTAGAAAATAAAAAGCACATTTGAGACAATATATCGTTCAGGTATCATTACAGAATAATATCCGTTATAAAGAGCTATGGTTGCAAACTCGACTTCTGAGTGCATATAGTTGAATTTAAGATAACACAATGGCAGAATCTCAGAATCTACTTTGGGAGCATGTTTTTGCTTTCTAGCTTTGTTAATAGACGTGGCCATTTGTATCAGGCTAATGGAAGAGAAAATTTCTGCAGCACTTCTAGGGAATTGCAACAGTATATGGCTTAGGATCATAAGATGCGTGCGAAATTGCATAGCTGTAATTGTAATAGTTATAAAGTGAAGAGCGCACCTTATTGTGTGTCAGACATGGGTTCCGGGACAAACTTCAACGATCATCCGTTTGATTGCAAAGTATCGATAATCCAGAACAAGTTTACTTTATTGCATTAGATTTTCCAGTTTTTGATAAGGGAACCTATTAAAAGACTAATTGACAAACTGAAAACTTTACGTAATGGCTTCATTGCCAGTTGGATCAAGGATTAAGTAACTAACGGCCTCGATGTGTTCCCTGCTTCACCTTCATAGTAACCTTCTATATATCTTTAGTAATATTTCGTGGAAACGGAGACGCGCGGGAGAGCAGCTGTTTGAGTAAGGCACATGTGGTATAACTAGTCAGGTGCAGCGTATGGTGCTGCGCTAGGGATTCAACGCACACAGCAAGCAGCGAACATATGCAGCGGCAAGCAACGATGCACCTCCCCGGTCGAGGTCCGCCCACAACCGGTGTCACACCTCGCCACCCCGCAGCAGTGCCTGAGCGCTGCTGGGCTCAGTGTAAAGAGGTGAGCAGCCTTTTCTAGAGCGTGGAACCGTTGTTCTGCGAAGGCAGCGCCATCTCACGGCTGCTAGGCTCAAGATAGGTGCAGACTCCGCGCGCCCGGTCAAAGTACAGCGGTAGCTACTTTTTGGCCCTATATGAAATGCATTGGGTCATGTGGCCGAGTTGCTACTTCGCTTAAAGTTGAACTGCCCAGGCTATCTCTAAGGCTTCCTACACTAACATGATATCCGCAGGTTATCGAGTCAGTCTTGTTTCATTAACCTGACAGTTGCTGCATCATGTGACCGTTACACCCTTTAAATGTGTCAATGCCAGTTAGAGGAAGTTCATTTTTTTTCATTCCTTGATACTGCCTTATCTCCTCAACAGCAAGTCATCTGTACTCCAATAATTACGTTGTTGCTTGTTGTTCTCGTATGATGTCGCACTATATAGATGTCTGTCCTTCCTCTGCGCTCTTAGAGCAAAGGAGGCAATGAACGAAACAGCCTCCAACTCGGCGAGAGCCTGTTGACTGGCGCCTAGTCCAGCACTGACTGTGGCCGCGCATCCTTCTCACCAGCATGGCAGCGGCGGGAAGCAACAACGCCACTGTGCGGTGGGCACCGAGGAACTCTGTAAGCACGCACGAGGCGCCCGTCAGTGCAGTCTGGATGATTATGGGATGTTGGCCTCCCAGCGCTCGGGCCAGCCGAGCAGACGCCGTGGACGTGGCGGGTTCGAAGGCCTGCAGTGCACACGCCACATAACGCGTTAGTGGTTCCGGCATTGGAGGCAGATCGGGCTTGCTGGCATTATACACAGGCAGGAGCTCTGGCGATAAATACCTGTCGCTGAGCTTAGAAGATACAGGGATAGAATACACAGACAATTCAACGCGAACACGAAGACGCAGCACAGATCATTAGAATCGTTTAGACGATAGCGTTATACTTCCCATTCGACAGGAAGCCTTTGGTGTCCCTGTGGGACGACAATTCCCCATTTGTCTAGAGGGTCGTGAAGCCACAACCACATGAACTTGTACGGGTAATTCAAACACCACACAACGATCGCACACTAAAAGATTGATGATGTCACTACACAATTCATAATTGGTGTATAGACAGGGTTGTGATGTCATTCCACCACCATTACATAGTGCCTCTGAAGAAAAGCAATTGCCCCAAAAAGGACAATATTCCAGCCGGAACTCGAACCACTGAGCTGTGGGTCATGAGCCGGGCGTGCTACCTCTCGACCACTGAGGGACTTTTTTCTCTTTAATGCGTATATTTTAAAAAAAAACGCATACAGACTAGACGAATCAGAAAGGTGAGCCAGTTCACAGAAAAGTGGTCTGGCTGAACAAATAGCTCAAATTCGTGATTTTTTCCACACCACGGACAAACGTTTGTTTGACTTCATTAAAGGCAGGCCTTGCATTTGTTCAGCGGTAAATGAAAAGTTAAGTGAAATAAAACTAAAAATACATAAAGCAAAGATTAGTGTTCTTGTCTGCTACTGAAGGGATACATTAACGCTGTCGCGTCACACCCTTAAGGCGGCTTCAATGTCCCCTGAATATTCCATTTTCACAGGCGTGTTACTATGGGTGACTTTCAATATATATTGAACCTCCTGCGTGCCGGTACACCCATTTTTATGTTCGGCTAAACTCGTCTGTGAATATACTCGCGGGTTTCGCAAATGCAGTGAAGGATTGTAGGCACCTTTCTTTTTTGCGGACTGTGAAGCCTGTCAGATTTTCCTCTTAATTTTTTTTTGCTCGCTTTGGTTTGGTGAAGTTAAGGTACGGCTTTATTTATTACTTATTTATAACAATACCTTCAAAGCTCATAGCGTGGTATAGAGGTGTTTGGTGAAAAAACAAAACAAAAAATGACATTACAAAAAAACGATGGCTATGTGTGGCGATGGGCGTCTTGAATGAGTTGTCTTCAGAGCAGGTGATGGAGGTTGGAAGGCGGTTCTTCTGTGCTGGTTTTTGCTAAGGAGGAAATAAGAAGAACATTTGTGTTTGATATAGATGGCAGCTTTATGCAGTTGATCACCACGTGGTGATACCTGCAGTGGGCATTGAAAAAAATTTGTTTAATCATCTGGTTATGAAATCAAATACCGTAGAAAAGTCTGAGGCGTGAAATGTTGCTATGAACTTCAAGATTAGTAAAGTCAAGCATTGACTTCATTAAATAAATAACCAGTGTGCGAGTATAACCGGATAGAATTAACAAAGCTGTCAAATTTCAAGCTGATTTTATAGCATTGGTGATGGGCCTTGATTGATGATGGCCCATTGATTGCATAACCTTTGACTGCGTCACAGGAGATGGGTGCGTAGTATGGCGAGTGGACGATTTGGCAAGTAAAGCCCATTTTCGGGAGAGACATTGCGCCTCCTCCTGCAGAACTGCAAAGCCTTTTATCCAATTCGTCAATGCCATCTAAAGGTTGGTCTTCAAGAGCCGATTTTTGGGGCGGTTCAGCAGAACGTGCTTTGCCTCGCTTCAATGCCTGAGTGTACATTTGGGTGGCGGTAAGACCTTCATCAACATCATGTTGTGCGGTGGTGTAATCTTTGCTAAGCACCAGTAGTGCAAAGCGGTTATATGTAGGCAGGATACCATATGACGACTATGGCTTTGGATTCGGGCGAGCGTCCTTGGAACGTATACGCTGTTTATGGCGCGGTGCTTCACTGGGAAATCTTTGGAAGCAGTATCGTGATCATCCTTGTGACAAAGGCCGCAGCGATGTTGCTCGGAATGAGCAGTCCTCTCAGAGGTGTCTGCGTGATACGGACAAGACGCTCTCGTATGTCCTGGCCGAAAGCAACGATAACAGTAAACGACTCAAGGTTTGTAGAGGTGGTGGTGCTGCAAGATGCCGGCATAAAATGAGATGCGATGGAAGTCGGAGCAGACAGAGGTCCCTGCAGAGTGATAAGACTCGTACGTCCCCTACCAAAGTAGCGAGATTCTACCACCTTATGTGTGGAACAATCCAGAGAAGAAACAAATTTCTTGGGTGCGACGTCTGTGTCTACATCCGGCATGACACAACGCTGAAGGTCTGAACAGGATGCCAGGTAAGCTTGAATAGTCATCGTGGTCAAAGTAGAGACAGGTAAAATCTTTAGTTCACGGAGTCGGTCGAATTGCGAAGCCTTGCAATCCATGTGTTCCAAGGCACCTGCCGAAGGTCGGTTGAAGGAGACGGTGTGACAAAGCTGACACATCGAAACAGTCGCATGGCTCTTAACCACCAGTTTGTATAGCGGCGATATGTCAGGTTTAGACGATAGGTGGCCTCTCTTCTTAGTGGTTCCGTGGAAGGATGTTTCAGACTGGCATGTTGTTTCGGTGGCATGTTTGGTAGGAGACGTAGAGCCTGGATGACGACAGTTTTCTATCGTAGCCCTAGCTCGCTGCAGCTGCGGAGCTCTCTGACCTCGTAGAAGGTCGCAGACTACGGGTGCGGTGACTCCGCGATCAGATGGCGGCTAAACATCGCACGCAGCAAAGCTGCACCGATGGCTTTGCAGCCAATCGCTGGCCAAGTGGTCAGAATTGATCGAGCACACTGGAAACACGTCTGGTTCAGGCTGCACTTCATCTCAACAATATCAAACAAGATTTTCTTTCTAATAGCCGAAGAAAGCGGTTAACCCCGCATCTCTTTAGGCGCATGCGTTTCTCACACGTGGGCCGTCAGCTCCCGGTTGCAGACAGGCGACGGCGGTCAGCCTTTTCATCGTGCTGCCAGAAGCAGCGTTTAGTAGCGTGTCTGTGCTCTAGCAGTCCCCCCTGCTGCCGCCCTACTTCAACATAATGCGGTCGTCCCTGCAGGCATCTCCGGCTATCAGCAGTCCTCGCTGCGCTGCTGTCTAGCAGAGATGCAGTAATGACCTCCCGGCTTCCTCGCTACACGGAAGCCATCTTGCGCACCCTTATTCACGCAGCCCCCAGCCGTTCGCGCGCAAGCTCCAGTGCGTGGCAGTTCTTGCTCATCACTGGGCTGTAGCGGACTTCGATGCTACGGATTCACGGCAGCTTTCCCGCGCACCTCGTCGTGTCCATGCCATTCCTTTCGGAACTGATCCAGCGGTAATGCATCGGAAGTCCTTTGAGCAGATTCACGGCCCTTCTGATGCCGCTGTTCGAGGGGATGTTCACGGCGGCGAAGTTTGGCAATGGGAGACTCCTACCATGCACCCTGCATTCCTGAGGGCGTCCGACAACTTCAGCATCTTGGTGGCATCGTGGCCGTCCACTGCGGTCATAGACGGGAGGGACCTTCGGAGAACCACCACCTTCTTGCTTCCTGTGCCCATGGATTAGCCTGCTCTACCTAATTCGCCATCGCCCAGCGATCCTGTCGCAGCGGTATAGTTTGTGTTGGGTTCATGTTGCTAGTGGCGCCCCCCACTGGATTACTTGTGCTGTGATCTCGCCTCCCACGCCGGACGGTGCTGCACGCGCAGTCTGCTGCACCAAGGGTGTGGTGTGTGCCATGGCTCCTGCCCCAAGATGCACCCCTCCTGTCTGGCTCCAAGCAGTCTTATCCCCACACTTAGTCACAAGAAAATAAAACTGACAGGATCGTTGAGAGTGTGTTAGGCATATATTTGAGCACTAGCTGTGCTATGAGAAGGCGCAAAGCAGAAGACTGCGTTGGATTCATGCTTGCTGCTGCTGAAGCCTTCTATTTCATCCCTGTGTTTCCATTGGCAACGTCATCAAGGTATGTTGGTTTAGGCACATTTTTTTATTTTTGCTTGGTAGAAATAAAATTGCTTTTTTTTCTGTCTTAAAACACGTTGCTGAAGATTGCTTGTGCGAGTGTCTAAGAAAGGGGGGTTTCAACTTATAGATAATACGTGGCCTGAAACTGTGTATCTGCACCGTATGCCCGTATTGTCCTTTCTTTTGGTCACCCCAAGTTGCTCTTTACATGCGTTTCCTTTTGCGGGTATATGCTTTTGTATCCTTTAGAATGTATGCTCAAGGGGTGTCAACTTTCAGCCTGCATTATGTTTTCCTGCTTCATTTTTCAGATTTCGTAGAGCTAGAGAAAAAGTGCGCATCATTATATGCTGATGTCGTAGTGCTACGTACATTGTGCATTAAATGGTGCATACAATCCTCTGCTGTTTGTGTTCATTTAAACGTAGAGAGCGCACCTAGTAATTTTAACTAATTTCTGTATGGCGCTGCTAATTGTTATATCGGCAGGATCGGGTGACCTTTTGAATTCATATTTATCGCTATCTGTGTGCATGTTTTTTCGCCATTGGCCTATTGCCTAATTTCGCATACGTACCCATGAAGCTGTTTAGGTATTTATTGATAAAAAAAATTTGAAGGGCGTAGCGCATTTTAAGTGCAGGACGGCCGAGCCAGCACGCATTTACAAGAATGGACGTGTATTAAACCACCTGTAACCTATGTGCCTGAAATTTGGCACATATATGCACTTAGATGCCTAAAGGCTGCATAAAAAAGGCGACATAATTATATTGAACCAGAGCCGTGAAATCGAGCACTTACCTTTCGGTGCTTTCCCTGGGACGCACAACTTTTTGACCGCTGCTAGTTGTAGGGACGTTTTTTGGATGTGTTTGGGAAAAATAAGCACCTGCTGGGGAGATTCTAAATGTCCCGATAAGTTAATTTTGGGAGATTTTGTAGAGTTTTGTGTTCGGTTAGTCGCAAGCACTTAATAAAGGGCTTTATAAATTGGTACGTCTTTTTTTTTGCGTTTGTATACAGCTTGGTGTCTGTGTCCTTAAAGCAGCAACAGTGCCGGTAGTCTTGGCCAGTCTGCAAGTTTCATCAAAAATCACGTTCCCTGCACCGCTGTACTCTCTCTTCGTTTGGTTTAATTGACGGCCATATAGAACACCCCAATCAGTTCTTATCTGAACTTCCTTGATTTATATTCCTATTTCGAAGGAATCACACTTCACTACTAAGTGTACTTGTTTTATTTGATATACTGCATGATTTGGAAAGAAGTCATTGTTCACTATTATTGGTACGAAATCACTCATATGCTCACCACAAATTTTGTTCGTACCTACGATCATTTGCAGTTACCTAGCAACCAAAGTTACTACCCGCTACCCAAGTTAGTCAGTTAAGCTCGGGTAGTAAGCTCGGTTCGGAGGAGCGTTGATCTTGTTGCGTTGCCTAGCAACCCGAGTTTCTACCTGAGCTTACCCGAGCTACTCAGGTAAGCTCAGGTAATTTCGGAGGAGAGTCGCACTAGCTGCGCAAGAGGTTGCTAGGAAAGAGCAACATGGGAGGGAGGTACAATCCCTATGGGTGGCTCTGGCAGGAAAAGGCACCTGCCAGGGCAGTGGCGCATCACTCAACCACTGCACTGTTAGTGGTGTGAGGAGTTGAAGCCATTTATGAAAGTTAAGTAGAGAAGGATCGATTCTGCATATATAAGCAATAATCCACTAAATATATGGTATCATACCCTTATGGTGGAGCTTAAGCGGCCCCTTCAATTAAAGAATGAATACTTCTACTCGGTTTTTACATCTACTTGCGTTATCCTGAACGTCGTTATCATCATCTGCGTACGTCTTTTTTCGCCATTGGCCTGTTGCCTAATTTTGCGTACGTACACATGCAGCTGTTTAAGTAATTATTGATAAAAAAGAAATTTGAAGGACGTAGCGCATTTCATGTGCCGTTGCGTACATGATCGCAGGCTTTGCCACGATGACCACGAGGTCGCTATTATCAAGTCGTTCATCCACCTAGGAGGCAATTGTCAGTACTACAGTGTCCAGACTGGCTATTGCATGCTTGAAGGGGGCGGTGGGCTGTGGTGCATCGCTAGTGCATGGAGGAATGCTGGAACGTGTGCTCCTTCCCTCTGTGAAGTGCCCGTGGTAGAGTGGGCTATTAGGTCTAACACATGTGCAGCGTATTTCTTTGTTTTGGAGCGGCCCTAGCACAAACTTGCAGGGCCTGCTTCCCTCGCCCCAGTATCTGAGCCTCACCGACCAAGCGGCCTCAGTGGCTAGCTGGCAGCCGATGAGCAGCAGGGCTCCCCATGGCAGTGAGCGTACGACGCGATCCATGGACGGCGACCTCGAGCTGGCAGTTCTAGACTGCGTGGGTGCCGAGAGGCACGCCAACAGCGGCACCAGGGCACTGTAGTCGTCCAGGAGCTTTTGCTCAGGTGTCCTGCATTCAAAGGCCACACATCAAGACAGACGCTCCTGATCGTGAATCACAGATTCGTGTGGGCTAATAAGGGCGCGGTGGTTGAACATATTTTTTGTTTAGAATTAAGGGCAAGCCAGCGCAAAAATTAAGACATGGCAGTTGGCGATTCCGCGGCCGTTTTCTGGTTAGCCTACTGTACTTCGTTGCATAGGCCGGGAACACTTTGCAGTTCATTTCATTTCTTTTACTTTTACTGCATCATCATTTACGGCGTCTCGGGTGATGTGTCTGCTTTTCAGCACACACATGCACCATCACTAGTCCAAAACATTAGGAGAAAGGGGTTGAATGGCGTAGATGGGAGGTGATATCAGGTTCACTATATATCGCGCTAAGCTTGTCAGCTGGATAATTTCGGTTAGCTATTTTGATTGTTTTGAAAACAGATGGTCACGCTACTTTGCTGAAGAAGTGAGAATAATTTAAAGCGGACACAGCACAGTCCACGAGAAGACTGAAAGCTCCGGCAGTAAGAAAATGTGCCAGTTGCTTGCAACGCTTGATGCCAAAAGAGGCCAATATAGCGCACGTGCGAACCAATCACTGCACTACCTGTGCAAACATGTCCTAACAAAGCTAATTTGATGATTTATGTTGCATGTGGCATCAAAGGCTCGCTTCCTGTGACACTTGCCTAATTTCGCGTATGTACCCATGCAGCTGTTTAGGTAATTGTTGATAAAAAGAAATTTGAAGGTCGTAGCATGTTTTTTGTGCCGTTGCATACACGATGGCAACATCAATCGCTTTTTTGTTTGTTGGGGCAGTGCCACCACCTAAACTCCACGCCACGAAAAAAAGCAGAGATGGGACCAACATCTGCCAAGGTCTTAACATCGCCTTCTGCGGCCTATCGTAAATTCGTGCAAACCACGAATCCACACCTTTTGCGGTACACCTTTTGCAGGTGCAGATGACCACCTGAAGGTGGAACCAGCGAAAACAAATGCAGGACAAGAAGCAGGAGGCACACACACAACGCCGCGGGTTTCACCTCGCTACGCTGTGAAAAATAAAACACCTTTATAGGCGTTTTCAGGTTTCGCACCCTTGCACCCGACCAGCAAAGGTATTCTATACGTTCATACCGCCGTCAAGTGGGCACTCAATGAAAACGGTATGCCCGAAAATGATGAAATTGAAACAAAAATGATGAAATTGAAACAAAAGGCGTTGGGGAGCACATGATGCCATAACCCCCCACCTACGGGTATTTTTGCGTTTCTAGCACCCTTACACCCATGGAATAAAAAAATGCATGCATTGGGTTCAGGTATTTCTTGCTACTTTAAGCAAATAACCGTGTTTATACACTTTATACTTAATGTAGCTTACCTACGTGCCAACTAATTTGCATAGCAGTGGAGAGGCGGCATGCACTTGCAGAAAGAATGCATTCAGTTAGAAATGACACCATGGTACAAATATTCAAGAATATTTATTGGCATACACAAGTGCACAAAGCACACATACAAAAAAGCATTGGTTGGAGAGTTTCCGCACTCTTCTAACAGCGTGCTTACCACACTGGCGGCGTGCATCGGCGACCTGTCGTGTTGGAATATGTAGCCCCCTTTCGGAAACAGGCCTTCAAGGAGGTGCGGAATCAATGCATCGTCAGTGATTCCTGCATACTTTTTAGCACTGAACTTGCCTTCGAGGCGTATCAGCGGTCCAAGGCCATCTTTTGTGATGCACGACCACATGCTTACAGTTGCGCGACCACTGGCAGCGATCCGTTGCATGTAGCGCGGATCGTATCTGAAAATAAAAACAAATGCGCTGTATGGACTGCCAATATCTAATACGGGACGTATGGGTTGATGTTTATTGGTGAATCTTGACAATATTATCGGCTCATGTCCGTGGCAGTGATTTCCACTAAAGCCATAATCACAGCACATGTGCACTTCCCCAGACCGGATATTGAAATCGCAGAAAAGATGGGAATAAGAAGCGCCATGGTTAACTAGCTTTACTTGATAACCAAATCAGTCTGCCATACTTGGGTCAAAGATACTGTCACATAGTGGTGACAATGCCGTTGGCGAGAAATGAGGAGGCTTGAAATTCACTGGTATAAACTTTTTATTAGGCTGACTTGGGCCCGCATTAGAACTAAGCAATCGGCGGCGGCGATAGCAGCAAGCGTGCTAGGTAGTCGTCGATCTGTACAAATGCCCGTTGCATTCGTCAGCGCTCAATTTAAAGTGGGCGAACAACCATTTAGATAACTGGCCTAGGGAACCAGGAAACGTCTCTAACGATACAGAAACAGTTGTGCTTCGGGTGATCATTCGGGAAAAATCTCGGCCCGTCTCCCACCACAAAGAAAGTGATAAAGCCGTGCCTCCCGACAGCGAGCACGAACAAGGTCATTCCATGCGTTACAATCACAGTGATAAGGCCGTGCGCCGGCGGCTGTTGAAGACAGCGACAACTAAAACTTCCAGTGGTTCGCAGCATTACTCGAAGTGTTATATTTTTATAGACGAGGAAACATTCATGTCCGCAATGATAAACAAATTACACTGAAGCAGCGCGCGAAGAGAGCAAACCTAATTATAAATTCATATCTTAATGTCATACATGAAAAACAATTCGTTCTAAAGAATAAGAGTAGGTAGGAGGACCGGTTGAAACAATAAAGTTATGCTGGACTGAACTGAATAACTTACCGTGTCCTGGCCATACTCGCGCTCTCTGGTCACACGAGGATGTGAACGTAGATTCGTCGCTAAAGACCACTCCTTTCCACTCTTTGGTCGTCCAACTTTGATGGCCTTGTGCAAAATCAAGCCGCTTTTCTTTGTTTAATTTGCGAAGTAGAGGCTTTTGAGCGGCTGATTGGCTGTTTAGGCCAGCAGCGTTTAGTCGACGGCTGACGGTAGCCTTGGAAGCATTCAGGTTCAAGCTCTTGCAGATTTCTTGCAGTGAGGCGCGGGGATTGTCTGCAGCAGCTGCCACAATCCACAAATCTTCTTCCTCAGTTGCAGCCCTTGGTGGACGTTGTCGAGAGGCATCTGTGATGCGCCCTTCTTTCTTGAAGGCCTGTAAAATTCTGTTCACTGTTTTTATCGGACGACCTGTCGTCTCAGCAATCTGTTTGAGTGTAATTTTGAGGTGCACAATATTCATCCTTTTGTCCTCTGGTAAATGGGCCAATGAAAAAGCCGAATAGCTTAAAAGGGTGGCTAGATCACAAGACTCCCGATCGAGTAGAAAGAAGCGACCGCCAACTATCTTGGACAGTACAGAGTTAAGAAATGGTGCTTGCGCTTGCGAAGAATAATGCCTCCCACTATGACGAAAGCAATGATCGAGATAACGTTTAATTTTATTTTAAGGAACGCTGAGTCACCGCCGCCTTCATCAGTCTCACCGATTTCGACGTGCTGCGAATAAACACGGCATTTACCGATTCTCTTTACTATTCTATGCCGTGCGAAATATGCATTGTCATCGGGGCCGTCGTGAACAAGACTAGTCCTGGAGCCTGACGTTTGTATTTCCTCACCGGAGCACTTTCAGAGGGTATTATGTAAACATGATTCCATAATATTCATTCGTTTTGTTGTGTCTGATCAATACGTATGTACGGGATTGGTTTTACCTTCAGTGATTCGTTTGTCTATCGCGCTCCCAATAATTGCGTGCCAAATTTGTCTTCACACTGAGTTTTTAGAACTGAACGATATCAGCAATGCGGTCTAGGAAAAGAAAATGTATATGGTTTATGGTTTATGGGGGATTTAACGTCCCAAAGCGACTCAGGTTATGAGGGACGCCGTAGTGAAGGGCTCCGGAAATTTCGACCACCTGGGGTTCTTTTCGTGCACTGACATCGCACAGCACACGGGCCTCTAGAATTTCGCCTCCATCGAAATTCTACCGCCGCGGCCGGGATCGAGCCCGCGTCTTTCGGGCCGGCAGCCGAGCGCCATAACCACTCAGCCACCGCGGCGGCTAGAAAATGTATAAATGAAGCATGCTGCGAAGGGAAGTTTATACAAGAGCATTACTGCCAGTGAAGGCTCAGAGGTTGGCTCGACAAAACCTTTCTTCGGGTCTATAAGCTCAGTTGCTACAGTGGACCTGCCCTAGTAATACACCCGCTTTTCGACCGAGTGGAGCGCACCCGCACCGTAGCATACGACGCGACGATACTCCGCCCCCGAGCCAGCGCATGCGCGAGCTTCACAGCGGGGCGCGATTCTAGCGCTCCAAATTTCCCACTGTGAAACAGCCTGTACACTTCAAGTGCACCATTACATACATAATCATGTACTTGAGGTTTACGCGGAGTCGCAAGGACTTGCGCACTGGCATGCATGGTTTCGTTTTGTTCGGTGGAGGCTTTGGGCCTAACCCCATACGGCCTTGAGTTGCAGCCGGATTAAGACAAGTCAGGCCGCAACTGCTGACATCTGGCTGTTCAATGTGGAATCGCCCTATTTTTGTCAGCATACTGTGGTGCCCTTGCGCCAGTTATAATCATTAAGTTTCACAATCAGCGTACAATGCGCTGGAAAAGAAGCAAGTGCACCTGTTATCTTTGACTCCTTCCAGTTTCTTCGTGATTTCTCGGGTGTGTACAGTCAGCTTCCATCCTGACGCACGTTAAGTCAAACCTCTGCGCTATCAGAAAGCAACTAACAACTTGCAAAAAGCGTTTACTGGTGATTTTGAATACCCTTGGTGAATATACGTAAACAGAAACGCGGTAATGAATTATCAGCTAATAATTCCTTACACGTTGCAAAGTGAAAAAGTTCCCTGAAAGCGGCCGACGCCAACGTCAACGACGGCAGGCAGTGATGGCTGTTTTCAGACCTCGTAGACAATGCTCAGCCAGCTTCAGCTTTCTCCGAGGGCCATCGTCACCCACCCGCAACAAAAAAAAAATTTCGTATTCGTCACACGACATCTTGAGCTCCGAAGTAACTGCGCATTTGAGCTGCAGCGTACTAAGATCCCTTGCTGAGTCATGTACTGAGTGCAAGGGGCAGCGCAATACGCCGTCAGAATTTGAACTCGGCGCGCCGCTGCGCCAGCATCAACGTCATCGTAGAAGAGCATCACAGCTGTAAAAAAATACGAGTTGGCCGCGCGCGATCTTTCTCACTGCTTTCATTTTAGTGCTCGAAAGTGTACATGTGCCGAGTTACCCATCTCTGTAAGCTGTCAGTAAGGGCTTTTCTTGAGACTGTGTCACTACGGTAGAAGCGTGCGTGAACGAACACTCATAGAAGCGGCAGCTGGCGTCTGCTTGTGCTCTTAAGCTTGTTTGTGTTAGTGTTGGGTTTAATGGCACATAAGCATCTGAGGCTATCATGCGCCAAGCTCAAGGTGTATGAAAATTGTTTTCTGCGGAATTTTACGAACATGAAAAACTCAGTGGTGTACAGGCCTAAAAACTTCTGTTAATAAGAATAAGAAAAATAAGAAAAAAATAAGAAATAAGAAAAAAAACTAAAAATGGCTATTAGTGAAAGCTTTAAACAGAGTCGGGTAACCTCGGAAATTACTCTTGCCGCGGCAAGGATCTCGAGGCTGCCAACCCATAAAAAATAAAAAACCTCAGCCCTGTTCTCAGAATGAGAAGGTGGCTGAGGTGTATCACCATACGTAGCTAGGCGCAAAGTTGGAATTCAGAGTTTTTCAAGGAGACCTGCTTTCCTTAAAAAGCTAAAAACACTTGAGATATCAATAAGGGCATCTTGACCTAAAATCAGTGTTGGGTGAAGAGAAATGTCTTCTTGGTAGCATGGAGTAAAATACTTTTTCCTCAGTGATTCAATTTCTGTGCATGAGAATAAGATGTGGTGTACTGCAATTTCATCTCAGCATTTTTCACCAATACGTTTGTCTTCTTTTGTTAGTAGGAAGTTGTGTGTAAGATGTGTATGTCCAATACGAAGACTGCATATTATTGCCTCTATAAAGCGTTCCTAGTGACTACAGGTTTTCCACTCTCCCAGTACGGGCTTTACCAAATGCAGTTTATTAGTTACTTCATGGTCCCAGGTTTCCTGCCATTTAGCATTGAGATTTCTGTGTATTAGTTGCATGCAATCTCTATGAAGTATGCTGACTTTATTTATTTCTTGACTGCGAGCTTGTGCAGCACATTGGTCGGCTCTTTCATTACCATGTATTCCAACATGGCTCGGCACCCAGCAGAATTTTATTATATGTCCCTGTGCTCTGAATTTTTATGTTGTGTAATATGTTTCCCAGTAAGGGTTCGCCTGCATTTCTACAATGTAATGCCATGAGCACGCTAAGTGAATCTGTGTATATTATGCTGTTTTGAATGCTATTATTTATTACTCTGCCTACAGCTATAGAGACTGCATAACATTCGGCAGTAGAAATGGATGCGCAGTTAGGGAGCCTTTCTATCTTTTGCCAGTTCCCTTGTACAACCGCGCTTCCGACATATTCTGCTGTTTTTGAGCCATCAGTGTAAAATTCTGCCCAGTCCGCATATTTTTCTTGAAGTGCCCGGTATTCCTGTAATATGTGTTCGTGTGCTGTTTGTTTTTTTCGGAAGTGTGTTAACGTGAGGTCACACACATTGGGAAGGCTGTGCCAGGGGAGCAGTGGGTCGTGTATTGAGGCGACATCAGGAAGGCTGTTCAGTATTTCCAGGTTTTGGCAACTATCCTCGAAACGGAGAAGCAGAGGTCGTATTGATTGCGGTTTATTGTTGAATAGGGTTCTGGAGGTGCACTTTGTAACAGTTGGATAACAAAAATGTTTCGGTAGAGATCTTATTTTCAATACATATGCGCCTGTGAGCATTGTTGTTCTGTCTGCGAGGGATGGTTCATTTGTTTCTACATAAAGACTATTTATGGGAGATGTCCTGTATGCTCCGGTTGAAAGACGGAGACCTAAGTTGTGAATTGGGTCCAGTCGTTTCAAGTATGATGGCCTGGCTGAACCATAAACCACAGATCCATAATCTAAACGGGAGGGCACTAGAGAGCGGTAAATCTTAACGACAAGTTCTATCAGAGCCCCAGCGTTTTCGTGAAAGTACCTTGAGTGTGTTCAGGGTTGGAGATGCTTTCTCCTTTAAGTTGTTTATGTGAGATTGAATGTGAGCTTTTTATCAAAATTTATGCCCAAGAACTTGTTTTCCTGTTTTACGGGTAACACAACACCATTCAGGTACAGGGTAGGATCACTCTGTACTCCTCGTTTGAGCGAGAAAAGCACAGTCACTGATTTTTGTAGGTAAAATTTGAATCCATTTCTATCTGCCCAATTCGCCAGTTTATTTATAGTCATTTGTAACTGTCTCTCACATGTTGGTACGCTGGAAGATGTACATGCAATTTGCAGGTCACCTACGTATAATGAATACATAATCGACTTTAGGATTCTTTTGCTATTGAGTTCATTTTTACTACAAAAAGTGTACTCAGAACACACCCCTGAGGTACATCGTCCTCCTGGATGAAATTAGCTGATGGGGTAGTACCTAGACGTACTTCGAATGAACGGTCTGCTAGAAAATCACTCAAACAGTTCAGCATCCCGCCCCGGATGCCTAGATCTGCTAGGTCACGGAGTATGCCGAACCTCCAAGTCGTGTCGTACGCTTTCTCCATGTCAAAGAAGACCGCAAGACAATGCTGTTTGTGTATGAATGCCTCCCGTACTGTGTTTTCCAGATGGACAGTATGATCTATAGTGGAGCATGCTTTTTTGAAACCGCACTGATGTATGCCAAGAAGGTGACGAGATACAAGAATAAACGTTAGTCGGATGTTTACCACACTTTCAAATGATTTTGCTAGGCAGCTGGTGAGTGAAATTGGCCTGTAGCTGCCAGGACTTGATGATGGTTTGCCAGGCTTCAAGAAAGGTACTATGATGGCTTTCTTCCATGCTTCAGGTATTTTTCCTGGAATCCAGATTTTGTTGCAGAAATTTAGAAGTGCCTCAACTGCGGCCGCAGAGAGATGTGCAAGCATGGTGTAGTGTATATTATCTGGGCCTGCTGCTGTCTGTTTGCCTTCATACAGTACTCTATTTTGTTCGTCTATTGTAATTTTCATGTTAAAATGTTCATTCATGCCTGCTCCTGTGGGAAGTTTTTTGTTTTTCTGCTATGGTTTTGTATTTTTGAAAAGTTTCTGTGTAGTTGGAAGAACTGGAAACAGCAGCGAAGTGCTCACCTAATATGTTTGCCTGTTCTTGCAATGTTGTTTGTGCACCAGGGGCGGACAGAAGTGGAAAAGTGTAAGAATAGTCACCACCGAATTTGCGGACCTCATCCCACAACTTCTTGGCCGGTAGTGAACTATTTATTTTAGATACATATTTCCCCCAGGACGTTTTTTCGGCATTTCTGCGAATACGACGTGCACTGGCCCGGGCCTTTTTAAATAATAACAGGTTCTCTGCTGTGGGGTACCTTTGAAATATTCCTCATGCTTTGTTGTTTTTTTTGCCATTCTACACTCTTGTGTCCACCAACCCTTGTGATTTTTTCTGATTTGTCCTATATTTGCGGGATCGCTATTTTTGCAGCCGAAACTATACAGGTGATAAATTTTTTATTTAGTTCATTTATACTGAATATATCATCGAATTCTTTATGTAATGTGACATTTTCGGTAAACACCAACCAGTCAGCTAGGTGGAGTTTCAAGTGCTGGGGTCGTGCTGGAATGATTTGGATTGAGGGTGATAATTTTAAAGCTGTGGGTAAATGGTCACTTCCTCTTGGATCATTTAAAACATCTAAAACAAAATCATTAAAAACTGATGGTGATACGAAAGTTAAATCAAGGAAGCCCATTTTTCCCGAGCTGGGAAAGCACTATGTGGCTTTTCCTGTGGTCATTAGGCATATGTTGTTTGTGAGTATCAGGTCTTCAATTATTTGGCTTCTGGTGTCTGTGCGCTCACTACCTCAAAAGGAGGAGTGCGCATTAAAATCCACAACTACCACATATAGTTCATGTAGTTGATGGAAAAGGTTTTCCAAATCGTGGATAGTAAGTGTGAGGTGTGGTGGTATATATACAGAGCATATTGTGATTGTTTTGTGTGTAACTACACTGACTGCTACAGCCTCAAAGTTTGTTTTCAATGGTATTTCTCGTGCAGGGACGCCGCTTTGCGTTATAATTGCGACGCCACCTGAGAACCTGTTTGCCTGTTCTCTATCTCGTCGAAAAATTTAGAATTTTTTCAATATTTTTTGTGTTTTGGCCCTAAGTTTGTCTCCCGAAGACATAGAGCTATAGGTGACGTCGATTTTAGTATCTCTGTAATGTCTGTGTAGTTCATCATTCCTCTACATTTCCATTGAACCAAAAATGTCATATTTTAGTGTGTTGGGTGTTGGAGAACATTAGCTTTCAGGAGGCTTTATTCTCGGCTTTCCTTTTCTCTCGAGAGAGTTACGCCGCCCCTGCAACAAAGAAGTGCTGGGGGTAGTATCCATCGCCTCCCTGGACGAGCTGGACTCCCGTGAAGCTACGTGTGTACGAGTGGTAGGCCTCTCCCGGTTGGAAGAAGTCTTGTTGGCTCCCGACTCGGAGGTCGGCAGGCCCTCTCTCGGAGTTGGCGGGGCAGCTTTCGCTGCCTCTGCCAGGAGGGGGGGGGGGGGGGGGGGGGGGATTGCTCTGCCGCGGTCTCACTCGGCGAGGCCTGGACAGGCGTTGAAAACCGGTGTGGTGCACCACCCAATCGCACCGCATCGGCGAAGTTTCTATTAGGTGCTAAGAAAAATTTGCTGGCTGTGACGCGTCGCCTTGCTTCCTTGAATGTTATGTTTTCATTTGTTGTGAGAGTTATTATTTCCTTTTCCACTTTCCATTTTGAGCATGATCGTGAGTAGGCTGGGTGATCCTCGCCACAGTTTGCACAGTGTGGAGGAGCAGTGCATTTATCAGAGATATGATCAGTTGAGGAGCATTTTGCGCATTTTTCTTGACCACGGCAGCTCTGTGAGCCATGGCCAAATCGTTGGCACCTGAAGCAGCGGCGGAGGTTAGGAATGTATGTTTATGTTCGGACTGAAATCATTGTGTAGCCTACGTCTATTGAGTCAGGCAGTGTGCAGGAGGCAAAGGTGAGAACTAGGTGCTTAGTAGGGATTTCCTTGTTTTCTTTTCGGTTTTTTATTCTGTGGACATTTGTTACATGCTGTTCCTTTAGCCCTTCTAATATTTCTTCCTCTGTAAGGTAGATGAGGTCATTGTCTGATATTACGCCACGCACAGTATTAAGCGACCTGTGGGGTGTTACAGTGACTGGGGTTTCGCCAAAGGCGGTAATGTTTGAGAGTTTGGGCAGTTGGACTTTATCGCGTATCTCTAGTAATAGGTCACCACAGGCTAACTTCGTTGCCTTGTAGCCAGGGCCTAAAGTTTCTGTGAGTGTCTTTTCAACGAGAAAAGGAGATATCATTCGAGCTGTTGTTTCTTTTGATTCGCTGTGCACTATATGGAATTTGGCAAGAGGTTCTTTGTTTGTGTTCAGAAACTATGATGTCACATCTTCGGTCCGCCTTTATTTTGGAGGATGGCGATCATTTTTTGATGGTGAAGGGGCCATAAAATGTGGTTGTTGTTCGGCCGCGGGGCCAGCCACCCACCATGGAGCCCAACGAGGGGACGGGACAGGAACTTGAAAGCAAGTCCTGCCCACGCCAAATGTACACCTCAACTATAACCAAATATGACGCAACTCAGGGTAGTTGGTCACACAAGGTTAACCCTCGCCGCCAGGAAAAAAGGAAAAACCAGGAAGTGAGTAGGAGATAGGAGAGTTGTGAGAAAGAGATAGGAAAGTGAAAGACGGAGGGGAGGACAGGAAAAGGCGACTGCCGATTTCCCCCGGTCGGGTCAGGCCGGAGGTGCCGTCTACAGGAAGCTGGGGCCAAAGTGGTGGGTTGCCTCTGCCAAGGGGCCTTAAGGGTCCAAACGCTCGGCATCGGCTCAACCACCAGGATCCCCCTTTTCCCCGGACACGGCGATGCCACGCACGGCGAAGCGCGGGTGCTCGGGTCCGTGGTGATGCACTGTTCACCATCATCCCCCTGCGGGGATGTCCCTGCGGATGCTCGGGAACCCGCGGTGTCGCCACTCACCAACGCCTGCAAGCTGCAGACGCGCCCCTGCGGGGAGCTCTTAAGCAGACAACGCTGCACCCAGCTTTCGTGGGCGGTGTTTGCTTTCAGCTCCTGCATTTTCCACCAAAACGCTAAATTTTATTTCAGTTCCTTATTTTAGCCTTTATTCCATGGAAAAAAGTAATTAACCGATGAAGGCGAAATACAATGTGGACGAGAAACATTAAAAATCCACAACACAAATTCCACAACTATGTCACAACGACAACGCATATGTAGCGAACATGTACTAACTGTTGCAGTGCAAAACGCGCACTGTAAAATGCTTCACCCGGTTAAATCGCTCGCTTATTCGCGCTGGAGTTTGACGCAGAGATGGCATACGACAGTCTTGCTTTTTCAATACCAACTTTGGATGATGTACTTTCCTGGTCTGACAGGAATTAGTTATAAATCCGTGTCATCGGCAGCATTGGCGACACTCCCCCCGCCGCCCCATAACAGGCAGCCTTCGCACAGTGCGCGTTCAGCGTTGCGAGTCTGTACAGTGATGAATGATGAAACACACATACTATGACCTATGAAATTCATGACTCGTAGTCATTCTGCAAGGTATCATGACTGAGCACTTTACAAGTAACGTAATATAAGGTGTATAGAGTTCGTACCAAGTCCGCGTAGTCATAATCTAGACCCGTGACTCGTTCTGCAATGCAGCTTCACTCAGCACTTTAGAAGTAGCATAATGTAAGGTGTATAGAGTTTTAATCGTGGCTCATAGTCACAGCCATGACTGTTAGTCATTCTGCAACATAACATGACTCAGCACTTTAATGCTTTCGCGTTTTCGCATGTAAGCAGTGTTAAGTGTGTCTATTGAATTTTTTTCTAATGCCTAGTAACCATACTGAAGTGCCCCGAATTCTTGGGTTTAATAAAACTGGGCGTTACTTGAAATCCAATCTCGCCTGCAGTTAAGTAGCTTAAATGTCATGATCAGCCGCTGATTTCCAATTGTTTATTGAGATTCGAGCAGGAACTGAAGAGAGGTTAAGTCAAGATATTTTTCTACTACTCTGACCAGCTCTAAAGCAACTGGCAGGCGTGTGGAAAGTAGTTTCTGCGGAGGAACCTGTGATTGAGCATTAACCTACTTTTCTTAGCTATGCATAGAGGTGCACTGACTCCTTTTATCAAGAAACACCGGCAAGTGTCTTATGCAATGAACTAGCAGCTGTAGAATCGAATTTTAATGCAACAAGATGCTGCATATTGCGCATTATTTAGGGTGTTGTTACTAATCTTCCTAGTTGCTCAGAATGCCGTCAGCGATCAACTGATAGTCATAAAAATGAAAATTATCCTCCTTGCCAAACACCAAATTTCTGCTGTTTGGGCAGCAACAATTTTGGGCTACATGTCTGATGCTATCATTTTGACTTTCTGAGCATCGGGAGTCAAAGAATTGAAAATTGTAAATTGTGGTGTTTAATATACCAAAGCAACACATCAGCTGTGGGCGTTTCCACAGTGGAGGGCTCTGGATTAATTTAAACTACGTTGGGTTTTTTTAATGTGCCCTGACATTGCACTGAATCAAAGAGAATATTAATGGAGAGCATCACTTGGCTTGCCTTCAATTCATGCTGAAATTCATCAAGCTTTAAACGCCATGGTTGCTACAGGTATGGCTGAAGGCTATTACTATGATTGCTATACCAAACCCGTGATCCTATGGTGGCCATGGAGGTGTGAATGCTGTTACAGTATTACCTCTAGCAATACCAAAGGTGCTTAAGGCCATGAATTGAAGATTAGAGCCTCAGAATATGAAAACAGTTCCTTAGTTCCTCTTAGCACCATATGTCGTGTTAGATTTGGCTTTGTTTGCAACTTTGAAATTAGGCATTACTTAATCATAAAAATGAAATGCAGTGTATACGCCTCTATACTTTTCAGATGCCTCGTATGTGCTTCTTTCAATGCCACAAATGTTGGAAGAGAGAGGTGGCACTGAGATCACTCTTTCGACATTTCCATGCAGCGCATGGCCATGAAAGCAACTGGCTATGAGCTCTTCAGGGATGCCTGAAGACATTTAGAGCACATGGAGCATACCGGAAACATGTGTCAAGGCATCATTTGGACAGCTTCAGTGATAAGCATCTCGGGTTCCGCTTGCAAGCAAGGGTGGAAGACAGTGGTGAAAATGAAAGCAACAGTGACCTTAACAGTGCAGAAGCGGACCATACCATGCCAGGTGCTGCATTTAGTGAAGACCCAGATATTTTTAAGCACTTTACCCTTCTTCACCTTAAATGGAAGGAGGGAAAGCGGCTGGCAAGTGCAACACTCCAAGATATATCAACTGATGTTATGTATCGGAAATCATTTTCACACCATTTCTTATCTACGGCATCTGAGGGCACCTTCAAAAACATCAGTTCTTTTATTGAAACTGATTTACAACGTCTCCTGAGTGAACACCAGCGTCAAAAGTACTGGAAATATGTTCTCCAAATTGTTTCAACTGGGACTAAATTTCTTTATACGGACTCAGCTGGAAAAGAGGAATCCTACAGTTATGTCCCAGTACTGAAAGTTGTGGAGTACTCCAAAATTCCTTGGATGATGCGTGTTCCAGACATCAAGCAAAGCAAGGAGACACCTTGCTGATGCGATGAGACTGCATTTCGAGAACATGCCTTCTTTCAAGGGGATAGACGAAAAATTTGCATTCAACTTTATACCGATGAGTTCGAGGTCTGTGATCCCCTTGATAGCTGGCGTGGCAGGCACAAGATGATGACAGTTTATTACATTGTTCTGAATGCTCCAGTCGATGCAAGGTCACGGCTGTCATCTATCCACTTGGTAGTGCTTGGTGAGGAAACCCTTGTGACCAAGTATGGATTAAATGAGATACTGAAGCCTCTATGTAACGACATTACCTCCCTTGAAACTTGGAATCGTTATCTATGGTGAAGTCAGAACAGGATCCGTGTTTTCTGTTACCGGTGACAATCTTTCCTTGCACAGGCTTGGTAGCTTTAAGTGCAGCTTTAGACATGGCAGAATATGCCAACCCTGCATGACGTTACGTGATAAAATGTCTAGAAGACACCAGCCATCAGACTTTGTTGAAAGAGCACCAGCATTACATGACCAGCACCCCAGCTTGCTTTCCCGTGGACTGATCTCTTTTTCTCTGTATGGATTGCGCAGCAACTGTGGTGTGCACTTTTCAGGTTTCCAGCCTGCACAACACCTTCCTCCTGATATTATGCATGATTTGCACGAAGGTGTCCTTCCATTTTTCTGAAGCTAGCCATTTCCTCTCTTGTGAAAGACGGGGTTTTCACAATAGAATGCTTCAAATCGGCCATTGGTGGATCTCTTTACCGTCACAGTGATAGACACAATAAACCTGTATTGGTTTCATTGGCTTTGGTGCGAAAAAGAACATCAAAGAAACTGCCTCTCAAGTTTATTACTTGTTTAGGCACCTACCATTCTATGTGGGTGAGTTGGTTTCAAGAAGACAAGAGTTGTGGGAAATGTACCTTCTTTTAAGAAGAATAAATAACATAATTACGAGCAGACAGGTAAGGGTGCGGCATATAACCTACCTTGAGCGCCTCATTACGTGTTACAGTGTAGATATCAACGGAGTTTTTTTTATCCGTAGCTGTACCTTGCAAGTTGCACTTTTTATTCACTACCCAAAATACATGATGATGTATGGTCCACTCGTCAATATTTGGGCCATGTGATATGACGCAAAACATCAGTACTTAAAAGGGCCACAGAAAGGGGTGTTTGAGCTTGGCTTTAAAATGCTGGCACTATGTAGAGTACAGGCCACCGAGCGTCCATGCCGCGTATGAGACCTCAAAAGCGAGCGGGAAATTTACAATACATTTTTAAAAATACCCGCTTTCGCACCTCGCGGCGACGCGCGGTGCCGGGCTTTCGCACGAAAACATGGCAGACGACGTCACATCTTGCTAATGGCGTCAGCAGCCGGGCGTAATCATTGGTTCACAACGACAAATTCTTGCAGACGTCACACGCTACCGCGGCCGAGGCCACTCCGCGCGCGCCACAGCCGGCCGAGTTAGGGGAGGGGCAGAGTGAGTGGGGCCGGCGGAGGAGCGCCGCCGTTTTGGCGTGCGAGAGGAGAGGGAAAAGCGCGAAGACACGGAAGTTCAAATTTTGTCTGCATATAACTCAGCTTCCACAAAACGCATTAAAATAATTCTTGCTGGGGATAATTATGAACCGTCGTCTTTTAACATCCCAGACATATCGCACCTTTATTAAGACCCCCTTTCTGGGCCCCTTTAAGGACTTGGCCCGAAAGCTAAAGGGCTTTAACAATATTACGCTTACTCTTGCAAGCCAGGACGAAACCTATGAGATATATATGCAGTCATGCACTGAGTGATACATTAGAGCACACAGTGGGATGCAAAACGGTCATATTTGAATATTTGCCCTTGCATGTGAAAGACTACATTCCTACGAATAGTATTAGCACTAAAGACATTTTTTTCTCAAGTCAGTCTGCCATACTGGTAATGCATACCCTGTTGGTAGCATCATATTCACAGCATGTCTTCAGATTTACCCGGCTCACTGGCATTTATTCTCCAAGCAGGTGCTTGCTTTTCATCTTACAAAAGCTTGAAATATTGCACGTTGATGAACATTTTCATGCCTGTTAGGTAAGAAAGCTTTCACAAAGGACTGTTGTAACTGACATGACATGTCTTGGAATAGACAGCTTACAATTCATGTTATAGAGGACGAACACCTTTTGTCTGCACAACAGGCTATAATTTAAGAGCAACTTCTCTGAAATCTGTGTTACATGTGGCTTCCTTAATTCTAGTAAACATTTGTGCCGACTACAAGCAGATGTTACCTAATTCTTGTGCTATATTGTGTTTATTCACGTCTTCATTTTTCTATGACTTCTCTGGCTGCAGTACTAGATGTGCACTTGTGATTAAACCTTTCTTGACAGAAAGAAGTTACATGTTCTATGCAACTTTTTTGTCCTTTTTTCAGTTGTTTAAGCATATTTGCTTAAGCATATTTGTTTAAGTATATTGTTTAAGCATATTCAGCAATTTAAAGCAGAGCTTTGAACTTACTAGGTGTAGATACTTTGTTGTGTGCAAAGCAAACACTGATGGTGTATGATAAAAAACATTGCTGGTAGTGCAAATGTATGTGGTGATGAGGCATACAAACTCTGCTTTCTTAATACACCTTCCATCATCTAGCAGTTTGCGGTGTTGCAATGCTATGAACTGGCAAGAAGCCGTACACCGTCGTATCAGCTGCACGATTCACATTTCAGGTTAACTGCTTGTGTGCAAGACAGTGCGCTTAGGCCACCAGCTTCACAGCATAGCTGTTTTGCTTGTGGTGGCATATATTAAGTGAATGTGCAAGGGTCCAAGCTGGTGTATGTGCACTTGTAAACCATGAAAATTCTGTAAGATTTCTTCAGAAATAAAACTGGTTAATGATGTTGACCAAGCAGAAAAAATGGCCAGTCAGTTCAGAGTATATGTCTGACATCAAAAGTAGGTTACGGGCAGACACATACGGTTCGCGAACATTCTTTATTGTCCTGTCTCATTTATTGTTTGCTCTTTCGAAATATTTCTTCATAGCGTTGTAGAACTTTTACTGCATTTCTACTTGGCGCTCCCACAGCTCGGAACTCTTTTTGCCTGGCTGCATGAAAATCCTGCCTGAGCAGCTTCTGCTCTTCTAGGAGAGCAGGGAAACCGAGACAAGCTGACTTGCCTCTTTATTGCCTTCATATACATTTGTGCACGAAAACAACTCTGCAACTCTTGAAGCAGTACTATTTTTTGTCACTATGCGAATCAAGCCTATGTTCTAAATTTAACACTTAACACGGGAAAACAGGCCATATTGGGGTGGTGTATTTATAAATAAGTCGACCCATCAGTTTAAATATACTGCTCTTTGGCCGCATATCATAGCCCAGTTGCAGAGCTCTCTTTTCAATGACAAATGAAAACGCGCTTTGCTTAAGAACGAAAAATAACTTAACAAAAACAAAAGAATTGCAGGTATGCACAACAATGTTGCATATATACTGCAGAAAATAGGCGATTAAGAAGTCTAGAATATGTTTTCTGCGCTCATGTATGATAAACCAGCTTTCTAAATTAACAGACATCTTCCTTCTGAACGTTACGATCAGTAAAAAATAATTTCTCTTGCCAAGTCCTTTGGGCTACTCTACAACACAGTGCCAAAGTCGGTCCCACACTCTTCTGGCGAAGACTGGACCCGCCGCTAACTGGTTGCATGGAACAATTCATAACATGCCAGGTACCTTAAGAGAGGCCCCGAAAGGAATGGCTTCCTCGGCAACGGCAAAATCGAAAGTTGCAGACGGCCACTTGTTAATCGGGGCACTGTGCTAATTAAACCTTGCGAATGAACGTAATCTTTTCCCACAAATCTCTCGCTTGCATCTGAAAAGTATAGTCACAATGCTGCAGAATCGGGAAGAAAACCGCCACTGCTGACAAAAAGCCGGTGCGAGCTCACTCACAACGGATTTCCCGGTATGCATCAAACGAACAGATGCATGCAGTTCATTTCAGAACGGGTCATAATATTCAATCGATTCTGAACAAAGCGAGATTTCTCATTCAAGTCACGCGAAATGCGATTTGCGATGAAAAAAAATGTGCGGAAAAAAAGTTTCCCAATGCGGGATTTGAACCCACGCACCCCCAGTTGCATATCATTTTCCGGAGCGAAGCGTTAGAGCCCACGGCCACAGAACAGCGCGGAGTGATACACCTCTCTTTATTTTTTTTTTTGCTGACTACATCACAGCGTTACACTTGATGATTGAAACGGGCTATAAAATGTATAATGAATGTTACAGGTGATGAAACTGCGTACATCAAAGTAAAAAGATCTTAAGTTGCAAAAAATGCGTTTTCAACCAAACACAATCGTTAATTTCAACCCGAGGTGGTCCAAGTAAAAATACAAACAATTGCGTTATACGTAGAAAAGTTTATTGCCTTTCATTTCTGAATTTTTTAACGACGTATTTTTGTTTAAAGCGAGAAAAAATATTTTTAATTTGAGCTCTCGAGCCGCAAGTTGCGTCGTCTTTCAACGCCTCTTCACCGCAGAACACGCCACCTGCCATGGAACGACACTCATCGCCAGAGAACAACTTCAGTTTTCCGTCGTTCGCTGTCGTGTATTTTTAGGGCTAGAGCTAAAGAAGATATCGCGGGACATTCGGCGGATGGTATGCAATAAACGAGATCGTTTTTGCTTTCGAAGTTCGAACAGACTCGTTTTGGTGCGGTGTTGCCAAGAGAAGAAAAATTGCTGGTAGTTTAGCTTTGGTTAACCGTGGTCGAAAGCGAAAAGCTGCATCTCCCTGGCTACGTTTGTGGTCGAGCGACTGACGGTTTCCACGTTTTTTTATTTATTAGACATCTTGCTTTCATCGAAACGAGACTGAAGGCGCTCACACAAGACAGTATATATTTAATATAGCTTCGGAGATATTTGCATAAAAACGCTAAGGCGCCTGTGTGCTGTGCGATGTCAGTGCACGTTAAAGATCACCAGGTGGTCGAAATTATTCCGGAGCCCTCCAATACGGCGCCTCTTGCTTCCTTTCTTCTTTCACTCCCTCCATTACCCCCTACCCTTACGGCACAGTTCAGGTGTCCATCGACATATGAGACAGATAATGCGCCATTTCCTTTCCCCAAAAACCAAATAATATTATTATTGTTATGATATTTGCAGCTTTATTACTGCTCGTTGTATGCGGAGATATGGGATAAAATATATTTTTCTTAGTTTTTCGAGTTTTGAGCATCAGAGTAAAATATGATTTATTGTAAGTTCATCTCCACATCTTTCACAAAGAGGTTTGTCTTGATCCGTTAGTAAGAAGTTATATGTCAGTTGTGTGTGTCCTTTACGGAGACGACATAAAATTACTTCTATGAACCGTTCTTGCTGTGTACAGGTTTTCCATTCCCCGAGGACAGGCTTTACAAAATGCAGCTTATTGCTTATTTTGTTCTCAGAAGTTGTCTGCCATTTAGCCTTCAAATTATTATGTATTTCATGCAGACTCTATGACGTATGCTGACTTTCTAGATTTGTTGACTGCGAGCTTCTGCAGCACATAAGTCGGCTCTTTCATTTCCATCTATTATTCCAACATGGTTAGGCACCCAGCAGAATTTTATAACATGTCCCCGTGTTTTCATTTTTGTGTTGTGCATTATGCTCCCTATAAATGGTTGGATAGCATTTCTAGAGTTCAATGATTTGGGCACGCTATGTGAATCCGTGTAGATTATGCTGTTTTGAATGCAGTTATTTATTATTTTACTTACAGCTATAGACACTATATAACATTCAGCAGTAAATATGGATGCATAGTTAGGAAGCCTTATTATTTTTTCATAGTTTCCTTGCACAACTGCGCTTCCGACATATTCTTCTGTTTTTGAGCCATGAGTGTAAAATTCTGTGTCGTTCACGTATTTTTCTTGTAGTGCGAAGTATTCCTGCAATATGTGATCATGTGGTGTTTGTTTTTTCGAAAGTTGGGTATTGTCACATACAGTGGGAAACCTGTACTATGGGGACAGTGGGTTGTGCCTTGAGACGACATCTGGAAGAGTATCCAGTAACAGTTTTGGCAAATATCTTCGAAGCGGAGAAGCAGAGGTGTGATTGAATGTGGTTTATTGTTGAGCAGTGTTTCGGAGGTGCACTTTGTAACTGTGGGATAACACAGGTGTTTCAGCGGGGAACGGATTTTAAGGACATATGTGCATGTGAGCATAGTAGTTCTGTCTGTAAGCAAGGGTGCATTGATTTCGACATGGAGACTGTTTATGGGGGATGTTCTGCATGCGCCAGTTGAGAGACGTAAACTAAGATTATGCACGGGGTCTAGTCGTTTTAGGTATGATGATCTTGCAGAACCATATACGATGCACCCGTAAGCTAGGCAGGATCAAGATCGGGCTAGAGCACGATGAATGTACAAAAGGCATGTCCTATTGGACCCCCACCATTTTCGTGAATGCACCTTTAGGACATTTAAGGATGGGGCTGAAAAAGGAGTGCAAATATCCTTCTTTCGCCTTGTTCGGAGTGCTCGCTTGAACAGGAAAAACATAAAATTGTTTTCTTTGTCGGAATAAATCACTTGTAAGCACAGCTGTGTGGCGTGTGTGTGACTCCTACTTCTCGTCCTGCATTTGTTTTCGCTGGTTCTACCTCCTGTGCACGATGAACAAACTATCCCAGCAATTTACGCTCGTGACCATCTGGAGGCCTGCTCCACTGGCACTGATATATTGACCTTATTGAAATGCTTAGGATGTCCTTCAGAAGTGTTCATTTTAACGTTCTTTTTTTATGGTAAGCGGCATCGGGTGAATGCGGTGACATCTCGCACCTTGGGAAAGGTAGCTATGAAAGAAACACTTCGCACGCTTCATCAGACCGCCTCAAACCATCGATTCAAGAGCTCCTTACTTGAAAGAGGTGCTTCGAAGAATCCAGATGCCTAGGCAGAGCAGCGGGAACACCTCGTAGTACCTGCAGAAGAAGGCCTCATAGGGTCATAGAGCATTTCACAGGAAGAAATGAAATCGAAGCGTGGTGCGAATGTAAAAATCAATGCGTATTTTGCGTGGAACCACAACACAACAAAAAATTCACAGCGAATTTAAGACTGCTTACATGCTGTGAAGGCGAAAGCCTTCATCGCGAGCGTGTCATTGCAAGTATTCGACCTCTACGCAGGTGGCGCACTGAGAAATGAAACGAAGACGCGCTTCCGAACGCTGATTCCACAAATGCTCAGTCCAAAAAGGTCCGAGTGAAACACTTCGTTCGAATACTTGTCATGAGCTTGACTACAACCTAAAAGGCATATGCTACATGCAACGAGAAATATTGACACCACCCGCAACCGTGTACGATGCACTGTTACGTCACAACTTTGATACGAAACTTGGGCAAAGAAAGTGGCACAGTAACTGTTTCACATATCAACGGAAACCTTAACCGCGCCTCAAGGGAAGGGGTAGAGAATCTGGGAAGGCATCAATTGAAGCTGCACATGTCGGTTGGAATATCTGTCACAAGCCAGCCTCCAACTTGACTAGCACATGTAAGCTATATGCTACGAAAAATCGCAACAGAGTTGCACAGAATTCTGTTATGAATGTAGTCTGGAAAACTGGCGCCACATTGAGGTCAGCCAGTGGGGATGTCTATAGACAAACAACTTGTTTGATTTTCTGAAATTTGGTGCTCGGCTTGGTGCGCGAGTCCTACGGGCGCTCGATGACGTCACCCTATTTTTCTTACCATCGCTGAAATTTTTTGTACTATCTGGGCGAGTGTACACACGCAAGCTGCCGGCTTTTCTCGTAATGGCGTTAAAAAGAATTGGTCGGGTTTTAATGCAGTTAAACAGAGTTGACATGTAAAAGCATGTGATTAGCCTGGTTGGCTCTTGGTTTTGCTTTGCTGGGTTGTCGGCACGTCTGGGGACGATATTAGACTGAAGTTAAGCTCTGATAGAGGTCAAGCTGATGTGGTCTGTTGGCTCCACATATGGAAAATATGCAATTCACCGCGCGAGTGTGTGTTACAGTTTAACACGAGGCGTGAACGGCTGCCGTGACAGGAAAGTGCTATCGTGCAGTGGCCAGCAAAGCTGATCGGTTCGCACCGCCTGGTTCGAAACACAGTCGCGGCAATATTTTTTTTTATTTCTGCATGGGCATGGGCTGTGCTAGGTTTGGCCATGGTCACCCACGCATTGGCTGCAGCTTGCACGACGCTCCTCCGAACTAACCAGATCTTACCGGGTTACTCGGAGGCATCAGACAAGATTCTTGGATGGGACCGTGTTAATTAGTGCTTTCCCTCTAAAAAAATTCGTTGGGGCACATAGGTATCTCTTAACTGCGGGAAGACGAAAGCCGTTTGCGAATCATTGCACTGATGTGCAATTTTTACCCAAATTATAGATCACGTGACCTAGATAGCGATGTAACGAATGGACAGTCACTGTGAGCATGAGCCATTAAAGGCTGTCGCTTTAAGACCATCTCCTTACGTGTGGGCATTTGGCACGTGGGGTAGACAAAGGAAATGACCCAGTATTCGATGGTTCCAAACCAGTTTGCCCTAGCATACGAGGCTTTAACTACTTGGCCAAGTCTGTGGCATTTTGCCTCGGACGTGGATACCTAGCAGCTGGTGGTGGGCGGCACACAATCAGATTTTACAGCGGACGTGAGGTCACCTTATACCACCCGTTATTTAGTAGAGGGGATTCAAACGCCATCGCTCTCTGCAGTAGCTCTGGTAGAGCTAATGCAGCTCTCCTGCTAAATAAGCAAGAATAATCATGCAGCAGAGCGGATAGCAAAGCTCTATAAGAGAGCTATCAAAAAATGTCATTGTGAGCAAAGGGTGCGTGCACTCGGTCGTTGGATTTGGCATACACGGCATGAGTTGCAGCATATATTATTATCTAACTGTTAATTCTGCCTACCATACATTTTGATTGTTGCTGCATCTATTAGGCTCACCGTTCGATGGCGATGCTTCGATGAGCTTCCGTTACAGCAGCGTGGCACAGTTTGGATGCTTTGGTGTCCTCTATGGCGTCACTGAAAGGACAGTAGCAGCTCGTTTGAGAGAATACGACTTGGGCGTATCTTGAAAACACGTGCATATTCGCTTTAGTGAGGGCGCTCTTGTCAAAGGGGAAGAATCTTAGGCAATGCTAGATGAAGAAAACTTCACCATCAAGTGTGTGTATGCGTCATGTTTGTTGTGTGCCCTTGAAACGACTCTAAAATGAGGCAACAGATAATTCCTAGTAGTCATGAAAGTGCCTTACATGGACAAAAACTCTATCAACAAATGCATGGTCTGTGTGACAGATGTTACCATAACATATACTGCTCAAAAACAGCAACGCACGTCGTAGCTGTAGTTGTACAAGATAAATAGAAAAAATATTAACCCTGTGACTTGCCAACAATATACTTCATATTAATCCTACTTGGCCCTGTTTTAGGACACACATACTTGGAGTTATCGCCTACAGAGGGAACGTGAAGGCACCCATTCTGGCCAAGATCATAATAGAAGCCACAATTCTTGCAGAACAAGCTGGCTTATTTGTTGACTGTCTAACTTGCGACGGCGCCAGCTGGAACCAGAGCATGTGGCGGCTCTTCAGTGTACAAGGTAAGTGTGTCACATAGATTTGTAGAGGGTTAAGAAAATAGCCAGGAAAGAACAATATAGGAAATCGTTACCGCTTTCTACAGTGTTTATTAGTTTTATATTCAGCACTTGCTTGATGAAGCTGATGCTGTACCTTGTATCAAGTATATTGAATTATGTGTGACATTCATCAATGAATTGTCATTCGCATAAGGACAGCCGTATAACTTTTAACTAAATTTATGAGTGTAAAAAGTGTAAAAAGTTATCACGGTAGCTTTGTTTACAAAGATTTATAAGCTACTTTATATGCCTTTGTTGTTCTGTATCTGCATTCAAGTGGATGTTGTTTTCTTTCTGCAAGTTGTTCCACTGTAGAGTCCCTTAGGTAATTTGTCTATTTATGATTTATTACTAAAATTGCTTAACAATAGTTCCTTGTTATATTTTTGACGTGGTGTTAAAAGCAATTAGTGAAAGGAAACTAATTACCACCCATTTATTTTAGTCTCCGCAGATGGCCGCATCAAGAACAGCACAAGGCACCCTGTGGACCCAAAGAGGCAGATCCTCTTCATTTCTGATTTCCCTCATCTTATTAAGAATGTTAGGAGTGGATTTGTTGCAAAGGGCTATCTAGCACCATCTGCGCCAGTTCAAAGCGGTATAATACAGGCCGCCTGGGAGGTGGATTGCGAAAACGTAACGTTAAAGGCCATGCCTAGTATTGCACTTGCACATCTTAAGCCTACCTGCTTCGAGATAATGAAAGTCGATCTTGCTTTTCAGCTTTTCCGGGACGAAGATATCAAGGGGCTCTTTGTGCACAGAACCCATGTCACTTCATTGTATAGAACCATGCAGCCAACTGAAGACTTTATTCAAGAGTTCATCAAACATCCGTTTTATGACCGCATGAGTCAGCATGAGAGCACTAAGGCCTGACAGTCCAAATGTAACGTTCTTGAAGAAATTTTTAGCGTACCTGGATCAGTGGGAGACTCATACAAAGCCAGCTGGAGGGCGCTTTTTGACTGAAAGTACAGCTGCAGGGCTGAGGGTCACAATTAAAAGTACTCTAGACCTGTTATCCTACCTGAACTCTGTTGCAGGCTTCAAATACCTTTTAACTGCTCGGTTGAGTCAGCACAAATTAGAAAATCTTTTTGGGGTAATCATACAGTCTGCAGAGTGCAGTGACCACCGTACTGTATCGCAGTTTTAGTAACTGTCAAGCTTTTGTCTTTTTATAACCTTGCAAAGTCACCAAAAGGCGGCAGTTGCTCTACTGTAGTAGTTAAATCGCTCTTGACTACTGCTGATGTTCCTGAAGTGATGGCGAGTGCCTTTCGAACACATTGGACCGCATTCTCGACAATGGGAACATTGACGAAGCAGAGGATGTTCTTCAGTCTATACAGTCTGAAGACGATCATGAGGGGTATTCCCAAAAGAAGAGCATTTCGGCTTTAGTGTACTATGCTGCGGGTTACTTGGCTAGAAAGGCTCTTTGCTAAAAATGCATGTACAAGCTGCGCAGGCCAGTTGTGTGTACCGCGAAAAGAAGCAAGGAAAGATGCGAACTCTTGGTTCACAGTTCACTTTGACAACGGCGGGCTTATTTATCCAACGGATGGCCTAGCAAACACAGTAACGGTCATGGAGGACGCATTCACTAGTTTATTTAGGAAAAAAAAGCCACACGAGGAGAGCGTGCAGGAGTTGGCGCAGAGTCTGCAGTGTGGCATTTCCTTCATTGGGGTATGCCGAGCATGGCAAAAAAAAAACAACTTTAGGAGCTGTCCTGAAGTTCTATATTCTTTTAAGATTTCGATTCTTTGTAAAGGGTTTCAACAGAGAGCGTAAAGGACAAAGGCAGCGGCTGAAATATTTTATGTTGCGGCACTGCCAATAATTTGTCCTTGTTCAAATTGATGCCAAAGATTTGGATGCAGGTTTGCATATTTGTATTGAGCTTCTGTATCTTGTGTTGAGATTAAAAATAAACATTCTATGGCTATGAAATAAAATGTAAAATTAGTTCGAGCCCCATTTTCTTATGTCCGGTGCCTTGTGTTGAGCTGTAAAAAAAACATTCTATGGCTATGAAATAGAATGTTAAATTATTTCGAGCCCCATTTTTTTATGTTCAGGTTATCGTTAGATATGCAAACACAAAAAGTGGAATGACCTTGCTGACAACAGCCATCGGTAGGTGCATCGCCTAGCTGCTTTTACCAATAAGAGTGAAAAAAGACAAAAATTTAAGAGACAAAACGGGACCTGAGGCAGGTACAACGCCGCGTCAGTACCCCCAGTATATAAATACACCTACAGTGGCGTCAGTGACTCAGCGGTGCTGAAAGAAACTGTTCATAACGCCTGAGAACATTCTTCGCAACCTGGCACCCGCATCTAACAGCATAATCCGGCGACGCGCATTACGAACCCAGAGGAGCAAGCAGCTGCACCGACACGCCCAGGCAGCGCACTCTTGCATAGCAGCGCACCCGCACGGCTGCCGGTGGCATTCATTGCGCTCCGCGCCACTCCTGCGGGCGCGCTCGGCACACTAGCCAGTATATTCTGGGCACTATACCACATTCGAGTGACCTTAATCGATTAATCTGAATGTTAAACTAATTGCTGGTATGAAAATTTGATCGGCTGAATTTTTTCATTTGCGAAATAATATTTAATTTTTTTTTGTCTGAGGGAAAACAAAATATGTGTGTGATGCAAAATTAAATCCCTAGAGTGACATTCACGGATGCCCGTAAGACGTCCGCCAGACGTCCGCCAGCGGATATCCGCCATCCATCCGAAAACGAATGTCCCTCGGACATACTCCAAATCTCCCATGCGTATATTCGGTTATGGATGTCCGTAGAGATGCCCTAGGGACATCCTCGCCTGGTACTGGAGATCCGGATCTCAATCGGATGTACTGCAGACATCCGTGGTTGACTGGGATATGACAAGATTCTTCTGGGTCTCGAGTCATATCCGGATGAATGGTAATGAGAGAGTAGACTTACATGCCTCGCAAGCTCCCAGCAGTGAAACCAAAAAGTAATCGTGCATGAAAATACATGAAATTAATACACAGTGAATTGAAGGATAAATGCTAAGCTACTTGGGATAATGAATAGAAAATAGCAAAGCACTTTCTAAATCCCATCTTGGAAGAATGAGTCATGCAGGCGTCACGAATCATTCATCGAAGTTATTTTGTCATATTCGCATTGGGCACACATACCTTACGCAACTTCTTACTGAAAAAGCAAGGCAGACCTAAAAAAACTGGAGATGAGCTCACTGTAAACCAGGTCTTTTTCTCATGCACAAAACTCAGAAAACTGAGAAAATACACTTGTTTACTTGGCTTGTGTTTCTAGGCATTTAAAGCAAGCAAGTATCCTGAAGAAACTGACTTCAAAAAAGTATAGTCTGCAGTTTAGCTGAAAAAAACAAACAGTGTAGTCTGCAGTTTAACTGAACAAAACAAACAGTGTAGTCTGCAGTTTAATTGAACAAAACAGACATTTCAGCAACGACTTTGGCGCATGGTAGGTGTAAAGTTGGGTGCGTTGCTGATTCATTATTTTGCCTGACTACGGACAGTATGCGAGTTCGACAGTGACCCACAGCACCCAATTTGCTGTTGGTCGATGTGAACCGATCCTAAGCTTCTGGCCCGGTTACTTCAACTGGCGCGAACGTCACAACAGCCGCGCTGCTGGGAGGACCTCTGAACGCGGCAGTGGTGTTCAGTGCTTTCGGACGGACTGCGCGTCCGATGCGCTTGGGGAAGTAGCATGTTCAACTAGGTGGTTAGTAATTACATGCGCTATGCAGGGGATGGCGCAATTCACAGGTAGAGTGTATGAGGAAAAGCAAAAAACCATGACATCATTACTGACGAATAGAGAAGCTGAAAAATGACGTTTCAGTAATGTGAGGTTGAAGTCGCAGTATATTATTTTTTTAATCAGTGCAGAAGGGTGCGACTGACGCGGTATACAAGCGCCATCGCACTTAGGGAACTCGTTCTTGACCTATCTAGGCAGACCACACGCGCGAGTAGTCGCAGAGAGGGTACGTGGGGCGGCCAGAGAGACCACTGCAGGGCGCTGTAGATACGTTGTAAATGTTTCCTTTGCATAAACATTTTCCCAGTTGAATCCTTCTCCGAGTCTCCGTAAATCCCGCAAGTCAGACGAGACCTTGACGACGCGTGAAAAAGAACTATAACTATAACCTCGATCAGCTTCTCAGTGCCACAAAAACAAACGCAACGCAAACATATTACCTTAAGTGAAATGCAGCATATATACACCGTTGAAAAGTCACCTGCTACAGGAGAAAGGTTGCGAAGAAACGACCCCTCTTTCTCACTAGGCCGTTGGGTTCCGGTGGAGTTTGTCGCGATAACTCGAGGTCATCTCCAGTGAGACCGGAATAACTGCCCCCCACTCGTTTTAAGGATGCCTGGCTACAGACATCATTTTTGCGCGGGTAGCACCAGGACTGCTGGCTACGTCCGGCCCTCTTTGTTGCTGGGTTGTGGTGAAAATCCGGAGCATGCATTGGCATACTAAATTAGTGCCCGATGTCTTGCAAAAATAAGACGTAGCTGGAACCAGAACGACAAGTATTGTCCACGAAGTCCTCGGGAAACAATGCGCTTGTGGCAATCACTTCTATGCCTACCTATTTCTTCTGCTTTACGAGTTCGTGCTTTGCTTTAATTCAAATAACATACAAGGTGTCCCTGAGCGTTCATACTTGGGATTGTACCATTCTGGGGTATCGTTAGCCTCGGAATGAGAATTCCGTACACACGGCGGCTTATCCTTATACTGCAGTACGGTTGTTTGCCTTAGGAAGGCTTGGTTGCTCGTAATGGCGGTGTCTACCGGAACAGAGCTGCTACGCAACGTGTAGGTATCATCATCAACAGTCTGACTCCGCCCACTGCAGGGCAAATGCCTCTCCCATGTCTCTCATATCAGCCCTGTCCTTTGCCAGCTTTGACAGCATGTAGGCCAAATTATGCCTTAGTGCTCTCCCTATAGCCTTCCCAAAACCGTGGGCGCAGAATGGCGAGTACAGAGAAAGAGCATCTGGCGAATTTCCTCTAGGTGCCATATTTTATTCACTGTACGTTATCGTACTGGCCTGCGTATGCCACAATTTGATGTCTCTACCGCACTCCTATCCTGGTACGAGCGGCATCGATAATGTGCAACTTGTTGATTATATGGCCACACAACCAAATTATCTGACGTACTCGCGGACACATTAATGTCTCTGGCGATACACATAATGCCTTGTAAGTCTTGGTATGGCCGCATAGTAAAGACAAGGCGCTGGAGATGATCTCTTTCGGGCTTGGCGAAAGCTGTGCGGAGGGCGTGGGGCCTCAAAGGATACGGCGTAATGGTGGGGCTGAGAGGAGGAATTTCGGTCAGCGGCTTGAGAGCGCTTCCCTCTGCTCCCTTCACTTTGACCCACAACGCAGAATGCACAGTGCACTCACAAGCTGTCCAGCAGGACGCCATCCACGTAGTAGCAGAGCACAGTGGACGAGGCAGCCGCTGCAGGCAGCACCAAGCACAGCCACTGTTGGTAGCTCAAACGGTGATGCATCTGGAGCCTGCATCGATGCACCGTGTACAGTTCATAAAATATCACGGGAGGCAGGTAAACCAAAAGAAAGAAAAAATGAGTGTCGCGACAATTTTCTGGCAAAAATGTGACCCTTGCACGCGTACGGTTATGTGGTATACGGCACGCCACATGTCCAACTGTGGGCGATGGCTGTCAACTGCTTGTAAAAAAAAAAAGGCGCTGCCAATGCTGGGTCCACACCGGAAGTTCCGGGCGAAGATGTCACTGTCAAACCTATATGAGAGACTGGGGATTACAGCAAGTGGGGTAGACGCAAGGCATCCGGTGGGCGAGACATTCTGGATAATTTAGTATTAGAGCTTCGTTTTTTCTTAACGTCGCCGATAGTGAGAACTGAAGTTAGCATCCTGCCACTTTGTTCACGAAGAGATGACTATTAATAGATATTTCCTGTTTATGGAAGGAGGATTGAAACCGCATAACACTGAACTACGTCCACGATCTGAGGTAATCAGGGCTGAGCATGAAATTATAGCGTTTTCGCATTCCATGCCTCTACTGAGACGGGGGAGCGCTACAATCAAGACAAGGGGACAACACCACATAAGAACACCACCATACACGAGCGCAAACTTTCAATTGAGTTTATTTTCGACATGGTGCATATTTATACGCATCTAATCATGGGACACACAAACATAAAAGCGTTAGAGCCTTATGGTGTTGTCCCCTTGTCTTGATTGTAGCGCTCCCCAGGCTCAGTATGTACAACCAACTAGCCTCCTACAAAGCTTCACTGATGCCTCTACTCTGTGTTAAGGAGGACGCCATGGCGTTGTACTTTGAATTGATGTATACGGCATGGCATTTTCAACGAGCACCGAAGAATGACAGCGCAAGATTTTTGCTATTATCTGCAGCAGAAAATCGGCCGACGCCGCTAACACGAAATCCTGCACAGCAGCAGAATGATATAGTCAACCTTCGAGTGCTGAAAGTTTACAGCCGTTAACTTGCATAAAGCTACTATGGCAGTAATATTGCATTTGGGAAAACATCTGCACTATATAAGCGCTAAAGCGCATTGTTATTTGGTGTTAGTGGAGTAGCCGTTTGACCCTTTAAAAGAATGTACGGGTATTTACGGCTATGTGAAATGATTTTATCCCTGTAGAAAGCAGTATTACGGTCTTTCTAGAATTTTAAGAGAAGCGGCGCTAAAAGTAATGAAAAGTTACGATTACGATGCATGGGAGCGGTACTAAATCGATCTTGCTTCTACTGTGTAACATAATTTTGGGTATACTGGCCGCACCACGCGTAGGGGTCAGGTTGGTCTAAAAAAATACTACTTAGATTATCAGCACTCTGTATACATGGAATCGGGTTCGACTTTTTTGCGCTCTATTGAAAAAGGAAATTCTCTAAAGTCCGCCCTTACAGATAATCTACAAATCCCAGAACTTTAGCTTCTGAACATGCAGAGCTGGCGGGCTGCAAAACGTGAATTTACGGTGCCTTTTTTAGTCAGCTATGAATTGTAAAACATGTTGCACTGAAATTAAAGCACCAAAGTGTGCTGTTTCGTAGTAGCCAATCAGTTTTCGACAGATTCCACAATAGCGGCGTGCACTTCCGCTGCCGACGTAGTGGTCGGTGCATAAATGTGGCTGGTGACACCATCGGCGCTCTGCATCGATGTCCTCCTCGTCACACGCGAAGGGTACACTTTTCAGATGCTTCTTTATCATGAGGAATGGGCTGAACTCCGATGGCGTCAGGTAGAGCCGGGATAAGGTGAAGTGCGCTGTTGGTTTGGCGACAGTCGATCCAATTCTCCTAAACATCAGCTTGGCTACGTCCACTTCAGGGCCTCTCACATGTCTCTCCAATTAAATCTATCCTTTGCCAGCTGCGGCCACCCTATCGCTGCAAACTTAATCTCATCCGACCACCTTTCTGCCGCCCCCTGCTACGCTTGCTTTCTCTTGGAATCCACTACGTTACTCTTAAAGACCAGCGGTTATCTTGCCTTTGGATTACATGCCCTGCCCAAGCCCATTTCTTCCTCTTGATTTCGACTACGATGTCATTAGCACGCCTTTGTTCCCTCACCCACTCCGCCTGCTTCCGGTCTTTTAACGTTACACCAATAATTTTTCTTTTCATTGCTCGCTGCGTTGTCCTTAACTTGAGATGAACCCTTTTTGTTAGCCTCCACGTTTCTGTCCCATAGGTGAGTACCGGTAAGATACAGAAGTTGTATACTTTTCTCTTGAGGGATCTTGGTAAACTGAAATTCATGATCTGAGAGAACCTGCCTTATACTCTCCACCCCAACCTTATTCTTGTAGTTCTTTCCCTCTCATGATCCGGATCAGCGGCACTACCTGCCCTAAGTAGAAGTATTCGCATACCACTTTCAGCACCTCGCTACAAGTTGTGAACTACTGTTCCCTTTCTAGACTGTTGAACATTACTTTGGCTTTCTGCAGTTAATTTTTGACCCATCGTTCTTTCTAATTCATTGATCATGATTTGCAGTCTATCTCCTGAGTGACTTAGCAAGGCAATGCCATCAGTGAATCACAGATTACTTAGGCATTCTCCATTAACTCTTATCCCTTACTCCCAATTCAGGCCTCGGACTACCTCTTGTAAACAGGAGGTGATTAGCATTGGCGAGACCGCGTCTCCCTACCTGACGCCCTTCCTTCTTAAAATTTTACTGCTGACTTTATGGAGGACTATGGTAGCTGTGCAGTTGCTATAGATATCTTCCAGTATTTTCTTATAAGGCTCTTCTGCACCTTGATTCCGCAATGCCTGTATGACTGGTGATGTTTCCACTGAGTCGAATGCTTTTTCGTGATCAATGAATGCTATATATATGGGTTTGTTATATTCTGCAGCACATTTCTCTATCATGTGATTGATAGTGTGAATATATGATCTATTGTCGAATATCCTAATTATTTGGTTGAGTTGGCATGCAGATGCCATAGACACTAAGCAAAGCACGATCAGCTGCCGTGTTCCGCTTACCCCGGCTGCGCCAGCGCACTAACAGGTGTGTCTACGCACGTTGCCGTTTGGCTTCATTTGCCTATGCGTATTTCGCGCCTCACGGAACCGGATCGTGGTCGGCGGTCTTTCTTATGCCGCACTGTCCCCCTCTCGACATCTCCGTGGTCACCCGCTGCAGACATATATCGACAAAAATCGTCCACAGATTTGTCGCACAGAAAATGGGTCGATGCAGCCGTTAAGGTCGCACCTACACTGAAACTACATGCCTGATTTTCATTGCAGAGCCCTTTAACTGACTACGGCCGTCATTTTTTATATAACTAGAAGCCATCTAGCCGTACCGAAAACCCGAGATCACGAGATTCCTTCACACAGGTCATAAACTGAACAATAGGATTTAAATTTACAGGGTCGCTTCAATTCAGTAGCACAGGTGTAGCTTCTTGTGAAAGTGAGAAAAACGAACTGCGGTACTCGTGGGAGTCGGTCTGGCTTACGATCACCTAGGTTATATAAACATAACCAGGGATTCGGGACAGCGCCCAGCCTGTGCCGTTAAGCCTAGCGGTCTACCACGTTCTGCACTGCAGCCACTTGCTTCGTCATTATATTACTTTCTTAGATCACGGGTGATGCCGAAGCGCTCTTTCGGAATGACGGAGGCAGTATCGTCATGTGGTGGCAGGCAAGCAAACAAGAAGCGCTTGTCCCTTATCCCTGCTAATGTTCCATCACAACAGAGAGGATATCCTCGCGTCATGCGATGTTGCAAAGAACGCGAGACCAGGCGGTCCGGATGCACGCACCGGTTCTCGTAGTCGACCAGGAAGCGGTTCTGCGGGCTGCCCGACAACGTTGCCATGGAGACGAGGGAGTGGACCAGTAGCGTTCTGTACAGCAGGTAGCCCTCCAACTCGGTGTACCGCCTGCACCGCGTAATGTCCGGGCCCCCTCAGTGTGAGTACACAAGCGTGATTCGAGGCATGAGGTGCAAACACGCCAAATTGTGGGTTCTTTTCGTTTAATGCGGAACACTTTTAATGCCGCATTTCATTCGGTTATTATACGATACTGTCGAAATTTTGCACCTATGTTTATTCAACTGATCTCGCCACCTATGAACTGAAACCCTGGAATTTAGATGCTCTACATGTTCCACCACTGCAAGCAAAGATCGATACAAATCGGAGTTTTCATGGCTGACATATCGTTGTCACATGGGCGTGCTTAACCCCTGTTAATGCTGTTCACACGGCTTAACAAGTCACGGTTACGCAGCTAAGCGCGGTTGACGCAAACCGATCTTGGCAACCTTGCTTTAAGTCATAGAAGTGCAAACATGGGAACATGTATGCAAGAAGCCAGTAGGGCCTCTGAAGTGCCTGCGAAGAGAATTAACTGGCCGGATCACACAGCAGCAGCGTCAGTTCGCCTACGGCAGGAAAATTCTCGGCGGCGCTGAGTACGCGCACGGAAAACGTGCCGGGTTACGCTGCAGTGCCCTTACCAAATATTAGCAATCTGTCACTAATCCGTGAACCTGTTCGCTTCAAGGTTGTGTTTGAAAGTGACTCTGCAAATACTGTACGATTAAAGCACCAGTAACTAATTTAAACATCCTCACACCTCCTGCAATGTTCAATTTGGGGACCTTTGTGGTGTGACAGATACATCAAAACTTAAAATCTAATGCAGGACTGGAGTGAACTTAGCGCCCATCATTGACGCCTGCCTTTTTCTCGCTAAATAATTCATACGGAGGAAAAATGTAATCAATCTGTTAGTACAAATACAGTGAACAGTGAAACAATGTTCTGTCCTGACTGATATCTTTAATTATGACAGTGTGGCTTTTATGGCTTGCAACAAAAGCACGAAGATGCTCATTTGTAGTATGCAGTCTTCGTGATAAAATCAATGAACTGCTTTATATCACTTGTTGGAATTATTGTTACACGATAGAGATAGTGATAATTGGAAACCATTAACGAAATAAGAGCCCAAAGTGAGTATCTGTAGCAGCACCAGCGGCCTTACGCAGCAGGGGCAGCACCAGCCGCCGAAGATGACGACGCCGAAGTGCAGTCGAATTGAGCTCCCTCCTCGTGCCGGCGTCACGCGCCGTTCGGCTGCACGCCATCATACGTTCTAGCACTTCCGCCAGTAAATCAATAATTTTCTTCATTGTGACGGCCTCATACTGATTGGTGCGTCATATCTTTCCTAATGCTGGTAAAGGTGTCACGAATGCACATCCACGCCTATCAGGCTAAGGTCCTCGGGCCCGTCCTTAAAGAGATCAGGTAAATAGTTTTCATTGCTTTCCTGGTGCAGCAATGTACTGCAATTTTTGCGGCTGTCTTATAAAACACATCAGCTGCGCTTGATGACGCCGGATCAGGTTGCAAAAATATTCCTGAAGTTCGAGTTTTTCTGAAAATGGGTTGACCTGATGTTTTGCTTTGCAGCGCATAGGAGACTTTTTAGGAATAGTCACCTATAAGTAGTAAGGTAGCGTATTTTAGGAATGTTGTCACCAGTTAGGAAGTTTACGTAGATGAGCGACAGAAGTCTGGAATTACTAGTTCCGAATGTGCTGCTGTACTTTGACAGCTGAGATTCAAGAAAACGTCTGTTGTAAACCTTACTGAGAGGTGAATGTTAAATGTAGCTTTCTCATTGGAAACGTAGTCAATATTAAGGAGTAAAAAATACTAAATAAACATTTCCTTCGAGTCGGAAACCTTTCCTTTTTGCATGTTCACAATATGCCTAATGGGAAAGAGACGGAAGCCTGCATTTCCTCTGTTGCTTGCAAATGGAGTGGAGCAAGTAGGCGCTTCAGTCGGTCAAGGACAGTCACATGGCTATAGACAAATCATGCTTTAATACTAAAGGAGTGATCCCTTCACACATATATTCGTGACGCCACATAGGAAACTTCCTGACATCAAACGAGTGCAGCATATTGAGACAGCTTGCCCTTCCGATGCCACGAAGACACAGTCCTGGGTCTGTTTATTCTTAACGCCGGTGATACATCGGTCCCCATTGAATGTAAACTGATTCTCATGCCATTTGTGATCAGTCAATTTCCGATTAGTATGGCAAGCAAAAACAGCTGGAAAGGTTCGACGAAAAACATTCGCGAAAACCACGGAATTGTTGCTGGAAAGGTTTCGCCGAACACTTCTACTTCTCCTCTGCTTTCTGGCTGCCGCGATGGCTTAGTTGTTATGACGCTCAGCTGCTGATCCGAAAGACGCGGCGGTCAAATTTCGATGGAGGCGAACTTCTAGAGGCCCGTGTACTGTGCGATGTCAGTGCACGTTAAAGAACCCCAGGTGGTAGAAATTTCCGGAGCCCTTCACTACGGCGTCCCTCATAGCATGAGTCGCTTTGGGACGTTAAGCCCCCATAAAACAATTCTCTGCTCTCCACACCGTTAAACTTTATATATGTTCAGATCAGCTCAAACCTACCTTCTTTTGGCCAAACCTTCCGTGTGCTGAAGACCACAAACAACACAAAGTACTGCTCCGCCTTGGAGCGAGTTTTTGGCGAATAATTGAAAGAACCGAAATAGACACTCAGGAAGTTTTGTCCGCCAAGCTTCCTTCCGAGAGGGTTACAGGCCAGATTTACCAAAATACAGCTCAATACTTGCGTCCTTCCAGTTTAAGCATTTTGGAATGTGCCTTGTTTTCGTAGTAAGTCACGTCAACCAGACCCTGCAGGACGGTTGTGCTCTCCCCTTCTTCACTGGAAAGGCTGCGGATTGCAGACATTTGCCAAAGCGTTGCCAATCTCATGGACAAGTATATTCGTATCTCGCATCTGCCTACATGAACACTACAGAATGAGAGGATACAATGGTACCCAAACTTTTTCTAAATTTTCTCTTGCAGTCATGGCAATAAATTACTTTAGTAGTGACATGTAGTGAACTTTTGAGAAAACATGTCAACAGCACAGATTTAAAATGATCTCCAACAAAGTTTGTGCGTGTCTGACAAGCAAGAATACCAGGTACTCTATACTCACTGCATGCCTCTACATTGTTATATATGACGCTGTGGTAGTTTTGGTGGAGGGGCACATTCTTTCCGTGCACGATGTCAATAAATTTTAGTGGCGTCGGCTGACATGCTACCGGAAAAAGTTAAAAGCCTATATATCTTGACATAACCTTCCACACAGCATAAGAGTCGCCCTCAGTGCCATGCATCTTGGAAAGTGGCGGAGAAGGGTCGCAACCAGACAGTGGGTGGTTCAATGGTACCGACTGCAGATCTGTGCCTACTGAGCTTATCTCAAACCAAACCCACCGTGGTTACGCAGTGTGTTGTTCTTGAAGTGCAGTGATCGGTGGCACATAACAATGATTATGCACGGAAGATGGTACTGAAGTGGACTAAATGCATGATGAAAAACATTTAGCGGGGCAATTTGAACTCTCCAAACTGCGTGAGGCGAAAGCCTTTGCGCGTGACTTTGGCTGTTACTATTGCTGCTTCTGTGAATTATCAATAAGGAAGAAGCATTCCTATGATTTTTTTTATTTTTCTGCTGAACCACTTAGCGCTTACTCTTGTTGACGTTGCTTCTGAACTTCTAATCTTGTGTTGGTTTTTTTTTATTTTTTCGACTTAACCACTTGACGCTTACTCTTGTTGAAGCTTACTCTACAGTCATCAAACTTCGCTTCCAAGTTTATTTTTTCTCCTCTTTCCGATGCAACCATTTTTTCCCTCATATATTTATTAGTTCCCGAGTTATTGCGCTTTGCTGTGACGACTTCCAGCGAATTGACGTCACACCCTTTCACTTTTCGCTATAACTAATAAACTAATTACTCTACAGTCATCAAACTTGGCTTCAAGTTCATTTTTTTCTCCTCTTCCCCATGCAACCATTTTTTTCTCGTATCTTTATTAGTTGCCGATTAACTGCACTTTTCTGTGAGGATTTTCGGTGCATGTGGTGCCACACCGTTTTTTTGGCTATATCGACGTCCGCGTTAGTTCGACGCAATTTCTACATTTTTGGCTATAATAAATTAACTAATTACTCTAAAAACATCAAACTTGGCTGCTATGTTTCATTTTCCTCCTCTATCTGATGCGATTGTTTTTTTTTTCTTCTATCTTTTTTGGTTTCCGAGTTATTCGAGTTAGAAAGCGTTACGAACGGACGCGATCGTGGCCGCGAGCATGAGCCATTCAATGCTTTCGCCTTGAAATTCTGCCCAGATGCCAATCGCTGGCGGGCACCTTCGGTACTCTGTGGTCAAAACGCTGGATTTTGAATTCTCTGCCGGAGGCTCCTGCCTCTCGCTGTCGCACCTCGGAGTCCTGGCATTTAGTACCAGCGGCTCCTTCCTAAACGTTTGGTCGAAGGCAGTGATGGTGCAACCTCTTCAGACTCGTGCAGCATGCTTACTTGCCGCGTCCCTGGTTCGAAAGTCTGCCCGGCATTGGTCGTCTATACGACCGACGTAAGGACTTCGGAAGTGAACGGCGAGGCTGGCTGCCGACGTAAGCGCTCTCCGCTCGATTGCTTGAAGAGGCGCCCTCCGGTTTTTGCGGATGGATGTAAATAGCAGTGACCCCTTTGAAGCGCGGTGGTTGAACTTATCATCATGCTTGTGTTTTTAAATTATATTTTTTAGGCAATTCGCCAACCTTGATGGTGTTGGCTGTAAATTCACCATTTTCCTTAAATAAAAATTTTAATCTTGAACTTGTAACTTTGCGTAACCGCCCTTCTTTGAGCCACCAATCTTCCGATCGCTTTTTGGTAACGTCTACTGCAGATTCATTGAGATGACTATTGTTTTCTAAACGCAAGGGGTACCAGGAAGAGTGACTGTACCTGCATTGGAATCTGGATGAATACTGCCACATTTTAGTATAAGATGTCGAATTGTTTCCGCAGATATACCACACACTGCACATGTCATCTTCTTGGTCAAATTTGTTTTTGTAGCTTCGCATTCTAATACGCCCTAATCCCGCTTCAAAGAGTAGGGCGCTCTCTTGGGTTACCATAGATCGATTCCTGGCTGATTTGCCTTTTCCGTTTTCTGTGCAGGCAAGCTTTTTTTTCTCATTGAAGGATTCCAACTCTTACCCTCTGCATTTTTTGCCTGTCGTTTAAAACTCTATTTCTCCTTCCTGGTTTCCTGAGTGCTGGCTAGTTAGTTTTCTACTCATTTTCCGTCCCTCTAAGTCTACGCTGTTTCTTTAAGCACCTTAGCTGCCCGCCTGTTATCGTCGATTTTTGCCAGGCGTTCCTCATATATTTTAAAACTCTGAGCGGTTCCCTGGCTTCGAACGGTGCGCATTCCATGCCTCGCTGTGCTGCCTCATGTGATTTTGTCGTTCGCACCTAGTGCCAATCTGCCAGCGGCACTCTCATTTATTTCTAGCCCTGATTTATAGTATATCCCCGTCGCCACGCTACGATGGGGCCGCGAACTATAATCTTGAGGAGGATAAGCGCGCTCGGAACAGCATCACTTGCTTTGTTACCTAAGTACTTCGCCGGCATATTCATACCTTGTTGTGAGACTTTTGCTGTAAAAATGTACTTTGAGAGACATGTGATATGGATGTTTGCACGCTAACCAAATAGAAGAGACGCTAAGCATAACTATTCGAGTTTCCTGTTGCCACCAATACAGAGACACTACCAGTTGGTGCATGACTCTCTGCTTAATTGGGGGACTTTCTCCCTTTCCTGAATGTGCGGTGTAATAGATAGGGCTGACAGTCATGTATAAATGCTCCCACCTTCCATTCTATGCAGGTGATGAAAAACACAATATTTTGATAATAATTTAAGGAACTGCATAATAGTGAATAACTACGTGCGCTGTACTGTTCTTACAATGTGAATACATTTGGTCCGAGACGCCAGTATGAATGCCCAAAAAAGTTTTGGCTTTAGGTTCTCCATTGGGCTTAACGTCCCAAAGTGACTCTGACTATGAAGGACGCCGTAGTGGAGGACTTCGGATAATTTCGACCGCCCGGGGTTCTTTAACGTGCTCTGCCATCGCACAGCACACGGGCCTCTATCGTTTCGCCTCCATTGAAATACAACCACCGCGGAGGGGATTGAACCCGCGTCTTTCGGGCCGTCAGCCGAGCACCACAATCTCTGAGCCACCACGGCGGGTTGAATGTCCCAAAAAGTGTGCGTATTTATTTCACGCCACAGAAATGCAGACACCTTCTTTTTTAATGGATGCTTTTCGCGTCGGCCGTAAATGCCGAATCAAGCTTTTTCCTGTCCCCTTCCACGTCCTTCCCCGGTCGCTAGTTTCTGTGTTTAGTGACTGCTTAGGATGGTCACGTGGGATCCTGCTGGACGGCGCCACGTCGCGGAGGCTGCAGAAAACGGGTTGCAGCTTCGTCTCGTGCAGTTAGCTAGCGCGTGGCCCCCATCTGATAATGGTGGTGGATGACCACAGAACGAAGCGTCCGCGCTCTTATATTTGTAACAGGATGATGTGACAGATTGAAAAATACAGGCGGGATTGATTCAGTTAGATTAATGGGAGCTATTATTAAGACAGAAACCTAGCCGCTGGATAGCAGACCAAGTCAGGCAGCGCGGCGCAGGAGTTGATTTGGGCTACAGTGCGACGTGAGCTTTTGAGAACAGAGTGATAGCAATGCATGGGGGGGGGGGGGGGGCTTTTTGAACCATATAAAAGCTTCGTGGCCACCTCATAGACTGTGCGAACACGTGTGGCCCAAAGCGTTTAAATGAATTCTGCAGGCAATGCTCCGCGGCGAATTTCATGCGCACTTACGAGCTGTGCCAGAGGACGATGCCCAAGAGTGCAGGGTCTCCGAACACGATTGGCTCGAGGAAAGCAGCGTCTGCAAGTGGATCTTCCAATCAATACGGCGCTTGCTGGGCCGTTATAAGCACGCGAATCTTTCGCGACATAACTGAAAAAGACAGTTGGTCTACTCGGCGAATGCTGAACGGCTACAGCTTAGCGCACGTGCACCCAGCGGAAGCAGGCCTCACAGAGGACTCACGCGAGTCTCGGCGCAAGCTGCGCTTGACGGTCTCGGGCGACGACTCCCCGGGCACGACGACGCGCAGCCCACTGCCTCGGCCGCGTCGGGTCGACGGCGGCGGCAGTAGCAGCTTGATGGCGCGCGATGGGCGACGGTTCCCTGCGCGCCATGGGGTTATTATATACTGAATACAGAGTGAAAGCGGGCGACAGCTGCCTGCTCCGCATTTTTGGTACCGGTTTTAACCGGCGCAATGATGAAACCGCTGCACTGGTAAGAAACTTAGCACGGGCACTTAAGCTCTGCCTTAACAGTACGACGCAATAGCGATAATGGCTCCCTTCAGCGGCTTGGGGTCCTCTGCTTATCACTTCGCAGTCAGGGATACTGTTCTTTAACCACCACATAACGCTTAACCTACCCTTAGGAGTAAAATGCGATTGTATTACAGATTCCTCCGGCGAAGGTACTCCTCCTCTGTCGCCTATAGGTTGTTCCTACATGCCAGGGACCCTGGAACAGGTGGGAGAGGGGGGGTGCAAGGGGGGGCGGCCGCTTCTCCTTCCCCAACGTTTTTCCAGAGGGGGCAGCGCACCCCCCCCCCCCCCCCCCCCCCACCACCAAGTCTCCAATTGCTTGCACTTGGATCAGATTTCTGACAGTTGAAACACTTCAGTTCTAGGGCCCTTTTAATGCAAATCACAGATTTCCTATATGAGTAACCTAAACCAGTCATGTCGCAACAGAAGTCGTCTGACTGACCCGTGTACATGATCATGATTACCAGACTTTTAACAAACTATTCACAAACTTTTTTCACCAATTGATCACTCCTAGTGCGCACATCTATAAAGCTGCCCATTTCAGTTCGTTTTATATTGCCGTTTATCTTTGCACCGTTTGATCGTTCGCATTCAAAACCACCAGCGCATGGCTTTATCATTTTTTTTGTTATGCGAGATGTGACCAGACTTATCTCCATTGATCGTTGCCACGTGCAAATGCTTCCACAATTTTCCAGATTGTTGTAGTTGCTCTTCGCTCTTTACCTCGAAGGTTTCTTGCCACCTTTAAACTGAGCGCGGCTAAGAAATGCAGGCATTCACTTCGATGACCGCCGAGCACGCTTGTGGCTATCGCCGCCGCCGACTCATTCAGTTCTTAATTGGCGGGAGTCAACCCCTTAAACAGTTTCTTTTGGAAGCCTTTTCGTTGTCTTCCTGACTACTGGAGTGTCGTCACCACAACGTGACAGTTTAAATCGACCTTTGAACATTGAGGAAAACAGCGTGCGCTGTTTTTAGAATGAATATATTGATCATGATTATGTAAATTGATTCTCAAAATCAGCATTAAATAAATAAATAAATAACAAAATAAGCTCGAAGTCTGGCCCCAACACTAAAAAAAAGGTTCCGGAGTCCCTGCTACATGCCCGCATACGTGGAAGTGGTCATTCTCTACTTTGCGTTCATAGATAGCATAAGTCACTACTGCGGGAAAGAAAGTAATGTGTAAAGGAACTTGCAATCGTCACTGATTGAAATCCCTGATAAATGAGCAGTCACATTTTTTATTGCAGGAGTACACTAAAGTGGAAGCATACTCTTTAGCAAACTGTGACGGAGAGCTGGCCACGCATGCATTCACAAATAAGCCGCTTCGCTGTCGCAGTGGCTTTGACATTCGGCTGTCAAGCCCAAGGTAGTGGGATCGACAGAGGTGAATTGTGCGCTTTCACCGCACGCAACAGAACCCCAGGGGGCCCAAATATATCCGTCCATTACGGCGCCCCTTATAGTGCATGCACAGTTTCAGGGCATTAAAACCCAATCACCATTACCAACATGCCGTCTGATACATGGGCCGCCATTGTACTTGAGAGGTGTGCTGAGGCGCTCTTGAAGGCATCACGGTGAGCAGGGCTAAGTGGTCGCCCGCAGATGCGGACGTCACCCACCGTCAACTATAGGCGAGTCGAAGGGCGACGGGCCTTCGGGGACTGTGGGTCCTGCCATAGGGGGCGAGAGCGGAGCGGCATCTTCTTGCACTAGGTCGCTGCCCTCCGGGCTCTCTGCAACGGAACCCGTGCAAGTCAGGTAAACAGCAGGAGCACGAGGAAATGCAGAAAACTAGGCAAGTTGGTACTCTTTCATATTCGCACAGCGCAAAAAATACGATGGACACAGAAATAGGCCAAGCTAAACAAGCGGTATGAACTGAAAGCATTATCCAGAGAACGCGGAACACGCGTGCGGTTTTGAAGGGAGCCAGGACAAAAAAACAAAACAAATTATACTTGCGCAGACGACCAGCGGGTTTCTCGCGCAAGTGGTACAGAACCTCTTTATTGGATCCTACACTACTGTAATTGAGAGGCAAAGGAAATTTTGTTTCTGTGTAAAAGATTTTAACTTCTAAGTCAGCCGCTTGCGTCATGTAGCCTTTCTTTCTATTTTGTCGTTTTGCACCGTGCTAAGATGCTGAAGAAAATAGTTGGTAAGCAGGTTTTTGGTGTCGGAAGTTTAGAACAATGCTGAACAAATGTGCACTTGGCCGGAAGCTACAAGAAGTCGTTCTATCTAGGTGACCACGAGACCGTTTATTAAAGACCAGCCGTGCGCACTTCTACATGCAAGAATTAAGCGGTCATTTTATGAGGTATCGTTGCGTGCACTTCATCCTGTAGAGTTATAAATCGCCGTACTGTTTTTCTCTGGGTTTTGCATATTTCACAGAGTTCGGGGACCGTCTTAATGAAGCCTACAAAAAAAGCTGTGATGTAGTTCTGGAATGTTCAAGCATTTGTGCGCCATCATTTCTAGATTGTGGCATGTTCATGCCCAGCTTGCTATTCCACTGCCGAAGACCATATAACCTGCTTAATAATTGCTAAGGCAGCTCGCAGGAATTGTTTCCTTCGGGTGCCCGAGAGGCCGCCATTGGAAATTGAACCTCGAAACGTTTAAAACTAGTTAAGATGTTTTTGCGGGCTAGACACAGCGCTGTGTTCGCCTTGTTCATCGTCCTACTGTGTCTGTCGAAGATTGCTCTGTTCACTCCATGATGTTTAACGCTAGAACCTTATTCAGCGAGGCTTTCCAGCAGTGCTGTCCGAGGAACTAGAGCGGGTATTGAACGGAATGCCATAGGGTTTAGTTAGGTTAGAAGAGATGAAGGATGTACAGTGTTAGATAGTGGGCGCGCACTACCCTATTGCGGTTTAGCGGGCCGGCGAGAGCTAGATGTGGGATTCCTTAGCAATGAAAATGTAGCTGGCAACATAGAGGAATTCTACAGCATTAAATAGAGGGTGGCACTTATCACAATACAGCTTAATAAGAGGCACAAATTGAACGTTATACAGGCCTACACTATTGTTATACATTCAGGCATGATGACGAGATAGTCGAAAAGTTCTAAGACGTGGAATCGGCAATGGATAGAGTAAAATCGCGGTGCAAGTGTCCTGGTCGGCGACTTGAGAGGAAAGGTAAGCAAGAAGCAGGGAGGCGGCCAGGCGGTTAGGGACTGCGGCATAGGTTCTAGGAATAGCAAAGTACACAGAACAAAATAGTATAAGGATCATTAATAACTTCTGCCGCAAACGGGAATGCTGGAAGTAGATTTGGAATAGCCCGGACGACGAAACAAAAATTTATATAAACTTCATATTGTACTTGCATCCTGGCACAGTGCAGTATGTGTAGGTTCTCGGCAGGCGATGTATAAATATAGGATGGTGGAGTCTAGAATTAGCCTATATTTGAATAATGAACGGGAGAAACTATTAAAGTAAAGGCACATCAACGAGTTGGCGTGAGTCAAAGTAGGGCAAATCAGCATCACGCTTCGGAACAGATTTTTCGCTTTAATGGAGGGTGATGACCTTATGAATCAGGCGATTAATGGTAATCTCACAAATATGATTACTAAAAGCGCAATAAAAGTGGATGGCACGATCGGAGACAAAATACCGGATTAAGAACTGTAAAGGTATGAAAGCCACCAACTGCACAGATAGGATAGAGAGGTCAGAACTATCGAAGCAATTATACGAGCGCAAGGAGCTATATTATGGAGAAATAGTACTCAGCAATTTTGGACAAAAGCATTTTTCAACGAGAAAGGGTTCATGAACGCAAGTTTACAATATATTTTAAGATTTCACTATAACAATAAATATATCCGCAGATATCCCATCGGCATGTTTGCATTTTTTTGCTGTTAATGTTTTTGCTGGCGTCAGAAACGTTCCCCATTGGTTTCCCATGGCAGTCTTAACTAGTCGATGCGAGTGATGGAAAAACTTGAAAAGTATTGCTATGCATCGAAGGATGGACCATTACCATAAATATTTCCATCAGAGTACCTTACATTGTGTGTCCTCATTGTTCTCCTCCGTTTTCTGCCAGCGCTGTGCTTCGCAGAGTGGTTCTTAACCAATTCGCTAGAAACACACCTTGCTCAAGTGCCTTACAATAATCCAATATTCAATATTTCGTCCGAGAATGCCGGACATGGTCGATAATGCGCTGAATAACGGCGGTAGCCTAAAAGATGTCAAAAAGAATCTAGGCATGGGCAAAAATTAAGTTTGCGCTAAGATACAATGAAGGCTATGTTATTAGCAATAGGGAGACAACCCCTTCGCAGGGCGGCGCTGCGCGCGCCAGCGAACAGCGCCCTCAGTGAACTGAAGCGCATTTTCGATCGGGCATGCACAAGCCAATTAGCTCCTCTGGCGCTGACATACGTCTGCACGCGGGAGAAAAGGGTTTCGCGCGTACGATCGCGCCTTTCTCGCGCGCTTTTCAGTGCCGTCGCGTGCGTAATTGTCAGGTGGACGGAGAGACGATGTTTATGCTCTCGCCACCCGCGTATTCGAAATGCTTATGGACCAATGCGACAATTTTCCCGACGCAAACAGAAAGAGGGCAGCTCTTATGCGCGGCGTTAAACGAACCACGCAAAGGCGCGCTGTTCTCGTCAAGCCTGAATTTGTGTAGTGAGTTAATGACCACGTGGTATGCGCAGTGAACTAAATGAATGAAATTTCTTATGTGCGCAATTTACCCGATGCGCCACCTGAGAAGCTAGACAAGATACAAGAAAACAAGGCTCATTTACAGTCAAATAAATTGTTACTACTGGGTGACCTGAACCTACCTGACATTAATTGGAAGCGTTTGGAAGCACTTTCACGGAAGAGTAAACGTTTAAACAGCATGCTTAACATAATGCTAACGCATGACCTGGTTCAAATAGTTCAGGAGCCAACACCTGTGCAAGGACCTTGCCAATCTGTTGTTGATGTGGTATTCTTGCCCAGAATGATAACTGAATATAGTGTTGCATTTGTAGAAGGTATATCTGATCACCGGCTTGTCAGTATCGATGTACACATAGTCAATTCTACTCCATCTGAGAGACCTGTGAAGCGTTCCTTCAAGGACTACTCAGGTGCAAATGATGCAGCTATAAGAATCATGCCCCACAGACTTTAACGACAATGAAGTGATAAAACTTTGGTGTCATCTTGGGCCAGTTGTTTCAGACATGTGTCAGTTGTGTATTAGTAACTTTGTGCCTGATAAACGCAAACTAGTTCAGAAACAAACCCCGTGGATGACAAGAGAAATTATCCACATGACGCGCAAGATAAAACGGTTTAAGAAAAAAACCTTCGTAGCTCGATGACAATACAGAAATGAAACAAAACCGCGCTCGCAGTACGCACCTCGAAGGAACGCTACTTCAATAATGCAGTGTTTGCAAACTTTATTGCTCAGCAGCCCGAAAAGTTCTGGAACTATTTAAGCGAAAAATAAAAGAAACCAGTATCACAAATTTGCATAGACGGATCAATCATTACCGACCACCAGGATATTGCGAGTCATTTCAGTGAATATTTCCATAGAGTATTATGTAAATCTGGCATTTGTACATCCGAGGAGAATACGTTTCACCCATCTGAAGCGAATTTTATTTCGTACCCTGACATATTTTTGGTGCTATTAAACATAAAAACTAAATCTTCATGTGCTCCTGACAACCTTGCAAACATTTTTTTTAAACAGTATGCTCAATCTATTGCTAAGTTCCTTGTAATTATATTTCGTGCTTCACTACCTGCTGGAAAATTACCGGATGACTGGGGGATAGCCAGAGTTGTGCCCGCATTCAAGAAGGGCGACCGTTCATTGTTAGAAAATTACCGTCCAATATTAATAACATCCTCACGTTGTAAACTAATTGAATATATTGTTGCCAATCAGATTAACGAATTTCTGGATAAACACTCAATACTGTCTAGTGTTCAACACGGATTTAGAAAACGCTATTCAACAGTAACACAACTAGTCACAGCAATACGTTCACTCGCCTCATGTCTTGATTAAAATGAGAAAGTTGACGCTCTATTTCTCGATTTTAGCAAAGCTTTTGATTCAGTTCCACATGACAAGCTAATACTAAAACTTCGACTTCTTGAGTTTCCAGAAGTTTTAATCGCATGGATAACGAACTATGTAACAAATCGCCTCCAGTTCGTAGCAATTAATGAGCAACAATCTTTGCGGTCTTCCGGTGAACTGAGGAGTCCCTCAAGGAATTATCCTAGGACCTTTGCTTTTTTGTTTTGGTTAAATGATATTACTACTGCAATTGTTTCCGCTGTGCAAATAAGGTTGTTCGCTGACGATTGTGTGCATTTTCGAGAAACCACTTCTACAAATGTTCAAAACGATTTAACTGCTTCTTTTGCTGATATTTTTTAACTAATGTAAAATCTGGGGAATGCGGGTTAACACTGAAAAGACGGTCTTTCTTCGCTTCTCTCGTCGAAAGCTTCACTATTCTTACTTACACATTAGGGTCGTCGCCTTTTGCCTTTGCGGTAAGAAACGAAATATAAGTATTTGAGTGTCACAATATCTAAAAAAAATTATCATGGAATTTACACATTGAAAATATTCGTTCTTCAGCCTTGCGTAAATTATATTTTTTGCGACATAAACTTAAAACTCCCCACCTAACGCAAACTTGCGTTCTTGTTATTCACTAATTAGTCCTAAACTTGTTTATGCATGCGTTGTTTCGGACCCGTTTACTAAACAAAATATAAAATGTCTTAAAATGGTGCAGAGGAAAGCTGTGCGATTTATCTGTTCAAAATTCTCTCGATATGACTCTCCCTCACAAATAATGAGTTATAGTGTCATGGACCTTCTTTAGCAGCGAAGGAAAAATCTACGATTGCGGTTCCTTTTCATCATTTTTAATGGAGATTAAGCAACCAACCCTTCATCCTATCTGTCTGTTCAACGTCCAGGCTTACTCGACACCGTTATCCGAACTAACTAACCCCTTATTATGCACGGACGGATGTATTGAAGTTTTTATTTTTTCCCCGAAGTATAAAAGACTGCAAAGACTCGTTGTTGCCTGTTTCCATTGATTGATGCATTGTTTATTTGTATTATTGCTGTTTTTACCACCCTGCTTGGACCTGAACAAGGTCTACACTATGCAATAAATAAATAAATAAATCTTAAATAAGAGCCTACATTCTTCGAACGAAACTGCGGCACAAATGCGCTTCGCATGTTTTCGTGTGTTCACATTGTACGTGCTCGGCTCGCTGTGCTCGCTTCCGCGGTGCGCTGGTCATTCCTTTCTTATTTTAAGAGCGTTAGCTCTTATTCATCACGTTTCTTGATTTTTTGGGGGTCTGCTGCTACCTCCCTTCGGCGTAAAATTTTCGAAGTCCGAGGAATTCAAGATGGCGGCCCCTATGGTAAATCGATATAGCAACCCAGTTTCTGAATAATTGGTGACGTCATTAGTATATCGAAATGGAGATTGTTTGACGAGGTCACTTATTTTGTGACGTCATAATTAACTAGTAACGTGACTGTTTAATCGCTTATAACTTACTTATTAATGTGGTCATCATAAAACGAATTAGATATTTGGAATCCTCTAGATGAGTAGAACACGTTAGACACCACTACTAATTAACTCAATATATATAGTTACGGTGAGGCCTACATTTAATTGCTTATAATTAATAACCAATTACGTCATGATCTAATGCATATTCGTAACGGGCTCGATGAGTAGGACAGGTTAGACACCAATATCGTTTTATTAGGTTAATATTTAGTTGTGGTTAGGCTTAACATAACGGCCGTGACGTCAGTACACGGCTGTTCACAATTTTATGCCTCATGGCGACCGGGCACCTGCCACCTTGATGTAAGAAAAAATGGCCCTCCAAAGAGTCGAAAAACTTTTTCGGCCCAAATTGGTCAAAAATATCCGAACTCAAGGCGGTAGGCGCCCGCTTGAAGTGAGGTATGGAAAAGTAGCCTAATCACGTGGTAATACATTGCACGGACGATAGATGGCGCTCCCAAACAGTTAATGCTCGTTACATGAACGTCTTCCATGTGGTGGCGGCATATATTTTTTTCTCCTCCCTTTCCGCGATGTTTCGTTGGCTTTGCAGCTGACCCCAGGTCGCGGTATTGAATCTGACCGCATTTAGATTTGGGCGAAACACGAAAACAAATTTCGCGGTATCAGTGCTCGTTAATGAATCCCAGGTTTTTTGAAATTAGAGACTGCTAGCGCAGCGCACGGCTGGTACGGCCAATACGGTAATGCGTTGTACTTCCTAACTTTGCTGTGCTTGCCTAGCCGCTCAAGGCGTATAGTCGTAGTTACCGTGGTCAGCGCATTTACGGTGCGAAGTGTTATAAAAAATCGCTGTGAATCTGGAGCCCTCGAATGTGGCGTTTCCCGCAATCTACGTGCAGCCTTGAGACGAGTTCACCTCACAGGACCACAACCACGCCACAGCTTTGCTGCGCGTCGATGGGGCACCGCAGTTACGCGCCTGCACCGTGGTCTACAAGATATCTCGGCTCTAATCTGGAGAACCACACTCCCGCCGCGTGTGTACAGCACGTCGCTAGTTTAAACGTACTACGAATAGCGTCGGCTACCTCCACCTTCACAGTTGTGCGCACTGCCAATTTACATGGTGCCGGCCGAATAAGTACACGTATATTAGAGAGCCCTCCGACGGGCTCCTGCCGCCGATGGTGATGGATCGCTCCTATTGCTTTCCAATCACTATAATCGTCCTACCTTATTGCGCGATACTTCACCTGTATTATATGATCTTCCTCCTGCGTAGGAATTTTCGCCTACAACATACACGGCTGCAAACGAATGCGTCATGTGCAAGATGCTCGCAACGCAGGCAATGCGTTTCCCCGCCTTTAGACAGCCGCAGCGTCCCTTCAGTCCTCGCTGAAATTGCTTGCCGGTGAAGATTATCGGTGCGCGCTGCAGCCGTCGGGCATCTGCCCGCGCACATCGCGGCCCCGATGAGACAGGGCGCAACGCGCGAGCAACACGCTAATGGCGCGTTCACACTTGGACATTCGGCGGCAAGAGCGAGCGGAATCCGCTGCCGCGGCAGAGATTCCGCCGGAATACCCAGCGGAAAGTCCGATAGGTCCAGGACCGAATTCTGCCGCCGGAAAAAATCCGCCAAATCTCGTCAGCCAATAGGATGGCGAGGAAGCTGCTTCTGCCGATAGAGCAAGATGGCGTCCGTGCACTCGCAGGACTCCCAGCAACACATCGTCGCTATGACCGCGTCACCGACATCGCAGCAAACAACGGATATGTTGATTGATGCCGTTAAGAATTATCGCGTGCTTTATGACAAGCGGCACCCACAACATAAAGACAATCTTTTAAAGGACGACCTTAGAAGCAAGATTGGAGCAGCCCTTGGCATGAGCAGTATGTATGCAATATTGCCCGCATGTACGTCTTGTTTACAACGTCTAGTCTGTCACAGCTTGCAATGAATGAGTTCCTTAGTAGTGGCGTTGGAAATTATTTTGATACAAGCGCGCCTTTACCCGTGCATAAAAGTGAGACCTGTGCATGGCTGAGTGCGGTCTGGTCGCATATATAGCCTTAATCGAGGCGTCAGCATAGGGGGCTCATGAAATCGTAATGAACCGCGATATGCATTAACCCTTTAACAAACAGGCTCTGAAAAACTTTTTGATGGCCAAAACGTGCTTTTCTGAAATGAACCGGTAATTAAAACCAAATGTATGTACCTGTGATTAGCACCCAGCAGACTAGTTAGGAAAATGAATGGTGCTCTTGTTTGGCGCGAGGCCGTTTCACCAGTGCGGGGCGATTGTCCAAAGGCGCAGAAACGATCAGTGCATAAATTCTAGTGCAGTCAATTCGGAAAGCTTTGGACCGCAAACAATAGCATCTGTTGCCGAATGCCCAGAAAACGGATTTGTGTATTTAGCTACCCGCCAGTGTTGCATGCTATCTAAGAATGACTACGCAGTATGTGCTGCATGTTATTTGTGCAGTGATGCACAGCTGAATAAAGGTGTGTGTAAACATGTATCCTTTGCCGCAGGTATAGCTTGCCAGAAGAAATTTAAGAACCTCAAGGATACGTTTATGAAGCAGCGCAGCCTCATTAAAAGCAAAATGAAGAGTGGTGTGGAGACATCAGATATCGCCACCATAAAGTGGCGGCATGTTGACTCCATGATGGCTATCATGGAGCCCGTTTCGCCAGAGGCAATGTAAGTTCAAATATTCTGTTCCTTTTTAAAAATTTATAGTGCATTTTGATGTAGAAAACAAGGCGAGAGACACATACCTCGGATAAGAGCCTACAAACTCCAATAGAGAACAAGCATGCATCTCTATGTAACCGCTCTGCAAACACTGTTATACGTACATGTTGACAGCACAGCAGAATGTTTTACATGACTATGTGCATAATGCCTTTGAATGTGAATTTGGCAACAGTGTTATGCAAATGTTACTTGTATGCGTGTATCATCGTGGTGAGAACTACAGTACCTGGGCATACTCAACACAGCATGACCCCCTTTCAGGAAAATTGTGTCGTGTGCTATGCATTGTAGACTGTCTGGTGTATTGTTATCCATTCTTTTATTTTTCTTTAATTTTTTTTCAGCCTCTGCAGCAATCTCACGTTCAGCGCCGCAAAAGAGTGTCACATCAGTTCAACTCTTAGCACTGGCAGAATTAATATGAATGGCATCTTCAAACGAAGCTCATAACAGAAACTATATTTTCAACAACATAAGCACATGCAGCTACCTTTCATATGCCTCAGAGCCCGTAGGCATTTATTAGGCTTTTCGCATTAAAGAGCACTCACTGTAAACAACTCGAGTAGGCCTGCAGTAAGTACTGTTTCAAGCACACTCGAACCATTCTTCATTTTGAAGCAGCAGTGAACACGCGTGTTAACACACATTAATCAAGAAACTATGCGTAATATAAGTCTTTATTCATTACCAGACATCATATGAGAGTCCAAGCAGCCGTGATCAAACACAGAGCTGAACTGTACAAGCAAGAGCACAGAGTTGAATCAGACACAAGTTGTAGGTTCAAAATTTCTTCCTGTTGGCCGCACTAAAATGCGAGGTTTGTTTTAAAATGTTTTGTCGCAGCTGCAGCAGAATGATGGCATCCTTGTAGGCATTAATGAGAGGAAATTAGCGTGCAGTCATTTTCTCATTTGTGAGTGCAAAAACAACCAGTATTCATTACAGAATGATGTCACAGCACGAAGGCTCCTGTCCGTTGTATCAGTTTATGAGTGGCACATGAAGTTTAAAACTGGTCGCTACACCAGTTGCGACTCACTCTAGGTTACCATCAATCAGACAATGTAACTGCAATAGAGCAACAGATGCGAGATAATTGGCAGGCAGTAATTTACAAAGTGGCACCAGACAAACTTTGGTAATGACTTTGCTCTGCATTGCTCTTAACGTGGTGGATGCCACGGTGTTGGCGATACGGGCTTCAAAACAGCGTACTATTGATCCAATAAACTGCGTGCATGTCTATTATCACACTCGGATATTTTTTGAAGCACAAAGCCTATGGTAACTAGGGATCAGTGCACTGCTGTGCACTAGAGAGCAAATACAGCAGCATAGAATGGTGACAGTAGTCATTTCCAAAAACCACAGATTTTCTGTTATTGTTGCCACCAAATGATTCGGATACTCTGCTGTGACTGTAAAGGAGTGCGCTGACACATGCATATTGAGATATGTACTGTGATCAGCAAGTCGTGTTCTGGCCTGCTCCAAGAACCATTTGCAGCCTGCAGTCATGTCAAAATGATTTTTCAGTTAATATTTCATTCATTTATATTTATTGCAATGTGTGGTATATTCAGAACGCGGGGTGCTACCGACGGAGGTCCCAAAGTAATACCGTCCGAGGGATCTCCTGTTCAGAAATAAAAATATTGCAGTGGTTCAGGTGCAAGGCAAAGAAGGTGTATAGAAAGCACGCAGATGAAAAGCAAGAAACTATCATGATACAATGCTAACAAGCAAACAAAAGTGTACAAAATGTGAAAATAAAAGAGCAACGCAAAGTGTAAACTTAAAGTAATACAGGCAAGATATGTATGCAATACACAATAATTGAAGGAATGTTCCTTTTCAACTTGTCCCACATTCGACCATTTTACCAGACCTAACACCAAGAGCTCATTATGTATTTAGACCCGTCAAAAAGGTATCGTGTCGAGAAGTTCTGAAATGAAGCGAAATACGCTGAGCATGAGTTTTCATGGAGCCAGTCAAAAGAAGGGAGCTCCTAGTGGAATCCAAGCATTTGTGAACTGGTGGCACATGGGGACTGAACGTAGTGGGTACTGCGTTGACGAATGATGACATGTGTTCAGCCACTATTCCGAATTTTTAACTCATAAAATGAAATTGATGTCACTTGTTGCCACTGTGATTTGCTGATACACTACACATGTTGCTGCAGAACTGAATATACAGAGGATGATGGGGAAGATCACGCAAGTGATCCGCAACCAGCCTACGTTGGCATGGCTTCCCAAGAAAATTGAGGTACGCCAGCTCAGACGCCAAGTCCACCTCGGACGCCTGGACCTCTGAGACCTGCGGAACCTGAAAATACACGAGATGACAGTTGAAGAAAAACTAGTAAGCTCTGCGTTACACAATTTTGACGCGGAAAACTGATTTATTTTAGGCTTCTCAGCACAGATGTGGACTCAGACACTGAAAGGTATACATGCCATTATAATAGCTTCCTTCGGCACAGGCAATGCGCTTATGATGCAAATTTGTTAAACTCATTCACTTTCTTTTCCGCTTTGCAGGCTTCCTAGGCCACCAAAAGCTCGTAAGCTTGTAAGAACTTCAACAGGAGAAAGGTAAAATAAACAATGCTTTTTCTAGGTAAATCACTGCAGTTAACAAGGAAAATTTTACTTCCAGCTCTTCAGAGGACCCACACATGGAAATACCTTCAGCGTGTTTGAGACGCCTAGTGCAGAGTGGGTGAGGGATCAAATGCGGGTTAATAACATCCCAGTCAAAATCAAGAGGAAGAAATGGGCTTGGGCAGGGCATGTAATTCGAAGGCAAGGTAACCGGTGGTAATGAAGGTAACAGAGCGGATCCCAAGAGAAGGCAATCGTAGCAAGGTGTGGCAGAAAGTTCGGTGGGCGGATGAGATTAAAAAGTTTGCAGGCATACGGTGGGTGCAGCTGGCAAAAGGAAAGGGCTAATTGGTGAGACATGGCAGAGACCTTTGCCCTGCAGTGGGCATAGTCAGGCTGCTGCTAATGATGATATTTGTAGTAAGCATCACTGATGGAAAGCAGCGATTTACAGAAGAAATTTTTGTAGTTTCTATTCACGCTCCCTGAATTTGTAGGGCATTCCACGGCAACTTGTTTGCCGTCAATTGCGCCTAAACAGTGGGGCAAATTCCAACGCTGCTCAAGGTCGCTTGCGATCTGAAGAATGAGAAAAATAATTGATGGGCATATGTAAAGCAATCATGAAGCACGTCAGAGGCACTAAAAAAATAAGTGTGCGCAAGAGCAATCTGTTTCCTAGTATCACAGCAAGAATAAACAAATTTTACAGGGTGATCACCGTGAGTTTGCGTATATGTTTACCTGCAACCACTCCTAGGGTTCCGTTGGGCATGCGACATATATGGGACCAACGACCTCCCAAATCGCCCGGCATGTTGATGAGATGATTCCACAGGCGGTTGAACGTCCATTCAAAAAACAAAATGACGACGAACGCAGTGTGTCGCCGGCAGCTAAGAACCTGAAGAAAAGAGTGTTTCCAGTGAGAAATGAGGCCGCGTGCGAGTTTACAAATCAACAGTCTTCAATCGTTCAGCGTTTGTTGAAGCGTGACCATTAGCTCACAGTGTGGACAAGTCGGTGCTCTGGTGGGATCGCTCTGCGAAACTTTGTGTCCTTTTTAAGGATTCGTGGCTTGACCAGCTCCAAGATAGTTTTGAATGCTTGAGGAGGCATTCTTAGGTAACTACAAAAAAGAAAGTAGCCATTCGCCATTCACTCTTTCAGCACCGCCACTGTTACGCTGAACATGACAGAACTTTGACAGAAAGCACATAATTCTATCTCAACTTACTTTCGATAATATTCCACGTCGCGGAAACGTAGAAGGGGCAGCAGTTTGTAGGCGTGGCCGAGATCCTCACGCTACTGAAGGGCAGGTCGCACACACCAACGTCGCTGGTGCCGTTTCTTCTTCGCTGCGTCCCGCATACGTGGTCGTTGCCGCGCGGCCAGCAACGAGTTTGTCAGAAGAATCAAGATTATTTCCTCCTCTTCTGAATCGCTCATTATTGCTCACGGTTCGCACGCCGAACGCGAATGATACAACGCGCGCATCAGCACAAACGAGGCATACTGAAAAGGCGCGTACGAGACACGGCCGAACTGGAGAAGGCGGCACCCTAGCGGCGCGCGAGCGCCGTCATTCGAGTCAGGCCACGCGAAGTCTCGTTCCTATCGGTGGTCGGCGAGAGCTCCTTGTCGTACCGGCGGCGCGGTTTTATTTATTTATTTATTTCAGTACCCTCAGGGCCCGAGGGCATTACAGAGGGGAGTGGGGTACAATAGACAAAATAACAAAGGAACAGCAGTAACAAGTAACACAAAAATGTGAACAAGAATATGGCTCGCGCAAATCAGCAAATGTGAATGAAACAACGTTTCGGCGGCGGCGGATTCCGCTCTCTCTCGCCACCGAATGCCCAAATGTGAACGCGCCATAACACATGCGCTAACATGACCAGTCAAAGCGCCGCGGCGGCATCGTGCCCGATCAAAGCCGCCGAATTCCGCCTAAAATCAGTTGCTGGGCGAGTTGGTACTTCATGCTAACATTCACAGCGCAAGACGAACACGGACACGAGGGGAGACACCACAAAGCGCCGCCAAAGATACAATGCGACATTGGTCGCTGAGAGTGACAGAGCCCTGAGAAAAAATGAACTTGCTTAAAATCAGTTGCTGGGTGAGTTGGTACTTCATGCTAACATTTACAGCGCAAGACGAATACGGACACGAGGGGAGACACCACAAAGCGCCGACCAAAGATACAATGCGACATTGGTCGCTGAGAGTGACAGAGCCCTGAGAAAAAATGAACTTGCTTAAAATCAGTTGCTGGGTGAGTTGGTACTTCATGCTAACATTTACAGCGCAAGACGAATACGGACACGAGGGGAGACACCACAAAGCGCCGACCAAAGATACAATGCGACATTGGTCGCTGAGAGTGACAGAGCCCTGAGAAAAAATGAACTTGCTTAAAATCAGTTGCTGGGCGAGTTGGTACTTCATGCTAACATTCACAGCGCAAGACGAACACGGACACGAGGGGAGACACCACAAAGCGCCGCCAAAGATACAATGCGACATTGGTCGCTGAGAGTGACAGAGCCCTGAGAAAAAATGAACTTGCTTAAAATCAGTTGCTGGGTGAGTTGGTACTTCATGCTAACATTTACAGCGCAAGACGAATACGGACACGAGGGGAGACACCACAAAGCGCCGACCAAAGATACAATGCGACATTGGTCGCTGAGAGTGACAGAGCCCTGAGAAAAAATGAACTTGCTTAAAATCAGTTGCTGGGTGAGTTGGTACTTCATGCTAACATTTACAGCGCAAGACGAATACGGACACGAGGGGAGACACCACAAAGCGCCGACCAAAGATACAATGCGACATTGGTCGCTGAGAGTGACAGAGCCTTGAGAAAAAATGAACTTGCTTAAAATCAGTTGCTGGGCGAGTTGGTACTTCATGCTAACATTCACAGCGCAAGACGAACACGGACACGAGGGGAGACACCACAAAGCGCCGCCAAAGATACAATGCGACATTGGTCGCTGAGAGTGACAGAGCCCTGAGAAAAAATGAACTTGCTTAAAATCAGTTGCTGGGTGAGTTGGTACTTTATGCTAACATTTACAGCGCAAGACGAATACGGACACGAGGGGAGACACCACAAAGCGCCGACCAAAGATACAATGCGACATTGGTCGCTGAGAGTGACAGAGCCCTGAGAAAAAATGAACTTGCTTAAAATCAGTTGCTGGGTGAGTTGGTACTTCATGCTAACATTTACAGCGCAAGACGAATACGGACACGAGGGGAGACACCACAAAGCGCCGACCAAAGATACAATGCGACATTGGTCGCTGAGAGTGACAGAGCCCTGAGAAAAAATGAACTTGCTTAAAATCAGTTGCTGGGTGAGTTGGTACTTCATGCTAACATTTACAGCGCAAGACGAATACGGACACGAGGGGAGACACCACAAAGCGCCGACCAAAGATACAATGCGACATTGGTCGCTGAGAGTGACAGAGCCCTGAGAAAAAATGAACTTGCTTAAAATCAGTTGCTGGGCGAGTTGGTACTTCATGCTAACATTCACAGCGCAAGACGAACACGGACACGAGGGGAGACACCACAAAGCGCCGACCAAAGATACAATGCGACATTGGTCGCTGAGAGTGACAGAGCCCTGAGAAAAAATGAACTTGCTTAAAATCAGTTGCTGGGCGAGTTGGTACTTCATGCTAACATTCACAGCGCAAGACGAACACGGACACGAGGGGAGACACCACAAAGCGCCGACCAAAGATACAATGCGACATTGGTCGCTGAGAGTGATAGAGCCCTGAGAAAAAATGAACTTGCTTAAAATCAGTTGCTGGGCGAGTTGGTACTTCATGCTAACATTCACAGCGCAAGACGAACACGGACACGAGGGGAGACACCACAAAGCGCCGACCAAAGATACAATGCGACATTGGTCGCTGAGAGTGATAGAGCCCTGAGAAAAAATAAACTTGCTTAAAATCAGTTGCTGGGCGAGTTGGTACTTCTCCCTTCGTGTCCGTGTTCTTCTTGCGCTGTGAATGTTAGCATGAATTCCGCCGCCAGGGGAGATGCACGGCGCTGTCGTCGCGCAACGAATCTTCAGCTTGGGTTCCCGGTATAAATAAGGTAGTGGCAGTAGTCGAATAATTTCTCTTATTTTTCCACTAGCCGAGATATTCAGGATGCTAATGTGCAATACGCCTCTGAGAAAGTAACGGTTGGTCTTTTCAGGAACTTATGATTGTGGTAGTGGTGCCGCTCTGTGCTAACTGCTAGGCCTATTCAACACTTCTCTCCTTACAGTGCAGAATTATTCTGTTACTTTACCTATACTTGAAGTAAACTGCTTATGAGATACGTAGGCCTCCTTGTCTCTTATTACGAACATCTGATGTCTGCCCATGCCTCCGTGCATTAGAGATTACCGAGTCCTTTCCGCATTATGTTTCTCTTTGTCGCATACCTGAGAGATGTTGGTGAATTGACAGCTTTGCTCGTTCTTTCTTATCTGGGTGATACTCCTCAATTTATTGTTGCTACGCTCAGTAATTATTCCGACCGTTTTTAGGTTGACTCGCGCGCCTATATACCTGGCGGCGGCATGTCGTCCATCGGCAAGGCGCACTCTTCGCGGAAGATGAAGCGCGCCAAGCTTCGCTGTTCCTTGGCGGAGAGGGTGCTCGTGGCCCTGCGGAACAGGCAGCGACGCTGGATGTCCTGCAGGGGCTTGGAGCGCAGAAGGCGGACCTGCGCGCAATCAGCGCGGTTATAATCAGCATTGGCCAGGTCAGGCTCACCGCGAGACAATCTCTGATAACCCCAATCTTGCGTCTTCCACCCCGTTGTTTCAGCAGATTCGCCAATCTAAGGACTGCATTTAGTGTTCTGTCAACCTCGATTATGCTTCCGGGTCTTTGGTAATAACTCACTAGTACAAATAAACAGTGTGTGTTCAGTTTTCCGCACCATATGCGCCGCCCATGACTGTTTCCTACGCTTTGAAGCTGATGTAAGTTCTAGTTATCTACAAAAGCATTGATTCGGCATTGGAAGTATATTGGGCTCCAATTGATGCAAGTAGCCAACCTATTCTGGCCCGAATTAGGCGACCGGCGCGAAACCAATCTGTGACGCGGTTACGAAAATGGTAAAGTTAATTTTATCAATTTGAACGCAAATATTTTTAGACCTAGGTCGTGAAACAGCAGGTCATAAACGCAGAAAAAACGCTCACTTTCAGATGCTCATTTTGTGCGTGCTTTCCACGAGTGGCACTCGGTATTTAAACTCTTGGTACAAAGATGGCGATTGCGCCTAAAGTTCCCCTTCTAAGCGTGCAGTTGGTATCTTATGAATTCGCGACAACAGGCTAGAAGCGGTGAACCCCACAATTAATGTCTCAAGCAGAGACCGCAGGTAAAGAACAATGGCAAAGCGCATTATTTCGTGGATGATAGTTGCCTGAACCAGGTGAACAGAACGCAGTGTCAATCGTTGAATGGAGGAGCTCCACTTTCGGGGAAAAATTGCGATATTTCAGAAGTCTGAGTATCCTCTAGAACGGGGACATCATTTTATCAAAAAGCACAACTGAAAATTTTGTGCCGTTACGACGGATATTTGTGTAGTATTGTGGGACTTTCCTTGTTCCAACGACAGAATTTTTTGTCGTACTGAATGAAATTTTTGTCCTAAATTTTTCTCTACACTCTCAACAGAAAAGATTAAAAAGAGAGTAGGCGCTCTTTGTACTTTTTTTGCTTAGAGTAGAGAGAGCGGGAGAAAGGGAGTAGGCTCCATTTTTACTCTCATTTAGGCGTCTTGTTTAGATTGTAGTAAGTAGTAAAGCGAAGGCGACCGCACAGCACTGCGAAACATTTGCTGCATTTAGGGACAGGCTCTTCTCGTTTTCTACTGCACAGCCAGTACCTGCGTGTTCGCTTAATAGGCTCTCTGTACGAGCCATGCGGGGCTCACCAGGTGGGAGCAGACGGCGGCCATAAAGAAGACCCCGAAGGTGGCGTCCAGCAGCGGCGCTGCAATGGCTGCGGTCAGGGCCAGCGCCGCCGCCAGCCGACGCACTCGCGTCCCGGACAGGGCGAGCATGAGCAGCGCAACGCGGGCCACAACGCTGCTCGCCTCAACCGTGCCTCGGCAGAACAGCGCCGCCGCGAGGCACCGAAGAGCAGACACCCACGCGTCGCCGGCCGCCTCCTGCGCGCACCAGTGTGGGTTTCCTCAGCCCGGCACACCTAGGCTGGAAGTTTCTGCTGGTTATCTTGCGCGGAATTCCCGCATCGGAGCCTGCACTTCGCTGCAGACACGCTATAGACGACACGGGTTTTGTTCCTTGGTGATATCAATCATGAGGCTGCTCCGCACTGCAACAGAGCGCCGTGGGAGCGGTTGGAATATTAGAGAAACGAAAAGATGGGTTTTGGTTTTACGGGGGTGTAACGTCCCAAAGCGACTCAGGCCATGAGAGACGCCGTAGTGAGGGGCTGCGGAAATTTCGACCACCTTGGGTTCTTTAACGTGCTCCGACAACGCACAGCACACGGGCCTCTAGAATTTCGCCTCCATCGAAATTCGACCGCCGCGGCCGGTATCGAACCCGCGTCTTTCCGGCCAGCAGCCGAGCGCCATAACCACTCGACCACCGCGGCGGCTAAAAACGAAGAAGAGACGTGCGGTGTTTCTGGTACTGTATATTTCTCGGCACTTTTCGTAATAGAGATATTCTTCTGCCTCCTGCAAGGATTCGGCAATGAAGGATTCGACATAACTACCCGAGCGCAGGAGAACCCAGGCCCCTAGCTGTTCTTATTTTGTCCCGCCAACGCCCTGCGTTGTGTTCTGACGTCCTGCTCCTATTCAGCAGTGCTTGATCGTAGCAGATATCCTAAATAGGCGTCTCTGTGGCTTCTAAATGGCGCTGCGTGTATTGGGAACGAGGATAGCGTGCCTCGATGATGCACCTTCGTTTGCTAAGCTGGTGACGTTGGTGACACCTCCGCCATTTTGGAGCACGAGTCATTTAGCCGCATTTAAGTACTTTAGCAGAAATCAAAATTTTCGCATCGTTGACACATGATAGCGTCCAATACTGCTTCCAGACGTCTAAGTCATATTTCAAATGAAATTCTAGAAGGTTTCTCTTCATTGTAGGGTTCGACACAATGCATGTGATTCGAAATGGCCTCGGCCTCTCCTGATTGGACAATGGATGGCGACACGCTGTGTCAAGGCTCGAGGCGCCCAACGCGAGGACATAAACTGGCGCCATCTCTCGACAACGCCGCGCAACGCTAGTGGGATCCTATGCGTAGTGGGATCCTATGCGTCTCTCTCCTATTTTGCAATGAGTCTCGGACCATTTAGGTTTCGCGTTTATGGCCTTATTTATTTATGTATTTCAAAGATACTGCCAGCCTTAATTTAAGGCCTTAGGCAGGAGTGGGCAGTAAAAAAAGATTCAAATAGAACCTAGTGTAAATGCATATTAAGACGTTCTCTACTCAGGTTGCGCATACAAAAATGGATACACATAAATGCTACTTGTACACCACGGCTGTAAAAGAAAAGAGTGAAACATGATAACACAAGAAAAATAATAAGCAGGGTACTGTGTAACCGCCGCGCAAAGATGTTTTACATATTTGAGTTTTGCCTGAGTACGCCGCAAAATGTCTCGAGCGAGGAGCTTTGCACAGGGTCTGGATTAAGCCAGTTGCAATCTCGGAGCGTTCGCGGGAATTACGAATTTTTGAATGTATCAGTTCTGCATCTATATTGCTTTCATTTTTTTTAATTCTGTGATCGTGTTGGACGTCTTATGACAGATTCAGTGTACATATTCATGTCTATTCCTAATTTATTATTGTAAATACATCAACTTCAACCTCTCTCTGTAGCGTCTGGTCGGTAATGATTCGAAGTTCTCCTGTTTGGTAAGTACGCTAATGGTCCTGTTTATGTTCCACTTTAGGCATGCAATCGGCTTAGGCAGCAAAGCACCTCATTGAGTGAGTGAGCTGTTGCTTAATATCACAGCGAGTTTTAACCTGTGCTTAAACGGTGCAGCGACCAACATTCCGTTGCCGCCCTTCAGCGCATGTGATGTCGCCGTTACGAGCAACACTGAAGCTGCCACGCCACCATTGTGGAGTAAGCGGTCAGGGAAACGAAGGGAAAATATATCGTGTTTACTCTTATATAATGCGACCGCGATTGCAACGCGTGGGTCGACTATGTTGGGTGCGTGAAGGAAAAAGCGAGAGGAGAGAAATAAATACGGTAGTGTTTCTACTTGACAGGTGCAGAGCTACTCTCCGAACTAAGATATCTCGGCGCAGTACAAAATAATGCGGGCCAATCTGTGGCCATTTGTGCCGGCGGATGCAATTGCTTCAGTGCCATAAGAGTTGAGTTTCAGTCAAGTCCTTCGGCGTTGGTGCTACTTGAAAAACAGTACACGCCATGCCGACCAATAAAATTTTATTCCCTGAAATGCTTGCTTCACGCACGACTCCATGCACTCGCTTTCTTGCCCATTAACAGCGGAAGTAAGAGTGCTTCTCGCAGCTTTCTATCTTTCTGATCTAGATACAATATCGAGCTGGGTTTCATGGCGTACGTACACTGGCGATAGGAAGAAATGCGAACAGCGTGGCGTCTGCGCGCTGTTCAGATTACTTTTTACCGCGACACTACCTGCGACGTTGAGTCTCTGTCTAATAAACCACCGTGGAGAAGCTCAAGTAACGTTCCGCTGTTGCAGCTACGAGAGACGATCAAATTTTGCACTGCGGTATCTCGCTAATAACGCGATCCGTATAATAAGCTTGGAAAGTCTAAATTCAGTCGAGCACCCACTGTTGCCGCAGTAGGAGGAACAAAGTGATGCCATCTGCAGCGCAAAATTCACGCTGGCCCGTTCGCTCCAATTATGAATCGGGAGCCGAGTTTTAAACGCAGCACCAGATCGCCATTTCGCATTACCACAACTTCCAGCGAGGGATATTAGTAGGAATATGAGCGGCCATTGTTGTACAGCGGAGGTACTTGGCCTGATGATGACGAGGCTATGTTGGAAGCAGGTCACTCGTGTTCACATTGTATTGCTTGCTTCGCTTACGGCATCAGGCGCTGGCGGTGACAGCGCAATCATGCAGACATAACGCACAGAATGAGCTCCAACTGGATTCGAGGCTCGCAAGTTGTTTAATATTTTCGTCTACAAACAATTTTTTTTTCGGTGCGCGGCTGTGTTTGCGGCGTGTGAGCACACAGTATATGTGTGTGTGATGATCTGGAGCACTGGTGCCGCACTTTACCCGTGCTTGAGGAGCCACCGTAAGGAGGGGCCCCTCTTCGAGGTCGTCGTTATAGCTCGCGCACGACGTCGCTGCTGCGTGGTAGGAATCAGACTCTACTGTTAAGGATGGCAATAGAATCTCCTTGAGTGGCGGCGAAGTGGCACACGACGCGTCGTAGCTCACCATTTCCGCCATCGGAGGCATCAGCGCCAGTGCGGGCAGTCCCACGAACTGGACGGGCACAACCTTCGATGCGTACAGGAGCGCCGCGCTGCTCACTGCGTACACGAGCCTGTGCTGCGAGGCAAGAGGGGGAAAAGCAAAAGATCGCGTACTTTATACTTGCCTAGACCGCTGATGATGCCATGCAGTACGCTTAAGCAACTTCAGTTATGCTAATAGCGGCGTTGGAGGAGTTGCGCTGCAAGTGAAACAACCGACGGGGGGCGGTTGACCTCCTCAGCGAAAGGATAAACTGCTGCTTCAATACAAAGCAACTCTCGTACAGTGCCATGCATTACGCATGTGAACTCTAGACGTCGTGGGCAATTTTCTTTTTGAATACTTTCCACGAAAAGCTTACGTTTCCACGAAAACATTTCTTACGAAAAGCTGGCTAATCCATACGAGGCGAGACTTTTCGTAAGAATCTGAGGTAACGTCCCTCTGGGTTTTGAATGCTTGTGCCGAGCTATCCGTTCGTCCTATCTGAACCCGCGCCGTACGGCTCTATTGCGTTCACCACAGTGTGTGCTTGCACTTGCAGGAAGCGTATGTTGAGGCTTACCTCGCTGTTTCCTTCGAGCAGCGTGGACAGGGCTAGCAGGGCGAAGCCGGCGAAAAGTAGCGGCAAGAGTCCCGGCGTAGATCGGAGCACACTGGCAAGTTTCATCGCCCTCAACTTCTTCCTCTTCAGGGTGAGTCGGCATGCTTTTTAGCGCTGCTATGAGAACGAGGAGAAAGAAAAAAAACTCCCAGAAGTTTCTCAGTTTTCTAAGTTCCCGTTTTCTATGACGGTCACGAACAAGGATGGCCACTCACAATTCCTGCCACATCGATCGCTTTGACTTCGAGCCGAGTGGCGGAAGAGGCCGCATCACGCCCACATGATGACGTTAGGACAATACACGTCGTCACTTACTCCCAGGCAGTCTGCCAGGCGTATGCATCCGGAATGCTCACTATCCCTGTGCAACGTATGCTGAAGAATCTCCCTGATTCCAGCCCACTCCCCATGGTACGCATCGTCTGGGCTTCAGGCCACGCGTGCTTTACTGCAGCGATCGTGCCCATGCACGCGCTCGCGCGAAAAGTTACAGGCAGGATATCAGGCGACGGGCAGTCCCACCTCAACGACGCACTATCGGCAGAGCCACTCACGTGTTCGAACATCCTCGAATACTATATTACGGAAATGGAAACTTAAGCTGGTTTTGTGTAAGCCTTTCGAGGGTAGCCGGACCAATGAGAACTTCCAAGTCTATGAATACATTTATCTTGCAATACCAGTAACTTGCCATTTGAATTATGATAACAGAGCGCTAACTTCATTTTGTTAGCAAAAATATCGGGAAACTGTCTGGCTTAGGCAGAATCTGGTGAACACAACACAGTGGTATAGCTGCCATGGCTAAGCGATTACTGTTTCGAGGAAAAACTTGTTTCCAAAGAACGTACAGCTTAGTTTGCAGGGAGTCGGTGCTGAGGGCTCCTGGTTACCATAAGCTAGCTGAAAACATGGATTCCAGGAGGGTTTGGGTATATGCCGTGCCCTATGCTCGATCAAGTTTCCAATTTGACCCTGATCAGTCCCACTTTTGAATATGCCATCTCAGCATGAATCAACCTATGCATGGCGGGGCTGAGATGCCTGAATTATTTTGAAAAGCATTCCCTCGCATCCTAGCCCTTGAGTGTATGAAACAGCAACAGGATGCTGCACCGATTTTTGAAGGGACACCGAAGGCAAGCTGAAATTAGCCTGCATGATCAGAGTACCGAGATCCAATCGCAATGAATGCGAGTTTGCTTTAACAGAAAACTGAGCTGCTGTAAGCTACAGGAGGCCAAAAATGAAAATACGGCTATCGCCCCTACCAGCTACAAGCTAATCGTAACAAAGGTATGACAGTTTTTCTTTTTCGTTTAGATGTTAAAGGTTAGGCTTTACCGACTTGCTAACACTGCTCACGGAGTCGAGTCTGGCCTTGATGTCCAAGTTCGGATTGAGCGCTGGAAAAAAAAAGATTATTTTACATAGTTTTCTCAGAAATAAATGTACATTTAGCTGTCATGCTCCCCGCAGGGGGGCGTAAACAGCTTGCAGGCATTGGTGAGTGGCGACACCATGGGTTCCCGAGCATCCGCAGGGACATCTCCACAAGGGGATGATGGTGAACAGTGAATCACCACAGACCTGAGCACACACGCCTAGCCGTGCGTGGCATCGCCGTGTCCGGGGAAAAGGGCATCCTGGTGGTTGAGCCGATGCCAAGCGTTTGGACCTTAAAGGCCCCTCGGCGGAGGAAACACACCACTTTGGCCCCAGCTTCCTGTAGACGGCACCTCCGGCCTGACCCGACCAGCGGAAATCGGCAGTCACCTTTTCCTATCCTCCCCTCCATCTTTCACTTACCTATCTTCTTTCTCACAACTCTCCTATCCCCTACTCACATCTTGGTTTCTCCTTTTTCCTGGCGGCGAGAGTTAACCTTGTGTGACGAACTACCCTGAGTTGCGCCATATTCGGTTATAGTTGCGGTGTACAGCTGACGCGGGCAGGCCTTCCTTGCAACCTCCTGTCCCGTCCCCATGTTGGGCTCCGTGGTGGGTGGCTGCCACCGCAGCCGAAAAACAACTTTTTTATGGATCCCTTTCCTTCAACAAATCATCGCCCTCATAAACAAGGGTGGTCTGATGCTACTACGCAGTTCCTGCAAAAAAGAAAAGTTTTCCCTAGGTACCATGTCGTACATAGTGAAAATCTAGATCAACCAGATAGGAAAATGTCCCCATTCAGAGTTTCAAAATCTCTGACTGATGCCCTGGGCCTTGGCTACAAGATGACGGAGCTAGCCAGTGGCGATCCACTCCTCCAAATCCGAGACAAAGTGCAATTTTCCGAACTCCCAACCATAGTGTCCTTTGGAGACATTCCTGTATCCATTACTGCACATCGATCACTAAACACAGTGAAATAGTAATATCTGAGCACGATTTCCTGAACCTTTCTGAAGAAGAGATGTTAGAGGGTCTGAAAGATCAGAACGCCACCGAAGTCCATCTTATCAAAATCCGAAAAAACAAGGAAATACCAACAAAATACATAGTCCTGACCCTTTTTTCCAGCCAACTTCCCGAAACCACAGTAGTAGGATATCTTAAAATAAACGTAAGACCATACATCCCAAACCCCAGACGCTGCTTCAAATGTGGCCATGGCTCACAGAGCTGTCATGGCCGCCAAACATGTGCCAAATGTTCGTCAATCATGAATCCGTGGACTGCAACGCTTCACCACTGTGCGCGAACAGCGAAGGGGATCACCCCGCGTACTCGAGGTCGTGCCCAACCTGGAAGAGAGAGAAGGAAATAATAACAATAAAGACAAAGGAAAACATAACTTATCAAGAAGCACGAAAAAGACTCCCCTTAGCCTTCCAGTTCACGGCTAAAGCAGATTTCGCCGATGTGGTGCGCAAGGGCGGCACACCACACCAGGCTTCGGCCACTGCCCAGGCAAAGCCTGAGGCAAGGCCACCCCCGCCCCCGGCAGACGCAGCGAAGCTGCCCTGCCACCTCTGAACAAGGGCCCGCCGGCCCCTCAGTCGGCCGCCTGCAAGGCTACCCCCGGTCGGGAGAAGCCCACGAACCGTACACCTGCGGGTTCACCGCGGAAGTCCAGAGCCTCTAATGAGGCGCTGGACACAACTCAGAACTCGCCTTTGCTGCAGCAGAGGCACAGCTCCCTGGAGCGAAAAAAAAAAGACCCCAGTATTGGCATCCCAAAAACCGGTATCCTAAGTTTTAACTACACTCATCAAACATGACGTTCCTTATACAGTGGAACTGCCCAGGACTAATCAATAACTACGGTGACATAAAAGAGCTATTAAACACAATCTTCCCGGTGGCTTTATGCTTACAAGAGACCAACTTAGGTATAAAACAAAAAATCATTTTAAACAAGTACAATGCCTTTCGATGTGATCGAGAGCAAGCAAGCAAACTGTCTGGAGGGGTTGCTATTGTCATCCAGAATGGTGTAGCAACCCGCGAGATCAAACTTAAAACCAAATACGAAGCTGTCGCAGTCACCATCCTTCATTTTAAAAACACTCACAATATGTACCGTATATCTTGAACCACACCTAACAGTAACACTTCATGATTTAGAATCTGTTATAGAACAGCTACCGGAGCCATATCTGCTAGTTGGTGATTTTAATGCCCACTCCGGTTTTTGGGGAAGTGTACACACTGATGCAAGAGGTCGCATTTTAGAATATTTTATTCTAAGTAATATTGTTTGCCTTCTAAACACCGGCAAATATACATACTGCTCTCTGAGCATGGGAAAAATGAGTTCCATAGATTTGTCTTTTAGTTCACCCTCTCTCTTTTGTGATTTTAAATGGGATGTAATCGATAACCCATATGGCAGCGATCATCTCCCTGTATTAATAAGCCTAAAACCTCCACCGTAAGTCACCCTAACGAAACTTCGACGGTGGAAGTTACAATTAGCCAACTGGGCACTTTTTAGAGAAAGGGCCAGCTTAGATAAAATATTTTCAGATGACCTCAGCATAGACAAACTGAATGAAGCTATCACAAACTGTATTTTAACCGCTGCACGCCTAGCAATTCCTCGGTCATCTGGAGTAGTAAAGCAGAGTCACAAAATTTGGTATACACAGGAATGCAGAGATGCAAAAAAGAAACAACACAAAGCTTGGGGAATTTTTCGTAGGTACCCAACGCAGGAGAATTTAATAAGCTTTAAAAAGGCAAGAGCGAAAGCCAGGTATATTCGCCTTAATGCAGAAAAAACTTCATGGCAAGGTTACGTGTCCTCAGTAAACAGCTCAATTACGTGAAAACAAATGTGGGAGATTTTAAAAAAGATAAATGGCAGCTACTCCCAATTCACAGTTCCGTTTCTATCAACCCCTGGCATACATCGAATTTAGGAGAACAGGCAGATATTTCGGGTGAATATTTTTCTGCAGTTCCCAGTTCATCTCACTACAGAGAATCATTCCTCAAATACAAAAACGCAGCTGAAAAACGAAGACTGCCGACAAGTGGCAGCTCAAATTAACCCTATAATAACCTACTTACCATTCAAGAAATTAATAAAGTACTGCCCGCTGGTAAGCAAACTGCACCTGGCCCAGATGAAATACATTATCAAATGCTGGCTCATCTCTCTGAACCGGCTGTGGATGCACTTTAAAATTTTTTAACAAAGTTTGGGTATCGGGAAAACTTCCCGAAGCCTGGAAGATGACCGTTATTGTTCCTCTATTAAAACCCGGAAAACCCTCTACCCTTCCTAGCAGCTATAAGCCCATAGCTCTGACTAGCTGTCTAGCGAAATCTTTTGAAAGTGTATTCAATATCAGACTATCATTCGGGTTAGAAGACCGGGAGATTCTGGATGTCCATCAGTGCGGTTTTAAAAAGGCTTGCTCCACCACCGACCACCTGGTTCGTCTTGAAAACACTGTTCGTGAGGCTTTTATACACAGATAACATTGTCTCACTGTCTTCTTCGATTTAGATAAGGCGTATGACACAACGTGGATGTTTGGGATTATTCAGGACCTGACTGAACTGGGCATCCGCAGCAGGATGTTGAACTGCCTCAAATACTTTTTGTCTAACCGTACGTTTCACGTCCGCCTAGGCTCAACCCTTTCAAGGAAGTTTATCTAAGAAAACGGAGTACCTCAAGGATGTATTTTGAGCACAACACGCTTTATTGTAAAAATGAATTCTATCACGAAAATAATCCCTAGGTCCGTTATGTATTCTGTCTATGTAGATGATCTCAGATAGCTTACACATCCTCGAATACATCAACATGCGAACGACAGATACAGCTAACAATAAATAAACTGGCAATATGGGCAGACCAAAATGGTTTCAGTTTTTCTCCACAGAAATCGGTGGCCATTCTTTTTTCACTCAGACGAGGCATGCACATACATCCCACCCTACACCTTAACGAAATAGACTTACCCGTCAAAAAAGAACATAAATTTCTAGATATAACATTCGACAGAACGCTCACCTTCCTGCCTCACATAAATGCGTTGAAAAAGAAGGCTTCTCGATCCCTGACCATACTCAAAGTGCTGTCGAGAAAGCACTGGGGAGCCGATAAGGCATGCCTTTTACAAATATACCGCTGTGTGGTACGCTCTACCCTGAATTACGGATGCATAGAGTATGGGTAAGCGAGACCATGTCACATATATTAAGGAGCCTAAATTAAATTTTAACGGAAAAAGGTGTGAAGAAGACAACACAAATTAACCGAAGAATAAAGAAGAGGAACAAGCATTCGTTGAGGTGGAGAGAGATGATCGGTGGAGAAGCATTCGGTGAGGTGGAGAGAGATGATTGGGGGAGAAGAGAAGAAGACGACGACAAGGCCTACGTGGACTAACACCGAGGCTATAAAAGGGCGAGTGAGAGCGAGGCACTGGGGGGAACAGCAGAGAAGAGGAGGCTCCAGCAGGTCAGGGACACAACGGCTGGAAGAGAGCGACGCCGGCTACTGCTCCGGTGAGCTCGCGTTCTACGACATCGCATCGTGGACTTCCTGCCGTGCCTGAGTCCGTTCCGGGGAGTCAACAGAGGACGCTACCACCTGCTACGGCCACGGGTGTCTCCAGCGCTGTTGCCACCCATCCGGGTGGTGCCCCCACGCCAACGACACCGGCATCACCTCCACGGGCGCTTGGACCGGGAGCTTGTACCACACAGCCAGCGACGCCGCCAGCGACGCCAGCCCAAGCACGTCGAACGCCGCCAGCAACGCCAGCCCAAGCATGCCGAACGCCGCCTCGACGTCGGCTACGCGATCCATACAACGCCGCAGCCGCACCGAACCAACCGTGAGCACGAGCGCCGACCACGAATAGCAGAACGCTAGTAGTAGACGCTGGTAGCAGTGTGCCCAGGTCGTGTGTATTTATAGTCTTTGTGTGTTGCGCTAGTTTTGTTAGATTTGTGTTCTAGTGTGTGTGTCACGTAGGGTGTATTAACTGTGCGTTTGTGTGGGTACACCCGTCGCCTAGTCCATTCAGTCCGAGTGTCCTCCGGAGAGATCCGTGACAAAGATAAGTGGCGAGCCGGTGCCAGGATTCATTTCCTTTTTTCTTTTTTTTTGCTTTGTCTCGGATTTTTCCGATCTCTCGACGGCAGAAAGTATGGACTTGGCAAAAACGTTAGAGCTGGCGCTCAAGCTAGGGTTAAGCAAGGAAGAGGCGATGCGTCTCTGTGACGAGGAGAAAGAAGAGGCAAAAAGGCAGAGAGAGGAAAGGGCGCAAGCACGCGCAGACGCTGGTGAAGCAGAACGCGAGGCGGAAAGAGCTCGCGAGGCAGAAGAGCGAGAAGAGAAAAGTGCTCGCGAGGCAGAAGAACAGGAGAAAAGAAGGATAGAACGGGAGAAGGAGTTTATTTTGTGGAAATAGGCGCATGTCGCGGGAGGATATGAGGAGATCACGGACAATGATCAGGGTTCCTTAGCGGGTACAGAATGTCCTAGACCAGCCAGAGTTTGCCCAAGGAAGCTGCTGGCTCCTTTTGATGACAAGAGAGATGATTTGGATGCATATCTGCAACGATTCGAGCGGATAGCTTTGGGGCAAGGCTTGGAGCGCCTTGAATGGGCGACGGCATTAAGCATGTGTCTAGTCGGAGAGGCGCTGTATGTGCTTGGAAGGATGCCTGCTGCTGATTCCATGGACTACGAGAAAGTCAAAAAGGCACTCCTCCAAAGATTCAGGCTTACGGCAGAGGGTGTTCGTGAGAGATTTCGCACGGCGAAACCTGAGGATTCGGAAACCGCGAGGCAGTTTTCCTGTAGGCTGACCAACTATTTTGATAGGTGGCTTGATATGTAAAACACAGAAAAGGGTTTTGAAGGGGTGCGCGACAAGCTGGTCACAGAGCAATTTTTAGCGTGATGCAGCTCAAAGCTAGCGCTATTCCTGAAAGAAAGTTGTGTTCATTGGAAGAGTTCGCAGACACTGCAGACCAATTCCTCGAGGCTAAAGGGCTAAGAAATTTGAGTAAGGCAAAGGAGGAAACCAAAAAGACCCTAGAAACAGATGCGCAAAACCAAGAGTACATGGCGGTGCATCTAAGACGCCAGCAAGGTGTTTTCTCTGCGGCAAGGTGGGACATCGTGCAGCTGGCTGTCGGACTAGTAGTGCTGCCCAAAAAACACAGGTTGTGTGTCAAGGTTGTAAGAGGAGGAGTCATACTCTGGATGAGTGCCGATACACAACGCAGGACCGAGCTGCATGCGTTCTCGACTCAAAGGTAGAACTTGTCACGCCATCCGAAGTTCCACAGCTGAAAGGAGAGCAAAAGCCGCTGGAAAATGAGGCAGTGAGTGAAATACCCAAGTCGAAAGCAGCAATGCCAGTGGCGGTTGGGCAAATAGGAGACCGTCCTATATTGGTGCTTAGAGACAGCGGAGCCAACACAGTCTTGGTTCGTAGAAGCCTGGTGAAGGACGAGGATCTTACAGGGGAAGCGTCGGTTCGTCACTCTTGTAGATAGCACAAGTGAGGTACCTTCCTGAAGCAAGGATTCTAGTGTCCACGCCATATTATACTGGACAGATAGTGGCAAAGTGCGTAGACCAACCCATTTACGATCTCATCTTGGGGAAACATTACGAGTGCAAGAAGGGTTGAAGACACCGATCCCGAGTGGAGTATGCTCGACGTTGAAGAACATCCAAAGGAGGAAAGGCCCGCGACAGCTCAGACGGGTGCAGTCAGTTTCTCGTCAGCAGTGGAGGCAAGAGCTCAAGCGACAGCCCGAGCAACGCAGCGTCCGCGCTCTACCCCTGTTACGATGTTCTTGAGCGTAACACCGGGCGAAATTGCAATTAGGTAGAAAGAAGTCCCGAGCCTGAAGACCTGCTTCGAAAGAGTCGTGGAAAAGGTGAAAAGGAAGAAGAGTCGGACGTCATTCGAGTATCAATTGGTAAATGGTCTTCTGCACAGGGAATTCATATTTAGTTCAGGAAGGCGTGTCCAACAGCTGGTGTTACCGAGATATTCGAGAGACCGTGCTACGCTTAGGACATGACGCCATTATGGCCGGACACCAGGGTGTTCAAAAAACGGTGTCTAGGATCACCGAGGAGTTCTTTTGGCCGGGTGTCCGAAGTGACGTTAAACGCTTTGTTCGTTCATGTGACGTGTGCCAGCGCACAATTCCGATGGGAAGAGTTGGTCCCGTACCTCTGGAGACAGATGATTGGTGGAGAAGAGAAGACGACGACAAGGCTTACGTGGACTAACACCGAGGCTATAAAATGGCGAGTGAGAGCGAGGCACTGGGGGGAACAGCAGAGAAGCGGAGGCTCCGGCAGTTCAGGGACACATCGGCTGGAAGAGAGCGACGCCGGCTACTGCTCCTGTGAGCTCGCGTTCTACGACATCGCATTGTGGACTTCCTGCCGTGCCTGAGCTCGTTCCGGGGAGTCAACAGAAATCGCTACCACCTGCTACGGCCACGGGTGTCTCCAACGGTGTTGCCACCCATCCGGGTGGTGCCCCCACGCCAACGACACCGGCATCACCTCCACGGGCGCTTGGACCGGGAGCTTGTACGACACAGCCAGCGACGCCGCCAGCGACGCCAGCCCAAGCACGCCGAACGCCGCCTCGACGTCGGCTACGGGATCCATACAACGCCGCAGCCGCACCGAACCAACCGTGAGCACGAGCACCGACTACGAATAGTAGAACGCTAGTAGTAGACGCTGGTAGCAGTGTGCCCAGGTCGTGTGTATTTATTGTCTTTGTGTGTTGTGTTAGTTTTGGGTTCTAGTGTGTGTGTCACGTAGGGTGTATTAAATGTGCGTTTGTGGGGGTACACCCGTCGCCTAGTCCATTCTTTCAGTCCAAGTGTTTTCCGGAGAGATCCGTGACACCATCGTACCTCAAACGGCTAGATCCTGTACATAATTTAGGTTTGCGTCTCTCTACTGGTGCATATAGGACATCACCCATAAACTGTGTCCTTGTAGAAACTTATGAACCATCGCTTACAGATAGAAGAGCTATACTCACATGCTCATACATTCTAAAAATCCGTTCACTGCATAAACATCTATGTTACCCTATCACCACAAAGTGCCTTTCCAGCACACTCTTCAACAGCAAGCCGCAAGCTACTCGGCCTCTCCTTTTGCGATTTGAAGAGATGTGCCGGAACCTTAGCATATTAGACGTATTGCCAAACATTGCCCGAAGGCGAGGTCCACTGCCGCCATGACATAAATTCCCTGAAATCTGTTATTTCACTCTTACACAGTTCCGTAAGAAACAAATTCCGCAACAGCATATAATACAAGAATTGCTCACACTCATAGAAAAGTACACTACTTTCAAAGAATTTTATACCGACAGTTCGAAAGCAGATGCAGACGTTGGAAGCGCAGTTGCACAGGGAAATTGGAATAAAATAGTAAGACTTCCACAGTGCGCTTCCATCTTCACTGCGGAACGTTACGCGATTTGTGTAGCCATAGAAAAAATAGTAAATGAGAACCTCGTTAATATTATTTACACAAACTCGTTCATTCTAGAAATGCAAAAACCCCGCTGCTTGGCGACCTCATATACAACATTACAACAGCCATAGATCAAGGACAAAATATAAGACTCTGCTGGGTACCAAGTCATGTCGGCATAAATGGCAATGAAAGAGCAGATTTGTGCGCTGCTCAAGCTTGTGACAAGCAAATTAAAATCATAAATATGCCCTTTAGAGATTGCATGATCTTAATACATAGTAATGCAAAAAAAATAGCAGCCCACTTGGAACAACGAACTAAAAAGCAAACTGCGGTTAATAAAACCAGTCCTAGGTGAATGGAAGTCGTGTGCACCAGAAACGTTTCAAGGAGGTCATTATCTGCCGTCTCCGGATAGGTCACACACACTTTACACACAACTTTCTGCTAAAGAAAGAAGACATACCAGTTTGTACATGCGGAGATGAACTTACGGTCAATCAGATTGTAATTTCATGCTGTAAACTGGAAAGGCTACGGAAAAAGTGGTTTTTCTCCGTTTTATGATCAATGGATCCCTTTTCATCCAGCACTGCTCTTGAGTGATAATGCAATTGTGGACATGTCTTGCGTTTTTAGATTTTTAACAGAAGCTGGGTTTCTTAAAAATATGTAAATCATGACCCAGTACTTCGCCTGATCCACCTCAGCCATTTTTCATTCCTGAGAAAAGGATGAGGTCTGTATTTGATTGGTTGGAAGCCTCAAGATCCTTGCCCTGGTAAGGATGGCCGCTGAGGTGACCCGACCCCCTTTAAAAGTGTTTAATAGTACCCATTTCGAACATCTTTTTCCTTCATCATCATGAGGTAATTTTAACTATTTAAGCACTCTGCGCCACCGACGATTTTCACATTTCTATAAAATCATCCAGAGATTTCTCCTATACCTCAAGCTTGGCGCATGATGGGCTTAGTTGCCTATGCGCCATAAAACCCAACACAACAAAAACAACAACAGCTGTCATGCAAACATTAACAGCGTTACCAGAAAGAGCCACAGAATCAGTTTTTACGAAGTATAAAAAACGGACTGAGTTGTGTACCAGCATCCACATATGTTGCCAGCAAGAATGACCAGATCAGCGGTCATACAAAAGAAGTGAAGCTGTAAAATAACATGCAAAAGTATTGCTTCCACGGCACTTGACATGATGCAATTTCAGCTTCACTTCTCTCTGATCAGTAATCTGCTCATACTTGCTGGCCACGTGTTTGGGCACTGATAAACAAAAAGTTAAATTCATCACATTGAAAACTGTTGCCATATTAATTTTTGAAAATCTTGGATGCTTAGATTTAAAGAAAAAAACAACCATATTGTTGTGTATGTATAGGGGGTGCTACCCATCATTCATCTCATCAGTACACAAGCCACAGTCATCGGAATATCTGCTGCTGCTCCTTGGACCCAAGATATTAAACTTATTTTTGGAATATGGCGGAGTGCTTGGCTTGGAATCATTCTGGCACGGGTCGGCCGGGTATTGCACTGCCCCCGGGATCGGCCTGGGGCATATTAGCGCCGCGCGTCTTTTCTTTCACTGTTTTCTCTCCTATCCTTTACCCCTCCTACTTTCAGCACGCAGCAGCGAGCGTGGTTCGGCTTGAGGCAGTCGGCAGGCCCGTGCACTTTCCTTTTCTTTCTTCCTATCAGCAATAGCAGTAGTAGCAATAAAGGGGCGTTCCCAATACCCTGTCGATGTAGTCTCGCCTAGTCCCTCGGCGCTTCGCGCCACCACACACTGGCGCAGTCGACGAACATAGCAAAGAAGCGTTCGGCCTGACTGGATTTTTCTGCTGCCGCGGTTCGTCCAAGGAGCGTCACCTACGAGATGGAAGCGGCCGGATTGCCGCCATTATCGCCTTTTCTTGAGACGCCCGGAGATGCGACGATTCCCTTGGAGCAGTGGCGTGATGATTTCACCAATTTTCTGCAAGCGACGGGGCTGGAGACGCAACCGCCCACGCGGAAAAAGGCCGTTCTGCGACAATGGCTTGGGGTTGAGGGACGCCGTGTTTTCCGCACTTTGGGTCCGGAGCCAGCACATACGCCAACGCTAGCCACAGAAAAGGACAAGGTAGAGGCAACTGAAGAGAACTGTTATACCAAGGCACTTGGCTTACTGGAGCATCACTTTTCAAGTACCGTGAACGTATTAGTCGAGCGACGTCGAATCACGTTAAGGAGACAGTTACCAAATGAGCCGATACGCGCATACGTCAGTGCGCTCCGACAGTTCGCAAAGGCGTGCGACTTCGGGGATTTCTTGGAGGCGGCTGTACGGGACAAGGTTGTCTACGGAGTGCGAAGTACTGAGATGCGACAGAAACTGCTCGTGAAGGGGTCAAAACTTACGTTGACCGAGGCGGTAGAAATTCGGCAAACGTACGAGCAGGCCGCGGAAGGTGCTGAGGTTTATGATCAAAGCCCAGTACAACCGGATATAGTGCATCATGTTTCGAAAGGAGGGGGACGAAAAAACGACTGGACAATGCCGCGGGTGCGAAAATTTTACCGGTGCGGCTCTAGAAGGCACTTGGCAAATTCACAAGATTGCAGAGCGCGAGGGAAACGTTGTTCCAGATGCCACAAAATCGGACATTTTCAAGAGGTCTGCGGACATTTTCAAGAGGTCTGCGAGTAATTCAAAACGACGGATCCTGTGAAGAGAATGGGCTGACCGTGCTGGCTGTCAGACAAGTGGAACGAAGGTCCTTAGTCGTCGATGCTGTCGCGGACGCACTTCCTCGGTTGCTTCTGACGTTGAGTGAGGACGAGCATGTGGAAGAGGTAGTCGCTGCAGTTTCCAGCCTGATAAGCAAGTGTGAACTACAAGCAGCAACAGCTGATGATCCGCTGCTAAACGAGGTAGCACGGTACGTTATGTCTAGATTTCCGGAAAAGAACTGTTTAGCTGGAAAACTAAGGTTGTATTTTCGCATTCAAGGAGAGCTGTCAGTGGTAGATGGACTACTGTTCCGGGCTGAACGAGTCGTAACCCCTGCGGCACTCACTTTCAAATTGGTCATGAAGGCACACGAATCGCGTCCAGGCATTGTGCGAACAAAACAAAGATTGAGGGAACAATACTGGTGGCCCGGAATGGACAATGAAGTTGAAGCCGTGATTAGGAACTGTGTGGTTTGTAAAGCATCAGATAAATCGGCAAAAACGGTGACGCCTCCGTCGCAACCAGTGGAGTGGCCAGAGAAGCACTGGGAAAAGCTTGGAATCGACATCGTCGGACCGATGGAGCGAGCACCTCCAGAGTGCAGATTTGCGGTAACTGTCATTGATTACCACAGCAAGTGGCTAGAGGTGACATTCGTGCTCAGGATAACTACACAGGCTGTTATAAAAGTACTCCTGGAACTGTTTGCAAGAGAAGGGTACTCGAAAAGCATCGTGACAGACAATGGGCGTCAGCTCATGCCTACATGTTTTGAGCAGTTTTTGCAGGATCGAGGGATTGAGCACTGCGTTACAACATTGTACTGCCCACAAAGCAATGGGCAGATTGAGCGGTTTAACCGCGTGCTGAAGGAATATATCCAGGTCGCGGCGTTGGTACGGAGGCCGCTGAAGGAGGCAGACGAGTGGGCAAGCATTCGTTTTTTTTTTTTTGCAAATGGCACGAAATGGAATGCATCGAAGCTGACGGTAATTGCCAAAGGAGAAGCCGAAGGTGCATAAGCATTAGCTGACACGGTTACAAAGCGATGCAATGCAGCCAGAAGATTTTCCTGTGACCTAGAGACTCATGTAGGTGATAGGGCGGAACCAGAGATCCCTGCTACCTTCATGGACGAATCGGAACCGGTGCAAAATGAGGACACGGAAAAAATCGCTCGTCGTCCTGGAAATGCACCGCCCACATCAACGGAGTCTGCACCTCAGCCACCTGACCAGCAATACTCCGTTCAACCGCAACGAGCTAGAAGAGCGCCAGTAAGGTATGCGGACGATATTGCCTGAGACCGAAAGCCTGGAGCGTGCCATGTGCTGTGAAACGTGTATAGTTGAGTTCATTGTTGTGTCATTTCCGTTGCGTTGTGTTATGAGGGGGGAATATGTTGTGTATGTAAAGGGCGTGCTACCCATCATTCATCTCATATGCATATCAGTGACAGTAATCGGAATAAAGGGGCGTTCCCGATACCCCGCCAATGTAGCCTCGTCTGGTCCCTCGGCGCCACGCGCCACCACACATATGCACACTTACTTTGGTGGCAGGCACTCTAGCCTTGTGGCCTAACCAATAATTTTTAACTGGCACGGCGTTCTGGACTATTCTATCTACTTCTCTTTTTGCAGTCGCTGTGGGCCAGTAACATACTGTGTGACCTTCTTCCTGGGAACCACATAGGTATTCCCTTCCTAAATGAATTCAAGGGAGTGAAATCTGATAAAGGTTGCAATATTTTAGCAGAGATCCTAGGCCATGACATGCCAAGGTTACAATAAACAGCAGCGTAACATGAGACCTCATTAAAAAGAATAAAGCTCTGAACAACTAACCAGAGCACTGGGCTCAAGTAGTGCAAAGCAGTCCGATCAATCTGAGTGGCCACATCTACAACTCGAGCACCCAGTGCATACAGAAAAAATGTTCACATGTTACAACACACATAGAACTTTTTCTGGGACAAAGTAAAAAGAACCAAAGCTACGTACAACAAAGTTACTTTTGCCGAAAGTTCTTTTTCATACCTGAAAATATACCCGCTTCAGCACCTACTGCATGCAGCATATAAGTTTTGATGTTAAAAACTTGCAATGCTATGCACGAAAATGTTAAAAGTAATTAGAAAGGACACAGCAAATGGCCTCCACTGAAAAAAAAAGTGCTTGGTGACATGCCATAGTGTGGACAACTCTACAGCATGGTGTGATCACACTAGTTTCACAACGGACCAGAAACATGTTTACATTGTACACAAACTAACCTCTACCAAAACAAGTTCCTTGAGTGGCCAAAGCCAGGTACACATCCATGTTGCACCGAGCTGGCCTTCAATCGTGATTGAACTTATATAAATATATTTTCAGCAAATTTTGAAAAACAGTGGGAGCAGCTAGTACTATGCAAGGATTATGACTAAAGATAAACCATCTGTACTTTTTGTTGTATATTTAGTCAATCTCAATATTGCACATATTGCCTTAATAAGGTCTGTTGGAACTGGCTGAACTTGCTGCACCAGTTCACCGAGCGCAGCTGTCGCGCATTCGTTTTGCCAGTGCAGCCCACTGCACTTCTAGTTTTGCAAAAGTTCCGGCCAAGTGCAGCACGATTATTTCGCTGGCTTGCGCTCTCAAAAGTGCAAGTGCAGCTGCAGTGCATCCAGATGGCAGCGGCCATAAGACGACATGACTTCAGTCTGAATGAAATCGTGATAGTTCTTTCTTTAAATCAACGGGTGGGTAGCTGTTCGTGACATCAGGGCTCTTAAACCTCTGCTGTCAAGTAGAGCCACGTGGTTAGCATTTCAGTGCGTATTAATAAATCGTGCATGCAAGTAAGGCAGAAGCGGTTTTTTTACGAAAACAATCATTTTCTAGGGCCTATTGATGACAACACTTCAGTGCAATTTGCTGCCCGAAAATTCGTCTCGTGGCTCTGATGTTTTTTTTCGAACCGACGGGCTTGACGTCCCGTCTGTTTCGCGCCAGGTATTGTCGCGCAGTGACCGAACTGTCCGCGTGCGCTACCTCGGACGACTAACAGCTGGGCGCCCGACCCCAGCAGCCGTTGTGTGAAAGTGCTGTGCGCGTGTGTTTTTCTTTACTTTATTGACTCTGCGCTCGCGCCACTCGTACAAATGTATTGTTATGTAAAAAGTGTATTTATCACCTCTCCCTCTATCCTTTCTTACTGTCCCCTCACGTCTTTCATTTCACTTCTTCACACTGCCTGCTATTCTTTATTTCCGCTGCCCCAGCTCAGGTGCCACCGCCGTAGCGATGGCAGATGCCGGGGTTAGCGAAAATCTTTTACCTTCCCTTTTGTTTTATTTTGCATTAAACACTTACTACTAATACTGATGTTGGCAGCCAGAAGTGCGGGCTGCACGCAGTTGGCTGCAGTTTGGTCACGACGACAAGGCTAGCAGATGGCAGGCGTGCACTCAACAATTTGTTTTGGAAGCATCCGGTGCCAAGCTGCAGTTGAGCAGCCGGAACTAGCGCTGCACGCTTGCGGCACCGCCGCAGAGCTTTGTGGATCTTATCTAGCAGGTGCAGCCAAATCGAACAGACTTAATGCCAAGGTGGGGGGTAAGTTGGTGCATGGTTTTGAAAAAAAGACGATGCGTAAGACAGACAACACAGGAGGAAGAGAGGAGAAACAAGCGCAACTTGCAACTGCTTATTCACTTAGGAAGCGAGTGAATATATAGGCAAGGAACCGTTGCCATTTGATTCAGCCCACTCTACGACAGTTAAACGCGCCAACACTCTAACGTGCCTTCAAGCTTCCCTGAAAAAATCTTGCTGCCACAAAGCGCAGGAAAGCTTCGAAGGGTATAGTACTGAGGCTGCCGCAAGCTGGCTACCCTACTTTACTGATAAGCTCAGTTGCTCAAGCATCACTGGAAAAGGTGAAAAAAGAAATGTGTAATGACAGTGCAAAAAACGATGTTACCAAACAGAAAAGTAAACCTGCGATAATTCCTTATATTCATAAAGTGGCACACAATCTGAAACATGTTGCAGCAAAGTTTAAAGTTCCTGTAGTTTTTTCCACCCCCTGAAGCTGTCCTCTTTGAGTGGCAAAACAGATCCCAATAAACCGAAAAAAGTAGAATGCCAGAAACGCCATGCGACGCCGTTTGTAAAATGTGCTTTGGGCGTAGTTTATCAGATCCCGCTCACGTGTGGGAAAGCTTACTTTGATCAAACGAGCTGACGTATTAATGATCGCCTTGCTGACCATAATCCCGCGCTAAAGAACGGCGCGGGTACTCTGTTATCACATCATTGTAAAGCCTGCTGGGTGAAAGAAACGAAAAAAAATGCCAGGCGAAGTTGAAGGAAACAAAAATTCTAAGGAGGGGCAAAGATACAACAGCGCGTGAATATATATAGCCGTTCCCCATCAACAAGGGCGGAAGCGATTGTGTAAGCATACCCTCGCTTACAACTTACAGGAAAGAAATTGTCTTTTTAGATATGTGCTGAGACACGTTTTTTCTGTAGCCAATTGTTACCTTTTTGTTTCCACTCGTGCGCATGTGTGGGTCCTCCTCTCTGCTCTTGCCTTTTTGCCTAAATATTCACTCGCTTCCTAAGGGAATAAACAGTTGCAAATTGCGCTTGTTTCGGCTGCCTTCCTCCTGCGTTGCCTGTTTTGCGCATCGTCTTTTTTCAAAACTAATGTCAAGGACAACATCAGAAGTAAATCGCTTCATTTAGCAAAAAAAAATATTAAAGGATTCCACTTACGCCTGTTTATGAGTGTAAAAGCGAAAGCCTTTCCCTGTCCTCTCTTTCTCTATCCATTTTTCATTTTAACTTATTTTCAGTAATTTGTAATTTTTCTTGTTTTGTATTTATTTTAGTTCCAATTTGTTTTTATTTTATTATTTATATTTCACTTTCTGTTTCTTTAAATTGTGGTTTTTATTTCATTACATATATCTTGCTTAACAACTGTTGATAACTGGAGCATGTACTGGAGCAACTGCACAGCCACCATAGTTCTCCATTAAGACAGCAACAAAATTCCTATAAGGAAGGGCGTCAGGCAGGGATACACGATCTTGCCAATAATATTCACCGCTTGTTTGCAGGAGGTATTCCGAGGTCTGAATTGGGAACAGTTGGGGATAAGAGTTAATGAAAAATGCATAAATAATCTTTGATTCGCTGTTGACATTGCTTTGCTGAGTCACTCACGAGATGAGCTGCAAAGCATGATCGATGATTTAGACAGGCAGAGCAAAACGGTGGGTCTAAAAATTAACATGCAGAAAACCAAAGTAATGTTCAACAGTATAGCAAGGGAACAGCTGTTCACAACTAGTAGCGAGGTGCTGAAAGTGGTATGCGAATACTTCTACACAGGGCAGGTAGTTACCGCTGATCCGGATCATGAGAGAGAAATAACTAGAATAACAACGGGTTGGAGCGCATATGGCAGGTTCTCTCAGATCATGAGTACCAGGTTACCAATATTCCTCAAGAGAAAAGTGTACAAAAGCTGTATCTTGCCGGTACACACCTACGGGGCAGAAACGTAGAGGCTAACGAAAAGGGTTCAGCTCAAGTTAAGGACAACGCAGCGAGCTATGGAAAGGAAAATGATAGGTGTAACGTTAAGTGACCGGAAGCAAGGAGAGTTGTTGAGGGAACAAAGACGGATTAATGACATCTTAGTCGAAATCAAAAGGAAGAAATGGGCTTGGGCAGGGCATGTAATGCAAGGCAAGATACCGGGTGGTCCTTAAGGGAAATGGAGCGGATTCCAAGAGATGGCAAGCGTTGCCGGAGGCGGCAGAAAGTTAGGGGGGCGGATGAGATTGAGATGTTCGCGGGACACGGTGGGTGCAGCTGGCAAAGGAGAGGGTTAATTGGAGAGACATGGGAGAGGCCTTTGCCCTGCAGTGGGCGTAGTCAGGCTGATGATGATGATGAAGTTTTGCTTAATCAACTTTTACATTTTTGTTTTATTTACCATACAACATATGATTGACAGTTTGTGCGGACAACTTCCGTCCATAAACTTCCGTCCACAAACTTTCGTCTGCAACTTCCGTTTACAACTACTTTACACACCACTCATGAGCCAAGAAAGGCTTACGCTTCAAAAAAGGCAGAAAACTACCAGCATGCTGTGCTTTGAATAGTGCGTGCCATCAAGAGATTCTTTACTCAGAGAAGGTGAAACGAAGGGAAAAATGCTTTTTCCATTAACTGTGAAAAACTGTCCTTTGCACACAATGTCAGAAAATGAAAAAGGCATTGAAGCCACCAGCTAGAGTTGACACTTTAAATATTGACAACAATGATCACTTATAAGGATGAATGTCAAGGTCTCCTTCAGTGGTTCACAGTCTGATTATAATCATTATTTCAGTCTCAGGCATGAGAAACCTCGCCGCGAGAACAAATCTGTTCTCAGTCAGCAATAGATATATTGATGATCTGGGAGTTTTTTCACACTCTCTTTCTGTACTGGCTCCATTTGAGGCAGGTTAGGCCAGGACATGACGAAGGAATGAGCCCATATTGAAGGTATTCAGCATCACCAACAGATCCGTTGTCGATAGATGGACAGGCGTATGCTTCAGTAATTCTGGTACAAATTTGTTCCAAACGCTTCTTACCAGGTCGCACAAAAGCCTCAAGATCTTTCAGAAAGTTCTCAAAGTAAAATAGCGGAAGCTGTCCACTAGGCAGCCAAATTTGCGACTCACTAGCAAGGTAAGACCATAGAGATTATAAATCAGTGCCTGTTTCCGTAGATGGCCTTACACTTCCTCACAAAAGTTTGCAGCAAGCGGTCAGCATTATCAAAAGATAGGCTCATTTACTGAGAGCACAGAACTGCTATACCAACATGGAGGTGCAAAAAACAAACATAGACATCTCACGGCAAAACAGTCTTAAGAGCAGGCTTAAATCCTTAGTAGAGCGCAAATTGTCTGAACTCAGTGCCTTCCAGCGTTCATAAATGCTGAGCAGTCGTGGCTTCCGCGCAAAATCAATAGGTATTCGACCCCGTGTTGTAGCCAGGGGCCCGTACCCTAGCATAACTGACCCATACGACAGCATCACTTTCTATGGGCCTGAAACTCGGTAGCCAATCAATTTACGGACCACCTCAAAACAAATTTCGTGTAGTCCTTTGGGAAGGAGGATTACCATCGGGCTACCATCTGTAGCTAATGGAGAAAACCCGTTGTGGTGCTCCTTCTGATCTTGCTTCACAAATCAGTCATCATTGCATAACGAGCTGCGTATGCTCGGTTACGTCATGTGGCCAATGTACTGTACAGAACTTTTGCACAGCACTTGTCACAACCATGATAACCTGAAGAATATTTGGTTGCTTTCGCACAGGCTTTTGCAGGGCATCACAAATGGTTCCTTCAGAATTTGTTAACAATATTACAAATCTAATTCGCCTTTACAAACCATTTTTCTTAAAATCGAAGCCGAAAGCAATGCAAGCTTTAGATTCGTCTCTCTTTTTTTCCTCGGGACACAGCCCTCAACGCAATCTTTTCCAGTTGCCGCGCACACTCACGTCCTAGATCTCGAATTGTTGCCATACTGTTCCCATTAATGAGACATTAAAGAGACAATTTTCGCAGGGACAAGAGCAGGTTTGAGCGCGTATCTTGAAAGTTAGGTATATTTATGCGCATTTGCGAAATTAAGGTTCTACTGGCTGCAACATGATTGAGACAACCTAAGGTGTTTCGACGAGTGGCTTTACGTAACCCTTCCGCACATTTATAAAATCTGATAAAATTTCGCCGACATGGTTGGTAGCCAGTGGTTGCCCCGGGATCGGGCCTCATTTGTTTACCCGCGCAACGACGGCCAACTAATCCCCCATCGTCTGCCAATGGGCGACTCTCTGGCTTTTGCCAACCATTGGCCATCATGGCAGTTGGCCTACCGCGGCCCGCGTTAAGTTCGCCGAGCATATTGGCTGCCGATTTCAGACTGGGGACTTGCCAACCTCTGGACATCGGCCATTTTCCCTTGGGCGCAAGGTCACCGCTTCCTGTTGTGCCCACTTGCGCTTCGATCTGTTGATAAATTCGCTCTCGCACTACCATATGCAAGCCTTTCTGGTTAGCTCAGTTGGTAGAGCGACTGTCCGGGGTGGCGGTGGTCCAGGGTTGGAAGCCCCGACAAGGACGAATTTTTCTTAAACTACGAAGTTTCTGCCGAAGCTGCATAGCTTTCCTCTGCGCCTGTACGGCTGCGCATGGCGCATGCCATTGAGCAGCTACTCCCTTATCAAGGGACCATTAGGTATCCTGCCTCGCATTATATGCGCGGCTGTGCCCACACTGCTCTCTTCCTGTCCTTTCTCGTTACATGAATCATTTTCGTTTCCGTAGTTCGCTGCGTTGTCCTCAACTTAGCTTGAACTCTTTTCGTTAGCCTCCACGCTTCTGCCCCGTAGACAAGTATTCGTATTATAGAGATCTTGTACACTTTCTTCTTGAAGGATATTTGTAAATTGCTATTTAGCACCTGCAAGTGCGCGTCAACTGCGCTCCATCCCGTCCTTCTAGTTACTTCACTCTCGTAGTCCGGGTCAGCGGTCGCTGCCTGTCCTAAGTCCATGCATTCCGTTACCATTTCCAACGCTTGCGGTCTGTCGTAAAGCGCTTTTCCCTTCCGATATTGTTGGACATTATTTTTTGCATATTAATTTGTATACACACCATTCTGCTTTGCGTCTGTAGGTCCTTGGTCATGGTTGGTAATTCGGCCCTTGAGTTACTTAGGAAGGCAAAGGCGTCACAGTATGTCACCAAGCATCTGTACCCATTCGAAGCCGTATGTATGGAGTTCTAGGGCCGTGTTCTATAAAGATACATTATCTATTTAGGATTTATTTGGTGATCTAGCGTTGGTAACTGTTGTTTGGCGGTAATCCACGACTTTCAAGCGTCTGCGGAACGCGGCCCGAGCATTGGCTGGCAATCGCACCAGCCATATCGCAGCCAGTAGTGAGCCCCTGCGTGCGGTGATAGTGATGGTACCGAAAATGTGTTTTATTTTATGATCGTTGTTTTATTTTATTTATTTTGTTTCATTTTTATTTCCGTTAGATTGTTTTACTTAATTATATTCTTGTTTATTTTATTTTATTCCTGAACTCCTTGGCCGCTGTCGACGTGGTTGTGGTGCCTGTGACTGGCTGCTTTCTGCTTTCGTCTAATGTTGTCATTACGCTGACGTGACGCCAAATTAAATGGATAATGAATCTTGACAGAATGCAGCCCCTGCTTTCTTTAGCCTTTATTACGTATAACCTCCCGCTCAGTGAACAGAGCGCTCTTTGTTCTTCTAACATAGCTTTCATAACTTTTGGGTTCAAGTTGCGCTCGTTTTGATCTTGTGTTCCCGTTTTCTGTGTTTCTCCTGAGCCGTGTTTAAGTATGGACTCTTATCCACAGGATGGCAAACTAGGAAATCGTAAAGGCGTGGCGCTACTTGTATGCAACTAAACGCAGAATATTTGCTTGTGTAACTGTAAGATGGGCGTTTTAGGGCGACCGGTGTGAATCTTCCTATATCAAAGTGAAATGCTCCTGTGACGATTGCGATTTGCCCACAGTTTGTTGGCGGTAAAAATCAGTTTCAAGTTTGTACCGCAGCGGTGGCCAAGTGGTTGAGCATCCGCCTCGCATGCGTGAGGTGCGGCGTTCGATCTCAGTGCAGCCGGGTACCCACCGTTAATACCATGGGTAAAAGTTTTACTCTCTCCTGGTGCTCGGCTTATTTAGGGTGAAATGCTTGGGAAATGGGTCTCTGACCCCACCTTGAGAAAAAGAAAATACACTGTGTCATGGCGCTCTTTGGCCATAGATGCCCTTGCGCCATAAAAATCCATAACCATCATCATCATCAGTTTCAAGCTTCTGAGTCAACAGACAGTATAATCTACGGACGCCTAAGCACCGCCGCGGTAGAGAGAAAACAGCTGTACGACATAAAACTATAAATAGAACACTGAGAATACGCGGAGACGTCAGCTTATTTCCCTCCGCTTGCTACGCATACTGTTGTCGCTAACTGCCGGAAGGTGGCGGCACATTAGTCATCGGAGTTAGCCGCGCTTGCGGCCGGTTCACGGCGTACGTGCGCACCACAGACGGCCACAAATTAGACGTCGTGGCGCGTTTGAATACCAGGGCTACCCCGATTACTTTCGCACGTAAACAATCTTCGCGCGCATGCCGCCCGTGACGTCATCGGAGAGCACAAGGCCCTCGTGCGCGCGCGGCTACATTTCCAAAGCTGCCAAGATTTATTGTTGCAGATGCGGCGAGGGGCGCCTCACGGAAACGCGAGCGCGACACAATTAACTCACGGCGCTGGAGACAATGAACAATGGCTACCGCCTCTGGCTGGGCTTTCCTGCCCTCATTTGGCCCTCTTTGTTTTCTCATTCTCAAGGTTGACGCGTAGTAGTAACCTTCAGAGGCGCAAGGCCACATCTTCTATGCGATCGTTGGTCTCGGCGGGGACCGTATCGTTACTCGCACCTCGAGTCTTTGCATCTGCATCTGTCACCTGCGAACAACAATAAAATGTGCTAGGCCTTATCTGCAAACATTTCAGGCTTACACGTTTACCCTCGACTTCGAGATAGTGTGCATTTCTTCTTCTGTTCAGTTTTGTTTGAGGGCACAGTTGTGCACTTTCACCCGTGCTTTTTACTCCTTATCTCAACATCTCTCCCGTGGGGAGCACAAAAGGCAGACAGGTAAATCTAGCTCACATTCAGGCAAAGAGCCAGCGAAGTGGCGACAACCAAGTACTGAACTTCGGGCAGCGGGTACTGCGTGAACAAGAAGGTCGAAGCATTCTGCTGCGCGCGGGGCCTACTAATTGACTCCGTCTAGCGCAGTAAACACGTGCTTTGAGCTGCTTTGCGGAAGGACACTGCGTCTCGAGAACGTGCTTCGTTTCTCAAGTTGCTCATCCGGTCGGCTTACTTCAGCTGCCATGTGATGCTTCCTTATTCCTTTGGCCTCTAGATGCGCCATTGTGTGCGAATGGACACCATTGCTGTCAGCGTCCAGAACTAGCCAGCCTCGCGCTCTTCGTGGAGAATGTGTCATGGCTGGTCGCGTGTGGCGCCCACTGTGACAAATGGCTCGGGCCGCGGCCTTTTCTCGGAGGCTAGGCGGTAGTAGTTGGGGCCCACATTTAGCCAGGAACCTTAGTGGCCGCATTTTTTTGTACTCCCGAACTCTGAGGTGGCGAAAAGGAAGAGATGAATAATTTACTCTGCGTAGTAGAAGGGTGCGAACCGAAGGTGCCTTTAGGGCTGGAGTGTTTCGAAGAGTGCATAATCCCAACTCAGACTTTCAAGAACGCGATAAGAGAGGAAGGAGGAGGAGGAAAACAGCTTTATTTGAAGCTTAGCACCTTTAGTGCTCGCTTGCCTAGCGCGAGTTCGCAGATTCTTTTCCAGGCAGCGCCGGCCGCATTTCGACGCGGGCGAATTGAAAAGGGCGACGTGTAATGAAATTCCCCAAAAGGCGCAGTCTGCCCAGACCACTCAATGTCAGTATCGCCCCCCCCCCACCCCCCCACCTAACTCGCAGAAGGTGCCAAGAAAAAAATACTTCCGAGCTTTCACAGGACGCTTGATTGCTCCAACCATCCTTGGAAAACTCACTCAGTTCATGTGAGCACCCTCTCCCGAAAAATCATAAAAGAAACAAAATTCACAGCTAGGGCAAGCGTAGAGGTTTTGTGTTCAGGTGTCAAGATGTAATTTCGAGCCTGACGCTGGGAAAAATATCCGCCCGACTGTCACAATACTTTGTGGACAGCTGAAAGGAAATTCCCGTGAAGAAAAGGCAGTGGCGGAGACACAAACTTGCAAGTGGAAGCAGCACACTAAGAAACGCCGGAACAACAGGAAAAGCCGCACTTTCACTTGCGGCGCCACTTCATGGGTTACCGAAAGGACACTTTTTCTGTCCAGCAAAACTAACACATTGTCTATCAATTAAACATGATGGTTACACGGCCAACTTAACTGCAGTTAATCGTAACCATGCATAGCCGGATTTAACCTTAGTTGTCACGAAATAATTTGGCGTCTTGGCGGTCCGCATTGTGTTCAGTGGCACTAGCCACCTGGCTGCCCCTCGAGAGGTATTATAGGGCTTGTTCTGCGTTTTCTAGAAAAAAAAAATTAAATGAAACACAAAGCTAGAAATTTATGAAACAAGCCAAAAACCCCTGAAAGGAAGGAAAACATAATGGAATTAATTTTTCTAATTGTGCTGTCCATCAATGGGAATTTAGTGGTGCAATAATATTACTCCATAAAGATAGTTGACTAAGTAGATGAAAAATCAAGCTCATGCCGCCAGTGGGATCCCAACCCACGAACTCTGAATGTCGTGTACGGTATACCAACCGTGCTATGGCGGCGGTGGTCCAACCTTCTTCTTTGGGGGGGGTCTAACAATGAGAGTGTTCCCCGGTGCCACCACCCTCCTCCATATCGGCGGACATAGATCGTCCTGCATTTTCACAAGTGCTACATGGAACGTGATCAAACGATGAGGCCAGAAGCTGTGTGATAACTCTCATATGCTACCTTCTACATCTACCCTGTCAGAGCATAAATACCCCTGAAAGTAGAAGGTTGAACAGCTACCGCCGTAAATCTTGGTAGACCACGCTGGTCGGAGTTTAGCATCCCACATGTGGCATGTCAATAATTTTTGTTATGCTTTCTGCCACTGCTGCATTAGAAAAGTAAGTGCAGAATTGTATTGTGAGCGGTTCTGTTCCTGTGATTTGCAATCGTGCCGTGTTATTTTTCTTTTAACTTCTAATTTCTGTTGATTTCACGCCGTCAATGCCCAGGGAATCTAGATTTTTTTCTATCCGTACCGGAACTTCTTTTATTCTCCATCCCTTTCACAGTGTGCACGTCATGTTGTGAAGAACAAATGAACGAACGAATGCTTATCACTGTAGTCTGCATTTAGTATTGGCCTCTTGATTCGAGGAAGTCGATATCTCAATGTGCCAGACTGATAATTCACATTCCATTGGCTGCCAGTTTGTTCGCTTTATTAAATGTCACAGGTAATCTTTCAGCAAGCAGCAGGATCGGAGGCACCTCATGTCTGCTGAATACACCTCATCAAAGTAGGCGTTGCATGTCACTGCTTTTATAAGAGCACCCCTTTTCGTTCAACAGAGTACTAAAATGCAACCAGGGAGGCGCGAAACATTTTATACGCATGGAAACAAGCCGTCTAAAGCCAAAAGGCTGATGGTCCGTGTCAGTGTCATCTCGGCAGTCTAGGAAGGTGTGTGGATCTGAACATAAAAACTGTGACTTGCTCAGCAGGAGTTAAACACGTAGCAACTGTCAGAGTGAGGAGCCTTTCTCGACACTCTTTCCTCCTGTGAAGGGGCAAATTTCATTTGCATTGGGATTAAAAAAAACTAAACATTGGCAGTACATTTCACACTACGGAATGGTATTCTTGTATGTGCCGGCACACTGTAAGAACACGAAAGCAGCTTGAAAAGTAATAACATAAAAAGTGGATTCTGCAGCACGCGCAATGCTAGCGGTGGTGGCGGCGTAACACGCTTATTAAAACAGCCTTTATATTAGGCCCTTACTAAGTCCTGGACCAAGGTGACGAGGGCGGGTTGCAGTTTCGGGTCCCGGGAGGCAAGCCAAATGGGCCACAGTGGGGGTAGGGGAAAAGGTAGGCGGGGAACCGGAAGGCCGAGTGGCATTGTACAAAGCAGTGTTCTGTATCTACATATGTGTGTGGACAGTTTGAGCACTGAGATGCGGAAGTGCACCGGTACAAATAAAGTGTGACTGGTGTATGAAGGGGGTTAAATTGTATTCAACGAAGAATGCGAGATCCACGGATCGATAAGGTTTGGTGCGGCGGTGGTATCGCAGCCAAGTCCAAATTTTGCTGCGTGTAGCATTCGTCGACAGTGAGTTTGTGAGCCATGACGGCGTGCACCGTCGGTGGGCTCGTTCATGGGATTCTTGGCGCCCGGTCTATAGTGTCGCAGGCAATCTGGTGAGCTAGCTCATTGCCGGGAATTCCCGTATGACCAGTGATCCACCAAAGGGTCACTGGTTGTGAGCTCAAGCCTGTGAGTGCGGCATTTAAGGCCGACCGGGTCGGGAAGAGTAGGCTGGTTCGTGACAAGCACGCAGAGCTGCCTGCTAGTCTGTATAGACTGTGTGTGTGTCGGTGCGGGGGGTAGGGTGGTGAGCCCAAGGCTAGGTCTGTACGCACATGCAAACTTTGCTTTTGCACAGATTTTGCTGAAACGAGTACCCAAAATTTCACTTAACTGCAAAGCATTACAGCAAGAACACTGCTACTGTAGTTCCGTAGTTCCAGCTCTAAGAATAATGCCACTGAGGACCACAAAACGACCATTTACAAAAAGCAACAGAGCAATTCACAGCACTGACATGAAGACACATTGGCCAAGTGTGTGCATGTTATAAGGCACAATGAATAAGCAACATTTTTTCACAGGGATGGGGAACTGGTAAGAAATGAAAGCGCAACAGAAACTGTAAGAGCTTCAGCTTTAAGATTTGCTGAACGCATGAATTGCAATCTGATTATCTGTAAGTACCGCAAATAGAAAACACTAGATGATTTGCCCACAAGTTGACGCAAAGTAGCCGTTATCAATGAGCCACAAAACAAAAACAGGAGATCCACAGTATTTAAATGGCTATTGTAACCAGTCAAGCGTATGCACATCATCATCATCATCATCCTGACGACACCCACTGCAAGAGAGAGGGCTCTCCGATATCTCTCCATTAACCCTGTCCTTTGTCAGCCGCGGCCACCTTATTCCCGCAGACATCTTATTCTCATCCGCCCACCTAACTTTCTGCCGCCCCCTGCTACGCTTTCCTTCTCTTGGAATCCACACCGTTACTCTTAAGGACCAGCGGTTATCTTGGCTTCGCATTACATGCCCTGCCCAAGCCCATTTTTTCTTCTTGATTTTGACTAGGATGTCATTAAGTCGCGTTTGTTCCATCACCCATACTGCTCTCTTCCTGTCTCTTAACGTTACACGTATCATTTTCCTCCACAGCTCGCTGCATTGCCCTCAATTTAAATTAAAACCTTTTCGTTGGCCTCCACGTTTCTGCCCCATAGGTGGTTACCAGTAGGATAGAGCAGCTATATACATTTTCCTTGAGGAACATCGCTAAACTGCCATTCATGATCAGAGAGTACCTGACAAATGCGCTCCACCCCATTCTTATTGTATAAGCTATTTCCCTCTCATGATCCGGATTTGCGGTGACTACCTGCCCTAAGTAGACGTATTCCCTTGCCATTTCGAGTGCCTCGGTACCAATCGTAAAAAGTTGTTCTCTGCCGAGATTGCTGAAAATAACTTTGGTTTTCTGCATAATAATTTTTAGACTCACCGTGCTGCTCTGGCTGTCTACAGTTCAATTCCTGAGTTACTTACGAAGGGATTGTCGTGAGTGAATCTCATACCCTTAAGGTATTTCTCCCGAACTCTTATCCCCAACTGTTCCCAATCGAGGCCCCAGAACACGTCCCGCAAACAGGTGATGGATAGCATTGGCGATATCGTGTCTCCCTGCCTGACGCCTTTCCTTAATGGAATTTCGTTGATGTCATTATGGAGGACTATGGTGGCTGTGCAGCTGTTTTAATATCTTTCAGTACTTTTACATAAGGCTATTCCACAGTCTGATACCGCAATGCCTGCATGACTGCTGAAATTTCGACTGAGTCAAAAAAATTTTTTTCGTAATCTCTGCAGGTGTTGGATATGCTCTGCGCGTTTGTTACATGATTGATATCGTGAGTATGGTCTACTTTAGACTAACGTTTACGAAATCCTGCCTGATAATTTCGTTCACTGAATTCGAAGGTTGTCCTGACTCTATTAGCGATTACCTCAGTAAGTACCTTGCAGGTAACGGACAGTAAGGTGATCATTCTGTATTTTTTAAGTCCTTGGCGTCCCCTTTCTTATGCATTAAACGTATACTAAAGGCTTTGCTGTAGAAGTAATACAGAGCTACTAAGTCGGTCGCTCACAGTGGCTGAATTTGAAGGCGCAGGCTGCTTTCCAAAGCTGTGCACCCAGGAAAGCCGTTCACCAGTCCGGGCCGTGGCTGGTAGATATTTAAAACACGGTGGATACCTGGCTCACAAGAGTGCCGAAGCAGTAGCCTTGCGGCCAGGGCATCCTCCTCGCGTTCGGGAGTTGGTGGGTTCGGTCGCCAGTGCCGCAGGGTACTCACCGGTTTTCTAATGGGTACAAGGTTTCCCCCGGCACAGTGCTCAGCTCTTCTGGAGTCAAATGCTTGGTAAAGAGTCCTAGGCCAACCCACACTCAATTCAAGATCTCCATCGAACGAAGGCAGGATTATGAGTACCCCGTGTTTAATTAGATTTAAAAGGTATCTGCTCACTACTATCATTGACCTTCGCTCCTGATATTCACCGGCACCTGCGATCAGAAAAGCAGATGCATTGCGGAAGCGAATAAAAAATTTTCCTTCTTTGCAAATTGATATCGCAGTGCAAGTTCACACTGTCGGTAGACATATGCAAGCTTGGCGGGAAGCCATTTTCGTGCACCTGATTTATTCGTCGCTGTCGTGTTGTGTTGGGTTTAATGACACGTAGGCAACTAAGGCCATCATGCGCCAAACGCACGGTTTAATATGCTCGTGTGGTGGGAGGGAGTTGAAAAGTTTTTAAATTGCTACAACTGGTTCAGAAGTTTGGCGTCTCTTAAGAACTATACAATGCAGGAAATTTCGACGAATAAATTTTCTCCAAAGAGTAATCTTCGATGGAATAGGATGTGTCCATCAAGAAACTGTCGGAAGTGTTTTTTTCTTAGGTCCTCGACCTGTGTACGTGAACAGAAATTGTGAATTATGGTGATAATTCTCCGCATAGCTCACACGTAGGCCTTTCTTGTTTTGAAAGAATAAGACTGTGCAAGGTGTTCAACACGGAAGCGACATAAAATGACTTCAATGAAACTTTGTTGGAGTGAGCATGATTTCCATTATCCTATAATGTGTTTCACTATGTGTAGCTTAGTATTTATTTCAATATTCTATTTAGACTGCCATTTATCTCTCAGCTTGCATTGTACCAACTTCACGCCATCTCTGTAGGGAATGCTTATTTTCTTCATTTCTTTTTGTCGGCTTGTGCAGCACATACACCTGCTTTCTCATCTCCACTGATTACGACGTCGCTCGAAACCCAACAAAATTTTGCCTTGTCGCTCCGTTGTGGCTCTTTTTATGTTTTGCATGATACCGCCTGTAAGGCCGCGCTTCATCAACGCGCATATTTTTTTATTAATTTAGCTTGTGGTCACTGCAGGCCTCTGGTCTACGCCCTCACCCCACCCCCGCTAGCAGTAGCAAAGGCGCAGGAGGCACTGGCTGCTTGACAGCACCATTGTGACGGCCGAGGACACCTGGCGCCAAGAAAGCATGCGAGGCGCGAACAACGAGCACGTGGGGCCGCTTGGCCTCAGGCAGCATTCCCACGGCGGCAGAATGCGAACCACCCCGCATTCCGCGAGGGCCCCCTTTTTTTATTCTTTTTTCTGGCATTCTCGATGGCACCGAAGTGTCGCGGTTCTCCGCCGTCTGACATTCCTGCGGCGAGCCAGTGGGTCAGTGGTCCCGCCAATTAGCTAAAAAAAAACGCTTGATCCTTTGAGAGGCGACGCGCGGGTGCGGCAGGGAAAGGGAAAGCATCAAGCGCTAAGGCCGAGAACTCCCCTCGGGGAGAAGGTTTTCAAATGTTTTCTGTAGGTGTTTCTTTTTCTTTATAGCCATGCCCCGGGCTCGAAGTTGGGTCCAACCTTCAGGGGCTGTGGCTACCTCCATTGGTTATCTAAGCTTAGGGCGGGCCTCGATATATGACCGCCCTAATTTCTTTGTTTGCAAAAGCTTGAAAATTGCATGTAAAATCATTGGAGGGCAGTCCTGTCTAGTTGAGCTAGAGGCTCCGTGCACTGGCACGTAATTCTACAACCCTAGATTCTAACCTCGCGTCGATGAGTAAGGGCTTGTAGAGAGTGTTTATCTGTGTGAGAATTGTCTTTGTCAGTTACAGCTTGACCGTCGGTGTGACTCAACTTGTAACGCTGTTTGCCCTTGTACATACCATAAATATATTCTCTCTTTGACCTTCATCTGCACATCTCCCTTCATCACCGCCGAACAACAACGTTTGGAAGGATCTGCACCCTTCCGAAGAACCCAACGGACCATCAAAAAATTACTCCGCCGATTATTGCCACAGCTGCATTCCTAGGGTGAAGTGCAGCGATTATGCTTAGTGAATAGGTGGAAATTATGTTGTTCACAATGTTCTCATTTATTATTTTTTCTACAGCCACAGAGACTGCATAACTCGATGATTGGCAGGTCATCTATTGCACCTAGCGTTATCTTCAGGAAAACGAGATTCAAGGCCCTTAATTACAATGAATATGATGCAAACCCAAGTATTACGACTCGTTTCCAAGCCGCCCGATTCTCTTCGTTCGTGCTTGTTAATGTTACCAGTCATGTTTCGTTGTGTTGACAGTTGCTCACCAAAATATATGTACCCACCCCTTATGTAATGCCCTCTCGTGGGTCTTTATATAAAATGAAATTAATGAAAGTCAGTTTCTTTCTGCCCAAAAATGCAACCCATGAGTTTTTTTCCTCTCATATTGTCAATCAGTACCACTGTCCACAATATGGTTGCTCTAGAATGAAAAAGGGGAAGAGTAGCTTATTTTGGTGGCTCTACGTCGTTATCGAAAAAAAAAAACAGAAGTCTGCCAGTTGTACGTCATTGTAAAATTTTTGTTGCTGAGTAACCGCGCTATACAACGCTGCTCCTCATATGCTTCTTTGAGGCGGTCATCGCCACGCGCTGTACAGGGCTAACACAGCAGACTACACAGCTAGGGGCGCAACCGACAATGGGGAGTGCCGCGTTAACCGAACAGCCTTTGCCGCTCAAGTTTCACGCGTTACGTCACCACACTGTCTGCTCAGAGAGACATGCGATCCCGTGTTCACGCTCATAAATATCATGTATTAGCGAAGCGCTTTTATCTGTCCAACAGCCGGCATGTGTATATCAGCCTGATAAAGGCAGTCGCGCTTGCGGGGAACATAAACCCTGAAAGCGTCACTTCGCAACCGTTTCGTCGCTCTAATTTCCCTCAAGATAAGCGCGAACAATAGCTGAGTGCCTTCAGGATTCAGCAAGGCTCCTGTTGGAAGCTCTCAGCTTAAAATGAGAAAGGAAGGCCTTGTGACAAAGAGTAAATGTCCAATGGTAAGCGAGAGAGCGACAGGCATTCATCGCTCCTTTCGTTGACCCAAGAACCGTTAGGAAAGCGTACCGTGTCTTCCGACACGTAGCCCGAGCTCAAACGCTGCTCGCCTCGCGGAGAGAATTGTGGCATTGTGTGCTAATACCGCTTGCGGTTTCCCCGAGCGCGACAGGTTCCGCGAGACGCGGTAAGGCGGCGATGCTTCCGCCACATTGGCCTTGACTCGCATTGCCATTGCGTGAACGTACATCAGGCAGAGTGTGAGAGAAAGGAAGCTGTGGCTTATGACGAGGGTGACGGCGTCTTGACGTCCTTGCCGCCGACGTGGTAACTCCCCCTGCGACTACGTCGGCTGTCTAACAAGATATGAATGTTCACATATTGTGTCTGCCAAGATTTCATTTTTCATGTCGGATTTACAGCGCTTGCATTTTGAAGCTTTTTCATCGCGCAGTAAATACGAAGAGCCAGCGCAAGCTGGCCAATTTGTGTACTCGTGAAGGCTGTAATGGTTGTGAAATTGTTCAGCTTTAAAGGGAATGATTTGCTGCTGAAAGGTATAGGCTTCGCGCTCTGCGTTAGAAATAAACCTTTTCATTAATTAATTAATTAATTTTGTGTGCGGCCCGGGTGCAAGCCGCAAGTTGTTCAAGAATTCAAATGTAGTTAGTACTCTTTCTTGCGTTATTCATATATCACTCTAAAAGAAACAAAACCCTCTCGACGCCACAAACCACCTGTTGCTGCCATGCTTGATTTTCTGTTTTATTGCATTCACGAATTATGTAGTTTGTATTCCAGTATTTATGCATCGTTGAGAAAGAAGAAAAAAAGCTTTCCAAGATTATAGCAATTTTTTAAAGGCGCCACTGAAGTTGAATTTCTCAAAACCATTGTGACCCCAAGATAGATTAAGAGAGCGGAGAAAGGCAGGGATCTTAATCAGAGAGGCTTCCGATTGGCTACCCTGCACAGGGGAAGGGAATGAGGGGATCAAAAAGGGAAGAGAACAGGAACGGGAAACACAGTCACAATCTGTCAATGAAGGCAATCGTTCGTAAAAAACAAAACAGTGCCTTGTAAGCCCTGATGGCAGTCGTTGCGGCCACCGATCGAGGATCTTGTCCCCTGTGGAAGGGCGAGGATCAAGGCAACCCAGAGCTCAACGCCGCTTACGTCTTTCGTTCACAAAGACAGGGCACTCGCACAGGAGATGACGGACTGTCTCTTCGCAGACACAGCTTCCACAAGAAGGGCTGTCGGCCATCGCGATCCGAAAAGCATATCGATTTGTGAAGGCAACGCCGAGCCATAGACGGCACAGCAATGTTGCTTCGCGACGCGCTATATCACATGCAAGACGGAGGCCGAGGTCAAATGCCCTGAGGCGACGGTTGCAGCTCTCTACCGTGTTCCACGCTGAAAGTGTGCCGGAAAGGCACATTTAGGCAGTGCCTAAATTAGAACAGTGGCTGCTGTTTAGGCAGTGCCTAAATGTGCCTCAACAGCCGCCACTGTTTTTGTCGCTGCGAAGCATCCTGTTACTACATGGATTGCTGTTGAAACCATGAGAACACACATTCGGGACCTCACACGAGTTCCGAGTCATCATCTCGAAGCTCTTCCAGTAATCAGACCACATACTTCATTCACAAAAGTCCCCGCAGGGGGGCGTCTGCAGCTTGCAGGTGTCGGTGAGTGGCGACACCGCGGGTTCCCGAGCATCCGCAGGGACATCCCCGCAGGGGGATGATGGTGAATAGTGCGTCACCACGGACCCGAGCACCCACGCTTACCAGTGCGTGGCATCGCCGTGTTCGGAAAAAGGGGATCCTGGTTGTTGAGCCGAGGCCGAGCGTTTGGACCGATAGGGCCCCTCGGCGGAGGCAACACACCACTTTGGCCTAAGCTTCCTGTAGACGGCACCTCCGGCCTGACCCGACCGGGGGAAATCGGCAGTCGCCTTTTTCTGTCCTGCCCTCCGTCTTTCACTTTCCTATCTCTTTCTCACAACTCTCCTCTCTCCTACTCACTTCCTGGTTTTTCCTTTTTTCCTGGCGGCGAGGGTTAACCTTGTGTGACCAACTACCCTGAGTTGCGTCATATTTTGTTATAGTTGAGGTGTACAACTGGCGTGGGCAGGACTTGCTTTCAAGTTCCTGTCCCGTCCCGTCGTTGGACTCCGTGGTGTGTGGCTGGCACCATGACCGAATAACTAAATTTTTTTATGGCTCCCCCCTTTCAAAACTAGATCGCTCTCTCAAGAGAGGGCGGAACGAAGCAGAAGATTTTTTCTCTAAAAAGAAACAAGCATTTTCGAAGTTTCATGTTATTCACAGTGAGTGCGAACAAAAGCAAGCCCGAATAATATCGCCATTTCCTGTGTCCAAATGTTTAACATATGCCTTGGGCCCTGGTTACAAGTTATCAAAAATGGCCAGCGGCGACCTACTCCTTGAATTGCGTGAGAGCATCCAGTGCGTGAAACTCTCAAGCATTGCTTCCATAGGGGACATCCCTGTCTCCATGACTCCCCACCAATCCTTTTACACAGTCCGAGGCGTTATCTCAGAAAGTGACTTCATCCATTTAACTGAACCCGAAATGCTTCAAGGGCTCACCGACCAGAATGTGATTGACGTTCACCTAATCAAAATCCGCAAGGATAATAAAGAAATAGACGCCAAACACATGGTCCTCACATTTAACGCCAGCACTTTGCCCGAAACGATCGAAGTTGGATATCTGAAAGTCAATGTCAGACATTATATACCCAATCCCCGCCGATGCTTCCACTGTAAAAAGTTTGGCCACGGCTCACAGACCTGCCGCGGCCGCAAAACCTGCGCGAAATGCGCCTCGAAGGACCACCATTCTGAGGAATGTGATGCAGCACTGCGCTGCGCAAACTGCGAAGGAGACCACGCTGCGTACTCCAGGGCGTGTCCGTCCTGGAAAAAGGAAAAAAGAAATAATCACCGTAAAGACCAAAGAAAACATTTTATTTAAAGAGGCAAAGAGGCGTTTTGCGCTCACCAACACATTCACTTTCATAACAAAACTAAACTTCGCTGATGTGGTGCGCAGGGGCGTAGCACCACAAAGCACTCCGGCACCTGCCTAGGCCACTTCCACCGAGCCGATGGCAGGGCCCTCCACGCCCCAGGCAGCGACAGCGAAGGCTGCTCTGCCACCATCAAAGTAGGGACCGCCGGTCCATGGGTCGATATCCCGCAGGACCTCCCCCCATCGGGAGAAACCTCAAACTAATACAACCGCGGCTGCGCGGTCCTCCAGCACCTCTGTTGAGGTGATGGATACAACACCCACTCCGCCTCCATTACAGCGGCGGAACAGCTCTCTTGAGCGAAAAAAAGACACGCCCCTCATAACTGGCCCACTACATAAATAAATCCCCTTTCATTTCCTTTCAAAAGCATAAACATGACTTTTTTAATTCAATGGAATTGCAGAGGGCTTATGCGGAATTACAGTGACATAACACATATTTTAGGGTCAACGTTACCCATAGTTTTATATATTCAGGAGACCAATCTTGGTTCACAACATTTACATATCCTGAAACATTATAAAACTTTTAGACGCGATCGCGAGCAGGCAAATCGACTCTCGGGAGGCGTCGCAATTGCCGTCCAAAGCGGCGTCCCTGATAAAGAAGTCAAACTTAACACAAAACTTGAGGCAGTTGCAGTTAGCGTCGTTACCTACAAAACAATAACAGTATGTTCTGTATATCTTCGCCCGCACATCACATAAACAATCGAAGATTTCGAAGGCCTGATTGATCAACTGCCGGAGCCATATCTGGTAGTTGGCGATATTAACGCTCACTGCCCATTTTGGGGAAGCGAACGATGTGATTCAAGGGGACAAATAATCGAAGATTTTATCCTCTCAAATAATATCTGTCTTTCAAATACAGGAAAAGCCACTTATTGTTGCCAAAGCTCGGCAAAAATGAGCTTCCTAGGTTTAGCTTTCACATCACCATCCCTTTTTAATGATTTTAAATGGGATGTTTTAAATGACCCTCTGGGAAGTGATCACCTACCTACTATCATCAGCCTCTCATCGTCTACTCCAGTCATCCCCACAAGACCACGGCACTGGAAACTTCACCTCGCCGACTGGTCACTATTTACAGCAAGTTCCACACTAGAGAAAAAATTTTGTGAACACCTCAACATAGACGAAATTAATGAAAAGTTTACTACATGCATAATATCGGCCGCTACACTAGCCATACCACAAACAGGACTTGTACACAAAAACTGTAAAGTATGGTGGACACAAGAATGCACATTGGTAAAAAAAAAACAAAATAAAGCTTGGGGCTCTCTACGTCGGTATCCCACAGCGGAAAACTTGATTGCCTTTAAGAGGGCCAAGGCCAGAGCGCGATTCGTTCGAAGAAATGCCGAGAAAACCTCGTGGCAGAAATATGTATCCTCAATAAACAGCTCAATAACCTCAAAAAAAATGTGGGAAAAGGTTCGTAGATTCAGTAGTGACCATACCCTTTTCACACTTCCCCTATTGACTACACCCGGGACACAAACATCATTAGAAGAACAGGCCAACATACTGGGTGAGCATTTTGCTGAAGTTTCCAATCGTCCAAGTACACAAACACGTTCCAGAAGTACAAAGCAATAGCAGAAAAACAAAAACTTCCTTTTGCAGCAGGTATGCACGAGGACTACAATCAACCCATCACACAACAGGAATTGATTAGGGTATTATCTTCTGGTAAAAAGACAGCACCAGGCCCAGATAATGTGCATTACAGTGTGCTTGCCCATCTCTCTGAGGCTGCCATGCAGGCATTGCTGAAATTCTTTAACAAAATATGGACAACTGGGAATATACCTGAGGAGTGGAAGATAGCAATAATAGTACCTTTTCTGAAACCCGAAAAACCACCAACAAGTCGTAACAATTACAGACCGATAGCCCTCACCAGCTGCATTGCTAAATCTTTCGAAAGCATAATAAACATTAGACTCACCTTCACACTTGAATTTCGTCGACTCGTAGATAAACGTCAATGTGGATTTAAGAAAGCATTCTCGACCACTGATCACCTTGTCCGCCTAGAAAACACCATCTGGGAGACATTCATCCACAAACAGCACTGTATCGGGGTAGTCTTCGATTTGGAGAAGGCCTATGATATCACGTGGAAGTTCGGCATCCTCCATGACCTAGCAGAGCTAGGGATCCGCGGCAGGATGCTGAACTGCTTGAACGACTTCCTGTCTAACCGCACATTCAGAGTCCGTCTAGGAGCAACCCTGTCAATGGCATTCACCCAAGAGAATGGCGTACCCCAGGGATGCATTTAAGTACGACACTCTTCGCAGTAAAAATGAATTATTTGGCCGAAGTAATACCCAAGTCCGTAATGTATTCAGTTTATGTAGATGACCTACAGATAGCATACACTTCTTACAGCATACTGTCCTGCGAGAGACAAATACAAATCACACTAAATAAACTGGCTGCTTGGGCAGAGAAAAATGGATTCAAATTCTCTCCTCAAAAAACAGTAGCTGTTCTGTTCTCATTACGACGAGGCCTACAGGTCGATCCCAATCTGTGCTTCAATCGAACCACACTGCCAGTCAAACAGGAACATAAATTTTTAGGCGTCACTTTTGACAAGGAACTTACATTCCTACCACACATTAACAACCTTACAAAGAAAGCATGCCAAGCCCTCAATGTATTAAAGGTACTCTCGCGAAAACGGTTGGGGTCCGATAGAGCATGCTTATTACAAATATATCGCTCTTTGGTGCGCTCGAAACTGGACTACGGGTGCATAGCATATGGTTCAGCAAGAACATCCTACTTGAAACGACTGGACTCTATTCATAACCTTGGTCTGCGCCTATCAACTGGAGCATATAGAACATCCCCGGTAAATAGTCTTTATGTTGAAGCTAATGAGCCCACACTAGAGGATAGAAGAGTCACACTTAAATGCACGTACATCCTAAAAACCCGTTCTCTTCCACACATTTACCACATTTCATCAGGCCAGTAATAATGCGCTTTGAAGATAAATGTGAAGAGTTAGCAGTGCTGGACGCCCTACCGAATATTGCACAAAGACATGAATATCCGCCACCATGGTACAGCCTCTCTTCGGTGTGTGACTTCACATTGACACACGAAAACAAAGAGGAAATGCCACACGAGCACATACTGCAAGAGTTCTTTGCACTAAAAGAAAAATATGACACCTACACTGAATTTTACACTGATAGCTCAAAAACAGAAAGTCATGCCGGAATTGCAGTAATTCAAGGAAAAAACGAAAAAAATGATACGATTGCCACAGTATGCATCGGTATTTACTGCGGAGTGTTATGCCATCTTTGTAGCCGTGGAACAAATAGTAAAACAAAACATAAAAAATAGCATCATTTACACCGATTCACTGAGTATGCTCAAAGCGCTGCACTCTACAAATGCTGTTGAACCCATAATAGGAAAAATCATACATAACATAGTTAAAGTCACGAAGCAAAAACATAACATTATATTCTGCTGGGTCCCTAGCCATGTTGGAATTTTAGGTAATGAGAGAGCAGATGCTTGCGCCGCACAAGCACGAATTGGTCATATAAAACGAGTTAGCATACCGCAGAGGGATTTTTCTAATTTACTGCACAATAAACTCAGGAATAAGTGGCAGGTTGCATGGGAAGAACAAACTACAAACTACATTCTATAAAACCCGTTTTGGGAGAATGGAGATCATGTAAACATCAGGAACGTTTTGCAGAAGTAATTTTGTGTCGACTACGCATTGGACACACACACCTTACACACAACTTCTTACTGACAAAAAAAGATAAACCTCTCTGCGAAATGTGTGGCGATGAACTCACGGTAAACCACATTTTATTTGTATGCACCAAACTGGAACAACTGAGAAAAAAATATTTCACAACATTCTACAATGAATACATCCCACTACACTTAGGAGGGTAGATGTGTAGGCCAGTTGGTGAGACATGAAGGAGCTAGACACCGCAGCGGACACGGGACAAAGAAAGAAGACGACACAGGGCGGTGTCGTTTTCTGACGCCCTGTGTCGTCTTCTTTCTCTGTCCCGTGTCCGCTGCGGTGTCTAGCTCCTTCATGTCCCACTACACCCCATGTTGCTTTTGGATGATCAAGCACTGGTTGATTTTTCAAGCATTTTTAAGTTTCTCAGAGAAGCCAATGTTTTAAACAAACGTTAGATATAAAAAGCGTAACCTTTAACAAAAGCTCTAACCGTGTGTTTGGCGCATCATAGCCTCAGTTGCTTTTGCGCCATTAAAATCAATATAACTAACTAACTAACATTCGCAAAAGTAATTGAAGTTCATCGTGCCTATCTTCCTTCACAGTCACCCCAACACTGCGGAAAAAATATATCGGTAAGTAGGCAAGATTACATTTTTTTATCGCTATATCCCCTCTTCACAACGCTCAGTTTCTAAGACAATCACAAATTTTAACTCGCTTGTAAGGTTATCTGTCGATCGAAGTTTGCGTCATACGCGGCTTTTCAACGCCTCTCCGACCAGCACACTTATAATGCCGCGGCTGTCCTGAGAAAGCATTGTTCAAACTGAAGAATTCCGCTCGTTAGCGGATGGACGTGCACAGCGCATATAAACCCTCTTTTTCCAAAAGTAGCCAAGAAGCGCACTTTCTTTCTTCGCTTCGCAGCCAAGGACTTGGGGCATCAGGTAGTGAGAACCCTTCTCCTCACCTTCCCAGACCGTTAAGTGGTAGCGGTACCACGAAGGCTGCACTACATGGTTGAGAAGCGAACTCCATTGCTTGGTTACTTGTGGTACAGTCGGTATAGGTGGCACTGAAGAAAAAAATGAGTGTTGGGGCATTTGCTTGTTTGCGCTGACGACCACTACCTGTAATACTCGACGGTAGCCACGTTCCAGCGCTATTCGATACTGGCGCTGACTATCCAATGTTGAGCAGCCAGTTAGCCGTCGTTCTCAAGAAGGTTTGCAAAACATGGGCTGCCACACACGTTCGCACGACGGGCGGTCATCTGATTACTCCTCTCGACATGTGCACCGCCGGTGTTCAAATATAGTTTTGTGGTCAGGTGTATTGTTTAAAGAATTGTTCGCGAGATCTTTTAGGCGTCGCTTTTCTGCGCGAATATGGGGCTAATACTGACCTCCGATATAGCAAGGTCGCGTTTTCAACTGAGAATGCTGCGGCCCTCAGCAATACGACCAAGCCATTGCTTCGTAGTCTACGAACACTGCCCCCCTGCCACCGCGAACTAGCGTCTTCATTACTGTCGAGTGTGAATCACTTCAGGACGGTGACGCCATCGCCGAAAAAAACCTTTCCTTACTGCTCACGCAAGACGCGTGCGTGGCCCGCAGTCTGATCCACCTTCACAATGGCCAGTCACAGGTACTTGATACAAATTTTACGCACGAGCGTCGCCACCTTTTTCGCGGCGCTTCCATAGCATTTGCCAAACGGATGTCCGATGTGTCCGAATGCTCCTCCTCAGAACCGGTGCAGCCTCCCATATTCCTCGAAAGTCTGATTGTCAGCTCCGCGCTGTCAGACTGCCAAAGGGAACAGCTGTGTGCATTGTTACTAGAACTCGTAGAGTGTTTCGCCTCGTCCTCGAAAGTGCGTCAACGTCTATGAGTCTGAGCGCCACCTGGCAATATATTCTACTGTATAATGCATGGGAGCATAATGACTTTTCTTGCTTTGTGTGTTTGGGGATGCATTCTTAACGCGCACACTCCTGTGCGAGCGCTTTGTTCTTCCCTAGCAACTTCCCATTTTCTTCGGGTGCATTCTTCGCGTCCCCTTCCCCGAGTGAGATGTTGCCAAGAGTACTTAAGCGGGCTTAGGACCTGACCTTTAGCTTTGTGAGCTTTATTTCCCTTGATTATGTGTGTTTATGCGCGAATGAGAAGAAATTAAGATTCACTCTCTCGACAACGCAACAATAAGCGGTGCTTTCTCTCTCACAATCCGTTTTCCTTGTTATTCGAAGCTTCTGCTGCAAGTGTGGTGCCCCATTTTCATACAGCTGCCAACTTTTGCATTGAGTGCGGACAAGAACTTCTTTCTTTCTTTGTTCCTTTCTTTGTTTCTTTCCTTCTTTGTTTCTTTCTTTGTTTCTTCCTTTCTTCCCTTCTTTCTTTCTTTCCTTCTTTCTTTGTTTCTTTCTTTCTTTCTTTCTTTCCTTCTTTCTTTTTTTCTTAATTTGTTACTTCAGACATTTGCCTCACCTCTCAGTTGTACCGTTTCATTTCTGCCGATTAAGGCGCGATCGAAGCATGAAGAAAACTGAAAATTTTGTTCTTCTCTCGGGCTGCCACAACGCGCGGGCGGCGCTTGGTTACACATAACCCTATTGTGAACCTCCTTGCTTTCATGTTTCCTTCTAACCCCTTCCGCTCAGGGATCGGCAACTTTCGCCCTTCTAGGTCAAGATGACTGCTGTCCGCCACGCCCTGTTTCTGGGCTCCCGTAGTGGCAGAGAACAAATGGGGGTGCACTCTACACGTTCACTGCGCACAATCGTAGCCAACTGTTCGCATCAGTTGCCGGCCGCATTAAGCGGCTCCGCGCGCTCGTGCGTGTAGTATGCGCATTCGCTGCTTTTCGAGCCTCGGAATCCCAGCGGGTCAGGCGGAAACGGCCTCGGACGAGCCGCGGCTCTCGGCGCGTAATTGCACGAGGAAGTGGGCGAAGACGCGAAGCCCGAGCGCGTGCAATTTCGGCCGTTCCATTCCGTCGCTTTTCACTCCGATCTTTTTCAAGGCAATGACGCCGGCTGCTCGAGCGTGGCAGCCGCGGCTGTGAGATGGGACAGCGGGATCTCTACTCAGTTGGCGTGCACGTCTGGAGATGCGCTACGCGGTGGCAAGTGAAGACGCTGCGGCAACGAGGCGGTGATTTTTTCCGTTAGCGCGCGGAACAGCGCCTGATCGCCGGTGAAGGGGCGTCGTTGCCGCTTGCGTGACATGTTCGGATTAAACAGGCTTCGTGACCTTAGCGCGTTGTCGAGGAGACATAAGCGATGAGTGTCTTGCGGCGTCATCTTGCCCCTAAGGACGCAGAGTAGGCCCTATTCTTCGCATTTATCTTGAGGCATATTAACGCGAGCGCGTCAAGGCACCTGCTCTGGAGAAAATCCGGAGTGGGCGCTTACGTCGTCGGCGTTGTGAGCGAAAAAGCAGGTGGCTCAGCTGTCACTTTGGTCACGTGACCTTCTGACGCCATCATAACCTGCCCACCGTGGCATGTGGCAGTTAACGTTTGGTTGCAAGAGGTTGCTCTTAGCCTGGATCACACAAGCCCCACTGGTGGCTGTATGTGGAACAGCCACCCGCGGGGGCAGCGGCGCATCGCTTAGCCGCTGCATCACCGCCACAGGTGTGGTATGGGGAATTCCAGAAAAGTATGAATTTAAAGTGGAGAATAACCAGTTCCATGTATTTTGGCAATTCATTAATGCTATCGTGTCATACCCTACTGAAAAATGTATATAGGTTTGAATGGGTCAGCAAATGGGATTATGGCACATTTGGTTTGGCTTTATTAGATAGACGTCCCAAAGCGGCTCAGTCTATGAGGGACGTCGTAGTGGAGGGCTCCGGATAATTTCGACCATCTGGGGTTCTTAACGAGCACTAACAACGCATAGTACACGGCCCTTTAACATTTTTCCTCCATCGAAGTGCTACCGCAGCGGGCGGATTCGAACACGCGACTTGCATGCACTGTGCGATATAAGTGCACGTTAATTAACCACGGGTAATCGAAGTTATACGGAGCCCTGCACTAAGGAGTCTCTCAAAGACTGAATCGCTTTGGAAGCTTCATCCTATAATGTTAAACCAAATGTGCCATAATCCTATTTGACGACCTATTCAAACCTGTACACAATTTTCAATAGGGATATATCCTTAAGCAGGAGCTTAAACGTCCCCTCCAGGTTTTTAAGACCTATGTTTTCAGCGACTACAATGCACGGCTCATCTGTGTTAGTTACAGTTTATTCCCCACTTCTAAGGCGAGAGCGTTAGAGCCCCCACGTCGGAAAAAGTTGTCCGGCGTCAGCGTTGGCAACCTTTTAAAGCCTCGCAGCCGGACTGGCCCGACCAAGCGGCCGCTCCGGCAACTACCTTGGTCACGTGGCTTGCGCAACAGATTGTGAGCTAAGTGACCACCGTGGCAGGTTTCAGTTAGAATAAGGATTGGTTGCAAGAAGTTGCTCATTAAGAGCAACCTGGATCTCACAAGCCTCGCCGGTGTCAACACCTGCCATAGCAGGGCAGTGGTGCATCGCTTAACCGCTGCACCACTGCACCAGGCGTGGTATGAGGACTCCCAAAGATCTTTGAATGTTATGTAGAGAATACCCGATTCTACATATATCGGCGTTAACCAATCAACTCTACCGCGTCATACACTTAAGGTTTGGTTTGGTTTCTGGGGGTTTAACGTCCCAAAGTCAACTCAGGCTATGAGGGACGCCGTACTGAAGCTCTCCGGAAATTTCAGCCTCCTGGGGTTCTTTACCGTGCACTGACATCGCACAGTAAACGGGCCTGTCTAGAGTGGCCATTCGGAGATGTGCATCGTGAGGATGGTGTTCTTTGATGCGCGCCCCCTAACGAAGTTTTTAATAGAGTATTGCATTTCACGGGTACGTTTTCACCTCTGTTTGTCCGTATATAGTGACAGCATGGGTATACTGACAACAAGACGCGCTGTGGCTGTCTGAGGGGACGCAAGCATACGGCGCTGCTGTTTCTTCATCTACCAAGCAGGTCGTAGAAGCAGGAATGCATTTATTGGCTGCATTTTCTTCTCTATTTGTAAACCGATTTTGTCCGTCGATTTGATCCAGAAGTCCGCACACGGGAAGCGTCGAGAAAACGTGCACCCAGTCAGGATACGGAGGTCCAGTTCCGGCAAGCGGGCCAGAAAAGCGTGTTGCGAGACTTGGTTTCGAGATCTGTGCTTGAGAGTCTAACATCGCACAACACATGTGTGTATTTCTCATTCACTCTCACTACATCTCTCGACGAGATTGCAAACAGGTTCGCAAATTCATGCGATCACCGTCATGCCCCTGCGAAAAAAGAGCAGCAATGACGTTGAAGCTTGCCTTCACCACTGCATGAACTGGACATACCTAATTGATCACTCCCCGAGCCCTCCAAATAAGCGCCCCTAAATATCCTGCATTAATTTCAAGCGTAAGTAGCATCGGCGAGTACGACTAGTCAAAGTGTCTAATGTGTCATGCCGTAACCACTTGGAGGTACTGTTGTGATCAGTATCATGAGTGCGAGGTCGAATTAAAAGCGCGTTCTTATTGTTTCAGGGATTAAGTTTACTACGACACAAGTTCACACTATATTATTCGTGCAGCCCTTGAACCATGCAGTAACAGTAATAAGGGTCGTAGAACGTTGCTGTGAAAGCAGAGGTCTGTATGAAGACTGCGTAGCGCACAGGAGTTGTGGCTAGGGGCCACGGCAGTACCCTTCGTGCTAGTAACCGCCAACTTCACGTCAAATAGTGAAAGAGAATAAGTTTACAGAACAGCACAACACAATTGTTAGGTTGATTGTGCTTGGTTGACCAGGGCGAACAGGTCCTTCCAGTGGCGCCGTCGACTGACTAGCACTCTAAGAGTGGGGAAGTGAAGGAAGCAAATACTCACGGCTGCTGTGCTGGCACACCAATTGCCTGCGGAGAAATCAAGCAGCAGCAGCAGCAGCAGCAGCAGCAGCAGCAGCAGCAGCAGCAGCAGCAGCAGCAGCAGCAGCAGCAGCAGCAGCAGCAGCAGCAGCAGCAGCAGCAGCAGCAGCAGCAGCAGCAGCAGCAGCAGCAGCAGCAGCAGCAGCAGCAGCAGCAGCAGCAGCAGCAGCAGCAGCAGCAGCAGCAGCAGCAGCAGCAGCAGCAGCAGCAGCAGCAGCAGCAGCAGCAGCAGCAGCAGCAGCAGCAGCAGCAGCAGCAGCAGCAGCAGCAGCAGCAGCAGCAGCAGCAGCAGCAGCAGCAGCAGCAGCAGCAGCAGCAGCAGCAGCAGCAGCAGCAGCAGCAGCAGCAGCAGCAGCAGCAGCAGCAGCAGCAGCAGCAGCAGCAGCAGCAGCAGCAGCAGCAGCAGCAGCAGCAGCAGCAGCAGCAGCAGCAGCAGCAGCAGCAGCAGCAGCAGCAGCAGCAGCAGCAGCAGCAGCAGCAGCAGCAGCAGCAGCAGCAGCAGCAGCAGCAGCAGCAGCAGCAGCAGCAGCAGCAGCAGCAGCAGCAGCAGCAGCAGCAGCAGCAGCAGCAGCAGCAGCAGCAGCAGCAGCAGCAGCAGCAGCAGCAGCAGCAGCAGCAGCAGCAGCAGCAGCAGCAGCAGCAGCAGCAGCAGCAGCAGCAGCAGCAGCAGCAGCAGCAGCAGCAGCAGCAGCAGCAGCAGCAGCAGCAGCAGCAGCAGCAGCAGCAGCAGCAGCAGCAGCAGCAGCAGCAGCAGCAGCAGCAGCAGCAGCAGCAGCAGCAGCAGCAGCAGCAGCAGCAGCAGCAGCAGCAGCAGCAGCAGCAGCAGCAGCAGCAGCAGCAGCAGCAGCAGCAGCAGCAGCAGCAGCAGCAGCAGCAGCAGCAGCAGCAGCAGCAGCAGCAGCAGCAGCAGCAGCAGCAGCAGCAGCAGCAGCAGCAGCAGCAGCAGCAGCAGCAGCAGCAGCAGCAGCAGCAGCAGCAGCAGCAGCAGCAGCAGCAGCAGCAGCAGCAGCAGCAGCAGCAGCAGCAGCAGCAGCAGCAGCAGCAGCAGCAGCAGCAGCAGCAGCAGCAGCAGCAGCAGCAGCAGCAGCAGCAGCAGCAGCAGCAGCAGCAGCAGCAGCAGCAGCAGCAGCAGCAGCAGCAGCAGCAGCAGCAGCAGCAGCAGCAGCAGCAGCAGCAGCAGCAGCAGCAGCAGCAGCAGCAGCAGCAGCAGCAGCAGCAGCAGCAGCAGCAGCAGCAGCAGCAGCAGCAGCAGCAGCAGCAGCAGCAGCAGCAGCAGCAGCAGCAGCAGCAGCAGCAGCAGCAGCAGCAGCAGCAGCAGCAGCAGCAGCAGCAGCAGCAGCAGCAGCAGCAGCAGCAGCAGCAGCAGCAGCAGCAGCAGCAGCAGCAGCAGCAGCAGCAGCAGCAGCAGCAGCAGCAGCAGCAGCAGCAGCAGCAGCAGCAGCAGCAGCAGCAGCAGCAGCAGCAGCAGCAGCAGCAGCAGCAGCAGCAGCAGCAGCAGCAGCAGCAGCAGCAGCAGCAGCAGCAGCAGCAGCAGCAGCAGCAGCAGCAGCAGCAGCAGCAGCAGCAGCAGCAGCAGCAGCAGCAGCAGCAGCAGCAGCAGCAGCAGCAGCAGCAGCAGCAGCAGCAGCAGCAGCAGCAGCAGCAGCAGCAGCAGCAGCAGCAGCAGCAGCAGCAGCAGCAGCAGCAGCAGCAGCAGCAGCAGCAGCAGCAGCAGCAGCAGCAGCAGCAGCAGCAGCAGCAGCAGCAGCAGCAGCAGCAGCAGCA